>NW_028094602.1:320635-945294 GCF_014824575.4 Sturnira hondurensis
CTCATCAAAATTAAAAGCTTCTGCATGGCTAAGGAAAACAGTATCAAGATACAAAGAGAAGCAACTGTTTGGGAAAACATATTTGCCAATGATACCTCAGACAAAGGTTTAATCTCCAAAATATACAAAGAACTCACTCGACTCCACTCAAAGAAGACAAGCAACCCGATTAAAAAATGGGCAGAGGACTTGAACAGACATTTCTCCAAGGAGGACATACAGAGGATCCAGAGACACATGAAAAGATGCTCAATATCGCTAGCTATCAGAGAGATGCAAATTAAAACCACAATGAGATACCACTTTACACCAGTCAGAATGGCTATCATAAACAAAGAAACAAACAACAAGTGCTGGAGAGGTTGTGGGGAAAAGGGGACCCTAGTTTACTGTTGGTGGGATGGCAGACTGGTACAACCACTATGGAAAACAGTATGGAATTTTCTAAGAAAACTAAAAATGGATGTGCCTTTTGACCCAGCAATCCCACTCTTAGGAATATACCCTAAGAACCCTGAAACACCAATCCAAAAGAACCTATGCACCCCAATGTTCATAGCAGCACAATTCATGATAGCCAAGAGTTGAAAGCAACCTAGATGCCCACCGGTCAATGACTGGATCAAAAAACTATGGTACATTTACACAATGGAATTCTATGCTGCAGAAAGGAAGAAGGAACTCCTACCCTTTGCAACATCATGGATGGAACTGGAAAGCATTATGCTGAGCGAAATAAGCCAGGCGGTGAAAGACAAATACCACATGATATCACCGTTAACAGGGATCTAAACAAAACAAACAAGCAAGCAAAATATGACCAGTGACACTCAATTATGGAACAGGCTGACAGGGTCCAGAGGGGAGAGGGGAGAGAATTATAGGGGAAAAGGGGATGGACTTACATGAACAAGTATAAAGGACACATGGACAATAACTAAGGATGAGGGGTGGAAATGGGAGGGAGGCGGGGAGCATGGGGCGGGGGCCGGGCAGTGTTGGGAATATAAGACAGAAACCTGTACTTGAACAAGAATTAAATTAAAAAATTATTTAAAAAGAAACTAAAATAACATAAAATAAAATAAAGTGTGAGAGAGAAAGAAAAAGGAAGGAGAAGAAATAAATAAGTAATAAAAATATAGGAGCCAGTTTGGAGAGAAAGATCCACCACAGTACTACCAACAGCAAGTGAGCTAAAATTAATATAGGTGGTATGAGAATAAGAGGAGAAGAAAGAAAGAAAGAAGGAAAGAAAGAAAGAAAGAAAGAAAGAAAGAAAGAAAGAAAAGCTTAAGAGATGTCTAGAGAAATGGGAAGTGATTTTGAAATGATAGAGGGAGAAGGAATACTAAGAATAAGAAACAAAACCAGGCTAATACAGGGAAAAGTTAAAATTTGAGATGAAAAGAAATAATGGAGAATAAATAGAAGTAAAAGGGCAGGATGAAAGCAAAAGAGAAGGAAAAAATAAAAAACAGGCCAGCACAGGGCAAAATTTAAAAATTGGGATGAGAAATGGAGTAGGAGAGGGGACCAGTAAAATTTGTGATCTGAAATCAAAATTAGTGAAGATCTAGAGATAACATTGAATAAGAGCAACAACTATCCTACCCACAACCAACTAGCAAAGATTGCTAAAGATGGAGAGAGAATGTGGGTATTTTAACAGTGGGGAAAAAGGATATGAGATGACCCTCAACCAGCAAGTCGGTTTTATGAGGCTGGATGGGTGAGAAATAGTAAGAATGCAGAATGGAAGCAGCTGTAGCAAGAGAGAAAACAAAATTTAAAACAAAAATAATGGGAGAAAAGAAGGTAAAATGGGGTAAGAGAAGTGGGGGCAAGATATGTGATTTGAAATAAACTATAATATAGAATCTAGTGACTTGATATGCACAAACTTGGTGGACAATAATGGATACTAAAAAGCTATGCAGGAAAGAAAATATCGTAAATCATGGAGGAGACCACAGTGGATTTTGTCTCAGTAGCCTCTAGTATTTACCACTGCTTTTTCTTTCTGGAACCACCTCTGCTGATGTCAGATGTTGACCCCATCTGAGACTTCCTGGGATCTACTGTCTGTAGCTGTCTCCCTCAGTTGTTAATCTAGTCGCTCTGCACTCAGCAGTCAGAGTTAAGCACCATAGGGCAGGAAAGAATCCCTCCTGGGGTCAGGACTACTGTTTCCCCTTAGGCTGCTGCTGCTTGGAGGAGGGTGGTCTGCCTCAGCAGGATGGCTGCTGCTGTATGGGGGATAACTCAGCACTGGGATCCAGCAGCTACTCTCTCAGTTCTCCCCCAAAACTTCCATCCACAGTCTCTCATCAGTATCTCTAGCCCACTCTGCCCCTACCTTTGCCAGAGCCCAGAGTAAGTGGCTGCAAATGAAAATTTGTGTGTTGGCCTTTTACACAGCTCTTTGCATCTAGAGACGTCTGTCTCTGGCAAAGAGCATACCTGCTGCTTTTTGATGCTGGCTGTTATCTGTGTACTTGTTGGGCTCTGGGGGTTCCAGCTTAGGGTTTAGACACCACTCTGCCCAGGGGATCCAACCAGTCACTTAATTATCCCTCCAGGACTGCCATCTATAGGTGACTAGCCAGCTTTCTCAAGTCTCCGCTGTATTCCTTACAGGCCAGGTTGTGCTAAAGCTGATTCTTCTGTCTGTCTAAGCTTATAAGATTTCTCCCTCACTATTGTTCAGTTGTTTATTCTGGATGATTTTTCTACAATTTAGTTGTAATTCCAGATTGGTCCTAGGTGGAGGTTAGTGTGGCTTCCATTCACTCTCCTGCCATCTTGATAGATCCCCTTCAATCTGTACACATCTTTATAAGCAGGTTTTTAATGGTGGATTTGCTGGATCAAAGAATAGGCAAATTTTAAATTTTGATAAATTCTTTCAAATTATCCTTTGAAAAACAATTGTGTTGTCATCCGCAATGATTACAGCTGCCATTATCTCACCTTGGATTAAATCAATCTTTTACATTTTTTCAATCTAGCCAGCAAAAATAGAATCCATTGTTATTTTTATATTCATGTATATTTCCAAGGTCAAACATCTTCTCATGGACTTGCCATTGAATTTCTTTTTCTGTAAGTTACTAGTCTATATCCATTACCCATTTTTCTATTGGGATTTTTATCTTTAGTCACTAATTTATAGAATAGTTCTATGCATTTCAGATATATTTGGCTTGTTAGCTCATACATTTCCCTCCATGTCTACTGTTTGTCCTTCTAACTTTATCCATGTCTATTCTTTTTTTTCTTCATTGCTCTTAAAGAGAGAGAAGAAGGGAGGGGGAGAGAGATAATAAACATTTATGTGAGAGAGAAACATTGATGGGTTGCCTCCCGTACTCACCCCAACCAAGGATTGAACCCACAATCCTGACCATGAATCAAACCCACAGACTTTCAGTGTATGGGATGACACTCCAACCGAGCTACACTGGCCAGAGCTTCATGTCTATTCTTAAGTAAAAGTTTTAAATGTTGGTGTCAAACATTTCTATCATTTCCATCATGGATTCTGTTTTATTTCTTGCACCTTAATAATCAAGTGTGTATGGTTGGCTCTTTAGTCAAGAATGAATTTTGTGTGTATGGTGTGAGGTAATGTTCCTTCTTTCCTCTTGTTATGAATAACCAATTGTCCCATTGCCATGTGTAAAATATATCTTACATTAAACTCCCATATATTCTTGGGTCCTTTTCTAGCATCTTTTTCTTGTTTCATGAGTTACTTGCCTTTGTCTATTCTAATACCACATTTTAAAACTCTTACTTCTATAGGATGTTTCCACACTTTGTAAGGCAGGCTTCCCATCACCACTATCATGCAAAATTCTATGGCATTCTTATAACATTTACACATCCAGAATCAAGGCAAGTTCTAGTACAAATAACCCACTTAGAATTTGTTCTGGAATTGCATTGCACTGTAGACTAATATGACAAAAAGTCAAATCTTTACAATGCTTTCCTGCATAGGAGTGGAGATACCCACACAGGTAAAATGGTAAGCAACTCCACTCAGTTCACTTATGTAGTCTTTTTCATGTATTCCATTAAAGTTTTATCATATTCTTATACGTTTTTAATATTAACTGCCATGTTGTTTGTGATTTTTCTTGCTGTCATGAAAACCAGATGCTGTTTACTATTATAACTTTTTAATAGTATTTTTGGCTCCAGTGATGGCTCCTCCATTTACCCACGCCATGTGACTTTATGGTGCTCTCACCTGAGATGAGATAACCTACTCCACCCCAACCTGGCACTGGGTTTGGTCATGTGACTTGTTTTCCTGCCCTCATTGTGATTAGGAGGCACCATGGTCAAGGGTCAACACGTGGGATTCAACTCTGTTATTATCAGGATATGCCCCAGCTGGCCCAAGTTAGAGCAGTATCTCCCAGCTAAGTCACAGACATATGGTGATGCCAGCCTAGATCAGCAACCCCCAGCCAGTCCACAGATGAAGAAGCTATAATATTAAATTATTATTGCTTTAGAGCACTGAGTTTTGATGTGGGTCATTATGCAGCAACTGCTGACACAATAATATGTAAATGATCCAATTCCAAATGCCTATCTTGCATCTACCCATTGACTCAGCAGGGATGAATTCTCATAAATTTTCAGTTGACGTCTTGATTTTCTGGATAGTCATATCACAAACACTAAAGGTAATTTTGTTCCTTTCTTTCTTGTGATTGTGCCTCATTTTTTTCCTGTTGCATTACATTGGCAAAAGCTTCACAAATAATGCCAAGGCTGTATTTATGTCTCTGTGTGTGCCAGCAGTGTACTGCTCTTTGTGGATATAGGTGCATTTGTGTGACCCAGTGTCTCCAGCAGCCAAAGAACATCACTCCAGACACAATAAATTTGCTCAGAATCCCTCTCATAGGGGCAGCAGTACACTGGGAGGTGAGGCAGCATTGGTAGTGGAAGTTACATGCAAATTGACATAGATGGACTTCAGGAGACAGTGTGTCCCTACCCACAGAAGACCAATGGCAACATGGTGGCAGTGGTAACAGAGAAAGAAAACAGGCTCATAAGACATCCCTTTGCCTTTAAGTCCACAGACACAAACTCGAGTGTCACCAACACCTACATGGGGTGCTCAGAGTATCCAACTGGCATTTTTAAGTGAGGCCCAAATTCCCAGTTGTCCAAGGGTCCAATCATACGTACACACACCAAGACAGGTGTCTGATCTGAGGCTTTTTACTCCTCAAGACTGGGGCATATACAAGTATTTTGGTGTCCTTTTTATGGGCCACAAGGCCTGCAACTCTTGGGAGTGTGTGGAAAGAGTGACAGTGGCAGCAAATTTGGTCTCAGGTAGAATTCCCATGTATCAGGTATTGAATGAGACAGCCCAATGGTTAGCTTCCTAGCTAGGAAATGATGCAAATAAAACCTCTCAGGCATATATAACCTTTTATAACCATTATAGTTTCCAACCCAGTTTATCTTGTTTATTGCCTGACACTTAGTCAACAGTGGCTGGAACATACAGGGTAGGGTAAAAGTATGTTTACAGTTGTTTATAGGGAAAATAATACAATAATTAATAAATAATAACACAAGAATAAATTGTGTTTTGCATACTCACAACTGTAAATGTACTTTTGTCCCACCCTGTATTGACTTTTAGTTCTCCTTACTATTGAGTATCTAATGATCTATGTATAACACTGAGAAGATGCTGCAATCCTTTTGTAGAGGGAATTGGCTTGCCCTTGAAGAGAATCATCTGCCAGCAAGATGTCCAGGTGCTAGAGAATGACCTGGTCAAATGTCTGTTGGAAAAAAATCTGTTGGAAGAGTACTGTGTTCATTTAGTAGAAATGTCTTATTACACTTCTTGAGGTGAAAGGGATGGGGATACTGAGGGAGTGCTCAGGTAATAATAGGTAGTAATAAAATTACCACCAACAATAATAGCTTTTGCTGCCTGCCACATGCTATTTTAAGAGTATTTCATATGTTCACTCATTTAGTGACACACTGACCTTATGAGGAAGGTGTCATTATCATCCTGTACAGATGAGGAAATTGAGGCAGGGAGAGGTTATGTCAGCCCATGGAGTCTGGCTTTAATTCTCCTGTGTATTTAAAGAGGCAGGGAATTTGAAGTTCCAAGATGAAGAGGGAGATGCTTGCAAGGTGATAGAAGGGACAGTCACAAAAAGAAAGTCCCTAGGTGCCTCACAGAGAAGGTAGTGGTTAGGTATAGTTATAGCCTTTACTTATAGTATATACAATATAGTTTTATTATTTAAATTATAAATAACAGCCCTGACCAACGTGGCTTGGTTGGTTGGGGATCATTCTGCAAAGCGAAAGGTGGTGGGTCCGATTCCCAGGCAGGGCACATGCTTGGGTTGCGGGTTAGGTCCCTGGTCAGGGTGCTTACAAGAGGTAACCAATGGATGTTTCTCTCCCTTTCTCCATCCCTTTATAAATTAATAAATAAAATATTGTTTAAAATAAATTATAAATAACAGTATATAATATAGTTGTATAATTTAAACTCTAAATGTGTGTACATAGTTTGTTATTTAGCTATAGCTATATATTATATTGTTGTATTATAATTAGTGTATGTTACATATTTTTTGTTCTCTATTAGTATAGATGTAATTACAATTATATTGTGTAAATATTAGCTCAGCTCAGAGTTTCTGGAGGTCATGGGCCAAGTAAAATCTGGGAATTCTAATCCAGAACCAGACATTGGAAACAGGTGGAGATGGTGATGCCAGTGTGTCCTCAAATCTTCAGGACTCCCAGAATTAGAGCAAATGAGCTGAGATGGGAAAGGAGCAATGACAGTGTAAAGTTTACATGTTCTTAGGTTCTAGACCTCACTCCATCAGGGGTTCCTTCTTGCAAGGTCCCCAGGTGTCCCTTTCTACCTAGGCCTGACCTTAGGAGGTGTGAGCTGCCTCTGGGCTTTCTTGTCTTTATCTTAGATGTAGTTCTCCAGCAGAAGACTCTTTGGTTTTTGCATTTTTCTCCTTCCTGCCTCATTGCTTGTGGCCTCTTGTTCCTCATGCACTGGGTTTAAATTTAGCATATTTTAAATATGCTAACTTACTTCCTCTTCACACAGCCTGGGCAATCAATGTAGACACACTGGTTTCACATAAATGTCCTGAGGTTCAGAGAGGCCAACAGGGCTCATGTAGGCTCAATTCCAAGCTTCTACCTCCAAGACCCATCTGCTATGCTCTCCTGCCCTCCACAGATAGGGTATTTTCCCAGTCCTCCACTTACATTGTGTGTATATGGTTATATATTATTTAATTATATATAATTATAATTATATGTATATACATTTTGCATTAGTATGTTATGTTACATATTAATGATATGTCACATACTCATATATTTTATACATGTTGCATATTAGTAGGTTGTGTTAAATATTGGTGCATTATGTTACATACTAGTATGATATATGTTATATATTAAAATATTTTTATGTTACATATTAGTATGTTATATACAACTACAGTAGTAGTACATATGCTATTTGTTCCAGAGTCTGATCCAGAACCCCCATTATCTAGCCCCTGGTTTTATGTTTCCAGCCCTCTGTACCTATCTATCCCATTTCATCTTTCCTTCCTCACTGGGTTCTGGGATCCACGTGAATTTCCATGGCAGCCATCAGAAGCCTACCCTACCTTCCCCTTCGTGCTCTCTCCAAGGCAGATTCTAATTCTGCTGTTGCAGTTTTTGTTCCCTTGTGATACTTCCTCATCCTTTCCAATTCTCTCTGTACCTCATCCTGTTTCTCTTCTATTTCAGCCATGGTACCCTTTGTGACCTCTAAAATAACAGGGAATTCCCAAAGATGCTTTTCTTGGTCCTGCAGTGGGTCGCTGAGGTGTGCCCTTTCTTAGCATCTTCTGAATGCTGCTGCCTTTGCCTCTACCTGCAATCTTGAAAGGGGCCCAATGGCATTAGTCATCTTTACCTAATTTCAAATAAAGCAAGGTCTGTTCAGGCTTGGTATTTGTTACAGAAAGACCTTTGTCCCCATGTTTGGTCCTCTTGTGTAATGTTCCAAAACTCTCATCAACAGCTGCATAAGTTAACATGCCCGTTCCCAGCAGGTTCTCCCTATACCTAGTGCCTGGGCCTTTGATACTTTGAACCAATGGAGCATAAAAAAGTTACAGTTTCCAGCACTGGCTGGTGTGTCTCCATGGATTGAGCACAGGTCTGTTAACCTAAGGGTTGCTGGTTTGATTCCCAATAAGGGCCCATGCCTGGGTTGTGGGCCAGATCCCCAGTTGTGGATGTGCAAGAGGCAACTGATTAATGTTTCTCTCCCTCACTTTCTCACTTCCTTACCCTCTCTCTAAGAGTGAGTAAATAAATAAGATATTTTTTAAAAGAAGTTACAGGTCTCTAGAAGCCCTCTACCCTTTAATCTCCATGACACTTTAGAGATTCTGGATCCTGCTGAAGGGTAGACAATGGTGACTTTCTAAGGGTTTTGTTCAGTTTACTTTCATCCCTATAAGTCAGAATTCTGTCATTTGCAGGCTTGGCTTGTCAACCAAAGCATCAGATTTCCTCTATCCCCACAGGATTTCCCTTCATGATACCTTACTGTCACTGGAAGCCTGATAGTTGGTTCCATACCTGTTGGTGACACCCATTCTGAGAATGTGGACAGAGCCATGGATGGGCCAAACCCACCTACTCTACTATGACTTATGCATGCTGCAGAGAAGGGGCCAATTTCCAGGATTTGAGAGGTAAACAGAATGCTGTGTGCATGGCACCAGGCTCGGTACCAGGCCATGGCAGGTGTGCTTGCAGTGAAAACTCAATATCTATTCTCCCCTCCTTTCTACTATGATAGAACTCCCAGATTTTAGCTGTGCCCATGACCTCCAGATTAAGACTACATTTTCCGACTTTCCTTGTAGCAGAGGAGGCTATGTGACTAAGTTCTGGCCGGTGGGACATGAGTGGACAGGACTGTGGAAGTCCCAGCCCCTGACCTTGCAGGGAGGGAGAGAACGCATGTCCCTTCACTGGCTTTCCCTGGGCTGGCCCAGTACCCTGGTGAGCCATCTTGGACCAATACCCTAGGGTATGGAAGGCAACCAGAGAGAAGCCCAGGTGCCCTACACTAGACTGCCACCATATTAGCCCATACTGCTTACTTTCAGGATGTTTAAATAGAGAAAAAAAAAACATTCTACATTATGTGAGTAACAGTGTTGTGGGGGTTCTTTGTTATAGCAGGCCAACCAGTACTCTGCCTGGTACAGTGCTCATTAAATAGTATTTCCCCCATTCTGTATGCCTTTAGGGAGGAATATCATGCAGGGTGGGGTGCCATGGGGTTAAAGCTCCCAGACTGCTCCCCTACTACAAACAATTACGGGCACATTGGCTCACATCTCCATCTGCTTCTTGCCTGGCAGACCAAGATAAATACTCCTCTTCCAGTGACAAAAGTGGCAGCATGGGAGTCTCCCAGAGGCAGGAGGGAAGCTAGGTGTCTCAACAGAATTCCCAGTGCTCCCATGGGTCACACTGCACTAGCACTGGCTGCAGCACAAGACCTAAGGCCCTGCCTCCCCAGGCTCTCCATGTGGTCTGGAGGCAGGTTCACAACCTGGGAATAGTCCTTGTTACTGTTCAAAGTCACACACACACTCTCACTTACCCTTCCCCACCATGCTGTGACCTAAGGACTTTTCATCCCCTTTCTGTAGGGTGAAACAGCTGAAACCTAGACAGGTTTAAGAAACCCACCCAAAGTAGGCGGAGTGAAGGTCAAGAGGCAGCCCCCTTCCCTCCATGTCTTCTTCATGCTGCTGTGCTGCCCACCAGGGAAGGTGCATGACAAGAGTGCCAACACATACATGATGTGAGTCTGGAGCCAGACTAAGGGCAATGACTTAAACCAATCCATCACATATGACCAGCCTAGGCTTGGAGTAAGTTGGCTGTTGGAGACATCCCCTGAGATGAGGGAAGTGAGGTCCTGGGTCAGTGCCCCATATGGGTTCATGTGCACACAGGCTCCTCCAAAGTGACTGTCCTGGTCTCTGGTGTCCCTGTTATCTGGGCTGCATTGCTTGTTTACGGATGAAGAAAGGCTCCGTTAATGTGCCTGGAAATCAATGTGTTACTTCCCCAGAGAATATTTGCCCACAGAGAGTATATCTGATCAGGAGCAAAGGGCAAAGGTCACAGAATGAGTCCTTTCCCCAGGACCAGGGATAGGCTCTGAGGGTGTCACTGAGACAAATTTCCCCTAATTTGCATCAGTGTCCTAGATAGACGTTCACCTCTGGAAAGTCCTTGCTTCCCAATTTACACGACAGAAGAACTGTGGCCACAGAATCTGGCCTTCCCTACCTACCTCACCAGCTCATGGCCTTTCCTTCTTCTCTGGTGCCCACCACCTCCAATCTGGGAGGGCTGCTATCACACAGGGCTGCTGAAAATTATTAATATTCATACTAGCTATAATTCATACTAGCCTGCCAAAATGTGTTCAAACTCCAACTGCATGAGTATTCAGAGACCTCAAAGTATCTAGAGGAGTTTGGGAAGCTTTGTCTACCCAGAGCTCTGAGCACCTGGGGAGGATGGAGGTGGTAGCTAAACTCCACACACCAGCCCTCTGACTGGTCAAGTCTCCTAATTATTCACTACCACCCATGTGTGTGTGAAGTAATATGCCATTTCCCAGGGGAGTCCAGAAGGGGAAATGATCTGTCCCCTACCCATGCACAGTACAAACAGGGGGTGCACAATAAAGGCTTGATGGACTGCCCAGTGGGTAGAAACTGTAAAGTGCCAAGCAAGAGTCTCCAACGGTAAATCAGAGGAGTAGTGAGCCCTGGGGGCCTGGCTTGGTCTGCAGTGGCTTCCCATAAGTGGCACTGGGATAGGGTTTGGATTTGCCATTGTACAGAGAAGAGGAGAGGGAGCTCCTGGCCCCCCAGGGAAATGGAATAAGCAGAAAACCAACAACTAGCCCAAACGTGGGGCTGTGTGGAAACCCTGCACCACTGGGCCAAGGGCTTCACCCCAAAGGTGCCTTTGTATCCCTCTAGGTACAAACCTCAAGGTGCCCTAAGACTTGGCCCCCAGAATCACCCCTGTTTCCTGGCACAGCAGAGAGAAACAGTGCATAAATATCATCAAGTTACTGAGTTCTTTTTTCTTTTTATTGGCAAAGTAAATATATTTTTATGAAGGACCAGAGAAAATATACATAATTATAACATATGTACACTAGCTTTATAGATTTTTAAAATTTCAAATTTACACAAATGCTGATGTTATTAAAAGATTTTATGTAGATGTGCCTATGTACAGTTTATTTACATACATTCATAGGATGTGAAATAAACCTATCAAAACAAGCTAGTTCATTTGATATTAATTTCTAGACAAAATAAGGAATGCATTTCTAAGTCAGGATCGGGGGCTCTATCTGCTTCTTCTACATGCTATGCAGCCTATTCCCCTCTCCTCCAGAAAGGTGACCCTAGAGGCTGTTGTCTGGAAACAGGACAAGGGGATGAGCCATACTGGTTACAGACGCTCTGGGGCTAACCTGTATCTGTCTGGCTTCCCTGCACATCAGCTAAAGCACATGCACTGTCAGCCCCCCAAAGAAGAGACTTTTCACCCCAATCCTGCAGCCTCCAGGAGGTCAGGTCCTGCATCCCTAATAGCCTCACTCATACCATGGTGGTCAGGCTGAGCAAAGGATCTTGGGACAAAGCCACCTGCATGTCACAGTGCAGCCCAGAACATTTGACCTACTTCCTTTTTCCCAGTGTGGCTCCCTGTGGGAACTGACATTTCAAAACTGAACATTTCATCTTCCTGGGCAATAAAGTATTGGCCCTGGCCTAGGCAGAGAGCCTAGTGGGAGAAGGGCCAGGACCCCAGACGCTGCAACAGAGGCCTGTGCAGCAGTGCAGGAAGGCACGAAGGCGCAAAGGCACAAAGGCCGGCCTCCAGGTCAGGAGCTGGGTCTCCCCAGGAAAGGCAGCAGGTGGGGGGACTCTTGGTTCCTGCCTCCCATACCAACCCATGCTCCTGGGTTGGTAACATTGTCAAATCCCTCTGAAGGAGGCAAATAAATTATTGCTACAAAATATCTGGGAGATCCCAGCAATGGGGCAGGGTGGGCGGCAGTGGTGATGGTTGTGTCGGGGGAATGGGGATGGGGGCGGGGGTCAGTTGGCAGTGCGTACTGAGCGGCTGCTCCGGGGGAAGCGGTGCACCTTGATATGCTTGGACAGGTGGTCGCTCCGTGCAAACTTCTTCTCACACACGGGACACTGGTAGGGTTTCACGCCTGAGTGTGAACGCCGGTGCCGAGACAGTTCATCTGAGCGAGAGAACCTACAGGGACACAGCAGTCAGCAAGGCCGAGCTGGCCTGCACCTGACCCCCTACACACATACACACACACCCAAGCCAGCAGGGGTTCCCCAGAGCTCCACCAACTGGGCTGGGTGGTCCCTTGCAGTGCTTCAGCTACCCAAGTGCTTCTGAATTCACTGGTGAAAATCCACTGTCTCAAGTCCCTGCAGGCCCTCCAGGATGGCAAGAATTGCAAACAAAAGGCTCTGCCAACACAGCAGGCCATTCTCATGAATCTGGGCCTAAGAGGGGCTATTAAGTATTGGGACAGGCTTTCAAGTCTACCAGAGATCTGACTTATTCTCCATACCCCCAACCCAAAAAACCCACCCCCTCCAGTGTGCTGTGGGATCACCTTGCCCTGACTGAGACTGTTCCTCATGCTCTCTCCTTAGACCAGAACTTGGGGCTTCTGTGGAGGTCTTCACAGGGAAGCCCATCTAGAGAAAAAGTGAGGCAAGAGAGAAATGTCTCTTCCCTCAGCTCAGTAGGGAGTTCCTGGCTCCTTTCTCTTGCTTCCATTAAACAGCCCCAGCCCCAGTCCTAGACCCTGTTTTCCTGAAAGCTGGCCCCCCTAAGATGTCCTCAAATAAAACTATACCCCTGTAAGATACTTCTGAGAGTTTAAATAATCCCCCTGCCACTTCCCTCTCTTGGCTCCAGGGTAAATGCTCACATAGCCCAGAGGCCACTGGGAAGGAGCAGCTGCTAATGGGAGAGGACTAAGCTGGACCACAGGGCTCAGCTCTCACTGACTTTAGGGACTGGAGGTTCTTCTCTGGTCCTGGCAACGAGACCCCACTCTCCAAACATATATATTCTCCTTCTCTGTGCTCCACCTACACTGACCTGTCTTTGTTCCTTTGCCACAGGACAAGAACACATACTGTTCTCTCTATCCAGAATACTCATCCTTCCCTTCTTCTCCTTGCTCCCTCTCTTAGAGCCCAGTTCAAATGTCACTTCTTCAGGAAAGCCCTCCAGGACTACATCATTTTAGGCTCTTATAGCACAATGTACCTCTCGTTCTCAACCCCAGCCACAGTTGTTACAATTTTAAATTCATTTTCCACTTTTTGATAAATGTCAGTCTGTGCCACTAGACCATCAGCTAGCTCCATGAGAAAAGACATGTCTGTGTGGTGGCATGGTAGCTGCCCTGTAAGTGCATTTACATGAAAGTGTGGACACAGTGGGCACCCTACAGGAGGGTGGAGAGCTATCATGAGGACAATCCTCTCAAACCCTAGTACATCCATGCATATACTTACACACATGTGTGTGTCTGTATGTGTATGCATGCCACACACATGTATTTCAGATGTGGATATATTGTGCACATGCACGCACGCTCACACATATATGCGTGTTGCCCACTCCAGAGCTGTGCACACATGTATGTACATGCACCCATCACACAGGGGCACGTGTGTACCCACATGAACACATGCATGCACACATGCACACACAGGAATGCCAGGCCCAATAGTCCCATTCCTGAACCTGGGGCAACAAAGTGAGAGGTAGGTTAGTTGGTGTCCCTAGAACAGCTATCCTCAACCCTGCTGATGTGTTGGGGGTGATGGCCTACCTCTGGCCTGACCTTGTGGGTGGAAGCCTTGATCCCTCAGCCTGCCAAGTTGCAGGAGGACTCACCAGGACAAGTCCTGGGGAAGCCTCAGGTGGGCAGCAGGAGGGCCTAAGCACAGCTGGGCAGCTGGGCCAAGAGACTGGGAAGACAAGTGCCTCAGCCTGGTTCAGCCACCCCTGGTGCACAGGGCCCTGCCCCTAGAGCATGACCAGGCTTCTTCTATCCCCATCCCTGAGCACCAACTGTGGTGGGCACACAGCAGTGCTCTCTGCATATTTTCATAATAAAGGAAGACCACCCAGCCCATTTGCCAGATGAGGAAACTGAGACTCAAAGTGATGAAGGCCTGATCCAGGGTGACAGAAAAGGACAGAGCTGCCAATGGCCCTGGTATAGCTTCTTGTTGTATCCTGCCCACCTTGGTGGCCACAAGGGCCTGGCAACATCCACAGAGCCTGGCTGGGAAGTGTGTGCTACTAGAGCCCTGTGCCATGGAGGAAGCAATATCTACAGGCCCTAGTAGTCAGAGTTTGAACCTGTGCTTCTGGGCCAGGACCATGTGGCCCCAGCTGGAGTTGTACACGCAGCTGCTGAGCAGGTGGGTTAGCAGAAAGCTACAGGAAATGCCATTGACAATGCCAGAGCTTTCTCAGGCACCAGGCACTGGGGGCACCTGCACCTTCCAGGGAGCCAGGATCAGCCCCATCAAACTGACAACACCACAATAAGGGCTCAAAGAGGACAAGAGGTATGCTGGGGTCACACAGCAGCAGAACAGCAGGATCTGCTCAGATCCCCACCTGACTGGAAGCCCCACATGGTTCTAAGCAAACTTAAGAACAATCTTGGACCTCAGTTTTCTCATTTGTCCAGTGAAAACCTTGGGATTCTTGTCCACCTTCCAGACCTTTTCTTAGAGGCCAAAGGCAGTGAGAGAGGACCATAGGACCCCTGTCATCGTGAGGGCACCAAGGGAAAGCCAGGCCTGAGAACAAGTTGTTCCTACCTGCAAGGCCCCTCTCTGCTGCCTCAGGATTCTGTGACCTGAGGAATCCTGTCTCTGGGAGTTGAACCCTCAGAAGATCCCTGCCTGACACCCTCATCCAATGTCCCCAAAAGCAGCAACAATGAGACCTGGAGTCCACACAGAAGGAGGGGTCAGGTGACTGAGATGCTGCTTTTGTAGGCACATACTGGCCAGCAATCTGGGTAAGTTGGCAAGCTCTCTGAGGCTCAGTTTCCCTACCTAAAGAGAGAGAAGTGACAATGACAGATCTGCCTCAGAGGACTGTAAAAGCTGACAAGTGTTCACAGCAGTGCTTGGCACATGACAATCATCCAACAGTTGTGAACTCTTGTTACCAGCAAGGAGCTTAGTACAGGGCCTAGACTCTGGTAAGGGCCTGGAGTGTGGGGGTGGTTACTCCTGATTTGTGTTGCTGAGGTACAGGTCAGGGAAGCAAAGAGTCCAGGTGACTCTTCTGAGCAGCTTGTAACATCAGCACCACCACTAGCACACACAGCACCTTAGTGCAAAGACACCCCTTCCATCAGCCAGAAAGCTATGATTGCAAAGTTAGATCTCAAGGATCTGAATGACAATGGCACCCCTTAGACGTGTGCAGTGCACAAGCTGTCCAACCACACTTGAACATTCTGTTGACTGCAGGAATGGGGTCAGAGAATGCCTCATCAAGTAGGGTTAGCAGTGACACGGGCCAAGAAAGCAGGCCAGCAGCCAGACCACTGGGCTTGACTCCTGCCCCTGTTACCTCCTGGCTCTGTGGCCTCAGGCCTGTAACTCTCCTTTTCTGGACCTTCTGTGTCTGCTGGGAGTGGCAACAGTACCTATCACACAGGGCTGCTGAAAATTATTAATATTCATACTAGCTATATCAGGAAGGGATTCTTTCTGGACAGAACTGCTTGGCCATTCTGGAACAGGATGTTCTGCTGCAGGGGACAAAGAAGACCTGTGTCTCAGAGTGAAGCAAGGAAATTTCTAGGAAGGCAGGCAAACAGCCACTTTCCAGATAGCTCAGAATAGGGAAAGTTTCATTTCAGCCCTGTCAAGGGTGCCAGCTAGAACCATACTACAAGGTGCCAGCCAGAACCACACCACAAAAAGAACAGGGAATACTGGATTTAGGACCAAGAGTAGAAGGAAGTGGGAGCTGACTACCTGGGCAAGTGACAACAGGGAGAGGGGTGCAAGGAGAGACACTGTTCATCACACATAGGTACACAGAGTAGGGCACAGGACACAGTGCCAGGTCCGTAACCATCCTGGTAAGAGGAAGAGAAAACTGCTTACCAGGGCCAGCAGGAAGAAGAGAGGCAGCATTCGGAGTGCAGTGACCCCCACATGGGGAGGCAGGCAAGAGTGCAGGGGTGCCACCCTGAAGGCCAGCTGCAGGTGGAGGTCCTGTCAATACTCTAGCAGGCCACACCTCAGTGGAAGCTTGCAAAAGGGGCTGGAGCAAGGTCCTCAGTCTGGGGATGGGGGATTAGGAACAGACAACCCAAGGTGATTTCCTGACTCTGCGACTTACTAGTTGTGTGACCATGGAGAAATTACTTAAATGTTCTGTGCCTCATTTCCTTCTCTGTAAAATAAGGACAACATATTGATATATACCTCAAGGAATTGTTTGTAGAATTACATGAGTTACTGCATTTGGGGCATTCAGAACAGTGCCTAACACAGATGAGGAGCTACTATTATCATCACTGCTGCTGTTGTTCGCTCTTTTCCCTTCACCCATGGTGTTAACACCTGAAAGAGCTGATGGCATTTTGGCAGAGAGAAGACACTAGCCATTATACCAGGTGCAGAGAAAGAGAAAATGAGGGGAAAGCCAGCCCATGGCTGCAGGTGTCTTCAGATGGGAGAGGCATGCCTACCATACCATTTGTAGGTCAGAGTGGGGCTGAGGCACTGCCTTGGGATGGACCCAGAACCACACTCACTAGCTCTGTCCCTGAAGGCTTTCTGGGCCTCCATTTCCCCCTTTGTAAAATGCAGATTGGTGCTTATACGTTCCAAGGCTATTGTGAGGACTCAGGGAGCTAATACTTGTGACACACGTAGAACAAAGCAGAGACCATCATAAGACCAACTATAGCTGCCACTGAGAGAAAAGCATTGGAGACAGAAGGCACAGAGAGGGCCGAGGTCTAGGTGGGAGCCTGCCCTGCAAAGGAGAGGTCAGCAGGCAGAAGTGCAGGCCTATGGACCAGAATAAGAAGTTCAGATAGAAACTTAAATGCACCAAAGTAGACATAAAGGCCAGAGTAGCCTCGTGAGATAATGAGTTCCCCATGGCAGGAGGTATGCAACCAAGGTTACCTAGTGGAGGGGATTCCAGTTCTGAGAACCTTAGAAGAGTGCCTAGCATACACTAAGTGGCTAATGTACATGATACCTCATCATCATTATCATTATTTCTCCTGTCTTGTGCAGACCAAACTGCCTCAAGCCAGGTCTGTTCCTCTACCTGACTGCTACCAGGGCTCTCTCCATTCTTGACCCGTTTTGAAGGCTATGACCACATATAAGGGACGGGCATGTCTTGTGTACATTCCCGGGCATCAGAATCACTGAAGACCAGCTGGGGACTCTCAAATCCTCTGAGACATGGCCTTCCCAAGAAGCAGGCACTCTTGGTTCCCAGTGCCTCTGCCATGTGTGTATGCTGCAAGGCCAGACTGTACTCTGGGGGACCTTAGGAGAAGCTGAGAATGTCCTTTGAAGCCCTAGAAGTGGCTGGAGGCAGGGATGGCTCCAGGGTTGACTCCCCAGGGACCTGACCATGCCAGGTACCTACCACACCTCCCCCCATCAAGTGAATCCTGAGCAAGATGACCAATGCCAAGGTTTGGACTAAATTCCCTCCATAACTCTCACTCTTGTTTGCATGTTTCCTGCCATGATTAACTTACTACCTGCTAAGGACTATGTGGGGCTGAGATTTACCTCTCCAGATGCACTTTGGGCTGAGTGTACTGTCTGCTTTCTCAGACAGCCTGAAAAAGGCAGATCCTCTCTTCCCGGGGGAGTGGGTGAGTTAGGCAGTTTTCACCAAAGATTGCACCCTTTCTCTCTGTGGCCCCAACTAGCCCTATCTCAACTGGATGGGCTACTTGCCAACAGTCAGTAGCAGCCAGGGGATGCTTCCCAGGAAGATAAGCCCATCATGAGAGTCAGACCAGTTCTCTGCCAAGCTGCCCAACCTCTCTCTAGCCCTGCTCCCCACCAAGAGAATGCATCCAAGAGGAGTCCCTATAAGTCTGGGGGTGCCTCTGAGCTGGGGTACCTCCTGAATGAAGGCCAAGCAGAAAACCTTCCCTTCTCAGACTCTGGCCTTCTATGAGAGTGACAACACTACCAATAAAAAGGGGGTGCAGCTGAGTACCCCTGAACCTCAAGTAATCGGCAGGCTCTCCACTTTACAGATGAGGAAACTGAGGCTTGGGCAGGAGGACCACCCCAAGGGAACACAGCAAGCTGGAGACTGACCAGGGCTGGGGCTTCCAACCATTGCAGCCAGCTGCCCTCAACACAAGGCATCTCAATGCCTTTCTCTTCTGCAGTATAGCACATGCTTCTGAAGCCTCATGTCTCTGGCCTCCTCCCTGCCCTAAGCTCTGACTACCCAACACTACATACATGCTATAGCATCAGGCCTCACAAACTGCCCTGCAAGTGCACCTGTTACCCGAGGGCCTACTTAACAGACTGTGGCACAAGGCTCAGAGAGGCATGCAACACCAGCACTGACACCCAGGGTTGTGTGTTTGGAGCATGGGCTCCCATAGAAGCCCTTTGGGTCTGCTGATTGGCACCTTGGGGACATTGGGGGTAAGAGGTGCCCACACTCAGCAAGGTCTTCCATAACCCAAGACACTGTTGGGACAAGCCCCTTCCCTGGTCACCTCTGCACACCTATGGAAAGGGGTTGCTAACATCACATCAAATATTCCAGTCACAACTCCTGTCCTCCCCTAGCCAGGACTCCAGGAGTAGCACCTTCCATCCGAGGACCAACTCTCACAAGCTCTCAGACAAAAGTCTGGTCAAAAAAACAAAAGCTGCAAACTGTTTCCTGTATGCCACACCAACATGGATACACACATATAAACAATGTGCGCAGATACATATGGTCATGCAGCACACAGAGACACACATGAGAAAAGCCAAGATGCATACACATGTCTACTTATAAGATCCAGTTCTGCACAAAAATGAGCATGCCACATCACTCTCACACACTCACACATGTAGCAACAGCCATAGCAGTAAAGTCCAGGGATGTGCCAGTAGCACATCCACCTTCCCAGGTAGGTCAGATTCCAGTGGGGTAAGCGTCCTAAACTGGGGAAATCCCAGCTGTGGCGCCCTAAGCATTCAAGCTCCTGCCTGGTTGAGCTCCTGGCTGGCTACCTACTTTTCAGGAGAAAGTGGACATACCCTCCCCAAGAAGGTGAGTGGCACCTGGGAGCAAGGGGAGGAGATCTGTTGGGTCCCATCCAGCTATGCTGCCTGAGTGCTGGATAATCCTGAAAAGAGCCCTGTCTTTTGAGAGTTGGTTTCTCCCACTGTGCCACATGCAGTATAACCTGGAAGTTAGTCTTCTACCTTTGGGTCAGCACACCCAGCTGGGTCCTCCCTTGTGGTTGGCCATTGTGGGTTCTCCAATATACCTTTAGGTCCCCTGAGGGAGCAAGGGCCAGACCCAGCCCAAGTGCCCAGAGATGGCTATAAGCAAACCTGGTCCCTCTGGTTGGGAAACAGCATTTTCAGGATGTGACTATTCTGATAACCACCTCTTGGGTTCAAATCCCATTTACAAAGCTGCATGACCTTGGGCAAGTTATTTAGCCAACTTGAGCCTCAATTTGCTCAGTGGTAATATGGGAGTAAAGGTAGTACTTACCCTTTGGGGCACTGAGAGGCAGAGGGAACCATACATACACAGCTGAAATCCCTCTGGCACACAGCCCATGCCCTATCACTCTCAACTGTCCTTGTTATGAGTATGAGAGCCCTTCTGCCCTGGCTCAGCCTCCTCACTCTCAGAACAAGACCCAGCAACCTTGCTTGGAGACCAGTTGTTTTCTGGCTTCATTGATCAGGAGGAATAAGAAAATCTTTGAGCAGCCATGCTAGCTCTAGCTCTGCCCCCTCCCTGCCCCTAACCCCTTCCTAATCAGTCTTATCTAATGGTGAAGAACTCAGCCTTGACTACACACCCAAAGGAATAGAGATAAGGGGCAGTGTTCACCACCCAGCTTGTAACCCAATATACTGACCTCCAGCCACAGCCTGGCCAGGTACAGGCAAAGGGCTTCTCCCCTGTGTGCCGTCGAAGGTGGGCCTTGAGATGGCTGCTTTTGGTATACATCTTGCTGCAGCCAGGGAAAGTACATTTGTGCATTTTGATGAGTTCTGCCGCCGGGTTCTTGGGAAACTTCTGGCCCATGAGGAGGCTGGTGGGACCAGGCCCCAGGGGTCCTGACCCAATGGGCTTGGCAGCAATGGGCACAGGGGCGATGCGCACGAACTTGGAGGACATGTTCAAGTTCGAGGAGGGCACCACCTGGGGTAGGAGTGCAAAGGTCTGCCCCTGAATGTTGACCAGGAGCTGGGCTACCTTAACACTCTCCAGGGCCTGTCCAGGGGAGGAGGGCTCTGTGCCTGATTCCTGCTTCACCTGCACAGGCTGAATCTGCAGTAGCAAGGGGATGGGACCATCAGGTGCAGGCCCCCCACCTGGGCCCTGAGTGTCACCCACACTGGCACCACCTGGTTGGGGAGCACAGCGTTCTCTCCCAGACCCAGAATGGAGGTGGCTCCTGTGTGGCCCAGCTGGGAACTGACTGCAGGCCTCTGGGTCCTTGTTGCTTTCTGGGGCCTCCTTGACTCCCAGCTCCATGTTCTCCTCCAGAAACTCTTCAATCTCCTCCAGGGTGGGCTGGAAGGGCCTTGGGACATCATCGGGGTCATTCACAGGAAACTCCGGGAAACAGAAATGCTCTCCCTTCATAGGTGCTGGTGCTCTTCGCCAGGCCTCCCAGGCCACAGGACTACTGCTGGCCCCCATGCCACCGCTGCCACCACTGCCCAGTGTAGCCTGGGATAGCAGGAAGTCTAAGATGTTATCCTGGCCTTCAGTGCCTGGGCCACTGCTGTAGCAGGAGCACAGGGTTTGTGAGTCAGGGCTGGCACAAGAGCAGAGGCTAGAGGCATCGCTGTCATCTTCTGAAAGGGGCGAGGGCAGCACATGGTATGCCCTCCTGCCTACCAGCCTATCTCCCAGATAACCAACTGGGCACTTTGGTGACGAGAAGTTCTCGTCCACTGGAAGCAAGTGGTCCACCATGCTGACCTGGCCGTGCCACTGGTGGCTGTGGAGAGGAACAACAAAGGGCCAATCAGGAGGACAGCACACTCGCCTGCCACCTCATGGGCCTGTACCCCCACCACCACCACCACCATCCTGCCTACCATTGCCCATTGCCCATTGCCAAATGCCTGCATCCTGCCTCCATCCACATCCTGGGATAACTCTGTCTCCAAGAGTGTTTTCTGAAATTGCACCACCTGTTTACAAGAGTGCTCTCTAAGCCCATTGCACAACCTGGGGCACAAACAGATTTTCCAGAACAATTCTGGGAAAGAACGTGTATGTCTATTAATAAGTATGAGTGCGTGTGAGCAAGTGGGTATGTGAGGGGGCTCTCTCTACCTCAGAACAGCCAAGTTTGGGAAACCCTGTCCAGTTAATCAGAGTTGCTGCATTTCTGAGGACATCTGACCTCAGCTTTACTCCTATTGAGTCACTGGAGGGGGGAAGAATAGCCATTTGCCCTTTGACCCTTCTGTTGTTGTGGCTTAGGTAGGTTTGCCAGACTAAGCAAATAAAAATACAAGCTGCCCAGTTAAATTTGAATTTCAAATTTTCAAATGAACAACTTTGAATTTTTAATGTAAGTATATCTCAAATATTAGATGGGACTTAATTAAAATATTACATCTGAAATTTAACTGGACAGTCTGTATTTTAATTAGGCAAGTCTAGTTTGTGACAAGAAATTAAACACCCATTATGCCAGCCCTCGCCACCCATTTCTTCATCTGAAGCAGGCGACTTATCTACCCTCCAGCTCTCAGACCCCTCTGAGCTTGGCTGCTTCTTCCTCTATGAAAGGAGAGAGGAGGGACAGGCCTGAAAAATCAGACATTTTGCTGAGGCTCTACCACCAGGAGAACAAGGCCCTACCCACTGGGAGAACTCATAGGAGAATAGGTGGACCCAAAACACTGGGACAGATCCTACCTCATCTGACTTCACAACCATCTAGTGAGCCTGTAGAGAAGACCCCCTTAGTCTGCACCTATGGAGTAGTCACAACCTCAGAAAGAGCCAGCTAACTCCTGTGTCCCAATTAGACCATGCTTTCCATGATGGCAGGCTGGACTGTAGGGTGGCTGCTTTGTCCCCAGTTTCCAGTGTGGCAGCTGGTGCCCAAGAGGAGCTCAGAGAATGTCAACAGAAAGGAGAGGGGAAAGCTGTGTCCTCTGAAGGCCATGCTAGGTCTGGTGTCCGAGGAGAGTCAACAGTGTCAGTCTGTGACAGAGCTACCTCTGAGGACCTTTGTCCCTACCCAGTGGCCATGACTAAATGTTGAGTGAGGTTGGGGATATTCTGCACCTGAAGCCAGAGATTCCCTGCTGCCTGGCATTGTCTATGCACCCACCCCCATGCTTTGTCTCCAGGACCACAACTGGGACTGGCACCCAGCACTGCCCAATATTCAAGAAGCCCAGCCCTGGGCAGAGAGCTTCCAGGGCCAGTTATCAACAGCTGTGACCTTGAGGAAGTCCTGGCTCTCCCCAAATCTCAGTTTCTCCACCTGCTCCATACCCCCAATAACCCCAGGACCTTTGGCCTTAGTGTCCCACTCATCTGGGAAGCTTCACAGAGCTCTAGGAAACAAGGCAAGGTGGATGCCCTTGGCAAGTCTTATACTCCTGGGCAGTTTTGCCAGGACATTTGGCTTTTGGCTGAAAAACTAAGTTAAGAACTTAAAACCAGGTGTTTTAAAATACACACTATTCACCAAATCAGGTGCTAATAAGGAATAAAAGCACCAAATAATGTAAAGGCTAATGAAGCTAGGCAAGACCAACACCTGGCCCTAGACTTTCCTTACCTGTCACCCACCCTCTGAGCAGGGGTTCCACTCCTATCTGCAACATCAGCAGAGTGAATGATCTTGGGCAGGTGGCACAATGTCTTTGTGTCTGTCTTAGTCTACTGGAGATGCTGCCAATTGTGCCTAGTTCCCAGGTTGTTTTGAGTCCAATGAACTAATACACGCTGAGCAGTTACTATAGGGGTGGCATGCACACAGGGCTAGTCAATACCAGCCATTAGGATTAGCCTCCAAAGTGGGGAACATATGGTCTTTCTGGCCCTCTGCTGTGATGTTAAGGAATCCAGGGAACTCCAGCCTTCCTGGAACCTGGGATGAGGCCATGACAGGTGGGGAAGGGCAGATCAGACCATGATCCTGACCACTTAAAACTCTCCCCTGAAATGTGATCACCAACTGAATATTCCATAATATTAAGGAATTACTGTTAATATTTTTAAGTGTGATGATCGTATTGTAGTTGGTACATTCTTTTTAAATGAGGCCTTCCTTTCCAAATATAAACTGAGATATTCACAGATGAAATGATATAAAAAGAAAAGGTGAGGGAAATAAGTAAGTGCAATAATATAAAGGTGGGAGGTAACCTTCAACAGTTTCCCAAGGAATGTGACTCGACCTCCTCCCAACACCTGGACCCTGCTCATCTTTGCCATATCTCACCTCCACCTGCTCCACTCCACACTAGCTGTGCACCAAGCTTACCAGCTTCATGGGCCTCAGACCACTACCCTGGCTGAGGATTCTCTGTGGATTCCTCTTCCCCCAGGCACTCCAAGTGAAAGTACCCTACTTATTTCCATCTCAGCTCAGAAGTCACTCCTGATTAGGGACTCCCATGACCATTCACCATTACATCATTTTCCACATTATACTGTTATTAGAAGTTGTCCTGGTGGGAAACTATCTTAGTTATGTGTTTGTGTACTTTATTTTCTGTCTACCTCCCCACCAGAATACAAGCTGCTCTGACTGTTCAGTCCACTTCTATATCCCAGAGTCTAAAACAAGACCTGACAAACTTCGCTGATTGAGTGAGGGAAAGGTGCTGCTGTGGGGAGCCAGGAAGTGGGGGAAGGGGGGTTCTGGGGGTAGAGTGAGACCTGTTGTAGAACTACCAGGGTCAATCAGCAGCCGGGGCTGGACCGTGAGGCACTTAGAGACTAGAAGAGACTTTCTGAACCTGCCTTGGGAGATGTCCAGAGAGGGCACACCAGGGTGGAGCTCTAGCAGCTAAAACACAGCAAGCAGCACGTGGCATGGCCAGGGAGGCCAGGGGTGCAGGCTGTTTGCAGGGGGAGGGGACGCACTGTTCCGGGCACTGTCCAGGCGAGTAACCCGGACTCCGGCCCCCCCAACCACTCCCCCCTGCCCCGCCAGGCCTGCTGTTTATCCTCCCGGGGACACAGTGGCTGCAGGAACAACATGTAATTGATAACAAGCCCAGCGCTGGCCAAGGGCTTGCCATTGGGTCAGCGTGCAAATCACGGGGGTGACAGGAGGGGGCCGCCCTTCAAAATAAGAGTCTCTGCTACCCGAGCAGCCAGCGGGACCAACAGCCGCTGAGCCTTCCTCCCCCTCCACCCCCACCCCCCATCCTCTCACCTGTAGGGTGGCCCCACCAGCCACCCCGTCCTTAACGAGGGAGATGATTTGAGGGATTTGGGCATTTGGTGATTTTGTCATCCCCCCTACCCCGAGATTGGGTGAGAAAACAGTTCTTTGCCCAAGAGTGTTGGAGGGAGAGGTGTGTGTGTTGTGGAGGAGGGTGTCGGGCGGGGGTTCCATAGGGAATATAACAGCGGAGAGGGGACAGGACCCAGGGAGGGTGCGGGTGGCCTCATATCTGCCCCCACCACCGCCATTCCTCGGCCATTGCTCTGCAAATGTTCAGTTGAACTGGCCAGGAGACTGAGTGGGGAGTCGGAGTTAAGAGATGTGTGAAAGTGTGAGTGTACGAGATGGGGTGTGAATTCATGCCGTGTGACTGTGTGTGCGGGAGTGGTGCACCGCCGGTGTGCCCATGTGGGAGTGTGTCCGCGACGTACTCGCGCGTGGAGACAGCGTGGGTACCCGTGCGTGCGCGCGCGCGTTTGTGTGCGTGAATGTGTGTGGGAAAGGAAAAGGTTGGGGAGCTCGCTCAGACCCCTCGACACAGCCTCTGAGTGCTGCCCGCTGGGCACCATGCCCTCGGCCCGCACTCCCACCCTAGCAGGCCGCGGCTGCTGACCGACAGTAACCCCTCCGCCACAGGCCCCCCCATCCCCCCGCCTCCCCAGCCCCGGCCGGCCAGTACGTCCGCCTAGCGGGTCCTCTCGCCAGGCCCCACTGAGTGCCCGCCATATGGAAGGGCAGGCCTGTAAGGCGAGAGCAGACCTGAGGTGCCAGGCGCCGAGGCGGTGCCCCGGACTTGAGCCGGAAAATTGCCGTGGGCAACTGGGAGTCACTCTCCCACCAGATTGTTGGACCCCCACAGCCAGTGCCGAGGGTCAGCCGGCTCCTCGACATTTCCTCGGACGCTCTCGCGGAGCCTGGGACAAGGGCGCGGGCGCCCGGCCATACTCCCAGAAGCGGGCCAGGGCCCACCCCCTCCGTGTCCCGGTCAGCGCCCTGAATGCCTGGGGCCGAGTCCACGCGGCCCTCCGGCCTCGCCGCGCCTCTCCCACCTGAACTTGGCTCACGCCGGGCCGGTGACCAGGCCCCGGCAGTCCTGAGGCCCTGCGGGCTGGGCTGAGGGCAACGGTCTGGCTCCGGGTCTGGCGGCAGCCGCGGGCCGAGCCGCCGATCTGACTCTCACTCGCCCGCTGACCCGCGACTAGCTGCAGCGGACCACTAGCCTGCCGCGGCTCGCTGGGCTCTCACTCCCCTCAGTTCACGTGACGCCGAGGGCGCTGAGAAGGCTCGAAGGAGGCTCGGCCTCGGGCGCGCGCGCGATTGGCCCGCGTTGCGCGTCACGCGCTCCGGCCCCGCCTACGGCCCCACCCCTGGCTACAGGGGGCCGGGTGCCCGCTGCGCGCTCTGGGTTTCGAGCCACCTCCCCTACAAGCTCCGCAGCTGTGTGCCCTGCGTTCGTCCCCCCAGGGCACATCCCAGCTCCCCAGCCCTAGTGGTGGACTCGGGGGTCAGCTTCTAAACCTTAGTCCCCCAGTGAGAAGGTGAGACAGGCCTCGGGACCTGCGAGAACCCCCTGATGGCCTGGAAGTGCAGTCTGCCCGGTGTTGGGTGGCCGAGGGGAGTACTGGGGATGGGGGCAGCCCTGAGCCCTAACCAGGTCTGCCCTCTACCCCACTCCCACCAGCAGCCCAGGACTGGCTGCAGCGTCTCCCCGTTGAGCGCCAGATAAAGTAGGGCACCTGCCTTTGGGGAGCGTATTGTTGGAGGAATACGGTACAGTCTTTCTGCTGAGGAATCAGTTACCCCGGGAAATAGCGAGCTTGCTGCGCTGCCACTAGACCTGTCTGAGAAATTTGAGGTGAGGAGGTCCGCTGGTCCCTGCGTCAAATCTGTGACACCCGTCTCTGGGGCACTTTCCTGAAAACTGAGCAGGGTGCTTCACTAGTCTGCAGCAATCCCGGGACGCATTTGCATTCAATTCAGAGATAGGAAGAGGGAGACTCAGAGAGACTTACCCCAGAGAAACATATGAGCTGAGGGTTATGCACTTTAATCTACACTGCTGTTGTATCCTCAGCCAAGCATTTTACAAATGAAGAAACAGAGTCTGAGAAGCCAAAATATCCACCCCGGGTCACACAGCTCGTAAGGTGAGGAGAGGGGGTGAGGTAAGGAGGGAATCTTCCAGACAACCCTCGGACACAGGCAGAGAGCTCACGTCCTTTCCCCTTCGGGCCTGGGAGGTGGAGGGCCTTTCCCCTGCCCCTCCCTGAGATCATTGCTAAAGATGGAACTCATAGCTAGGACTCTCTAGAATGCTGAGGGCTATGCCTCCACTGGTCCCCTGGATCCTGGGGCCTGCCCTGTGCACCTTCTCAGTGCCCAAATGCAGCTCCTGTTGGCACCAGGACCCAAACCCAGGCTTAACCCGGGTTTAGAGGAGACTCATGTTGAGGATGAGGGAGGTGATGAGATGCTCTGCACTATCTGAACCTATGTGACAGCCCTGGCTGACATTGGCAGAACAGGTGGACTCCAACAGTTTTTATGTAGAGGTGTGGATGGTTCAGTGACTCCTTGTCTTGTCTCTGTGAAGGTAGGAGCCCAGCACATTCACAGCATTTATCCATCTGCCTGCATACTATCCATCCTTCCACTCCTCACACACTCCAGTCCAATGTTCCCCATCCCCTGAATGAAAACCACACCAAAATGTCAGAAGAAGCTTGGAAACAAAGACATCTATAGCAACTTCAGCACACAAGGAATCTTTGTCACATGATTGGTCAAAAGTAGGGGTCAGAGAAAGGTAAATATTGAATTATCTTACTTATATGTGGAATCTAAAAAAAACAATAAACAAACTCATAGGGAAAAATATTATATTTGTGGCTACCACAAGTCAGGGTTGAGTGGAGAAGGATTAGAGGAAATTGGACAAAAGGTACAAACCTCCATATATAACATACATAAGTACTAGGAATGTAATAAACAACACGATGGCTACAGCTAACACTGCTGCATGGCACATAGGAATGTTAAATTCTAAGAGTTTTTATCACAAGGAAAAAATAGTTTTTTTGCTTTGTTGCTTTTTATTATAGCTATGAGGTGATGAATGGTAACTTGTGGTAATCATTTTATGATATACATCTTACTGATACAGAGATGTATCAAATCATTATACATCTTACTGATACAGAGATGTATATCAAATATATCTTAATGAAACTGGGGGTGGGGGCAGGGCCTGAAGAACAGCCAAGATACTCCTGTTACAACCTGAGTCAGATCATGTCCCTTCTTGACTCAGAACATTTCAGTGGCTCCCACCTCACCACAGCCTTCGATGCTGTACCTACAGGATCTGCTCCCCCTTAACATCTTTGACCATACCCTCTACTCCTCTCCTCCTTTGTTCACATCACTTCAGCCACACTGGCCACCTTGTGGTGCCTTAAACATACCAGGCACAATCCCACCTCAGGGTTTTTGCACTTGTTCTTCCTGCACATAATATCTTCCCCACAAATTACATGGCTCCATCACCTCCTTCAGGATTTTGTTAAATGTTAAATTAACTGTTAAAATTTATGACAGAGACCTTAACCTGGACAGAAATCAGGAAGGGCCATGAGAAGAGCTATCACACCTGTCATTGTGAGAGTCCTACAGGAAGAACTCCATGTTTACAAGAGCTCTATGGTTGTAACAGCGTCTCCCCTAAACTCCCTCTTCCCCTCTATAAAGTAATTCCTCCATCTTTGTACACTTGGCTTATCATGTCTACATGTACTAGATTGCAATCTTTTCTTTTTCCTGAATAAATCCTTCTGGTGACAAGAGTACCTAGTCAACTTTTATTTCATGGTCAACCTTTTGGGGAGATCCCAGAGCATTAACCTTGACAGCTTTCAGGGCAGGTGAGCAAACAGGAGCTGGTGCCCCACAGAACCACTTCTCTCTGGCTTTGAGGATTAGGCTTGGTCTGCTGGAACCTGGCTTCTGATTTTGCATTCTGAAGATTTCTGGTACTCTTTAGAGGGTTTTTTGTTGTTGTTAAAGGGCTTTGTTTGTCTGTTTGTTTTGTTTTATTTGTTCACTTGTGAGCTTAGTTGACACTTTTGCCTGACTCCCTCGAGGCAACAGGCTGTTTTCATGAACTGCATTAGCTTTCTGACAGATTCCACCTGAAAGCAAGTTGTTTCCACAGATACTGAGGTTAGGTTCTGGTCTAATTCTGTCTGGAACCAGGCTGCTCTAATGGAAGCTGTGTCTCATCAGTCGTTGACTTATCTCCAGATCAGACTGTTCTACTACAACTGGTTTTTTAACTTTGGCCTGACGCCTCTGCAATCAGGGTGTTCTAGAGTTAGACTGGCCAGTGTCTAATCTGCAGGTTGTTTAAGCTATTCAAGCTGTTTGGGGCCCTTGCTCTTGAGAAGTCTCTGGAAAATGGGATCTCAATTATCTAAGTATTTAGATAATATCCTTCAGGGACTCCTGTTGAAATCATGTTTAAAAGCCATGGTCATTCTACATTCTTTGTCTAACTAAATAAGCATATCTGACCAAAAGTCATTCAGAATACCAATGGCCACCATGGATAATTTTTGAGATTCCCATACTTACTTTTCTTAAAACCTAATTAGACAATATTATCATTAAAACTGGCAAAGATGAAAGGAATACTTGTCCCAAGTGGTATTTTGAGGCTTCCAAATGGTACCAAGAATCTGAGGTTGTATCTTTGAAAAATAAACTTGTAGAATTAACTGGAACTACTAAACTTTTAAAGAGAGAAAAGATGGTTTCCAAAGCCATCTTCACCAACATGATCTTCACTTTCAGTGCTGTCTTGCCCTTCCCCTAACCTCCTTTGTTTCAAGCTAACTGCCTTCCCTGCCTTGCCTCTGGTGTTGCCTTCCTCTGAACTTTCTTTGATTTTCTCTTTCTTTATGTATCAGTACCTGTCCTTTTAAAGTTAAGCCCTGTGAGGATCCTCATATACCTCAAGTTTCATATGTCCCCTGAACTAAAGCTGAATTGAAAGCCATTATTAAAGAATTTCCTGAGGTAATTGAGGTTGCTCACAGATTTGTTGAGGAGTTTGATATAGTTATTCAGACCTATCAGCCTGGGTTTTCTGATTTATAGCAGCTAATTCATATGTTAGTTGCTAAAGGCCAGCCTTGGTATTGGATGGAAACTTCCCAATGAGAACATCCTGGGAGGAATTTAGAATAACAAGCCTCTGCTTTTTGGAAAGAAGCTATAGGACTCACTCAAGAATTTATTGAGCAGTTACAGTAGCTTTTTTTTTTAATTTATTTTATCTTTAGAGGGGAAAGGAAGGAGATAGGGAGAGAAATATCAATGCATGGTTGCCTCGCGTGCATCCCCTACTGGGAACTGGTTTGCAATCCAGGCATGTGCCCTGACTGGGAATCGAACCGCGATCCTCTGGTTCTCAGGCCTGCACTCAATCCACTGAGCTACACCAGCCAGCATTACAGTAGCTTTTTAAAAGTCTGTTGGTTGGAGCAAAATTTAGACTTGCTTACAAAAACCTGACAAGTCTGTTCATGATTATTATACTTGATTTCAGATCATTTATAAGGAAAATTCTGGTCTTCCTTCAGAAGTCAGTTTCACTTGAGTACCTTTAAAAAGCCTTTGTTTCTGAAAGGGCTGAACTTATACCTTTCCCTTTTAGTTAAAAGGACCAGGACTAAATAGGAAACCATGTTCACCCAAGATTTGGTAAACTTGGCCCGTCAGCTTACTCATACTCTACATAGTTCATCTAAAAGCAAGATTAAGAGGATGTTTAATTTTTAGACCTGGCATATGAAGGCTCCTATGAGAAATCAAAAATCCCCTAGCTTCTGCTATCATTGCCAAAAGCAAGGACATTGAGAAAGGGATTATGGCAAATTTCAGCACTTTAGGCATGCTCAGTCTTCTCTCCAGCCTTTCAAGGTCTCCTAATCCCCAATGATGGGGCTTCATGGAACAACAGGCTTTTCCCAACCCTCCCTCTTAATCATTTTGGAGAAACTATTCCTCAAATTGGTAATGAATCTGTTTTTGTCCTTATGAGACCAGCCACTGCCTTGGAGTACTAAAACAGTTCAAATAATAGGGATTTCAAATAAACTTTAACAGGTTTCTGTCTCTGAACCTATCCCTCTTTGCTTAGGCACTTTGAGAGATGCTCTCTTTCCTTGGTTTTTCTGCCCTAATCATTATTAGGCCAAGACTTCCTAGAGAAGTTTCACTCTGAATCTCTTTCTCCCATAAGGAAAAAAAACAGAATTTGACAGTAACTGTTCAAATAGCCACTCAGGTGAAATAAATAACTTTTCAACATCTTTTATTTATTCCACCTTTGAGGATGCTATAGCTGAATTTGGGAGCATCGATCAGCTGTCCTTACTGGATCAGCTATTTCCTTTTTATGGACAAAATCTTCAACTGGTATTGGCAAAATCCATAGTGTACTACCACACCATCTCCTATCAGGATTCAAATAGATTTTTCAAAACCCCTGCCCAGAACTGATCAATATCCCATAGGTAAAGAGGCTCTTCTAAGTGTAAAACATATAATATATTAATTCAGTCCCTTTAACACTCTCATTTTACTTGTGATAAAGCCAAAGAGAGGAGTGTGGAAGTTTATTTCAGAGCAATAAAGCACATTATTATTCCTTAAAACCCTGTTTTCCTAACCCTTATACATTAACATCCATCCCAATTAGAAGTAAGTTTTTTACTGATTTATGCACAACGAAGGGAAGCATATTTGCATGACACCAAGACCATTCAAGGTTTGATAAATAAATTTCATACAACTTCCTCTGTCTCATGGAAATAAATGTTTTAGTCATGATCTGTATTTGTTCTCACTGGACTGAAGATATCCCTGTATACAGGCCTCTTCTGTGGCTAAAGGTCCTGCTAGAAAAGATTATCCCTCCCAGAGGAACCCCTATCAAACTCCATAGCAAAGGAGGAACCCGTTTTACAGGTCAACTTTGACAAGTTTGTGCTGCATGGCCAGTTCTACATTTTCACTGTGCTTATGATCCTCAGTCTCAGTTTTACTCACACATACTAACTGCATTATTCAGATTCAATTGACAAAATTTATAGCAACCCTCTAAATACCATGGCCAAAAGCATTGCAATTGGTCCTTTTAAATCTCAGATTCACCTCTTTTGAGTGGAAGAGATTATTATTATTATTATTATTATCATTATTATTATTCCCTCCAGCCTTGTTGGAAGGGCTCCAGTTAGGTACTGTTGACTGCTAAACTTCAGGGATAGACTCTTGATACATGTGTCACATTTAAAGAAGGAACCAGCCCTGGCTGGTGTAGCTCAGTGGATTGAGCACAGGCCTTCGAACCAGACGATCGCAGTTTGATTCCCAGTCAGGGCACATGCCTGGGTTGCAGGCTGGTTCCCTGCAGGCCAACTCCCAGCAGGGGATGCAGGAAAGGCAACCAGACATTGATGTTTCTCTCCCTCTCTCCTTCCCCTCTAAAGATAAATAAATAAAATTTAAAAAAATAAAGAAGGAACCAAAACCTCACTGAAATTGAACACAGACTTCTGATCTGAAATTAAAGCTGTCAAAAATTGAAGCAGATAGTGGAAGAGACAGCTTTCCCGAAACGATTGGAGCAGGTCTGCTCAAATCTTTTCTTTACTGTTGCTTCTTACTTTAGTTCTCTCTTTTTCTTGGAAGGAAAATATCCTTGTTTACATTTCCTAATTTAATATGAAAGGGAAAACTTTTCAGATTAAGAACTTTGATCTGTCCAATAATAACCTTTATTTTACTATCTACAGGTTTGAGCTCCAGGCTTAGAATCACCATTTAAACTGTTTATTATGTTGTTTTAAATTTTGTGTTGTATTCTTTTTAAGCTCTGCACCTGTTGCTCATTAATCCTGGAGATGAGCTGTTTTCAATTAATGCACCTTCCCTCCAACATAAGACATGACACCCAGAAGAGGTCCTTCTGGACATGGGACAAAAATCTGCTAAAATCAGAAGAACTGACTGTTGACCAGCATTGCTTTCAGAGAAAGATCTCAATCAAAAAGGGGAAAATTAATATAAAGACCTTAACCTGGACAGAAACCAGGAAGGACCATAGGAAGAGCTATCACACCTATATCATTGTGAGAGTCCTACAGGAAGAACTCATGTGTACAACAGAGCTTTATAGTTGTAACAGCCCCCCCCCCCAAATTCCCTCTTTCCCTCTATAAAGTAATTCCTCCAACATTGTACACATGGCTTATATCTGCATGTACTAGATTGCAATCCTTTCTTTTTCCTAAAAATACTTTTTAAACAACTATTTTATTTATTTTTAGACAGAGGGGAAGGGAGGGAGAAAGAGAGGGAGAGAAACATCAATGTTTCTCACACACCCTCAACCAGAGACCTGGCTTGCAATCCAGTCATGTGCCCTGACTGGGAGTTGAACCACGACCCTTTGGTTCGCAGGCCATCACTTAATCCACTGAGCCACATCAGACAGGGCCTGAATAAATACTTGTGATAACAGAATATCTAGTTGAATTTTGTTTCACAGTAGACATTACTTTCGCAGGAAGCCCCACTTTAACCACCCAATTGAAATGTTAACACTTTCACTAATATTTCCTACTTCCCTAACCTGTTCAACTTCCTTTTTGTGCTTGTTCTCTGCTAATGTATTATATATTTTACATTTTAATTTATTTGACTTTTGTTTTATCCAATAGAATGTAAGCTCCACCAAGGCACTTATTTATGTTCATTTGCTCCCTTCCACCTCCAGCACCAAGCACACAATAAGTGCTCAATTGTTAAATTAATGAATTTCTGAAAGACTTAAAGCAAACAGAGTCTACTTAAGAAATTAAATAGGGCCGAGGAACCCACCACAGATAGATTAAAGAAATTGGTCACTGGAGAAATTAGAAGAGCAGTTCTCCTGAAAAAGAAGACCTAGAACACTCCCACGCTAGTTTCCAGGGACTGCCTTTGTATAGGATGCCACCTATCAGATTCCTTTTCCTTCTCTTTCCAGCCCCCACCTTGGCCTGGTTACTTCTATTCATCCTTCAGAAATCATTTCATACTTAAATTTTGGGGGGACATAGTCTCATATAAACCTTATTTCCCACCTCCAGGCTAGACAGATCAGGTGTCACATGCCTGTCCTTCATGCATAGTGCTTGAAATATAGTAGGGACTCTATGAACTTGTGTTGAGTAAATAAATAAGTGAATCAAGACACTGGTAGCCTAAGTAAATGAAGGTGCATCTGAACATCCAGACACAACATTTATACAGGCCATACCTACAAAGAAAAAACTCTCCAATATATTGGGGAGAATCTGTTACTGGAATTCCTTACCAAGAAGAGAAAGAAGTCAGGCAGTGCTCTACAAAACAGAGATGGCAAAGAAAAAGAAACATTTCTCTTCAGCGGTAAAAACTTCTAACATACTTTACTTTCAAATTAATTTCATCCCTGGTTCTATCTATGACATCATGCATAGAAAAGAGCCTTAAAAGTTGTAGACAAGAACACTAAAGGAGTTCATCGCTACTAAACCAGTATTACAAGTAATGATAATGGGACTTCTTAAAGGAGGAGGAGGAAGAAGAGGAGATGAAGAAGAGGAAGAAGAAAGAGAAGGAGAGAGAGGAGGGGAAGAGTGGGAAAAGGGAGAGAGGGGATGAAGAGAGGGGAGGGGGAAGGAAGAAGAAATAAAAATATGAATAATAAAATGGTGATAACTACCTACCTATCAATAATTACTCTAAATGTAAATGGATTAAGTGGTCCAGTCAAAAAACAGAGTGGCTGAATGGATAAGAAAACAAGACCCTTGCCCTGGCTGGTGTAGCTCAGTGGATTGAGCGCGGGCCTGCGAACCACACAATCGCGGTTCGATTCCCAGTCAGGGCATATGCCTGGGTTGCAGGCCAGTTCCCAGCCCCTGGCAGGGGACACACAAGAGGCAACCATACATTGATATTTCTCTCTCTCTCTCTCCTTCCCTTCCACTCTAAGATAAATAAATAAAATCTTAAAAAAAATTAAAAAAAAAGAAAACAAGACCCTTACATTTGCTGCTTACAAGAGATGCTCTTCAGATCACAAGACACAAAATAATGAAAGTAAAGCAATGAAAAAACATTTTATGCAAATTGAAATAAAAAGAAAGCTGAGGTAGCAACACTTATATCACACATTATAGACTTATTTTTTTATTTTTAAAGTATATTTTATTGATTGTTATTACAGCTTTCTTATTTGTTTTCCTCCCTTTTATTGCTCTCCTCCCTGAACCTCCCTCTCCCACCAGCATTCCTCCACTTTAGTTCATGTCCATGGGTCAAACATAAGTTTTTTTGTTTCTCCATTTCCTGTACTATTCAACCCCCACCTCCTGTATATTTTGTTGCTACCCTCTATGCTTCTTACTCCCCATACCTTTGCTTCCATTCCTCTTCCTCCCCCTCTACACTGATAACCCTCCAAGTGATCTACATTTCTGTAATTCGGTTCCTATTCTAGTTGCTTGCTTAGTTTTTATTTTTGTGTTTTTTTAGGTTCAGTTGTTCATAGTTGTGAGTTGCTTGTCATTTAACTGTTCATAGTTTTTATCATCTTCTTTTTCTCATTAAATCTTTTTAACATTTCATATAATAAGGGCTTGGTGATGATGAACTCCTTTAACTTGACCTTATCTGGTGTGCACTTTATCTGTCCTTCCATTCTAAATGGTAGATTTGCTGGATAGAGTAATCTTGGATGTGGGTCCTTTGCCTTCCATGACTTTGGATACTTCTTTCCAGCCCCTTCTTGCCTGTAAGGTTTCTTTTGAGAAATCAGCTGACAGTCTTATGGACACTCCTTTGTAGGTAACTGTATCCTTTTCTCTTGATGCTTTTAAGACTCTCTACTTATCTTTCATCTTGGCTAATGCAATTATGATGTGCCTTGGTGTGTTCCTCCTTGAGCCCAACTTCTTTGGGACTCTCTGGGCTTCCTGGACTTCCTGGAAGTCTATTTCCTTTGCTAGATTGGGGAAGTTGTCCTTCATTATGTTTTCAAATAAGTTTTCAATATCTTGCTCTTCTTCTTTCCCTTCTGGCACCCCTATAAGTCAGATGTTGGAACATTTAAAGATATCCTGGAGGTACCTAAGCCTCTCCTCATTTTTTTGAATTCTTGTTTCTTCATTCTGTTCTGGTCGAATGTTTATTTCTTCCCTCTGCTCCAAATTGTTTATTTGAGTTCCAGTTTTCTTCCCTTCACTGTTGGTTCCCTGTATATTTTTCTTTATTTAACTTTGCAAGCCCTTCCTTTTTTCCTCTGTTTTGCAACCATACTCAACCATTTCTATGAGCATACTGATTACCAGTGTTTTGAACTCTGCATATGATAGGTTTGTTATCTCCTCATCTCTTAATTCTATTATTGGAGCTTTGATCTGTTCTTTCATTTGGGTCATTTTTTTTTTTGTCTCGGCCCACCTGTTACATAGTAAGGAGCAGAGCCTTACGTATTCATTGGGATGGAGCAACCCAAGTCACTGCAATGTGGTACTGTATGTGAGAGAGGGGTCTGGGAGGAAACAATGCTGCTTTCTGGGCTCTGCGCTGGCTTTCAGTTACTTCCCCCATTACCCAAAAGCAGACTGGGACCTTCTGGTTCTATTTCCTGTGTGGGTGGGTTTGTGTACATCCTAGGACCCTGTGGGTCTCTCCAGTGAACTCTGCTGTGAGGCTGGGAGTTTCTCCTACCACCGCAACCCCCACAGGTTTTCTCAGTCAGATGTTTTGAGGCTTTCTTTTCCTTCCCTGGAACCCTGGGTTGCATGGTCTGTCTTGCTACCTAGTTGTTCCTCCCAGTTTATCCACACACAAATGTGGGTCCACCTGGTCCACCACCTGCCCCCTTTTCCTCCCTGCTCTGCCAGCCTGCACTATACTGTGCATCCTCTCCACCCAGGCTGCCTGTCTCTGCCCCTCCTACCAATCTGAATGAATGTTTCTTCTTTAACTCCTTGGTTGCTGGACTTCCATACAGTTTGATTTTCTGGCAGATCTGGGGTTTTTTTAAATTTGTTGTTGTCCTTCTTTTGTTTGTGCAAGTAGGCACAGTGTATCTTCTACCTATGTCTCCATCTTGGCTGGAATTTAAAGATGTAGTAGACTTTAAAATAAAGGCTGTATCAAGAGACAAAGAACCTGGCAAGTCCACTTCTGGGTATTTATCCAAAGAAACCCAAAAACACTAATTTGAAGAGACATTTCTATGTTTATTGTGGCATCATTTGCATGCTGTACAGTATGTTTGTACAACTATATTTGGACAACAATAATAAAAAGAAAGAAAAAAAATATGGACTTGGATTTTTTCTTTATTGCTGTATCCCCAGAACCTAAGACACTTAAGAAACACATTTCCAGTGAACAAGGAGATTGTTTCTGCCCTCTCCTTCTCAAGTTTCTAATATACTGACAGCAAATTTTTTAAAAAGTTTCTGGAGGGCTGGCATTGTCCCATAGCACTCTAGCCAGCAGTTTTGGCCTCATTGTATCCCATACCAACACCCACACCCTCCCCACTGTCCCTCATAACATGAGTCATTTCTTCAGCTCACATCTGAAATCTGAGCCCAGCCTACCCTCAGGGCCCATTCAGTGGCTCAATGGTCTGGGCACAAAGGGACCACCTGAGACTATTAAGTTCTGTGACCTAGTGTAGTAATGCACTTCTTCTCCCCCTTCTCAGGTGGGAAGCAATAAATCCTCCCATCCTCTGCTCTTGTCTCTCAGCTGAGCCTCAGGGTTTGCTGGCCAATGTCCATCTCTTTTGATCAGTGAAGGTCTAGGATTTTGAGGAGACCCCGACAACTGCACCATGTTGTGGGCTCAGTAAGTAGTTTTGAGGTATGAGCTAGGAGTGAATAAACACAAACAGAACACCATGAAGGTGGTCTTGCTGGGTAAAAAAAAATACACTGCAGCAGGGTCCACAGGCACAGGCTGGAACCCTTTCTCCATCAAGCAGGGTCCTGGAGTTTATGCGTAGGCAGAACCCAGTTTTGTCCCTGCTCTGGGGAGAGCAGCTAATGCCCAGGCCCAGGGCCTCCACCCTCAGCACACAGATTTGAGGGACATTAGCCCAGGGCCCTGGGGACATAGCTGCCAAGAAGAAACCAGAATAGGACCTGAGTCCCAGGAGCCTATCACCAAAGCTCAGATTAGTGGCAAAGGCCTCAGGTACAGAAATATGGATACCTCTGAGGCAAGAACTCCTGCATTCCCTACTTCAGAGCTATGCACACAGGTGCAGCTCCAGGGGCAAAAGGCCTTCAGCTTTCCTCTTTATCTCTGGCATGAATGGTGGACTCTGGCACCTTCCAAAATTTCCAGACAGTGGTAGGAGCAGCCTGATTTTCAGCCTGGCAGGGCTGTGTGTATGGCAGTCTGGACTCTGGTCCTGGGACCTAGCCAGCAGAGTGGCATTGAGCAAGTCAGTTTGCCTGCCAAAGCCTCAGTTTCCTCATCATAAAATGAGTGCCAAGACCCCTGTCCTACTTGCCTCACAGGGTTATTTGAGGATCAAATGAAGTAATAGATGGGAGAAGGCACTGGAAAGTACACAGGCTGGGGAGAGGTTATTATCACTCTTTCCAGAATTTATTCAGTGTTCCTTGGCCCCACCCTGCCCTGGACTGGGTGCTGGGCAATGCTGTAGAATGGGGACCATGGCACAAAGCCCTCGGGGCAGCAGAACAATGAACAGTGCAGGGGGCAAATAACAACTCAGATAAGGCAACTAGTGGGAAAACACATTAAGCCCAGAAAATGGTGACTACCTTGTCCTCCATAAGACCAAAGGTATCTTTGTCCCCTATGGGTTCAAGCCCAAGACTCTCAGAGTTACATCCAGGCCATTCATTTGAGTAATTCTTTTAAAAATAACACCTGTGCATTGTTGTAAAGTTCAAACACTACAGAAAGACATGGAATGAAAAGTAATTCAGCCCTAACCCCACTCAGCATTTCTGTTTTGTTTTTCCTTTACCAAATTCTAAATAGCATGCTTATCTCTTTTGTGTCTATAGAGGAGGTATATGGCTCCCACTCTGTGTGCTGTGTTCCATATTTGCCCCTCCAGCTCTCTCTCCACTCTTCTTTACCTGTTCTGTGACCCCAGAGACTCATGTACACAGACCACAAACAATGGGTTTGCTCAATGGAAGGCAACAGACTGGTAACCTCTCCAGAGACCCATCAGGGGCAACTCTCCTTCCTATACCGCTCTAACTTGCAGGTTCATAATAATGGTAGCACATGTATTGTGTCTGTCTGTATTGTGTCTGAGTGTCTGTGCTACCTTCACAGACACTCAGTCTCTTATCTTCACAATAGCGTCAACATTATGAATGAGGATATGCTTCTCAGAAAGAGAGTGTTACTCTGAGGGGCCGCATATAGGGTCCAGTGACATGGTTATGGTGGGGCCTGCAAGGACTTGCCCCTAAGACATGCACCAGCACTACTCTGGTGGGCTCCTGGGGCCTGGGTGACAGGCCGTGAAGACACAGCTGAGTTTACAACAGGGCCCAAAGACACACAGAGACAGACTGGCTTGGACAAGAAACATGTGTGGATATGCGGGGCCTGTCCTGACTGTGTTCACAGGCATCAGCAATTCTGCCACTGTTGCCCCGCCAGCTGGGCCCTATTAGTTGCTACATAAACTGCCTCCATGAGCTATAGAGCCCCACCCTGAAACCTGCAGCCCTGAGCCCCACCTTACCCAGCCCCAACCTCTGACTCTTCCCCATACAACTCACTTGGAGCATCTCACAGGCATTGCAAAGTTGAAGTATTCCAAGTCAAACTCATCAAGCCTGCCCCCTCTGCCCTGGTGTATTAGTCAGCTTCGACTACCATAACAAACACCACGGAGAGAGCCACTTAAACAACAGACGTATTTCCTCAAAGTTTTAAAGGCCAGGAGTCAGAGATCAAGGTGCCAGCAGGGTGGGTTCCTACCAAGGATGGCTGTCTTCTCACTGTGTCCTCATATGGTTATCCCTGTGTGTGTCTGTGCCCTGATATCTTCTTATAAGGACACCAGCCCTATTGGATTAGGGCTACACAACTGACCTAATTTCACCTTAATTGACCCTTTTAAGGACCTGCTCTAAGTACAGTCACATTTGAGATACTGGATTTAGGAATTCAGCATATGAAGTTGGGGTTGGAGGCATAATGACATCATAACCCCTTGGGGTATACCAGCTCAGTCAAAAACACCCTCACACCTGCCTCATCCAGAGGCACCTTCAGCAACAGCCACCCAGTTATCTGTAGGTCATCTGATGGTGGTTGTCTTGCTGCATTGTCCCCACTCTATCTCCTTCGCCCTTCCACAGTGGGATGCAGGTGGCCAGCCAGAAGGTCTCCTAGCTGGACACCTACTGTAGCTCCTCGTGGACGCCATAAAAGACACATGCCATAACTTACCCTGGCATTCAAGGCTCTGGGTGACAGTCCCTTGCCAAGCGTCTACTTGCTGCTACTTGTCCTATCCCAAGAGGGACACTTTTCTTGGACAGCTCCACCTCTGTCAGAGCAAGGACTCTGAACCAACCTGCCTGGGCTCAAATACTGCTCTTGCCACCTGTCAGCCATTCAATACTAGGTGAGTTATTTCCCCCTTTTTGCCACTATTCCCCATCTATGAAATGGGACAACAGCTCTAAGTGGGACAATGCTCTTCTTGCAGGGAGCGTTGCTGGCTGAAAGCCTCCAGCAGCCACACCTCCAGATCTAGGCTGAGGACCAAACACAGTGGGTACTGGCACTGACACTCCAGCCCAACCCAGGGTCCCCACGAGCATGACCAAGGTGTCTCTAGGCTGCACTGTAGTCTAAGGCTCTTCCTCCCAGTCCTCCCTCCCTCCCGCTCTCCTTTTCCAGGTGTCAGCCCTGCACCCAGGCCAAGGTTCTCCTACTATTCCCGCTCCCTCTTCCTCTCCTCATTCTCCATGGGCATTTCCTCTCAAAGCCTCTTGCCTGTCTCATTCCATCTGCTTCTCTGAAGATAAGACCTGGGATAGGCAGCTACCTCATAGATTGTTCAAAAATTAAATGAATTAATATGTACAGAATCTTAGAAAAGTACCAGGAACAGAGTATACATCTTTGGCTTGCAACCCCATGGGGCTCCTTCCTTGAAGCTATCCTCGGGGGCATCATCTGTCTGTCCTGGGGAGACTCCTGGGTTTTCTGAGTGTGCATGCTCCCTCTGACCACAGAGCTTTGCACCCCTGCTCCCTTTGCTGGGAACAGCCTCACCCTTCTTCCCCATCAGTTTCTACTAATTCTCTACATCACATCACAAATGTCACTTCCTCAGGAAAGCTTTTGGGCCTCCTTTGTTTGCTCTCCCAACTTCACGTATCCCTCCTTCAAAGCATTCTCCAAGGTTGCCCATTCATGTGTAGGTTCATTCCCCTCATACTTATCTCTTTGTGGCAAAGATTGCTAGCCTTCAGATATACTTTCTCCCCTTCCCAGAACTCCCAGTTTTTAGCAGAGCACAGAGTTGCTCTGAAGAAAGCTTACATTTCCCTTGCAGCTGGCAAATGGAAAATGTGCACAAGTGCCAGTGAAGGGAGGGGCGTAACTCCTTCCACTTTCTCTGCTGTGCTGATTGCACTGCAGGCAAGAGGACAGAGGGTAGTGCTATCAAGATGGGAGAGGAGGAGACAAGATAGAAGGAACACAGACCCAGACAGCCTCCCAGAGCAGAACTATCTCACCAGCATGCACTTTCCAGGATGGGGGGAAAGAATCCTAGCATGCTTAAGCCAATATTACTTTGAGTCTATGTTATGGCAGAGGATTCTCCATCTGCAGGACAGGCAGCTCTGTAAAGGCAGGGAGAATGTCTGTCTTGGTTTCACAACATCCTCCTGGCATCTAAGAGGTCCTTGATTAATGTATGATGAGCAAGTGATTGAGGTATTTGTGATCTGGGCCGTTTCTTAGTCATCTTAGTAATTCCTGCAACACCCACCCTGTGGAATGAAGTGTTGACTAAAATTCTGCAGAAGTGCTGTCCAGTAGAACTTCCTGTGATGAAAGAAATGTCCCATATATTCCTGCCTCCATATTGGACAGTGCCTGTCAGAGCTCGAATACAGTTTAGGGAGGATGTTGTGCAATGTTACCCCTCCTCTAATGGAGGCATTAGCAGTCCACTGAGATAAGGTAGACATTTGCTCCATCCCTGATACATAAGCCAGGCTGCAAGGCAGACCAGGGCTTCCAGCCCCTACTCACAGCCCCCTCAGTGAGGTTCATATTATGGAATAGTGTCATGGTTATATCAGTGCCAATCACAGTGTCAGCCCTTCCTAGACATCACTCCCTGCTAATGCCTACTGCCACAGGTCAGGGAAGAAGACCATATCTGCTTCATAGTAGGGATCTTGAGCAGCTTGCCCAGTCTTCAGTTGCTGAAGAGATGGGCAGAAAAAGGTTAGACTCACCATGTGCCAGGCTTATGCTGGACATCTCACAGACACACACTCAGAGATAGAAAGAGAAGGGCAGTGCCCACTTTGTGTCATACCCAGCACCATGATATACAGGACACTCCTAGCCATGAGACCCAGGTACTCCTTGACTCTTCCCATTTTACAGAAAAGAAAACTGAGGTCAGAGAGGTGAAGCAACTCACTCAAGGTCACATAGCAAATGCAATAGCAAAGGCAGAACTAAAACTCAGAACTCTTCATTTCAGGGGTAATTCTTTTCCCTTATTACCTGGCTGTTGAGCTCATCTCCACACATGGCACTCACTCCTGCTCCATCCCACATAACCTGCCAATCAAACTGCACCCATGTCACCCACAGATTACCTCCCCCTGAAGACTCAGGATAGAGCTGGGACAACTAGATGCAACAAAGGTGGAGCCCCACCTCCAGCCTCATCTCTTCTGCAGTTCTGATTAGACCATCAGAATTTCCACAACCATTATGTCACAGAAAGGGGGAGTATGGAGTATCATTGTCAAAACCAGATATGGAGTATGGAGTATCATTGTCAACCCCAGATAGGGGTTCTGCAAGTTAGGGAGGTAAGATTCTCCTTGGGAACACTCTACAATTTTGCATCCAAAAGAACTTAAGGATTCAAAAGAGCAGGAGCTCCCTGGGCAAAGGTTAAATGGGCAAGAGGAGGGCTGGGAAGAGTGCCCAGTGCTTTGTTAAGCTGTTTAAACAGATAAATCTATTTAATTTTCATAATTCCTCTCCTACAGGGTCCATGGGGGAACAGAGGCCTGGAGAGGTCACTTGCTCAAAAACACTCAGCAGCAGTAGGTGGTGTTGGGGTTCCAACCCAGAAAACAACAAGGTAATAGGAATTTGAGAGGTATCTGCTGCTTCATGGAGAAGGTTGTGAAAGCCCAGAAGGAAATGATCTAGGGAAGGGTCCCCCACAAGGTGGAGGTGGAAACTTGCAGGGGAAGGGCTGGGACATATGGGCACCAAATAATCCTGGGGCAGGAAGCAGCTGAAGCACAGCTAGGGCAGTGTTGTCTGGCACTTCCCTGTCCAGTGTCTTCTGTCACTTGGTTCTTACCTTTTTACAGCCACACCTCTGGAAGTGTCTATTGCACGCCAGACTGTGGGATTAAGGAAAAATGTCACAGCTCTGAAGGCCAAGCAGTGACCAACAGCCTAGTGGGACTGGAGTTGAGCCAAATGCCAGCCCGTTGTGAAGAGTCAGGACAAAGACGTCAATGCTGGCTCAGAGACTCAGGATAACCGTATCGTAAATAAGAGAGGTCTGTCTCAAACCTCTCTTATTTTGGACCCACCAGTCCAAGATGCTGACTCTCAGACTGCTATGGTGTGTTCCAGTGGCCAGAACCCAGACTCCTCCCCAACTAGCCACTGCCCCCTTCCACTTGATGATTCAGCCACATACAGGCTCCATCCCTATGGCTAGGGGAAAGAGGAGGGAAGCATGTGCCCCACCCTTCAAGGAGCGCCATAACTGTGAGAAAACAAAAGTCTGAGCATGAGGTTTCTGACCAGCTCTGGGTCTCTCTGCTAGTGGATCTGGGGACCCAGACACCTGGAGTCCGGTTCCGTCTCTAACTGGCTGCAGAGATCAGAGCAAGTCTCTACATTCCACGGGTCTGTTTTCTCCTCTGCACCAATTTGGCTAAAACAGCCCCTGAGGGTCCTGAGTGGAGGACTCCAAACCACAGGTCTTCAGAGGAAGTTGAGGCAGAGCCTTTAGGAAAGAAAAGATGCAATCAGGCTAGGTGTTCCTCCCTCAGCTTGCCTTGGTGCTGTGAGGCCAAGGCAAGCAATGCATCTCAGGCCATTGGCACAGTCCCAGAGCTTCCAAGCTTTCTTGGAAAAGCTTCTGCAAACTACTGGCTGGTGCAGTAGGTAACTTCATTAAGTGCTTAGCTCCATATGAGACACAGAGCTAAGGTTAACATTTATGAGTATTCACTACATGTCAGGCACTGTTTTAGGTGCTTTAGAACATTCAACTCCTTAAACCACACAATTTCTCTCTAATGTGGGCACTTTTGTGACCACCACAGGTATAGTGAATCCGTAAAACCAACCACTATGAAAAAGGAGGACTTAGAGGACAAGAAAGAATTCTTGAGAATTTAATACTGAATAATACTTATGAAAACTCAACCAAGATTAAGTAAGTAGAACTGACATATCTGGAAAACAAATCAAAATGACAGATGGAAATCATAAGAGAAAAAATTCACCATGTCTATAGAAGGGAACTGAATTCACATTCAGAAATGCAGACAAATCAAAACCATCTCTCAGTGAAAGTGAAATCTAGCCCTTCCTCAGCTTGGGTGGATTGGTATTGATGGGTGACAGGGAGTTAATGAGTCACTCTTGCTGGGTTAAAGTCCTCAAAGTTTAACACATGTTTTTCAAGCCCATCTTGAGCCTAAAGTTTCCATCCCATTTCCCCAGGGTGCCTATCCTGTGACTTGGGGGATTGCTGGCTGTCACTTGACTCTGAACAAACCACAAGGAATCAGGGTGGGTGGGAAGTCACTCATAATTGCACACACAGAGCAGGTTTCACACATAAGCAATGGTCTGTGCAGGAGTCCTGGACTTATGAGAAGACATCAGGCACACTGGACTGGCACCACCTCCCCAGCCTGACACTAGCTGCTTGCCAAATTGAGGGAAGAATCCCTCGATGCTTCAAAACACAGTAAGGAAAACATTTTTTTCCACAGTAAGTGGGAAAAAAACACAAACAGAACATACAAACAGCCAGCACATGCACTAACCTCACCACTGATCAAAAAATACAAATTAAAACAAGATATCCTTCTCATCCAGTTGACAAGAATGTTTTAATGTTATAACACTGTTGGAAAGTGGTTAAACTGGTACAATTTCAGAAGGCAACCTTGTAATATATCCATTGTTTTTGAGTTGGTAAATCTGCTTTTAGAAACTGATCACAAAGACATGATCAGATTTGCAGTCAGATTTATATACAAATTTGTTCTCAAGATTACTTACAATTGAATAAATTAGAAACCAATTGGCGACCAACAAAAACAAAACTGGTAATGAACTATGTCCCATATGTGCATTGAAATATCATTTATCTATTTAAATCAGCTTTTTAAAAAACTATTTGATGAAATAAAGTAAAAAAAGCAGGGCGAAAACTCTGTATAAGAATTATTTTGCCCTGGCTGGTGTAGCTCAGTGGATTGAGCGCAGGCCTGTGAACCAGAGGATCGTGGTTCGATTCCCAGTCAGGGCACATGCCTGGGTTGTAGGCCAGTTCCCTGCAGGCCAACTCCCAGCAGGGAACACACAAAAGGCAACCATACATTGATGTTTCTCTCCTTCTCTCCTTCCCCTCTAAAGATAAATAAATAAATAAAATCTTTAAAAAAGAATTATTTTATATTTAAGTAGGTAAAAACATTCAATATTCATAGAAATATTAGAAATAGATATAGAAATATTTATGTTGATATTTTTTAAGGATTTTATTTATCTTTAGAGGGGAAGGGAAGGAGAGAAGGAGAGAAATATCAATGTATGGTTGCCTGTCGTGAGTCCCCCGCTGGGAACTGGCCTGCAACCTAGACATGTGCCTTGTTGGGGAATTGAACTGCGATCGTCTGGTTCGCAGGCCTGCACTCAATCCGCTGAGCTACACCAGCCAGGGCTATGTTGATATTTTTAAATGTCTGCTGTGAGTAATGGAATCACAAGTGATCTCCTTTATAGCATTAAATTTTTCACTTTTCCAGATTTTCTACAATGAATATATACTTCTTTAATAACCAGGAAAAATATGGTTTTGTTTTGTCTGTTTTGATTATGAAAATTAGTATGTTATATCTGAAATAGGTTTTATTACTATAAATGTAAATATTCTATCTGGACAAAATATCAGAAAATACAGACAAGTATAAAAAAGAAAAAACTCATTTTAATTACATCACAGTTAACATATTTTTGCTATCTTACAAAAAAGGTTGTAAGAAGGAAACATTATATACATATTGTTTTGGTGACTTTTTTGAAAACAGAAAGATGACTTTGTTTACCATCTTAATCATTTAAGTACACAGTTCAATACTGTTAAATATGCTCACATCATTGTGCAACCATCATCACTATCTACTTCCAAAATTTTCATCTTCCCAAATGGAAATGCTATACTTATTAAACACTAGTTCCCTATCTCCTTCTCCTGGAAACCACCATCCTACTGTCTTTATGAGTTTGACTCCTCTAGAAATCTTATATAAGCAAAATCATATGAGATTTCAAGAGGACAATATTTGTCCTATTGTAACTGGCTTATTTAACTTACAGAATGTTCTCAAGACTCATCCATGCTGTAACATGACTCAGAATTTCCTTCTTTTTAAAGACTGAAATACATTCCATTGCATGGATAGACCACATTTTATCTATTCACCAATAGATAGATATGAGGTGCTTCTGGGGCCTTTTTAAAGAATGTTTTATTGTTGTGCAAATACAGTTGTCCCCATTTTTCCCTTATTTCTCTCCCCTTCCCTGCCTACTCCCCATCTCCCACATTAAATCCTCCCTGTCCCTCCCCATTGTCCTTGTTCATGGGTCCTTTATACATGTGCCTTGACAACCCTTCCCCTTCTTCCCTCCACCTCCCCCATTAACACCCTCTGCCGTCTGCTCTGGTCACTGTCAGTTTGTTCTTTATTTCCATGTCTGTGGTTCTATTTTGCTAGCTTGTTTGTTTTCTTGATTAGGTTACACTTATAGGTGAGATCATACGGTATTTGTCTTTCACTACCTGGCTTATTTCACTTAGCATAATTCTCTCCAGTTCCATCCATACTGTTGTGAAGGGTAGGAGTTATTTCTTTCCGCTGAGTAATATTCCATTGTGTAAATGTACCATAGTTTTTTTAACCACTCATTTACCAATGGGCATTTATGCTGTTTCTAGCACTTGGCTATTGTATATTGTGCTGCTATGAACATCGGGGTGCATGGGTTCTTTTGAATTGGCATTTCAAGATTCTAAAGGTATAATCCTAACAGTGGAATTGCCAGGTCAAAAGGCAGTTCCATCTTTAGTTTTCAGAGGAAATGACATACTGTTTTCCACAGTGGCTGCACCAGTCTGCATTCCCACTAACAGTGCACTAGGGTTCCCTTTTCTCCACAGCCTCACCGGAACTTGTTGTTTGTTTATAAGTTAATGATGTTCATTCTGACCAGTGTGAAGTGGCATCTCACTGTGGTTTTAATTTGAATCTCTCTGATGGCTAGCAATGTTGATCATCGTTTCACGTGTCCCTGTGCCTTCTACACGTCCTCCTTGGAGAAGTGTCTGTTCAGGTCCTTGGCCCATTTTTCAGTTGGGCTGTTTGTCTTCATGGTGTGGAGTCATGTGAGTTCTTTATGTATTTTGGAGATCACACCCTTGTCCAAGGTATCATTGGCATTTTCCAATGATAATTTGTTTTTTCCCATACAATTGGTTCTCCTTTTAATTTTGCTGCTGCAGAAGAATATATTGTGGGCTTTTTTTCTATGCCAATAATAATAGATTGATAGCAGTCATTGTTAGAAGCTGTCTAGTATTCCACAGAGGGAGCTGCATCATAATCTATTTAGCAAATCCATTATTTTTAAAAGATTTTAATTATTTATTTTGAGAGAGAAGGGAAGGGAGAGAGAAAGAGAGGGAGAGAAACATTAATGTGTGGTTTCCTCTGATATGTCCCGCCCCCCCACTACGGAGGACCTGGCCCACAACCCAGACATCTTTCTGACTGGGAATCAAACCAACATCCCCTTGGTTTGCAGGCCAGTGCTCAATCCACTGAGCCATACCATACCAGCCAGGGCACAAATCCATACTAGATCCAACTTTTCACTATAATATACAAAGTGCAATAAACCTCCCTAGTGCACATATCTCTGTGTACCTACTTACTATTTCTGAAAGATAAATTTGAAAGATAAATTTGAAAAGTGAGATTTCAGGCTCGGGTTTTCTTTTTTTTAGATTTGTTGTTTGTAACCAACTTATCCTTCAGAAATTATAACTTAGATCCCTACCATCAGTATATCACAATCCCCATTTCTCATGTCCCAATCAACACTGAGGATTGTCACTTTATAAAAAGTGACTTTTTTGTCAGTTTTTGCCAGTGTGACAGGTAAAATGAAAAGTGCCATTGTTTCAATTTGCATCTCTTGGATTATTGATGTAGTTGAATGTTTTCTTCGTATGCTTGTTTATATTTTACTGGTGGTTGTTTCTTTTGTGGCATCCTGTTTTTAATGTCTTCCTGGTAGAGTGATGCTGGCCTTCTTCTTACTGATGTAAGAAGACTTGAATGTGGGGCATCATATATGCGGTCAACCATGTTTTTCAAGTTTCAGGATTCATTTATATTTATATAGCCAAATGCAGTTAGGGACTCTACCTTTAGTGTCATGTTTAGAAAACTCTCCCTTTTCAGGGTTATCTGTGGATTTAGTCACATTTTTATGCTGTTGCATAGTTACATATCACCTTCTAGAACTGTTGCGGTTCAGTGGATCATTACCATTTAGTCCACTTGGAATTTATTCTGATGCCTGTGTGATGAGATGAGGACCTCACCTATATCTAAAGGTCATGGCCAGGCCAACCCTAGATGTCTGTCCTTTCCTTTGTGTTCTCTGCCCACCCCCCATCATTTTCTCTTATAATATGTTGGCCTTCTACATGATCCCCACCTTCAAGGAGATAAAAACTCTCCTGCTCTGAAGACCAAGCCCTACTGTACAGCCTTTCCCAGAGGCATTTGCTGTTCAGAAGAGAATTCGGGAGAGGCTACCAGATGAAGGGGTCCAGACAGTGGCATCAAGCACTGCCACCATCCCACATAATAGACAAGCTATTGTGGGACAAGGAGCTTCTCCTCCCACTGGCCAACCAGGATGTACACACTCTGTCCATGACTGGGGATGGTTGACTATCAGTGTCAACTGCATGTCAGTCTTTCAGCAAGTTGACTGCACAGAACACGGCCTCATTCCATTTTCACAATAGGTACTATTATCTTGATTTCTCAGCTGAGGGGCTGAGCTGTAAAGAGGTATGAGTCTGATGATAATCCACAAATGGCAGAGGCAGAAGGCTCTCCTGGTGCCCATCTGCAAGCTTTCTGCTAGTGAACAGACCTGGTGTCTGGAGCAGGGAGTTAGAAGGACCTCCAACTGTCAGGTCAGACAAAGTTGGACCTTACAGGATGTAGGAACAGGGAAGACATACACAGGGCCCAGGCCAGGCAAGCACCCTCAGCTGTCCCCACTTCAACCCACTCCTCTGAGTCCCAGCCCCAACCCAGGGTTACCAAGTATGCAAGTCATCCTGGGAAAGTTCTTCCCTGAAGTCAGTGTGTTCCCAGCAACAGAGTTCATTCACTCATTCACTCAGTAGGCATTTATTGAACACTTACTATGTGCCAGATACTGATCTGAGGATACAGCCGCTGACAACAAAGGTGAGGGCCTACCTTCTGGGAGCTTCTACTCCAGGGGGGATAAGGAAGGAGACAAGTGAGTGAACATGATAACTACTGATGGTAATAAGTGCTAAGAGTAAGTTCTAATGCTCTTCATCTAGCCACTCTTTGTGTCCTCTTAGAGATTCTAATAAAACAATGTCCCATGGACGACAACAGGAAGATAGAGAGAAGCTGCTTCAGGTGGGACAACCAGGGAGGGCCTCTCTGAGGAGATGATGTTGAAGTAAGAAGAAGTCTTGGGAAGATCAGAGGGAAGGGAAATCCAGGCCTAGGAAACAGCAGATGCAAAGGCCCCAAGGTGGGAAAGAGCCAGCATGCTTGAGGAACTGACAGGGGGCTAAGGCTGTGAGCCAGATGGATTTGGGGGTACTGAGTGGGGGCTGTGAAAATGGCCAAGGGAGGCCAAGGCCTTCCAGCATTTGGCACCACAGCCAAAGTGAGACATCACCTCTGACCCAACCACACACAGCCCTCTAACCCAGGCTCTGGAGGTAAGCACTGATGCTCTCTATCCTCTCCCCTTCTACTCTACTCAAGTGTCCTTGGAAGAAGGAGGGAATAAAAAGAAAGGGAAAACATGCAACCCATCAATTAACCTCCTGATCTGCTAAAGGGATGCAATTGGTAATAAATGGTAATAAAGATTTTTGTGTGTATTCTCAGAGCAATAGAGTCCACTGAAGTGTTTAGGCAAGGGGGAGACTGATTTAGGTTTTTTGAAGACTATTCTGCTGTTGTGTGCAAAGGGCAGTCAGGGCATATCAGTCAGCCAGCATCCCATAAGGACAAGACAATGTACTCAAAGGGCTGAAAAAATGAGTTAAAGATGCTCTTCACAAAGGTGGGGCAGATGAGGGACAATGCAGAAATCAGTTCCTCCCACTGGAGATGAGAAGAAGCTGAGGACTAGAGTGTGGAGATGGGATGCCAGCAACAATGCCAGAACCTTGGCAGGAGTGAGGGTGACCCTGACCTCTCTCTGCTCCCAATCCCTCATTGCCTACCTTCCAGGGCCTCCTATTGTTCAAACCAAACCAGACACCCAGAGTGAGACCCAAGGGGCTTCCCCAGGACACAGCAGAAGGCAGAAAAAGGAGTGGCAATTGGCTCTGTAAATGGCCTTGATAATATGGTCAGCAGAAGCTCAAAACTAGCCAGTGGCTTAGACTTGAGTGAGGAAAAGGTTTTTTTCCTCCATGTGGGGTGACTCTTTGCAAAATACAAGATGCAAAGCTCTGGTGAAGAAAAAGACAAGATGTGGTAGAGTGGAGATACCAAGTTCCAAAGCACCTAGGTCTGGAGCCAAACTCTGATCCAGTACAGATGTGTGGGTAGGGATGACATTCCACACAACTACACATTGGAAGGGCACAGTACTCCACCAATCAGAACAATGAAGCAGAGCTGGCAGTGTGAGGTGTCCCCTTCCATTACCGGGTTTCAGAGCTGGGCCCAGAGCAGTGGAATGGCTGGGAATAAGGGCCCTTGGGTTAGGGGTGGGGGGTGCTGGGTTAGGGTTCTTTACCCAGAGTTGAGTATTTTCCTAGCTTGTCCATCTGTGCTAGGTCATCCCGGGTTTGTCACCTCCCAGATGTGTCATTTGGGATAATGTTGGGATATTCTGAAGACAAAAGCAGAAAACAGAGGGAGAGCCCAGCCTGGGGGACAGGCCCAATCCAGCTGCAAGACAACTGTAACACAGAGGAAGACATGTGAAATTTGTCACCTCCCCAACCCCAACACACTCAGGGAAGGGATGTGGGGCAGGGGTACAGCCAGGCCTGGATGAGTATTTTTGCAACAGTCATTTGCCAGATCTCTTTATTGCTATTTTGAGCTGAAAATTGTAATTTAGTAGTGGGCCCTGGAATCCATTTAATAAACTGCAATCAGCATAGTTTAAAAAAATCAGAGGAAAGAATAAAATCAAAAAGAAAAGGAGCTATCAGAGTTTATAGCAGATGGTGAGGTAAGTACTCTTCTGTGAAACCTTCCTCTCGGACTTGCCATAGTCAATGGATTCCTTAACTTCAATTACAAACAAGAAAATCAGGGAGTCNTTTGTTGTTTAGCTTCCTGTTAGAGGTGAGATCATATGGTATTTGTCCTTCAACACCTGGCTTATTTCACTCAGCATAATGCTTTCCAGTTCCATCCATGTTGTTGCAAAAGGTAGGAGCTCCTTCTTTCTTTCTGCAGCATAAAATTCCATTGTGTATATGTACCATAGTTTTTTATTGCTATTTTGAGCTGAAAATTGTAATTTAGTAGTGGGCCCTGGAATCCATTTAATAAACTGCAATCAGCATAGTTTAAAAAAATCAGAGGAAAGAAAAAAATCAAAAAGAAAAGGAGCTATCAGAGTTTATAGCAGATGGTGAGGTAAGTACTCTTCTGTGAAACCTTCCTCTCGGACTTGCCATAGTCAATGGATTCCTTAACTTCAATTACAAACAAGAAAATCAGGGAGTCAGTGTGTTTGCCAGCAAGTAACCTTGATTCTTTTCTCCACTTGCATATTGCACCCCAGATAGACAGCTCCCTTGGCTGTCAGGTCCTGTCCCCTGGGACCTGTGCAAACTCTCCCCTCTCTCACTTTTCACGTCCTCTAGCTCAATGCATCATCTTAGCCTGGTTTTTTTTCCTCCATTTTACTGATAAGGACCATGAAGTCCAGGGAAGGAGAATGGCCTGTCCAGGGCCACCTTGTAGGACTTCAAAGCCCCTTGCACTGCCTGAGTACACAGGAATGGTCCCCAGGGATGCCTCAGTGGGACAGAGTTGGAGGGAGGGGGAGCACAGGTAGGGAGGCATACTCTTGGGGAAGTGAAAGTGGATCAGAGCCTTGAGAGGACCTACCCTACTCCTTTGGCTCTGAAGCCATGAGGATAAGGGTAAAAGGGTCAGAAAGGACATCAAGAAGACACCAAGTACTATGAAGTCTCTGTTCTGGGTGAGGGGCAGAGGGTAGTGAGCAAATTAACAAAGTCCCCGCTCCCTGACATTATATAAATAACTGTCAGGAAGGAAATTTTCTAATAACATAAATTGAGAAAACCAGTCTGAGAATAAGAAAAGGAAGCTGGGGGCATAGTTAGACTGGAATGTCAAGACAGGTATCTTCCAAGAGGGCATTTAAATGGAGGCCTGAAGGATGATAAGGCCTAGCCAGACTGAAAGTCACAGGAGAACATTCCTCGTCGAAACCAGGGCACATGCAAAGACCCTGAGGTGAGACAGACTGAGAGGAGGCCAGTATATCCAAAGCATAGTCTGTCAAAAGGCCAGTGCAAGGAGTGCAGTGGCGGTCAGCAGGTCAAAGAGGAAAGGGCTTGCTTCCAGCCAAGGGGAAAGTTGTGCAAGGCTCTTTACTATACTCTGCCAGCAACCCCAGATCCATGTCCTGGGCCCACCATGGTCCAGGACAGCCATATTATCTCACAATCTGCTTCCCAATGACTCACAGGTGAGCTTTACCCAGTTCAAAACAGACTGCATTGTGTACGCCAGCCGTGTGCAGAGCCCCTGCGGGACAAGGCACTAAAAGAATTCGAGTCTGCTCTGTGGTGTAAACACCCTGCCATTATGCCCACTGCTGGAGCAGTGACCATATGGGCTTGTTTTCAGTGTAACAGGCTTTTCTGTGTAATTTGTGCACACAGCAAATAAGCCAAATGGTATGAAAGGACAATCAATGAAGAGCAAGTGTCCCTCCTACTGGGCACCACTTCCTGCAGCACCCATTCCCTGTGGCCACTTCCATAGATATGCTAAGCCAAAAAAAATGCACATCACTCTTTTTGGAATCTACCATTCACATGCACACTTACTCTTTCTGAGGAAACCATATGTGAACTGGAGACATTCCCTGACCCCTCAGGTAGTTCCATCATGCAGAACACTCATCAGTCATGCCCTTCCAAAGAGCATTCCCTCTGCTGCCACAACTGCAGCGATTCCCCCTGTGACTGCATTTGCTCACCAGAGTAGTGAGTCTGTAGCACAATGACAGGTGGGAGGGAAAGGAGTAGACAGGGGGATTAAGAAAAGGGTATTTGGATTTTTTAATTTGGATTGGATGTGAGGATCCACAGAGGCAGAGTTGGGTAATTGACTCCTACCTAGCCTCTTTGCCCCAATAGTGCCTGGCATACCTGCAGCCTTGCCCCAGCCCCCTTTCTTCTCCCAGGGCTGGGGAGGGGAGTCACTGTCTCACCTCTGCAGACTCTCCTCTCTGCTTGGGGTAATAGCAAGCCTCCTCTGGGGCAAGGCTCATCCCTATTCTCTGGGTCTGCCCAGTTCTCTGGGTTTTATTGCATCTTCTCTCCCCTTCCCCTGCCCAGCCTCTGGCTGTCCTCCTTCTTCAAGGCTAAGTAAGACCTTCAACTGCCTGGAAATGGGCTTTATCTGGTCCCAGTACTGGTTGGGACTTTTAGCCATGTCTCTGGCACAAGCAAAGGTTTCTCACATAGCAGTGAGCTTATTACCACTGTTGGAGAGGCCAGGAGAATTCAGGGGCTCAATCTGCTAGGGCCCAGGAGTCAGATGTGGACTCTGGGACAATGTGGCAGTCAGCCAGCTCAGGGCCTGGCATATTCTCAAGAGCTATAAATCTAAGCAGCTCACTCAGTTGATTATGAATGTTTTTTGTCTTACCCCCCTTTACCCCTGAAGGTTTCTGTCACTCTGAGGCTATTTCTTGAGGATAAATCTGAAGCTCAAGTCTTTGAAAGTTATTTCTATTTCTGCCAGAAGCTTTTTGGGGTCTGGTGATTTATTCTGAAGTATAGAAAAATGGGCAGCTATACACTGGGGCTGAGTTTTCATGTTCATTTTACTTAAATCATTGGTGGGTGTATTCTAATCCATGCTGGCTTCTTTCCTTTCTAACTTTCTTCCCCTCTGGGACCTTGATATATAAATTGCAACCATTTGTTTTGTCCTGAAGAAGAACCTGTGTTATATGTAACTGGTTGACCAGCTTTTCACTAGGTGGACCATTCTATTCTGCATTCTGGATGCTTGTCAAGTTCATCGCCCAGTTTCATAGATCCAATCATTATCCCAATATTATGGCTCAACTTTGACCTTCCCTGCCCATGTGTTATGGATTTGAAACCTTTGTAAAAATCTCATTAAGTAATGAAATCAGCCATTTTCTGACATTCACTTCTGTTTCAAGTAGCATATATAGTCAAGGGGAAAATTTACTTCCCTTGCTGCCATTGAATCGTTTATTCAACAAACACTCATATACTGGTACTGTATTAAGCCCTGGGACAGGGCTGCTGCAAGTTACTTCAATGGTGTTTGTGGCTTCTATTCCATTGTTCTGCCAGTGACTTCCAAATTTCTGTTTCCTGCCAGGATGTCTCTGAATCCCAATCTTTTGCATTTAGCTACCTGTTTGCCATTTCCACATAGGTGCCTCTCAGACACAATCAAACCTCTGTTATTGGTCCCCCAACCTCAGCAGCACACTCTTAATACTTGTGGAATCCAGAGCACCTCCTCTCAACGCACACTTGCTTCATTCAGAGCTTCGGGGTCTCACTCAAACAAGCATGACACCCAGGGCCAAGTCAAAGCTCTGCACACACCAACAGCTGCCCCTGCAAACAGCACACACCCATGGCACAGGCCACCTTGGCAGGGTCAGGCCTGGGGCCAGGCTCCCAGTTGTTTGGGCAGGGAACTCTAACATCCAGAAACCTGGGAAGTCACCCCCGACACTCCCTCTTCTTGGCCCCAGCAGCAGCCTGGAGGCCTGTTGCCTAGTCCAGCAGATTCTCTTTCTGCCTTTCCCTTCTCTAGTTTTTGGGGCCTGGTCCAAGTCACTACCCTCTCACCCTAGGACAGAGCAGCATCTCCTCCCATGCCTACTCCTGTTTACTTCAATCCATCCAGAGTTTGGAAAATTTTTAATTAGATTAAGTATTACCCACTTAAGCAGTTTCCCCTTGCATTTGGAACTACATGAAGACTCCAACCCCTACCGCCACACCATACCCTTCCTAATTCTCAGCTCCAGCCCACTGGCCACTGTGGATACAGCACAGCCATCATCCATGCAATTCCTCTTGTCCATACTTGGAGATTGCTCCTTCCTCCCTTGAGTCTGGGTCAGCCTGTGACTCACCTTGGTCCACAGAAAGTGGCAGCAGTGACATTGTGTTGCTCTGAGCCTGGGGCTCACCAGGCGTTGCAGCTTCCTCTCACACCCCTGCTCAGCTGCCTTGGGACTGGCTCAGGCTAGCTCTTGGGAAGCAGAGACAAGCCCTCTCGTCCAAGGCCTCCAGGGAAACCCAGCTCCAGCCCATCTGCCCATCAACTGCAGACATGCGAGAACACATAGCCAGACCCAGTCAGAGAACCACTTGGCAGAACAAAGCCCAAACTGCTGATCCACAGAATTGTGAGCAAAACAAGTGGTCATTGTTTTAAGCACTCCATTTTGGGGTGGTCTGTTACAGAGTAGCAGCTGGATGACACTGTGGTGTAGTTCTTCAAGCTGGCCAAGGTCTTCCCAACTTCTGGTCCTTCACACAAGCTTTGCCCACCTAGGTCCAGCTTCATGCCAATCGTGCCAACCCAGTTCAGCTCAGCCTTTACATTTCTCCTTAAATACCTTGGTAAAATTGCCTCTGTGACCTTCTGTGTAGATCCCCTGTTGTCCGTGTCCTTGCCCCTTCTGTTCCTTTGTAGCCCCATCTTCCCTGTCACTGCACACACCTCTACTGTCTTTTTCTCATCCTGTACTTTCGAGGCCCGTACTGGACTGTAGGTAGCAAATGGAGGGACTAGCCCCTGGTGCCTCCCATTTCCTTCACAGTAAGGGCAAAGCCAGCAAACTCAGAAGGGCCTCCACTGTGTTTCATTCCTTCATCAGATTAACTTCTCTCAAAGATGGAGGCATAGGTGGAAACACTGTGCCTTCTCCCACAACCAAGTTTGAATACAACAAAGGTTTGGAGAACAAAGACACAGCCAAAGAACAGAAAATTGAATTATACGGAAGTCCGACTACAACGACCCGTTCAACCGGGACCAGTAAGAGGGGTGGAGCCAGCAGCAGAGCAGGGTCGGGCAGGAAAGATCCCCCTACCAGAGGGCACACAGGCAGCCAGGACCCAGTTGGGGTGCGGGGCAGACTGACCGAGGTTGCACATTCGCTCACAGTGAGACAGACCTCGCACGCCCCAGCGGGCGAACCCAGTGGTGGAGGGCTGACGGCGGTGGGCTGACGGCGGTGGCACATTCGCATGCAGTGGGACGAAACTTGCAGGCCAGGTGACAGAGGCAGCTGCGGCCCCCATTGCTCTTCTTTGACCCCACCCCTACGTACAGCATCACACCCCAGCGACTGAGTTGCCCTGCTCTGGCGAACACCTAGGGCTCCGATCCTGATACGTAACAGGCACAAACAGTCCAAAAGATGGCACAAGAAGAACTCAAAGCCCCAGAGCCAATAACTCTTAAGTGACCAGGAAATAGCCAGCCTGTCAGATACACAGTTCAAAACACTGGTCATCAGGATGCTCACAGAACTGGTTGATTATAGTCACAAATTAGAGGAACATATGAGGGCTAAACTAATTGAAATGAAGGGAAATGCACAGGAAACCATTACTGATGAAAAGGAAACTGGGACTCAAATCAATGGAATGGACCAGAAGGAAGAATGAAACATCCAACCAGAAAAGAATGAAGAAATGAGAATTCAAAAAAAAAATGAGGAGAGGCTTAGGAACCTCCAGGACATCTTTAAACGTTTCAACATCCGGATTATAGGGGTACCAGAAGGGGGGAAGAAACAGCCATGAGTGGAAAACTTATTTGAACAAATAATAAAGAACTTCCCCAGTCTGCCAAAGGAAATAGACTTCCAGGAAATCCAGGAAGCTCAGAGAGTCCCAAAGAAGTTGGACACAAGAAGGAACACACCAAGGCACATCATAATTACATTAGCCAAGATTAAAATGAAGGAGAGAATTCTAGAAGCAGCAAGAGATAAGGGGACAGTCACCTACAAAGGAGTACCCATCAGACTGTCAGCTGATTTCTCAAAAGAGGCCCTTACAGGCAAGAAGGGGCTGGAAAGAAGTATTCCAAGTCATGAAATCCAAAGACCTACAGCCAAGATTGCTTTATTCAGCAAAGCTTTCATTTAAAATGGAAGGACAGATAAAGTGCTTCTCAGATAAGGTCAAGTTCAAGGAGTTCATCATCACCAAGCCCTTATTATATGAAATGCTAAAGGGACTTATATAAGAAAGAGATGATGAAAAATATGAACAGTGAAAGGACAGCAAACTCACAGTTAATAACAACCACATCTAAAACAAAAGCAAACCAAGAGGACAGCTAGATCAGGAGTGGAACCATAGAAATGAAGAACACATGGAAGGTTAGCAACAGGGGAGTGGGAGGGGGAGAAGGGGGGAGAAGGTACAAAAAATAGCATAGACAGTAGGTAGAAAATAGATAGGAGGGAGGGCAAGAATAGTAGGGGAAATATAGAATCTAAAGAACTTGAGACACGTGGTTATAAACTAAGGGGGGGAGAATGGTGGGGAAGGGGGTGTGCAGGGTGGAGGGAAATGAAGGGGGGAATAGAACAACTGTAATAGTATAATCAATAAAATATATATATTTAAAAAATAAAATAAAATTTAAAAAAAAGATTAACTTCTCTCTCCCCTGTTGGGTATAGTTCCTTAGGGACAGAGACCATGTCACATCCCCAGTTCCTACCACAAGCATGGCACATAGTAGGAGATGAATACACATTCACTGAGTGAATAAATGACTGAACAAATTATCTAGATCTGAGTCCATGACATGGGAATACATGGGTGAGCTGGAGTCCTGCTGAGTGATGAGTAGGCCCTGGGAGCCTGTAAATGAGAGTGTTCTCATCATGTGCTCTGGTCCTTCCCATATGCTCAGGCCAAAATCTCCAAGGTCCTCACAGGTTCCTCTGCCTCATAACCTACAGTCACAATGTATCTGGCACCTGGACACATTTTACCACATACACTGCCTCCTTCCTGCTTCATTGTGATGATCTTCTTTCTCCTGGACCATAGCCTCCCAAAGACTACCCAAGAAAAATTGCATGTGCTCTGGCTGGTGCAGCTCAGTGGATTGAGTGCTGGCCTGCAAGCCAAAAGTTGCTGGTTCAATTCCCAGTCAGGGCACATGCCTGGCTTGAGGGCCAGGTCCCCAGTTAGGGGTGTGTGAGAGGCAACCAATCAATGTTTCTCTCACACATCAATGTTTCTCTCCCTCTCTGTCTCCCTCCCTTCCACTCTCTCTAAAAATAAATAAATAAAACATTTTTAAAAAGAAAAGTTTCATGACATAGCATTGTCTAAATAGCAGGTCACAGGAAAGTATGGAGAGGATAATCCAGTTAGTGAAAGGATGCAAGTCCCACTTGTGCAATGCTGAGGGTTCTGGAGAGAGTGAGGGCAGGAAGACACTGCCATGTGAAGAGGGACATCCATGTTTGACCACTTTCAATTGTATCACTGGAATTTTTACACCCACAAAGTGACTATCAATCCATGGCTGGGTGTGGAGTTGGTTCAGATTGGGGTTGGGCTAGGTTTTATTACTATTGGTTTAAGAGGTGCTGTGATTAGAGTTAGAAGACTGGGGTTTGAGATTAGGAATGGCATTTGCACTGAAAGACCCAGCAGAGTCAGAGTAAAGATGCCTTGGAATGGTTAGCATTGGGAAGGATGGAGTTCAAATTGTGAGCATGAATGAAGATTTGGAATAAATTCAGATTCTGGTGGAGTCAAAAGGTGGGGTGGGGTTGGAGTTTGAGATAGGAGGTAGATTTCCCGATTAAGTTTTTAAACCAGGCAGGTTAGAAGGTAAGGGTGTAAGCTTACATTCTTACAATGGGGCTGCATTGTCTTTGAGACACTCCCACCTCCTAACCCCATCATCGTCTCCCTGTGGCTTTTGGCCTTAATCCAAGAAAGGGGAACTTCGAAGCCCCCATTCCGGACGCTGGTGGCTAAGTCAGCGCCTTCGCTGACTTTCGCTCCGAGAAAGACTCCTGACCTGCCTCGGTGTGTCCCCCAACGTGCACCCACATGCTAGGAACGGGAGCGGAGTACACTGGACTCAGGTGAGCCAAGCTAAAGTCACGGCGACGCTGTTTGTGTGGTCTCGCATTGACGTGGGATCGCCTCGCAGCGCCTTTTCAACTTTTTTACAAGCCTGCGTCACCCGGAAACCTTTCACCTCTGCCTGGGACAAAAGGTTCCTCTTTTGAAGTCCACCTTGGTCAGAAAGGGCATTCACCAGAGCCCAGTACTCAAACTGGTGCAGGGCGACACTCCGTGGTGGATTCAAACAGTGCACACCCACCCCTTCACTCTTGCCATTCCTCCATCTGTACTCTACCTACATCTATAATCCACCCACCATACATCATCTATGCATAACATTCATTGCACGCCCACACATCCATCCACTACATCTAACTCCCCACCCATTCATCCCTCCACTGGAATTTTCATCCTCTTATGTAAATATTTATCTTTCCCATCACTATCCATTCACCATCTACCTACCATCCATTGACTTATTTAACAAAATATCCATGGAGCACCTGTATGCTAGGCCTTCGCAAAACACTGGGACCAGGGAGTTAGAGGACAGGTCCTGTCTTTATGGGACCTGTAGGGCAGCAGAGGAGAGATACCTAAAGAGGGCCTTGTGAAATGGCCATAGTGTTCATAGAGCATTCTGAGGACAGATCAGCTTAGACTTGGGGGCCAAGGATGGCTGAGTGAAAAATTTCTAAGCTGAGATTTAAAGAATGGCTGGGATGAGCCAGGCAAAAAGGAGGATGCCAAAGGCCAGTCCCCTCACAGAGTTCACCTCAGAGTGGACTCTGAGCAGAGTGTGTGAAGGAGCTAAGGGAAGAGAGGGCAAACCAATAAGGCCCCTGACAGCTTATCAGAGTGCTTATCAGAGGACATCACCCCAGGTGGCTGTGCCACAGGAGAGTTCCTTCTACTTTTAAATTATTTTACTTTTTACAGAAATAATACAGTTCTACAATTCATTGTACCAAAGAGAAATCAGTAAGGGAAAAATGATAATTAATAATCCTACCATGCAGAGCTAATATTTTGGTGTATGTGAATATATAGAGATCTCCTGTCCATTGATGCGGGCAGCTTGTGCTGTGCTCCTCAGTGCTAGATGGTAGGATGACAATGAGCAAGGCTACAGCCCCTGCCTCAAGGTCTCACAGACACCCCATCATGAGGATGTCTTGAAGTGGAGAGTTATGGGTATAGCAGATGCCATCGAACACCAATCCATCACCCATTCAAATTACACCCCCCTCATTGCCTTGCGAACACATCTGATGGTGTCCAAGCACCTGCCCTTGTCCTTGGGGCCATATTCTCCAAGGCAGGGGTCTCCCACGAAGTCCCCATCTCCATGCCTGCATTCGTTTAGGCCTGCATAAAAAATATTTTTGCTAAGTAGACATGACAAGAAGTGCTTTGAGGGGCTTCTCATTATATGAGTTGATGTTGCCTCATCACATAAGTCAGCTTTGTATATCTACTAAGCTTTTTTGCCAAATGACTGGAGTATTTGCCTTCTCGTTACTGAGTTGTAAGAATTCATTATATATTCTAGGTACAAGTCTCTTACCAGATATGTGTTTTGGAAATATTTTCTCCCTTTCTTTTCACTTTCTTGATGGTATTTTTATAGCACAAAAGATTTTAATTGTGTTAGAAACACGATCAATCCTTTTTTCTTTTGTCACTTGTGCTTTTAATGTCAGTGCTGCAGGAGCAACCGAGACCTAGTGCAGTGGAGAATATACACAATCTGCTTTCCTGTGGGTAGACTACCTGCACCTCTGAACACCCTTTCTGGGTCTCCACCGATGCTGTAGAAGCTCTGTTTCCCATCTCCCTTGCAGCCATGGTGAAGGCAAGGACTCTTAAGCTTCTACCTATAAGACATAAAATGCAGGCTGGTGACCCATGTTCTGCCAGTCAGAATCACACAGCTAGACCAAGAACCACAACCACAGGGTCTCTACAAGGACACACGTACAACTGACTTTGGGCTTGGCTCCGTGCTGCGACATCTCCCATCCTGATTTCCCATCACCCCTGCAGATTCTGGGAGCCTTCATATCCTTTTTTCTTTTAGCCAGCTGTATCTGATTCCTACTGTCTGTTCCCAAGAACCCTGACTGATGTACCTTCTTCAAGGAGAAAAATATAAAATTATAAATATAACTTGCCCCTTAAAAAATCCTCAGCATTTATCACAAACATTTTATCATGAAAAATTTTAAACTTCAAACATACAGAAATGTTGAAAGAATTTTGTAATAAATACCCACATTCTGGACTTCCCGCTAAGATGGAGGCATAGGTGGAAACACTGTGCCCCCTCCCACAACTAAATTTAAGGACAGCTAAGTTTTAGAAACAAAAACACACCCTGAACTGCAAATTGAACTGTACGGAAGTCTGACGACAACAAACCACTCAGCTAGACCAGTAAGAGGGGTGGAGTCGGCTGCGGAGTGGGGTCCGGCTGGAAAGATCATTTGGTCCCACCAACCCAGAAGTGGAGGCAGAGGCAGTTGGTGGATCCCAGGCATGGGGTGGCGACAGGAGGACCCAGTGAGGGCGCAGAGCGGCTGCTTGACTGTGGTCATACATTCTCGTGAAGATAAACCAAGAGAAGGAGCGAACAGTGAGACAGGCTGCTCAGGCTAGGACCCCAGCAGGAATTGGAGCCTGAAAGCACCAACTGGAAAGACTTTCTCGGGGTTGAGGGGCCGGGACAGGCTCCCAGACCCACAGAGAGTTTATTGGAGAGACTCACAGGGTCCTGGAGAGTACACGGACTCACACACCTGGGGACCAGCACCAGAGGGGCCCAATTTGCTTGTGGGAAGCCGCAGAGGGGACAGAAATCTGAGAAAGAGCGGAGCAGAGCAAAGCACCATTTTTTTCCCTCTCTACCTCGCCCCCACGTACAGCATCACAACCCAGCAACCTGGGTCGCCCCACCCTGGTGAACACCTAAGGCTCCGCCTCTCAAACATGACAGGTGCAAACAGACTAAACATTGTGACTCAAGAACAACTCAAAGCCCCAGAGCCTATAATTCTAAGTGACCAAGAAATAGCCAACCTTTCAGATGCACAGTTCAAAATACTGGTGATCAGGATGCTCAGAGAATTGGTTGATTTTAGCCACAATTAGAGGAACATATGAAGGCTAAACTGATTGAAATGAAGGGAAGTGCACAGGAAATCAATAGTGATGGAAAGGAAACTGGGACTCAGATCAATGAAGTGGACCAGAAGGAAGAAAGAAACAACCAAACAGAAAAGAATGAGGAAACAAAAATTCAAAAAAATGAGGAGAGGCTTAGAAAACTCTAGGACATCTTTAAATGTTCCAACACCTGAATTATAGGGGTACCAGAAGGGGAAGAGGAACAGCCACAAGTGGAAAACTTATTTGAACAAATAATAAAGGAGAACTTCCCCAGTCTGGTAAAGGAAATAGACTTCCAGGAAATCCAGGAAGCTCAGAGAGTCCCAAAGAAGTTGGATCCAAGGAGGAACACACCAAGGCACATCATAATTACATTAGCCAAGATTAAAATGAAGGAGAGAATCCTAGAAGCAGCAAGAGATAAGGGGACAGTCACCTACAAAAGAGTGCCCATCAGACTGTCAGTGGATTTCTCAAAAGAAATCTTACAGGCAAGAAGGGGCTGGAAAGAAGTATTCCAAGTCATGAAATCCAAAGACCTACAGCCAAGATTGCTCTATCCAGCAAAGTTTTCATTTAGAATGGAAGGACAGATAAAGTGCTTCTCAGATAAGGTCAAGTTCAAGGAGTTCATCATCACCAAGCCCTTATTATATGAAATGTTAAAGGGACTTATCTAAGAAAAAGAAGATTAAAAATATGTACAGTGAAAGGACAGCAAAATCAGTTATTAACAACCACACCTGAAACAAAAGCAAACTAAGAGCACAGCTAGATCAGGAGTGGAACCATAGAAATGAAGATCACATGGAGGGTTAGCAATGGGAGTGGGAGGAGGAGAAGGGGGGAGAAGGTACAGAGAATAAGTAGCATAGATAGTAGGTAGAAAATAGGGGGGGCAGGAATACTATGGGAAATACATAATCTAAAGAACTTGTGACACATGGACATGAATGAAAGGGGGGCAATGGTGGGGGAGGGGTGTGCAGGGTGGAGGGGAGTGAAGGGGGGACAACTGTAATGGCATAATCAATAAAATATATTTAATAAAATACCCACATTCCCACCATTTGGACTCTACAATTAGCACATCACATAGCTACCCATCTCTCTATGTCTTCATTATGTCATCTTATGTTGAAAGTTAGCTTTTAATCTATAAATTGTGTTGCTAATTAGATTTGTTAGGCTAAGACTACCAGTTCCAAAGCAGGACACATTCTGTAGATGGGTTTCTTTCTAACCTTTTAAATCACTGACAGCCAAAGCAAAGACAAAACACTAACCTTGACCAGAGAACTCATCTTATTATGAAGTACACCTTTGGAATTCTTGGGCCTTTTTCAAAATGTATCATAAAATCATAGAACAAATTCTGGAGAGAGACACTGTGTGTCTGGTTAAGAGCAATGATGAACTCCCCTGCCTGCAAATCCTGTCTCTGGCATTTCTGGTTCTTCTGGGCATATTTGTCAACCTCACAGAGACTCCGTCTTCTCCTTCATGTGAAAGATGGGGTAATAACAGGACCTACTTACTTAGGTGGTCTGCGTTAAATTGGCACAGAAATCAGTGCCTTGGCACACAGAAACACTGTAAAACTTCACAGGAAATTTACAATTGTCCATAACTTCCTGTTGATAACAATAAGTTGGAAGTATGTCCACTAGCTTTTTTCTCTTTGGGTCACCTCTTTCCTAGATTCCTACAAGTCTTATTAAAACTTCGGGTGCTTAAGATAAATCATTTCAAATGTTTGTTTTCCTACCTCAGTCACTAGTTAACAAAATGCTTGCTGAAACTTAACACCAGTGCATAGCTTTCTGTTCTGCTAGTCTGTGACAGTTAGTAAGGAGGTAAGGCTACAGACAGCCAGGGGCTAGATTACTTAGGACTCTAAGTGACAATATAAGGAGCCTCTATCCTGGTGGTAGGGAAGCCACTTGTCTGTTTAGGGTATTTAAAGTTGGCTGCTCTAACAAACACTCCCTCACAAACATATGCACATATTACATATGTGGCTTAACACAATAAAACTTCCTTCACCCTTGTACACAGTCCATTATGGATACTGTCAATAGAATGCTATCACTACCAGTAGGATACTGCCCTCCAATGGTGATTCAGACCTCCCTGCTCCTTCCACCTCCAGGAGCCCCTCAATACTCCCACCCTTGGCTCTACCAGAGTTCCTGAAGTGGGACTGGTCTCCCTGCCCACTACATCTGCCTTGAGCAGAGCTAAGAGCTGCTAGCATTCTCACTGGCACCACATTACTAGCCAGCAGACTGCTCTAGAGACCTCTAAATGTCCTCGAAAAGACAGAGCCCTGAATTCATCTCCAACTCCAAATAGCCTTTTTCTACCCAGAAGCCTAAAGACATGGGAAAATCTGGTGACCCTGGTCAGAACTCAGGAGAGGTCTTCTGCTGCTCTGTGGGCCATGGGCTGAGAGTCTAGGGGAAAGAAGGCAGACTAGTGCCTGTAGCCACAACAGCTGGTGAATCTGGATGATATAAACTGGATTCCAGCTTTTTTTCACCTCATCCCCTCCACTCTGTTTACTGATAGAACTTGCTTCTCTGTGTCTTTATTCTGTTTCATATACAGCCTCTGGAGCTGTGGTTCTCCGACCTTAACCAGCAGGGGAATCATGGGGAGGGCTTGCTATTACTCAGATTGACAGCTCCGCCCCAGAGCTTCTGCTACAGGAGCATGCCCAATGTTTGCTTTTCAATGAGTTTCCAAATATTTCTGAAGCTTCAGGTCTCGTGGCTACGCTTTAAAAACTGCTCCTTGAAATAGTGAGATCCACCTGGCTGAAAGGACCATCCATATGCATCTGAGGGCACACTTTGATTCAATGAACTAGGGGATAAAAGAGAAACTGGAGTAGAGTGAATGTAATGAATGACCGAAGAAGGAAATTCTTGTTCAGCACACCCCGTCCTGGGCGGGTCACCGAACTAGTGGGACCTCTGGAATTGAAGTAATGGAACTCTGAGCCTCCTGACACTCCACCCTGCGGCCATAGACCCGACCCGAAAGAGGCTTTTGTGATGTCACGGCCCCAGAAGTCAAGAGAATGGTTGCCATGGCGACGTCAAACAAAGGCCCTGGCGCGTTGAGCCCAGAACAACCCTACGGGAGCAACCCTACTGAAGCTTCGGAGCAAGTCCAGGTGCGCAGGGCTGGAGGGTGCTCAGGGCTTCAGGGTGCGCACGGGGCTGTGGTTGGGGGCGGGCGGTGTTGGGTGCGCTCTGGGCGGAGGTACAAGACCTCTTTGCGAAGCTCCCCGCCCTCCCCCTCCGGTCACTATACTTGCTTTATCATTCACCTAGTCTGTCCCAGGTCCCCGACCTCTTGTCCTAGCCTAGCTGGGGATGGGGAGGCCAGACCCTGCTAATCCGCCCACCTCTGGTACCCAGATAACGTGGGACTGTAGCAGGGATGTGGCTGGAAGGGCACAGGCTTTGGAGTCAAGGAATTTTAGTCTGGAATCCCAATTTGGCCTTTCCTGGTTGTGTGACTTTGTACACCTCTCTGAATCTCTACTTTGTTTCCTCCTTCGCAAAATGAAAAGCCACTCAATGTTAAGGATGTGCGGGGCTCTTTGATAAGCACAGGAACTACAAACCAGAAAAGACCCCTGTTCTTGTGGAGCTTATATTCAGGGGGAAATAGGCAATAAACTGATTTTTTGAAACGATAATTGGACAGCGGTTAATTGCAGAGAGGAAAATAAAGTGAAGTCATGGGCGTGGAAGTAAGGAACTTTACTTTACTTTACTTTAGATGGAGTGAAAAGAGAAGGCTTTTCTGAAGGTTTTCTGAAGGGATGACCATTGAGTTGATTTCTAAAGAGAGACTATGGGAGCTGGGTATGGGAGAAAATTTTTTATCTGAGGAGTCAGCAAATGCAAAAGCCTTGAGGCAGACTATGGTTGGTGTGACCTAGCAACAGATTAGACAGGGAAGCTAAAAAAAGTCAGGGAGGAGAGAGAGAACGGGGTTCAGGACAGAGGAAAGGCTGGGAACTGCAGGTGTTGGCCATATGGTGAATCCTCAGTAAACCCCAGCTGAGGTTCTCAGCCATTCAAGGCCAGGTTGGGGGGTGGTGCTGTAGACCATCTGGCTCAAGCACTGTGTCACTCGCCAGGTTGGAACCTCCTTTAGCCAAAGTCAAGTTTTGCAGCAAGCCCTTGTTCTTCTGCCAGGATATCCAAGGTCCAGTCTACTATGGTATCAAAGAACATGACATACAACAGTAAGTACTCAGCTGGTGTGGGCTCTTTCAAAGATAAAGATAGCCTTGAAAGCCTGAACAGTGAGGTCTAGACTTAATCCAGGGTTCAAGTGACTCTAAAACAAGCTGTGAGGCAGAAATCAGATATTGCCAGGTTTCCTAGAAACCCCATGTATTAGTGTCCTAAGGTTGCTAGAACAAAATATCACCACAGACTGGTGTTTTAAACAACAGAGATTTATTGTCTCATGGTTTGGAGGCCAGAAGTCCAAGATCAAGATGTTAGGAGAATCTATTCTGTGCCTTTATCCTAGCTTCTGTTGGTTTGCTGGCAATCTTTGATGTTCTTTGGCTTGTAGACCTCAGTCTCTGCCTTCTTCTTCACATGAAATTCTGTCTGGATATGTGTATGTTACAAATTTATGAATTAAGCATCCACACTATTCCAGCATGACCACATCTTAGTTACCCATATTTTTCAGGTGATAAGACACACCTAGGTTTTAGAGGAGGAAAGTAGGGAAAAATTTTGAAGCAAAAAATGTGGTAAAATATTTAATAACATAATATTTCACCAATGTAAATGTAAACAGAACTTAACAGCAGCATTAACCACTGTTATTCCTCCCAAATTTGGGGGGAAAGGTGTGTCTTATAGTCCAAAAAATACAGTATACCTGCAGTCACCTATTTCCAATAAAGGTAACATTCTGAGGTACTAGCAGTTAAGATGTCAAATATTCGAAAACATTCGTTTGGGGCAGGACACAATTCAGACCGTGAGATCTTGAAACAGACTTTGAGGAAGGTCCCATAGTGAAGGTGGGACTCTCTCAGCTTTCTGATAGCCATGGCCACTGGGCTCAGCCCAGAGAAGGTGCCATCCGGCCCCAGGTCTTTGTGTGAAACATCTGCCTCCCCAAAGTTGCAGAGGCTGCCCAGCACTTCCATTTGTGGGTGGGACACAGAGGGAGACTGCTGAGGCACACCTGGGGCTGCTTGGGCTGAATTGGGCAGAGCAGGCAATATTATCTGCTGCCACGTACTCTAAATCACCTTCAGTTTTTACTTTAATTTGGTTTTGAATAGATAAAATATTAAAATGGTTCAAAATTCAGAGGTTCAAAACCTTGTCTTGTGAAAATTCTGGCCCCATCTGACCCCAGACATCCAGTGTCCCCTCCTTGAGGTGGCCAGTGTCAGCAATGTTTCTCTCATTCATCTAAATGAGCCCCAAGCCCATGCTCCCTGCACGTACAACTAAAAGTTTCCTTACACTTTTAAAGTGTTGAGCAGAATAGTAATCCTGTAGTGTGAATGTATCCTAATTTGTTTAGCCAGTTGTCTGTTAATGGGCATTTAGCTTATTTCCAAAAATGTGTTACTATTAACAGTTGTCCCTATCATCATACTTGGGTGCTCACTCATTTTTGCTCACACTCCTCCAGAGGAAACAGAAAAACAAAGAAAGGCTGAAATAGGATTACAAAAAAAAAAAAAACAAGAGATAGCTTTGGAATTTACAGATAGCAAATTAACTCTAAAACACACACACAAAACAATGCAACATAATGGCACTATGACAAGACAATTGGAAGTTCTATAAACTATATTGATTCATCCAGGGGGTACTGGGTGTGGTGATAAGGGGGTACCCTGTGACTCTCAAGGTTGGGTGACTCACCTTCTTAGGAAGTGATATGCAAAAGGGAGGCCTCTTTGAGCTGAGTAGCCTGGTCTGAGTTGAGAGTCTAAACATTTGGGAGGAAACCAAGCCAGGCCACTACTAAGCTGACATTCCTGTGGTTTTGGCAGGCCAGGCCAAGCAGGGGCACCAAACCAGGCCCACCAAACCAGGCAGCTGAGTGAAGCTGGCCTATAAGGGGGTACACCAGCCAGGGCTTTAAGCCAGGAGGATTGCTGAGTCTGATGTTCTGGGTTCAGCTGTAGGAGCTAGGAACAAAAGTGGGGACCAGGAAGTCTCCTAACCCCTAGGGAATGAGGGGCTTGGGAATAACTGAGCTCCAAGTTTGGGCCAGGAACAGATAAGGTGTCTGGACCCCAGTCTTAGCCAGAGGGCCAAGGGCAGAGGGGTGGATTTGGGCAAAGACTTAGCTTAAATGTGACTCAGAGAAGTGAGCTCTGGGATTGTTCTTCATTCACAAACACTTAAATGCCAGCACTATGCAGGCATGTGTTCTAGGAACTGGGGATTCAGGGGTGAGTAAAACACATGGAGTTCCCCTGATGGAACTTTAAAAAAAAAACCCACAACCAGTTTATATTTACAACAGCCAAAAAAGTGGAGAAAGTAAAATCAACTGGCAGCCCCAAAGAGGTGGCAGAGTAATTTAAGTAGAAAAGGTGGCCAGGAAAGCCCTCTGGGACAAGGTGACATTTAATACCTATCATTAACAACCCTAAAGGATGAAAGAGGAGAAGAGCAGCTCTGTTGAGATGCCTGGAAAGGTTTAAGCAGGGAGAATGCCCAGTTTCTGGTTTTTATGACTTTTATGACTAAGGGCACCATTCCCTATGACACAGGCAGTGGAGCTGGCTTGCCCACAACCTCCCTCAGGACACCTGGGTAAGGCTTTGTCCTTGATGCAGAAAACAGAAGACACTTGATAGAGACTTTGGTCAGGCAGAAGAGCCAGGGAAAGTCCAGAGCAGTCTCCAAGGCTTCCCAGTCAGGGCTAGTGTGTACAGGGGCTATAGGACATGCCCCCAACTCTGGCTCCCCTACCCTCTGCACCCCACTTCAATTCAGAGCCACTTCAGGGAGACCCAGCCTGCACCTGGTCCCTTCATTTTGGGGGTTCCTGACATTTAGGCTGGAACCCAGCCTGAGCTTCATGGGGACAGAGGTGGGAAGTGGTCTTCATTGAGTGGCTGAGACCAGGCTATGGGACACTGGAATGAGGGTGTGGTGAAAGTTCATCCCTGTTTAAAATGACTCTTTCACCAGGTGCAGATGCTGAACAGACATGCGTGCTGCCCCTCAAGTTCACACTCCCCATGCTGGAAGCATCAACAAAAGATGTAGGGATCTAAAGAAACTTCTTAGCCATACAGGTGCCCAGGCTTTCCCTCTGTGTGACAGCAGGGCTGAGGGAAGTTATAGTTGGCGATTTTAAGAACTATGGTTTTAAAGTGATCCAAAGTTCATCTGGGGAGCTGCAACATTGGACCATTTGAATCCCACCCTGGTGGCCACATGAACTATGTGTTAGATACAGTTGCCAGGCCACTGTTATTCAGTCATTTGATTGATGTTTATGGAACACCTACTGTGTTTGCTGGGGTTGCAGAAGTCAATGAGATAGAGGTGACGCCTGCTCTCAGGTAGTTTGCAGAGATGAGCAATAAACAGCTCTCCCCTCTGTGTTCACTCCTTTCCTGCCACTCTGGCCACCTGTGTTCCTCGGATAGCCGAGGCACACTCCCTCAGCATCTTGGCACTTCTGTTCCCTCTGTCATGAATGCTCTCTCCCTAGATTTCCTTGTGGCTCCTTCCCTCCTTCTCTTCCCTCAGGAGTTTTTTCGAACACCACCTTTTGGTGAGGCCTCCCCTGAACATCCTCTTTAAAACCTGAAGCACCCCACACCATTTCTCTTCTTCTCTTGGCTCTTCCCTGCTTTATTTTTCTGGTTAGCATTTTCCACTGTCAACCTACCTCATCTTTCCTTGCTTATCTTGTTTCTCTTTCTCTTCCAGTAGAATGTAAACTCCCTGGGACAGGAGTATTTGTCTTTCTTGTGTGCTGCTGTCTCCCCAGAACCTGGCACATAATAAGCCCTCCATAGAATTCTGTTAGCCTGAAAGCCTTCTCTACAGAGAAGGAATAAGGCCAGATGTCTGCTATCAGCACTGTGCTGGGAGTAGTAGCCAGAGTGCTTAGACAAGGAAAGACAAAAGGTGTCCAAATTGGAAAGGAGAAAGTGACACCGTCTCTAATCACAGGTGGCATGATCCTATAGAGAGATATCTCAAAGGATTCACAAGAAAGCTACTAAAGCTAATAAATGAATTCAGCAAAGTGGCAGAATACAAGATGAGCACACAAAGATTAGTTCTATACACCAGCAATAAACAGTCCAAATGGAAACTGAGAAAGCAATTCCATTTACAATGGCATCTAAAACAGCACAATATCAAGAGTGACATCATGGGAGGTGGCAGAGTAGTAAGATTCAGGAATCGGTCTCTCCACTAAAACAAATATTGAGGTGGCAACTCTAAAAATCCAAAATAGGAACTCTGGAGTTTAGTTAAACACTCAGTTTCCAGAGGAAAGTGATGAAGAGGCTGGGAAATTTTGGTGCATATTGTCATTTTGTGGAGAGGGTACCAACCCCTACGACCAGCTTCAGTGGTGAGAGTGACCACATTTCTTGTGTGGCTTGCTGGTGCCTTGTCCTGCTCAAGTTGGAGCTATATATTTAGTTACGGAGGGTCTTCATCAAAAGCTGAGTGACTTCTCTGCCACATTTGTCAACAGGGATTTAAGGAGATAAGACATTCCTGCCCCACCCTTTCAGGAGCCAGACATTTAAAAAAATATTTGACAAGATACTGATATCCAGAATATAGAGAGAATTTCTAAAACTCAAAAACAATCAAAACCAGACACTTCAACTCAAAAATGGGCAAAGAATTTAAATAGACAGTTTTCCAAAAATATATAATAGTCAATAAACACATGACAAGGTGTTTAATATCAAGGACTTCCAGCCAAGATGGAGGCATAGGTAGATGTACTTTGCTTCCTTGCATAACCAAAATAAGGTTAGTGACAAATTTAAAAACAAAAAACAACCAGAACTGCCAGAAAGTTGAACTTTATGAAAGTCTGACAACCAAGGAGTTAAAGAAGAAACATTCATCCAGACTGGTAGGAGGGGCAGAGATGGGCAGCCTGGGCAGAGAGTATGTGCAGCAAGGAGACAAAGCAGACAGTCCTACATCACGTGCAGATAAGCCAGAAGGAACAACTAGGGAGCAAGACAGACCACATAATCCAGGGCTCCATCATGGGAAAATAAAGCTTCAAAACCTCTCGTGGTAAAAATCTGTGAGGGTTGCAGTAGCAGGATAAACTTCCAGTCTCAAAGGAGAGTTTTGCTGGAGAAACCCACAGGGTCCTAGAATGTACACAAATCCACCCACCCTGGAATCAGCACCAGTAGGGCCCAATTTGCTTGAGGGTAGCAGGAGAAGTTACTGAAATCAGGGTGAGAGCCAAGCAAATGGCATCGTTCCCCCAGTGACACCTCCCCTACAAACAGCCACAAAACAAGAAAGTAGATTGCCTCACCCTAGTGAATACTAAGGCTCCACCTCTTACAACATAACAGGTACACCAAGACAAAGAAATATGGCCTAAATGAAAGAACAGATCAAAACTCCAGAAAAAGAACTAAGAGCTGAGGAGATAACCAACCTGTCAGATACAGAGTTCAAAACAGTGGTAATTAGGCCCTGGCTGGAGTGGCTCACTGGATTGAGTGCTGGCCTGAGACCCAAAGGGTCACCAGTTTGATTCCCAGTCAGGCCACATGCCTGGGTTGTTAACCAGGTCTCCAGTAAAGGGTGCCTAAGAGGCAACCACACATTGATGTTTTTCTCCTTCTCTTTCTCCCTCCCTTCCCTCTCTAAAAGTAAATAAAATATTAAAAAACTCACTGGTAATCAGGATGCTCATGGAAATGATGGAGCACAGACACAAAATAGAAGAAGAAGTTAAGGCTATGCAAAGTGAAGTAAAGAAAAATACACAGGGGACCAACAGTGAAGGGAAGGAAACCAGTACTCAAAGCAACAGTTTGGACCAGAAGGAAGAAATAAACATCCAATCAGAACAGAAATAAACATCCAATCAGAAAGAAAAAAGAATTTTAAAAAATGAAGACAGGCTTAGAAACATCCAGGACATCTTTAAACATTCCAACATCCAAATCATAGGAGTGCCAGAAGGAGAAGAGGAAGAGAAAGAAATTGAAAACTTATTTGAAAAAAATAATGAAGGACAACTTCCCCAATCTGGTGAAGAAAATAGACTTCCAAGAAGTCTAGGAAGTCCAGAGAACCCCAAAGATATTGGATTAAAGGAAGAACACACCAAGACACATCATAGTTAAATTACCCAAGATTAAAGATAAGGAGAGAATCTTAAACCAGCAAGAGAAAAAGAGACAGTTACTTACAAAGGAGTTCCCGTGATTAGCAGCTTATTTCTCAAAAGAAAACTTACAGGCAACAAGGGGCTAGAAAGAAATACCCAAAGTCATGAAAGGCAAGGACCTACATCCAAGATTACTCTATTCAGCAACGCTATTATTTAGAATGGAAGGGCAGATAAAATGCTTCCCAGAGAAGAGCAAGTTAAAGGATTTCATCATCACCAAGCCCTTATTATGTGAAGTGTTAAAGGGACTTATCTAAAAAAAAAAGAAGATGATCAAAACTATGAACTGTAAAATGACAACAAACTCAAAACTATCAACAACCAAACCTAAAAAAAAAAAGAACAAAAACAAGCTACACAAGCAACTAGAACAGAAACAGAATTATAGAAATGGAGATCATGTGGAGGGTTATCAGTGGGGAGGGGAAAGGAAGCAAGGGGAGAAAAGATACAGAGAATAATAGCATAACTGGTAGGTACAAAATGGACAGTGGGATGTTAAGAATAGTATAGAAAATGGAGAAGCCAAAAAACTTATATCTATGACCTATGGACATGAACTGAGGGAATGCTGGAAGGAGAGAGGGGCATGCAGGGCAGCAGCAGATAAAGGGGAGAAAAACATGGGACAACTGTAATAACATAATCAAAAACATGCTTAATTTTTTTAAAAAACATACTTAATATCCTTAGTCATTAGAGAGATCTGAATCAAAACTATGATGATGTATCATTTCACACCTATTAGGATGATTATAATAAAAGAGAGAAACAAGTATTAATGAGAATGTAGAAAATTTGGAACTCTCCTGCATTGCTGGTGAGAAAGTAAAATGGTGCAGCTGCTGCAGAAAACAGTACAGCAGCTCTCAAAAAATTATACATAGAATTACCATATATATGATCCAGTGACTCCACCTGTAGCCTGAAAGCAGAGGTTAAAACAGGTATGTGTCCATCCATGCATATAGCAGCATTATTCACAATGGGCAAAAGGTGGAAACAACTCAAATACCCATTGATAGATGAATGGATAGACAAATGTAGCATATCTATATAATGAAATACTATTTTGCCTTTAAATAGAAGAATTTTTCTGACATGTGCTACAACATGGTTGAATTTTGAGGATGGGACTCTGAGGGGCATGGGTGGGTGCATTTGTCCATTACAAGTCGCAAAGAGTGCCAAGTAGGACAGGCTTATGACACCAGCAGTGTTTAGGTGGGGCCACACAAATACAAGTAGAAGGTATGAGTGGGGTGGGTGTGAACACACGTGTGTATGTGTGTATACGGATGTCTGTGTGATGTGTACGTCATGGTGTGGCTTATGGTGAGTAGTATCTCCTCTCTCCATACTCACCCAGGAAACAAGACAGCATTGTGTTCTTGAAAGTCTGAGGGAGATTTCACAGAAGGGGCTCAGAAAGAGAGGAAGAGAGGCAATGCTTGGCTTTTAGGTGGTCAGGTTCCCTGATCAGGAGGGAAGGGAAGGGGAGGGCAGGGGAAACAGGTGAGGTTGTCCATGTTCAGCTCCTCAGCTGGCTTCCTGCTTCCTTCCACTTATGCAAATTGGCATTGCTGGAATTTCAGCAGCAAGCAGCACGATTCAGGGCCCACTCCCATCCTCCTGCTAAGCCCAAGATTGGAAGGAGGTTAAGTGACTGGGGTTGAGTTGCCTGCAAATATATGGTGGACATTCAAGCACATACATAAAAGCTTATGATGGTTCCTGCACCAAGGGCTGTGAAGGAATGTACATGTTTGTTTTTACCAAATAATCAAGTGTTTCAACTGCATACCAGGGATGCTGTTGGCATGGCTGTGAACAAAAGTATCCTCATGAGATTTAGATTCTACAGGTAGGAGACAGAAAATGAGCAATGCTCAGATGATTCGGATGCCTTCAGATAAGGTGATATGAGCTGAGAATAAAGTGAATTCAAGTGGCATCCACTGATATGGGTGTGTCTTTCACTGGGTGTCAGGAAAGACCCTTCTGTGCAGGCATCAGTTGAGAGAGAAAAAGTCCTCTGTGCAAAGGGTCAAAGGAGGTGCCCTGGCAGAGGAGCCAGTGGAAAGGTCCTGAGCAGGATTTGTGGGGCCTGTGTGAGGGCCTCAAGGAGGCTGAGTGACTGGAGCAGAGGGAGGGAGAAGGAGATGGGAGAGGAGACAGCAGAGAGGTCTCAGCAAGCACACCTTTTAGGGCCTCCAGGCCCTGATGTGGAGTGGGGCTTAATCTGTGCCAATGCCCTCATGTGCTGTGAGATCAAGTTTCTTCACTTAACTCTAGGTAGTGGAGTTCATTTACTGTCTGTACACATTCATGATCCATGCTTTGTAAAGATTGCAGAGATGCCCATAGTGTGACATTGCAGCATTCACTGGATCTCCCTCTACTGTGGGTTAATTCTGGTTTCAGTATTTGCTTTTCCCAACAGTCCTACAGTAGATATCCTATACAAGCATTTCCCCCTACCCGACTCCACATTTCTGGGATGAAATACAAGATGTATCACAGGGTCAAAAAACCTGAAAGTCTTTTATATGCACAGCTACTGTCCAGTGAGAATGTGCATCGGGACTGAGGCTGGCTGCTCAAAACAGTGCCCAGAAAGTAATACTTGCACAGAGCTCAGAGTGGCAGCCAAGGCTGGTCTCTGTCATCCTACTGCTCTGCTGACCTCCTGGTGCTCTCCTTAAGAACTTCTGCCCATCTCCAGACACCAGACTTAGTCACATGGGCAAACAGAAGCTGGAGGAGGCCAGGAATACAGTCCTTATGTTCTTATTGTGTAAGAACGGAAAGAATGGAGATGGCTTTCTGGGGCCACACACTGGTGGTGCCTGCTCCCTGCAGAGCCCCATCCTGAGGCCAGACCCAGACCTTTCTCCAAGCCAGTGGTTAAGGGCAAGCACGGCACTGGAACCCAGCTGCACCTGAGGTAACACTAAACCTTCTGAGTCTCAGTTTCCTCATCTTTCTCTGTTCCTGAGACAGGAGGGTTATGCAGCATGTACAGAATTTAGCACATGGTTGTGTGAGCTCCTGTGGTCCTGTGGGAGGGCTCACCTGAAGATCCAGGCTGATGGCTGGACTTGAGCAGATGGAGAGGGGAAAAGACACTCTGGGAAGAACTGCAGGCAAACAGACAAAGGTGGCCTTGTGGGGGAGGGCCACACCATTATATAGAAAGGTAAGTTGAGACTTCCAGCCAAGATGGAACACTGTGCCTCCTCGTGCAACTAAGTTTAAAGACAATGAAGTTTTAGTAACAAAAACACAGCCAAAACACAGAAAATTGAACTGTACGAAAGTCCCACAACGCCGAACCATTCAGCCAGACCGGTAGGGGGCAGAATCAGCAGCGGAGCAGGGTCAGGCAGGAAGGATCATTAGGTACCAACCCAGGAGCAAGGCAGTGGTGGTCGGCGGATCCCAGGCATGGGGTGGCAACAGGTGGACCCAGTGAGGGGGCAAGGCGGCTTACTGACAGTGTTCACACATTCACACGCAGATGAACCAAGCGAGGAGCAAACAGTGAGACAGACTGCTCAGGCTAGGGCCCCAGTGACGGGAATTAGAGGCTGAAAGCACCAATTGCAAAAACTTTTGGGGTCGAGGTGCCAGAAGAGGCTCCCAGGCTCACAGAGAGTTCATTGGAGAGACTCACAGAGTCCTGTAGGGTACACAAGCCCACACACCTGGGAACCAGCACCAGAAGGGGCCCAATTTGCTTGTGGGAAGCCACAGAGGGGACAGAAATCTGAGAGAGAGCAGAGCAAAGCACCATATTTTTCCCTCTCTGACCCTGCCCCCACATACGGCATCACAACCCAGCAACCTGGGTCACCCCACCCTGGTGAACACCTAAGGCTCTGCCCCTCATACATAACAGGTGCAAACAGACCAAAACATTATGGCTCAAGAACAGATCAAAGCCCCAGAGCCTATAATTCTAAGTGACCAAGAAATAGCAAACCTTTCAGATGCACAGTTCAAAATACTAGTGATCAGGATGCTCACAGAATTGGTTGATTTTAGTCACAAATTAGAGGAACAAATGAAGGCTAAACTAATTGAAATGAAGGGAAATGCACAGGAAACCAATAGTGATGGAAAGGAAACTGGGACTCAAATCGAGGGAGTGGACCTGAAGGAAGAAAAAAAATGACCAAACAGAAAAGAATGAGGAAACAAGAATTCAAAAAAAAATTGAGGCCATGCTTAGGAACCCCCAAGATGTCTTTAAACATTCCAATATAGGGGACTGGTTTGTTTTAGTCTGGCAAATGTGGCTCAGCTCAGTGTGGAAAACCTACAGAAGTGAAGTGGTAGACAGGAGCCAGACCTTCAAAGCGAGTTTTCTCATGGGAATCAGGCCTAGAAAATGCATACAGTTATGGCTTGCTCTTGCTAAAACTCCATCACCCTGGTCTAAAACAACAAATGTGTATTCTCTATCTTCAAGGTAATTTCCAAAGCCTGTATGAATTTTCCTAAGGACAGAGCTAATCAGCTCATCATCATTCCCCTTCGCATGTTATTTTCATTTCCTTGATTGTACCTAAAATGTAGACAACAATATTCTATGTAATAGATAATAATAAATCTTTCTCTGATATAAGACCCAAGGAAAATGATAAAAGCCTGTCTAGGCAAGGGTCCAGGCACTCTCCTCTTGAGGGAGTGGCTGAGGCATCCATAAGCACTCTCGCCTTGAGAGAGTAGCTGTGCTGTTCTCTTTTTCTCCACAGGATTTCTGTCACCTGTGCATTCATTCCCATTGTCAGCCACAACAGGTGGACTCTGCTGGCCAAAGTCCGCCACATTCCAACATTCGAATTATAGGAGTACCAGAGGGGAAGACGAAGAGCAACAAGTGGAAAATTTATTTGAACAAATAATAAAGGAGAACTTCCCCAATCTGGCAAAGGAAATAGACTTCCAGGAAATCCAGGAAGCTCAGAGAGTCCCAAAGAAGTTGGACCCAAGAAGGAACACACCAAGGCACATCATAATTACATTAGCCAAGATTAAAATGAAAGAGAGAATTCTAGAAGCAGCAAGAGATAAGGGGACAGTCACCTACAAAGGAGTGCCCATCTGACTGTCAGTGGACTTCTCAAAAGAGATCTTACAGGCAAGAAGGGGCTGGAAAGAAGTACTCCAAGTAATGAAATCCAAAGACCTACAGTCAAGATTATGCTATCCAGCAAAGCTTTCATTTAAAATGGAAGGACAGATAAAGTACTTCTCAGATAAGATCAAATTCAAGGAGTTCATCATCACCAAGCCCTTATTATATGAAATGCTAAAGGGACTTGTCTAAGAAAATGAAGATAAAAATAAGAACAGTGAAAGGACAGCAAACTCACAGTTATTAACAACCACACCTGAAACAAAAGCAAACTAAGAGGACAGCAAGATCGGGAGCAGAACCATAGAAATGGAAATCACATGGAGGGTTAGGAACAGGGGAGTGGGAGGAGGAGAAGGAGGGAGAAGGTACAGAGAATAAGTAGCATAAATAGTAGGTAGAAAATAGACAGGGGGGAGGGCAAGAATACTATGGGAAATACAGAATCTAAAGAACTTGTGACATCCAGAACTTTGTTCTGGACATGAACAAAATAGGGGGGAATGGTGGGGGAGGGGTGTGCAGGGTGGAGGGGAATGAAGGGGGGGGCATAGGACAACTGTAATGGCATAATCAATAAAATATATTTTTTAAAAAGGTAAGTTGAGGGCAATCACAGGGGGCCCATACACCAGGCTGGGCCTCAGTGGGCAGTGGACAGGCACTCAAGGCTTGCAAGCAAAACAACGCCCTGGGTGGTGAGAGGAGGGCAAGCAAATGAAGACCCAGAACAGAGCAGCTGCCACAGGGGAGGCTAGGCGAGGGACTGGAGATGGGGGGCAGCAGGTAGGCTCTCTGGGAATGGTGGAGCAGACTTTGGCATAGCCTACAGCACCATTATGCCTGGTGGACCATTGGTGCTTCAGGGGAATTCTGCAATACTGATTTGTGAGTCATCTAAATACCAAAATGACCAGCTTGTGACAGTCACACCACCTCTACCTACTCAAGGTGCTTCTTCCCCTCCCTCAGCTTCCAAGCAGCCACACTTCCCACCTGCCTCTGCTCTCTTCCCCTTCTCAGCCTCTTCTACCAACTCCTATCCAGCTCAGTGACCCTAACCCACAAATTCCCAAGGGCTGTCTTCAGACTCTAAAAGACCAGCATTATTTTATGCATCACTAAGAAAGAAAAATGTGGCCAGTGACTCAGTGCTGCCTTAGAATTTTAGACTTATTTAAACAGGGGTTCCTAGCATATATCACACATGTGCATACTTTAAAAAGTAACTGAAATCAATTGGTTAAAGTATTTCTGAAGCCTCTTGGCATACCTAACTTGAACACTCAGGAGTCACCTGTAACCCCAGGTGTGAGATTTAACATCTAAGTGCTCTCTGGTCCATGGAGTATTGTCAAGGGGAAGGGACGTTCAGCCCTGACACCCACTCTGTACATTTGATACATGTGCACAGCACAGCTGACTACATTCCACCTCTACCTGACCCACAGTGGCTTTAGGAGGATTCGCAATCTCAGTTACTCAAAACTATTGATGCCCCAGTTCCAATATCCAGTCTGACCTCCCTTGAACTCCACACTCATACCTGGCTGCCTACTCTGCAATCCCTTGAGTGTCCAGTGACAGAACAAACTACCACAAACTTTTATTCCTTTCTGCCACATCACAAGGTATCCCAACACTAACTGCCATCCAGGTGTTCAAGTCAATAATCAGGGATTCTCCCTTCCTTCTCTCTGTTCCCCTCAACATCCAAGGCCCAGAAACCTACATTCCCACCAGCTGTTACCAGCCTAATCCCATCTATGACAGCTTCCAAGCTCTTAAAAATCACACCTTGAATCGTATCATTCCCCGCTCAAATCCTATATGTGACTTCACATTGCTCTTTCAATGAAATCCAAGGTCCTTCCATGGCTCGTGGGGCCCCAGCCACCTCATCTCCCCATACTCTCTAAGCTCATGCCACACTGTCAGAAAAGGGATAGCCATATCACACTATCTGCTTCTTTTGCCTCAGTTATGTCATGCTGACTTCCTTCAGGTCTCTGTTCAAATGTCTCACCTCACTGAGATTCTCTGACCACCCTCTTTACTGGAACATCTCTCTCACTTGCCTTTTATCCTTTTTTTTTCCTGTATAACACATATCACCGTCCAACTCTTTATCTTATTTTTGTTTGTTACCTGTTCAGAATGTTGACTCCCAGAAGACATCACAGCACCTGTAGCACCACAGACACTTAGAAAATGACTGTAAACATTGGCTGGGTGGAGGCTGAGTAAGCTATCATCACACCCCGTCCCCATTAATCAGAGTTGGCCAGAGTCCCTCAGCAGCAAATGTCACAGAGCAAGTGCAAAGAGAGCTGGTTGCCCTATTGATATCATAACAAGTCAGGTGCTGGGAGAGAGTGGTTCCTATTGTTTCGACATGTAGGTTTCATTATTATTTAGGTTTAAGGAGGCACACCACACAGGGCCATGCAGGGAAGCACTAGGGAGCTCAGGAGGCAGAGGGAGCAGGGAACTCAGGGCAGAGACTTGATTGTGTTTTTCCTGGTAAGGAATGAATGAAGCAAGGTGAGAATGCTTAGGGTTGGCTGGTTTAAAGGATTTTGGGGCTCTGGCACATAAGGCTTTCCCTAGTAGAGGGCCATCTTAGACGATGGCTACCACAAAGGATGCAGACACTTGATCAGTTTTTTTTTAATTGTATTTTTAAATTATTTACCATGATGTTGGGGTTGAGGGGTCAGGAGTTGATGTAGAACTGGCTGAGGAGAGGAAATCAGAGAAGACAGACAGTGACTTAAATAAGGGTTGTGGTAGCTGAGGTGGGAGGGAGGTAGATTGGATGGAACCTGTGCTTTTTAGAAGAGAGTCCTGGGACTGGGTTCCTTATTGAATGTGAGCATGGGAGAGAAGGGAGTGTCAAGGCAAGTTTATCTCTTATCTAAGAATACCTGTGTATCATGTGCTCTTTGCTGAGGTGGCAGAGAGCAAGGGAGGACTAGATCTGTGGATAGCTCAGACAGATGTGTTTGGTTCAGGTGCCTGTGGGAACAACTAAATGGAAACTCAGAAGAGAGTGCTGTTGATGGAAGCCTGGGGGTTAGAAGAATAGAGGTCAGGAGGGTCGGTGTCATCAGCAAATGGAAACTGAAGCTGTGGTCCTGAGACAGAGAGGGAGGATGGCCTGGACATAGCCTGAAGAATCCTGACATTTGGAGAAACTTGCAAAGGAGGTGAAGAGAGCAACTGGACAGGCCAGAAGGAAGCCAGAACAGGAGGAAAAGGAGCATGTCAGAGGGGCAAGTACCCTGGGAGGATAACCTCGCCTGCTGCCTACCAGAGTGAGTGGAGTGTCTGAGTTGGGAGTGGTGACAGACAGACCAGAAGCCAGAATTCCTGACATGGGGGAAGGTGTCAAAGGGAGGCCAGTGCAAATGGTGTTTGGCCAGCTCTCAGGGGGTAGCTATGAGTGAGGAGGGACACAGTTGTCAGAATGGGTCCATGCAGCTGGAGAAAGGCCATCACCAGAATCCCAGCAAGACACAGGAGGTCCATGTAAGTATAATAATTCAAGGAAATGTTGGGTGTCTGGTCTCAGCCTATTGATGATGTTTACCTAAAAGCAAAGGTACTTTTCCTTTTTTTTCTGTATTTATTTTATTTTATTTTATTTTTTATTTAATTCTTGTTCAAGTACAGTTTTCTGTCTTATATTCCCAAAAGTGCTTTTCAAAGTGAGGGGCCACAAGCTTTTATCGAAATCAATGAAAATAGCTATTCTGGTGCACTGTTTCAGGCAGAAGCCCAAGTAGTTCCAATTAGGGGACAAAAAGCAATGGATATTTGTGACAAAGGGAAGGGGAACAATTACACCAATAGAAGGAAGGCATTTCTATTGGTGCAGATAACTTAACATACTGATATTAATTCTAAACAGTTTTTAATATTCAGTCCAGTAGTCATCAGTACAGAAGTCATAATATCTGCTTTCTTACTATCTTTGAAAGTAATTTTGGGGGGCATGATGTTGCTCAGGCCCAGTCCAAAGTTAATCTGCCCTGCTTTAACATTCCAAAGTTTTGAGGTATAAGATATGCAAAGCAGTTCTTCTGGGGTGACAGCTCTGACTCATTTTAAAGTGGCTCCATGTATTTATTTATTTTACAATGATTAATGTTTTTCACAATGGATAAGCCTTTGTGATTCTTCTGTTGCAAGATTCCCTTCAGAAATAACCACCAGGAAACTTTGGGGGGTGAGTTTTTTTCTTAGAACACCTGAAAATCACACCGCACACCTGGGGCCACACAACTATAAGAAGGAAAGGGAGAGGGAGACAGAGAGGGAGAGGGGGAGGGAGAGAGAGAGGAAGAGAGCGTGCCTAGCACTTTCCCATAAGGGCCTGGAGTTTTGCTTTCTTTGGGGTTGAGTGTGGGAGCCTAGAGTTTGAGACCTCACTCTTCATAGGTAAATTTAAAGATAAGAGTAGGAATTTAAAGGAAGGGAAGATAAAAGAAACAAGTAGCTCAAATGGTCAGTTATTGAAATCACCTAAGATCTCTGAGACAGGAGCCTCAGTGGGAAAGGTGCCTGGCTCTAGTCTTGTTGCCTCCATAAGCTGGGATATAGCCAGCTATGAAGGGGATGCCTCTTGAAATGGATACCTAGACAATCAAAGCTTAAGTCAGACACTTGCATTACAAAAAGGAAAAAACAACTGTCAGCACTTATGCTACAGAAGCCCTAGGAAGGGGCTATTGAGGGGTGGGGAAGCACTAAGAGGCAGGCTTGCTCAGAGAGCTGGCAGTCTTTGGTCTCTGTGAGCAGCAGAACCCACACTGTGCTGTCTGGTGACTCATGAGGTGTGAGAACCATCAGATGCCCAGAGCTCACACCAGATCTCCCATTGTCCAGAGTGTGTGTGTATTTTATCACTTTTTATGAGAATATTTTTCAGCCAGCTCACCTTTTCCTGTTTCTCTTGGAGTATTATTCTAAAAGTAGGCTTATGTTTTGAAAACTTTTTAAAAATATATTTTATTGATTATACCATTACAGTTGTTCTATTCCTCCCCTTCATTCCCCTCCACCCTGCACACCCCCTCCCCCACCATCCCCCTTTTAGTTTATGACCATGTGTCTCAAGTTCTTTATATTCTATATTTCCCCTACTATTCTTGCTCTCCCCCATCTATTTTCTACCTACCGTCTATGCTACTTATTCTCTGTACCTTCTCCCTCCTTCTCCTCCTCCCACTCCCCTGTTCCTAACCCTCCATGTGATTTCCATTTCTATGGTTCTGCTCCCGATCTTGCTGTCCTCTTAGTTTGCTTTTGTTTCAGGTGTGGTTGTTAATAACTGTGAGTTTGCTGTCCTTTCACATCATCTGAGAAGCACTTTATTTGCCCTTCCATTCTCACATCATCTGAGAAGCACTTTATTTGCCCTTCCATTCTAAATGAAAGCTTTGCTGGATAGAGTAATCTTGGCTGTAGGTCTTTGGATTTCATGACTTGGAATACTTCTTTCCAACCCCTTCTTGCCTGTAAGGTGTCTTTTGAGAAATCAGCTGACAGTCAGATGGGCACTCCTTTGTAGGTAACTGTCCCCTTATCTCTTGCTGCTTCTAGGGTTCTCTCCTTCATTTTAATCTTGGCTAATGTCATTATGATGTGCCTTGGTGTGTTCCTCCTTGGATCCAACTTCTTTGGGACTCTCTGAGCTTCCTGGATTTCCTGGAAGTCTATTTCCTTTACCAGACTGGGGAAGTTCTCCTTTATTATTTGTTCAAATACGTTTTCCACTCATGGCTGTTTCTCTTCCCCTTCTGGTACCCCTATAATTCGGATGTTGGAATGTTTAAAGATGTCCTGGAGTTTCCTAAGCCTCTCCTCATTTTTTTTGAATTCTTGTTACTTCCCATTTTTCTGTTCAGTCATTTCTTCCTTCCTCTGGTCCACTCCCTCGATTTGAGTCCCAGTTTCCTTTCCATCACTATTGGTTTTCTGTGCATTTCCCTTCATTTCAATTAGTTTAGCCTTCATATGTTCCTCTAATTTGTGACTAAAATCAACCAGTTCTGTGAGCATCCTGATCACCAGTGTTTGGAACTGTGCATCTGAAAGGTTTGCTATTTCTTGGTCACTTAGAATTATAGGCTCTGGGGCTTTGATCTGTTCTTGAGCCATAATGTTTTGGTCTGTTTGCACCTGTTATGTATGAGGGGCAGAGCCTTAGGTGTTCACCAGGGTGGGGTGACCCAGGTTGCTGGGTTGTGATGCTGTATGTGGGGGCGGGGTCAAAGGGGAGCAATGGTGGTTCTCTCTGCTGCTTCCCGCTGCTGGGGCCTGCGCGGTCTGTCTCACTGCTCACCGCTCATTCCCTTGCTAGTTTATTTGAGCGTGAATGTGTGACCACGGTCAGCCTGTCGCCCTGGGCCCTCACTGGTTCCGCCCGATGCTACCCTGGCTGCCTGGGCGCCTGGGGTCAGGGGATCCTTTGGGCTGGACCCTGCTTTGTTGCTGGCTCTGCTCCTCTTACCAGTCCGGTTGAATGGTTCATTGTTGTCGGACTTCTGTATAGTTCAATTTTCTGTTCTTTGGCTGCGTCTTTGCTTACTAAACCTTTGTTGTATTCAAACTTGGTTGTGGGAGAAGGCACAGTGTTTCCACCTATGCCTCCATCTTGGTGGAAGTCTCCTGAAAACTTTTTAATTAAAATTTTTTTAATTTTGTTAAAGTACTAGGAAAAACACAGGAATATTTTATAATGTATTTTACCTTCAGATTCAGAATGCCTTTTTAAGCAGGACACAAAACCCTAAAGCATTTCACTAAGCAAACATTAAAATGTCCTGTGAAGAAAAGATATAATAAATAGTCCAAAGAAAATTGATAAATCATCTAAAGGAAAAATATTTTCAGCATCTCTGACAAACAAATAAGCTACTGTCCTTTAATAGATAAAAGTTCTCAAGAATCATTTAAAAACTACAAACCCCAATAGAAAAATTGGCAAAAGATATTAACAGAAAGAGGGAAGCAAATGGATAATTAACACCTGAAAAAACAACATACTCTCATTTGAAATTGAAAAATGCAAATTAAAACTGAGATTGTCAATTGTATGAGATTGACAGAGTTCCAGGTATGTGAGAAATAGTCCAGCTCAGCCTGGTAAGGGAGAGTGACCACTGCAGAAGTTTGGAAATAATCTCAGGGTCCACTAGGAGGCTTGTGCTTGAGCAGATGTATTTTTTAACTTATTAAAATTGTGGTAAAATACACATAAAATTTAAGCATTTATATTTTTAAGCACTCAAAGCATTTTCACATGTCCAGTTGAATGACATTAAGTACATTCACATTGTTGTGTAGCCATCACTATCATCTGTCTCCAGAACTCTGTCTTGCCTCTGCACCCATTAAACATTAACTCCCTTCCCCTTCCCCAGCCCCTGGCACCCACTATTCTCCTTTCTGTCTCTATGAATTTGATACCTCTAGGGAACTTATATAAGTGGAATCATACATTATTTGCCCTTTTGTGACTGAATTTTTTCACTTTGTATGATTTCCTCGAGGTTTATCAATGTCTTAGCATATAAGCAGGTGCATTTTTAGTGAAAAAGCAAGTAACATTAAGTAAACTCATTCATAAAATGCCTCTGAGTATATATACAAAAATCTATAAGGGTTTCAGGTAGGGACTTATCATCATAGAAACACGTCATATCAATCTTCATGATGTCAATACATCAAAGCTGCATTGTTAGAAAAACTTGCTATGTATGTGCAATTGCCTTTTCAATTAAGAAAAATTAAATTTCATTAAGATTTTTGGCTTATTTTTGTTTTGGGTCTATTTAAATTACAGTGATATCTTCTGATTTCTATGACATGGTTAAATAAAGTTTACCACGTGGAAATTGAATCATATAGTCACTAAGAATGGCAGAAAATAATAAAGATTCAGCAACCTGTATCCCTGAGTTCTTCACAGGCCTCACCACTCCCTACAGTCTCCTTCCCCTTTACCACCATATATGCTGCTTGGTCCTGGAGGCATTTGTTTTCAGCTCCAGATCCTGACCTTTCTGCCAGTCCCACAATAATCCCCTCTTCCTCAGTCTTTCCATACCCTATGACCCAGAAGCTCAGGGCCTGGCCTTTGGAAGTATACCCCACAGCTTCCAGGTCCTCACTTTTCCTTAATCATCCCAGGTCACCCACCCCCACACTGGCCCAAGAGGACCAACTCCCTGAGCTCTCCACCAAAGCATACCTCCATGCTCTCCACCAGTCCCCACCCCATGGGCCCTCTAAGCTGGCTGCACTCCTGAGCTGGCACATACTGGGATCTCCAAGCTACAAAAGATTCCTGAGTTGGAGTTGAAGAAGCATGGGGCCAAATGCCTCCTTCCCCATGGGTATCAGTTAAAGAGAGAACAGGAAATAGAAATCCCTGAGTCTGTGGGTCCAACTCTGATGGAAGAAACTGGAAAGCTGGTAGCAAAAGTGCTGGCAGGACAGGAGGAAGAAGCTTAAAGCCCATGATCTTCCTGTATAATCCTGTGCAGCTCTTCAGGAATAAATTGAAGAATATGAAAGGGAAGGCATAAAAAAATCATCTGTGTGCCAGGCATATGTGCTAGGAAATTTTGTGGCCATTTTCTTGCACAATTCTTGCAATTTCCTGGCAAAGTCAGCATGATTACCTCAAATATGGAAACTAAGGTTCAGAGAAGCTGAGCGACTTGCCAAGCCCACTCAGCAAGCAGGTGAGAGCACTGGGGCTGGAGCCCTATAGGGTGTTTGAGACTCTCCCCTTCATGCTACCTTCATGCCCTTCATGCCCTATAGGGTGTCTGAGACTCTCAGCTTTGTGCTACCTTCACAGCTATCACAAAATATGTCATTTGCTGTGGCCCTCACTTTGTGTCTCCACAGAGAACAGCCTGGAATCCTCAGACAACTGTTCTCCTACAATCACAGAAGAAAAAAAGAAGCAGAGGAAAAAAGGCAAAGGTACCTAAACAGCAGGGAGCTGAAGTCTCAGGTGGTGGAGACTTTCACTTTCTCTCTCAGCTCCAGATGCCCTAAGACCTAGTCTCCAGTGTGAAAGGCAGAGGGAAATGCTTCTGTTTCCATTAGAAAATGAGTTACTGAAAACTGAAATAACAGGAACATAAAGAAAGCAGAATATGTTTCTTCCAATAATGGGAAGTGTGGGAGGCAATCCATGACTCCATGAAGCTCCACCAATAGCAATTCTACAAAATTATCCAGGTGACCATATCCCAAGTCTTTCTCTTCTACTATCTCTTCTACTATCTCTCTTCTCTTCTATCTCTTCTCTTCCTATCTCTCTTCTACTTTCTCTTTAACTGTAGGGCTTTCAAAAACAAGGTTGTCACATGGTCACAAAATGGCTGCTGCAGCTCCAGCCATCACATTTCATTCCAGACAGGGAGAGGGACCAAAGAGAAGAGCAAAACTGTCTACCTGCCTCAGAAAATATTCTTTCCATAAACTCCACCCAATAATTTCTGACTATATTTTATTCATCACAGGGTCATTAGGGTCTGCAAGGGAGGCTGAGAAATGTAGCTTTTCAGCTATGCATGTGAAAGCCACCTGTTAGGAGGAAAAAGGGTAGGCAGCTAGCTGCATCCTCTGATCCCCTGTTCTGTCACTGTACATCCTGGCTTCCTGGACTTCCTCCTGGTTTCTGCACTGCCCCTATCCACCCCCAACACTCCTGGGCTTACAGGACAGTCTGGTCCTTCCCTGGTTATCTGCAGAGGTGTGCAGATACGAGCATGTTCCCTGTTCCTGTCCACAGGCCAAGCTTCCTCCTCTCAGCCTACTGCACCTCCCCCCCCGCCAATATCTTCTTTCTTTTGATTAAAATCCAAACCTGCCCAGAAGTAGAGACTGAAGTCCAGTGAATTCACATGAACTGACACACCTAGTACCAGATTGGACAGTAGACAAGCTTTTGCCACATTTGCTTCATCTATCCCTTTTCTCCTTTTTGGTTTTTGGCAAAAGATTTTAAAGTTAATTCCAGAAGTGTCATTTCATCCCTACATATCTCAATGTGAATTTTTTTTTTAAATAGGAATGTTTTCTTACAAGCCCACAATGAAATTAACCAGACCATCATCAGATTTACTTAATTATCTAGGAAATGCCTTCCTCCAAGAAGATCTGTTTTGATCAAGATTCAAAGGAGATAGAAACATCTCCCTTCTCTCTTAATCTAGCACAGCCACACCCTCACATCCTTTCACCTTCTGTGCCTTGAGTTGTTGGGAAAATGGTGTTAATTATCCTGTAGAATGTCCTTGGTTATGTGTCTGCTTCCTGGTGCTGTCATTATAACTGTTTCTCTGTTCCCTGTATTTCTTCAAATTGGACAATAGATATTTCACAGAATGAATCCATGTTACATTTTGTCCACAACTCCTTCCTAGGTGGGCAATGTGCTTCTTACTACATTTCATAAGAAGTCCACACATCCAGCTGTCTCAATGCTGGCCATGCTGCAATAGTAATTCAAATGGTAGCCACCTGACCCTCCCTCACAGATCCTCATCAGGCATTCACCCAATAGTTTTCCTACTCATAGGTGCTTGTGCTGAACTGATTGTTAAACTAAGGGTGTAGGATCTCAGTTTTGGATTTGTTTTGTTTCTTCACTGAGACATATCATATACAATGAAAAGAACAAATCTCAAGTATACAGTTTTGACAAGTGAATAAATCTCCTTACCTTTCATCCATTCACCATCTAGAACATTTCCATCTGCTCAGAAGTTCTCTTTCCCCAAAAGATGGCCCATAATCTGCTATCACAGAATCATTTTATTCATTCTTGAATTTCACATAAATGAAATCACGTTGTGCTTTTTTGATCTGGCTCCTTTTACTCAACTTCACATCTGTGAGATACATGTAACAGAAGTCCCTTCTCTATTGTTGATGAACATTTGGGTTGTTTCTGGTTGTTAGCTATCACAAATAACAGTGCTATGGATATTGCACATGCTACTTTGGGGACATGAGCACTCATTTTTCCAGCTATTTATGAAGGAGAGGAATTTCTGGTTGTATGTTTAACTTTATTAGATAGCACTGAATAGTTTTCCAAGGCAATTATACCAATTCACAATTCCACCAACAGGTGTGAATTCCAGTTGCTTCACATCCCCTCCAACACTTGGCACTTTATTGGTCCTTTTTAATATCACCTGCTCATTTAGCTATGTATTAGTATTTTATGTTCCCTGGTTACCAAGTAGTGTGACTACCTGTTTATGAGCGTTTGATGATTCTGTGTTATGAAATGCCAGTTTCTGTCTACATCTACTGCCCACTTTTCTATGGGGTTGTCTGTCTTCTTATTTCAATGATTTCTAGGAGCTCTTCACATATTCTGAATATAAGTCATTCACTAGTTTTAGGCCTTGCAATTGCCTTCCCCCACACTGTGGCTTGTGTTTTCAATCTCTTGATGGTGCCTTTTAGTGAAAGAGTTTCTAACTTTAATGTAGTTCAATTTAACATTTTCTCATGGTTAGTACATTTTGTGTTCTGTTGTTGACCAACCCCCTCTCCCAAGGTCATAAAGATTTCTGCTTATTGTATCCTCTATAAGTTTTATTTTAATTCTACAGTTAAGATTTATAAGCCATTTTAATTAATCTAATTGTAAACTTTTTGTTTGTAGATTTTTTATTTTCTGCTATACAGTTATGTCACCTTGAAAGACATGATTTTCCCTTAATCTCCAATCCTATACTTTGTATTGTTCTTTCTAACCTTGCTGAAATGTTGAGTAGAAAGAAGTTCAAAGATAGGTCTCCATGCTTTATTTCTGATCTTGGGGTAGGAGGGGACATTTAATATTTCACCTAGAACTTTCTAATACATACTTGTATTTATTTCTTGTTGCTGTTGTAACAAATTACCACAAATTCAGTGGCTTAAAACAACACAAATATCTAATGACTTTGGAGGTCAGAAGTCTGAAAGGGATCTTACAGGGTTAACATCAGGGTGTCCCAGGGCTGCGTTTCTACTGAAGGCTCTGAGGGAGAATCCCTTTTTTTGCTTTTTCCAGTTGTCTGCACTCCTTGGCTTGTGGCCCCTTCTTCTGTCTCTGAAGCCAATAGTATAGATAGCATCTCCCAATCTCCATGACATCACTCCAACCTCTGTTTCTTTCATCACACCTCCTCCTCTTGCTGCGGAACCTTCTGCCTCCATCTTACAAGGACCCTTGTGATTACAGTGGGCATCCCATCTGGATGATCCTGGATCATCTCCCCATCTCTAGGTCTGTAATCACATCTGCAAAGTCCCCTTTATCATATAAGGGAATGTAGTCGTAGGCTTAGGGATTCAGGCACAGATATCTCTGCGGGCCACTCCACTTCCCTTTATCAGGCTGTGGAAGTCTCCTCTAGAGACTAGTTTTCTAAGACTTTTATTCAAAATAAGTTTTTAATTTTATGAAATACTTGCAACTGCATCTATTGAAATGATCATATAATTTTGTCTCTCATTCTGTTATGGTGTATACTACATTGATTGGCTTATAAATGGTAAACTAACTTCGCACTTCTGGGATGATTTGCTTCAAATGATTGCCATTCTTGGTTGTGAGCTTATTTTCATAATAATACACTGATTATCTACTAAAAATCCCCTACTCACTTAACTGCAAATGCAAACTCTGTTTTCAGAACCAGTCTCCACAAAGCATATAGCTACATAGCCTTTAGTGAGATTCTTACCTCTCTGTGCCTCAGTTTCCTCATTAGGGGTAATAATAATTCCCACCTCGGGTTGTTATGAAGGTTAAGTCATGTAACATCCTCATCCTGGCCAAGGGTAATTCTCCGTGCTTGTTAACTATCATATTAGTCTTGATGGAGACTGAGAGGTGCTGCCACCCAGTTTAGGGACATAAAGACTCTTAGTTGCCCTGTCGCTGTGACCCAGAATCACTCCTACCATTCTGAATTTATGGCAAATGCCCCTGCCTTGTGTTGGTGGCCAGGAACAGGAAGAGAGAGAAAGAGAGAGAGAGAGAGAGATTGAGGTGTGGTCTGAGGAAGAGAATGGCTGTGGCAATTCTGTTCAGGCCCCTCCTATCCCTTTCTGCTTCCAAGAGCCATTCCGCCCTCTATACCCCCCTCCTGGAGCTGTATTGGACTGCACTTTCCCCTACTTAACCCTATCCTGTCTGACTTCCCTTCCTCCAAGCTCCCTATCAGTTTCTGCTCCCTGATGTCACCCTTTCTTGTTGTCGAGAGCTGTCCACCATTTGTAAATTTGTTATGTCTTTTCTGGTGGTAAGAGGGACCTACTGTATGGGGAGTCAAGTGCATGGATCACCATCTCCATCTACTTCCCTAGATGACTCAGGCTGAGAGGAGCCCTTTGGAAGTATCCCTTGGAGTCTGTCAGAATGAAAGTCAGTGTACAAAAGAAAGTCATGAATAGCAATGGAACAAGAACCACACTTCAAGCCAAAACTGCACAAGCAAGCCCCTATAATTGTCCCCCAGATCCCCTCATCCCCATCTTGCATGAGCCTTTGCCCCATCTCTGGCCCTCCAATTCAGAGGTCCTTGATGGGCCTCAGGCCAGCACTGCTACTGTGTCCCTCCCTGTTGTGGGCCATCTCCTGCCACAGTGCAGGCTCTGTTCCCTCTTCACCAGCCAGGTCAAGAACTGACTGGAGGCCCTTCCTTCCAACTTCCTCCCAGCAGTTGGGCCAAGGAACAGATAACCTTTATTCTTCTCATTCTGAGCATAACTCAATTTTTTAAATTTGTGTTTTGACACAGTTTAAGTCTTACAGAAAAGGTGAAAGAATAGTACAACGATATTGTAGAAAGCCTATGACTTTGGACTTTTCTGACCCTTCCTCAGGACAGACTACAAAGGAAGCATCCTGGGCAGGAAGGTCTGAGTGATGTCCTGCGTTTCCTTTGGAGAGAGTGCCAACTTTTCTCTCACCAATGTTCACTTTGGTCACTTGAGTGACATGGAGTCTACCAGACTTCTCCACTGTAAAGCTCCTTTTCACTTGATAATTAATAAGTATCTTGTATACAGGTATTTTGAAGCTATCATAACTTTGAATCCTTTTAACAGTGCCCTCTTTCTGCTTGTGAGCCAGACATCTAGAAGGCTGCCCACAGCCTTTGGCCTCTAGTCTCCCTTTGGAAAAATCAGCTCCCCCAAACCAGTCAGTAGTAGTTGGCAATGCCCTCAGGATATCCGAGTGCTGAATGCACCCTGATGACATAGTGTGTCACTGTAGCTCTTAATGTTTGCTTACAAGGTTCAAAAAGAATTAGTCATTTCAGAGGGAACTGATGATGGCAAAGTGTTTTTTTACAGTATTTATGAAATTATTTAAAAGGTGTGTTGAAAAGTACTAGAAGAAAACACCCTAAAAAATGTTACCAATAGATGATTCAAATCCAATACTTTTTTCTTTTTTCACATTCTTTCACTTTCAAGAATTTTTTTGTTTGTTTGTTTTACTTTGTTTCCAAAGAACCCTGTTTCTTTTAGAACAAGGGTAGAGGGAGAAAGCAACTATATTTTTGAGCCCTTTGTTTGGTGCCTTTTGGCTTCAGTCCTCCCTGATACCTGAGCTGTGGGAGCCTCTCTCCAAGCTCTGGGGTTGGGGCAGGTAGCGGAATTGGGGTCCTTGGGGTCCTCCCAAATTCTTGCACTGCCTCCCCAGGCCTTAGGCACATTGCTGTCACCCATCCCCAAGCCCAGTCCTTCCTTGGGAGGCTGGTAGCAGACTTCTGCAAAAACAAGGCATATTCACATTGAGCGCCTCCTCCCCATTTGCAGGTAAGCACCTCAGCTCTGGAGTCAGCAAGCTCTTGCTTCCCTCCTCTACAGAGTAGGGGTTTCTGAGACTTCATTTTTTTATTGAAGTTATTGGAATGACCTTGGTTCACAAAAAATCTCAACAAAACGTCATCTGCACACTGCATCATGTACCCATCACCCAAAGCAAAGTATCTTTCTGTTCCCATTTGCCCAATCCCACCTACTCACATCCCCCACTAAGACTTTAAATGGGAGACGACAGAGAGCCAAGGATTTAGCAGATATCTGAGACACAGAAGGGGCCATGTTCACAAGATGTCTTTGAGAAGTCAGGGACAGACACCCAACTACAACTAGGTTAAACCAGACAGGTGAGTTTAGGGAGCTGGAAGGTCCAGGGGTGGATTTTAGGCACAGCTGGACCCAAGAGAACATTTGCCATTTGCATGTGCTTTTACTCAAGCTCCCTGTGCTGGGCTGGGAGGGTGCCAGGACCCCCAGGAGCACAGACATCAGCTTGGAAGAGATGGCTTGTCTCTCCAATGAGGTATATCTCTCCACAGAGTCGGAATATCTCCCCGACCTTTCAGCTAATCCTTTCCACATGTCTGGGGATGTGGATTTCTTCCTGCTCAGAGATCAGGAGAGGAGTAAGTCTAGCTCAGTGAGTATCCAAGGACCAAGGTCTGTCCCAGCTCTTTCTTCCCTTCACAAGCCGCAGCCAGATTTCCGAAGAGCACTTTCCTCCTTTGCACCCCCAACCCTGCCCAAGCTAAGTGCGCACCACCTCAAGTCTGTGCTGCCCTGGGGCCAGGCAATGCAGAAGGGAGGAAACTCAGGCAGGGTGGAGCAGGGTGGAGGGTGCTGGGGTGGGGGTTGAGTGCAGGCTGGCCTTGAAGGACCCCACCTGACCCGCCCCACAGGAGCAGCAGCAAAAGAAGGTGCTGCGGGTGCATGAGAAGATGACATACTCATCCAAAGTGTCGGCCAAGCACAACAGCTTGCGGAGAGAGCTGCAGCTGGAGGACGAGATGGAGGACCAAGAGGCACATGCAGAGGCCGACCAGTTGCGTGCCTTCCGCTACCACACTGCTTGGAAGCTCTCGGTGACCAAAGGTCCTGCTCCTTCCTTGCCAACGTAGGATCTGAAGCACCTAAGAGGGCAGAGCTTTAAAAGTGCTTGGAGAGGCAGGACTTTGGTGCAGTGAGAAATTAGGTTCTTCTTTGTCCAGGGTCACAACAATTAACTCCAGCTAGAGTGCAAGTCTAAACCCATGAAATCCCAGTATTGCCTGCATTCTGATTGTTGACTATGCACAGTGAATGCAGGCCGTATGAAATATAGGCATCTTTCCCAGGCCGGGTGGCTCGGTTAGTCAGAGCATCTTTCTGTACACCAAAAGGTTGTGCGTTCTATTCCCAGTCAGGGCACATACCTGGGTGGCAGGTTAGATCCCAGGTCAGGGGGATACGGGAGGCAGCCAATGGATGTTTCCGTCTCACAATCACATCAATGTTTTTCACTCACTCTCTTTTTCTGCCTTCCTCTCTACTACAAAAAAAAAAAGAAAAAAAGCAATAGGAAACATGTCCTCAAGCAATGATTTATGTACATGCATTTAACATAGAGATGAAGAGAGTCAATGTAGAACTAGATTGCCTGGGGTCAGATCTCAGCTTTAGCATTTAATGGCTGCACCAGCCTGGGCGAGTTAGCTAATGTCTTTGCATGGCAGGGCAGTTTCCTCTCCTGGCTAATAATAGTAGCCACTTCATGGTTGTGGGATTCAATGTCACCAGACTTTGTATGTAATGAGAAAGAACTGTGTGTGCATGTGCTCTGTTACTTTTGTGACCCAGTAGGAAATCTTAAGTAATGAAAATGCATGTGTTTTCAGATGATAAAGTATGTCACTAAACTAGAAAGAAATAGCTTGGGATCAAAGAGTACTGGAACCCCCAGTTACTATAAGTGTACTGGATGTGAATAATCAACGTAAGGAAACTCCCAGCCTCCACCCTGACACCCATGGCTTGTTCTTTAAGGTAGAAGTCCTGACCCTGCTTTGACAATTGTGTGCCAAGTTCTGCATGGGGGAAGCAGTACAGCATGTTTCCTTTTTGTTTCCACCCTTCATTCCTACAACCTAGGAGAGGCAGATGGCACCTTCATAGGGAAGGTTGGACCCAGTGGGTTTAGATACAGACTCATCAGTGGTCCAGTTTTGGCCTCCAGGGAAAAGGTGGGTTTCCTTAAGGGCAGAGACTTCCCCAAGGTAGACCAGGGAGACCATGACCTAGTGGGCTCACTGCCAGGCATCTAAACTTAAAATAGGACTGCTGTACCACACCAGCTTCTCCTGGAAAGGAGAAGATTTGAGAGGCCAGACAGCCACATCATCCTGCAGTCTTTCCCATAGTCCCCGGGGTCTCCAAAGTTGGGGAGTATCTAGGTCTTCCTTTCCAGAAAGGCTAAGAAAAGAGGCTCCCACAGCCCTTGGCCCCACTGTGCTGCCTCTCTGCTTATACTCTGGAAGGTCGTCCAGTTGCTCACCTTAACATCTTCCCACCTGTCTTAAACCTTGGCTGTGTAGACTTGGCTGCTGTCCAAATTGGGCTCTGGGGACTTAGGGTACCCCAAGTAGAGATCATGCTGCCCCATTTTTCTCTCAGGTCCTGGGCAACAGGCCTTTTTTAATGAAGTCCAGCTGGGTAAGACTTCTAGGGCAGGGCGTCCAGAGTCTCATTCCAGGTGAGAGGAATGCAGAGAGGCTCTCCCACCTGGACCCATCTCCAGGCACAGAGATATATATCAGCAGAGTCTTCTCTCCTTTGCTGGAGAAAGGGATCACTCTCCCATGGTCCCTGCAATAACGTGGACCTTGCAGCACAGCACTGTACCAGGAGCAGCTGACTGGCTCCCCTCTTTTGGCTGCGTACCATCTGCAGCTGAGAACCTGGGTCTGTCTCCCATTGCCTACCCCACCCCTCTAGATGCCTCTCTTCTCTCATTGCAGAAAAGAAAGGGGAATATGATAACATAAACAAGTACATCAACCAGAAACGGCAAATGTTCCTTATCCAGGTAGGCCCATTTGCTCCCGTGAAGGGGACCCTGGTGGGCTGTCCCTGTGAGGAGCATGATTCTTGCTCTGGTGGCCCTCAGTATGCCCTAGATATGAAGCAAAGTGAGATCCAGCGGCTGGAGATGCTGGCGATGAAGGAGGAGGCAGAGTTGGAGCGGGCTGAGAAGTCCCTGGAGAAGGATTCAGCCTTGTTTGATGAGTTCCTCAGGGAGAATGACCGCAGCTCAGTGCAGGCCTTGAGAGCGTGAGCCTGTGGCCAGAGGAGCTGGCTGGCCATGCACCATCCCCCCCAGGGTCCCCTGAGCTTCTGCACACCAACCTAACCTAGCTGGGACCCAGGCCCAGCCCCTGTTTCCACCCCTACTCCTGCCCTCTGACCCTGTCTCAATCCCGACCCTTAACCCAGCCCCCTGGTAGTTACCCCACTTCCAGCTCTGCCCCAGGGCAGTGTGGATACCTCTCTTTAAAGTCTGAGGTTGTCTCTCTGCCCCCATCCCAACGTCCAGAGCAGAGAAGGAGACCAAAGTGAAGATGGAGAAGATCACTGAAATCCGAGATTTGACCACTCAGATCATGAACATCAAAAGGTGAGGTCAGAGGCAAACTGGACCTGGGCTGGCCTACCCACATTTTCCTCCACCACTTCTCTCCTAGCCAAAGAGATCCCCCCCACCCAACACAAACCATATCATTTTAACACTGAATCCTAAACATGTCAGGACTCTGAAGCCCTGCAAGCTGCTCTGCATCTTACAGATGAAGTGACTGAAGCCAGGAGAGGTTCAGTGACTTTCCCAAGGCCACACCGCTAAGACACAGGGCTCACATGGCTCCAAGGACCCCAGGCTCCCCCAAGAGGGGCAGACAGAGTCCCTGAGGACTGTCACTCTGTGGGAAGCATAACCCCCATTGGTCCCAGCAGGGTGGGTGTACTCTCCCTGGCACCAGTGTTTCTGTGGCTGCCTTTCTTGGCCAGAGTGCATTGGGTCCCCTCTGGGGGGTGGGGGCATCTCAGGCAGAGTCTGACCTTACCTGTCCCTTCCCCCGGTTTAGCGAAATCTCCAAATTTGAAGACACTCTGCAACATTACAAGGTCTACAAGGATTTCCTGTATAAACTGTCACCCAAGGAGTGGTTGGAAGAACAAGAGAAGAAGCACTTGGCTCTCAAACAGGCTGAGGAGGTCGAGGTCGCCGAGGCCCCCAAAGAGAATGCTTTATTCTCTACACATGGGGACAAAGGTAGCAGAAAAGAGAATACAGGTCCCTGGGTCCACCTACACCCTGTGTCCAGAAGGACACCTGTGTTCAGTGTCCAGCCAGCAGAGGCCTTGGAGGTGTGCAGGCCATGGACTTGGCCCCTTCCATACCTTGCAGAGCTCCAGTTGGGGCAGCAGCCTCCTCTTAGCCACTGGTGGCTCAACCCAAGCACCTACTTGGGGAAGTGGGGCAGAATCTCAACTCAAACCTTAGGGACTTTCCTCCTATGCACCTTCTTCCTTCTGCCACTGAGGGGCCCTGGGGAACCTTATGCCCCCAAGCCATGTTGCTGCTGGCCTGATTCTAGCCAAGGCCATCTGGGACCCCTCCCTTGCTTCCTGTAGGACCAGGGATCAAGGGCAAGACAGGCTCCAGAGGTATGTGGCTGCCCCAGGCTGGAGGGCCCCCACCCTGGGTTGGGAGCCTATAGAAACTATTCCTCTGCTTCCTCCAGAGGGGCAAGGCCCAAGGAAGCCCTGGAAAGTGCTGCAGGTGGTACGGGCAGGGCAGATCCTGACCAGCACCATGAGCCTCCAGCAGGAGAGTCAGTCCAGTTTGAGTGTTGGGCTGGACCCCAAAGGGTGAGTGGACTTTGGAGAGCTGCAAAGGTCACTGGGGCCTGGGGAGGGTACTCCCCAGTGGTTCCAGGCCAGGAGTACCCAGGATGGGCCCAGACTCCCTGAGGGGAAGAGTGTGAGGAGGGGCTATTCCCATACTGAACGGTATTTAAGTACAGTGTGACTTCAGTTGGAAAATCAAGAGGTTTTCTCAAGAAAGGTTTATTTCTACTTGATTCAGTAAACTTAAGCCTGGGGTGGCCCACTCAGGAGCTAGTAGACTAGTCGTGTGAACAGATGAAGGCAGCCAGGTGGACAGACAGAACAGGATGGCACATGCCCCCTGCCAGCACTTGTCATCAGGGAGGGTTAGCCCAGGGGTCAGAGCTCCAGAGCTGGTCAAGAGAAGCCAGAAGTCTAGACATTATAAGATCACCCAGACTTAAGTATGATGGTTACTTTCAAATTTTCTAAAAAACAGAGGGAACACAGAAACCCCAAACAGATCCATGGTCCAATGCAAATCTGTCCCTCCACTCCTTTATCTCCAAGGCCAGAGCTATCCTCCACCCACCTCATCTGGTTCATAGGATGGGCATATGTTTAGTTGCTGGAGCACCCAGTCACTGCTCTCTCACTGAAACATTCACAAAAATCACAACTCTATAGAAGGTAATAAAAGCTGAGAGTGGTCCCTGTGTACCTCCTTCCAGGCTATTGGCCCAGGAAGCCACAAGCAGTACTGCAATGAATTTTATTATTTCCTGCATGTCTTTTCAGCCATTTTTAAGCAAATAGTACATTGAACCATATGTAGGTCAAAAGAGTACTGGTATGTCCTTATGATTCAACCTAAACACAAGCAAAGGAGATTTTCTTATGCCCACTCTTCCTTTGACAAGGGAGCTGACCTGCACATGTCATTACTTCTCCATTAGCAATATTGCCAGGGTGGATCCAAAGGCAGCCCTTTTTAGCCAGGTTCAAGCTTCCCTGGTGGCCTGTCTTGCCCCTGACATTTTAATGCTGGCTAGAATAAAATTCACAAGATGAATTTTGGGGTGGGACGCTGACTACAGCATCAAATGGCTAACTGGCATTTGCCTTCACAGTGCCAGGGCCACTGCCAGGATGCTCCCCTCCCCCATGGACTCTGGACCACCTTGGGCCAGAGTGATGAGGGCCTGGAGAGCCATATGGTGAGTCACCTGCAGATAGCTGGTAGGTCTGGATCCAGGGAAAAGAAAGAGAAACTTTAATTGGTCGATATGATTGAGGGGCTGGCAAGTCCACATTCTGCAGGCAGGCAGGCCATCAGGGTGCAAACCTAAGGAAGCAGAGCTGCTGCTATTACCTGAGTCCAAAGGCAATGGTCTGGCAGAATCCTCTCTTTTTTGGAGAAGGTCAGTCTTCCTCTATTGAGGCCTTCAACTGACCGGGTGAGGCTCACCTATGTCACAGAGGGTTAGTTGCTTTACTCAATCTACTGATTTAATGATGGAGAGCAGGATGACAGTTGGGGATGGGGGAGATGAGGAGATGGAGGGATTGAGCAAAAAGGAAAAGGACTCATGGACATGGACAACAGTGGTGATTGCTGGAGGGAGTGGAGTGTAAGGGGACTGAAGGGTAATGGGAAAAAAATAAAGATTAACTTAAAAAACATATACAAAATATATAAAACATTGTTTTTGCTAATATTGATAAAATACAGAAATGTATTGATTTACAGACAATTTAAAGGTTATAAAAATTTTTAATCTTATCTAAAAAAAACACCTCCACAGACACATCTAGAATAATGTTTGACCTAGCCAAGTTGACACACAAAATCATCCCAGGGGCTGAAAGCTGGATCTGCTAATCATGCAGAATCATGTCAGTGTTTGACAGTTTCATCAGTCATCCAGGAAGCTCTAGCTGAAGGCCAGGCCTCCTGGGCAAGTTCCAGCTCATGTCTCTTGTCTTGTATGTAGTTCCTCCAGCTCCCAGTTCCCAGGGACTGCCAAGCACCTCTCAGACACCTGGATACCTTCCCGCTGTGCTCTCCAGCAGTGACCAGTGACCATAGGACAGATCTCCTCCTGCCCCACCCTCAACCTCCTCCCTACCCAGCTAGCCCCTGCCTATCCTCACACTCCCCCATCCTCTCACCACCCCTCCCCCATGTGTCCCCATCCCATATTCCTCCAGCTCAGCCACTCTAAACTCGAGTACCTTCTGGAGGGCCACCCATATGACAAGTGAGGAAACGGAGGCACCAAGCAGCCAGATAGAATTGGAACCCGGGGCTCCATAGTCCACCCTAGGGTCCAGAGCCTACAGAGGCCAGGAAGTTTCTGCAAAGCAGTGACATGATCAGGTTTAGGTCTTCTTTACTTTTTTCTTTTATATTGAAGTGCTATTGACATCACAAGATGAAGAAATCTTAAGTGAACATTTGGCTTTTTACATAAATATATACCCACATGACCATACCCAAATCCAGATAGAAAACAATCCCAATATCCAAAACACCACGGTGCCCTCTCCCAGTGAGAAACCACACCAGAAATTAACCAGTTTTGATCTCAATCATTCTGGGTCACTTTCCCTGTTCTTGAACTTGATGCACTTAGACCACCACCACTGTGCTCTGGGGCTGGCTCTTTTCACTTCACACTTGCCTAGCTTTGTGCAGCCACAGGCTGCTCTTTGCACCTATTTGTATCCCACCGTGGGGGGGGGGGAAGCCCTGATGTCTTGGCCCACTCTCCTGTTGGTGGCCATTTTGGCTATGACCAATGCTTGGCTATTTTGATTAAAACTACTTACATTCTGATACTTTTCTATCTGAGCACTATTTTATGCATGAGCACTATTTCTGTGGAAATAGGGGTGGAATTATTGGTTCATAGGGTGGGCACATGCTTTAGTAGCTTCTGCCTGCATGTGTGAGAGTTGCAGCTTCCCCACTTCTCATCAAATTGTTTTCTCAGTCCCTCTCATTATTCTGGCAGCATTGTTTTGAAACAGAGTATATTGAGAGGAAATCTGAGGTTCCATAAGGTCAATAGATCATGAGATGACTACGTTTGTAAAGACAGTTTGTTTCTCAGTCCCCAGAAAAGAAGGCAGGCCATGCCCTGGGAGCCACCTCGGGAAGCACCAGGGTGGTCAGGAGGCAAAGGACACAGAGAAACTGAATAGGAGACTTTATTATGGTTTCTGCAGGAGGGAATAGGTGAGGCAGGTTAAGTGGGTTTAAATTGGCTGGTTTGAATTAATTCAGGCCTCTGGGACACACTGGTTATCCCTGATTGTCTGGTACTTGGCCTTGGTAATGAGGCAGGGAGATAATGAGGCAGTGTGAGAGCTTGGGACATGAGCACTGGATTAGTTACTTTGCATTTGAAAAGCACATTCAAGGGTGTTCATCCCTTGAGCCATGTTCATCCCAACATGGCCTCAGATGTCAAAATATCAGAATACAGAAAATCAAAGACAGAGTTAGTACAGGGGTATGGTGATATATTATGATTTTAATGACATTTTCATGATGAGAAATATGATAGCCATTCAGATATCCTCCTTTGTGAAAAGTATCTGTTCAATTTTTGTACATTTTTATTGAATTGCTGGCCTTTCTCTTCTGGTTTTCTATTACTTTGTATATTCTGCATGCCAGTCCTTTACGTAATAAGTCTAGTATGAGTATCATCCAGTCTCTCTTATTACTCTTAATGTTACCTTGAGTCCAGTTTACCAATCTTTGCTTTTATGATTGGTACATTTTGTGTCCTACTTAAGAAACCTTTACCAATCTCGAAGTCACTAAAATAGTCTCCTATGCTTTCTTCTGGAAGCTCCATGGTTTATCAGCTTGGATGAAGGTGGTGGTAGTGGGGATAGAGAGAATGGGTAACCCAAGGGCTCAAGAACCTCCCCTTCACTCAGCTTCTCAGGGTCTGTATCTTCTGCTCATCCCTTCTTTCTCTACAGTGGACTGTCCACCCCCTCCCATGGTTCTGCCTCCTACTGTTTGCTGAGCTCCTGGCCCCCATGTGTGTCTCCCCCTTAGATGTTCTCTACACTTAACCTCCCATATCCCAAACTGATACTTCTCCAGCTGGAAGGTGACCCAAGTGCTGCCAATTTGCAAGCTTATGTTCATCTTTATGAATCATGGTCATGCCTTATGGGAAGAGTAGCCACCATTTGTAGGCCAGGCACATACCATGGTTTATTTACTCTGATCCTTGCAACTCCTGCCACTAGGGGCTGCTATTTCCAGTTCTGTTTTGGATGGAGGCTCCAAGAAGTTGGATATGCATGCATGTTTCCTCTGCCTTGGTTGCCCCTCAGCCCTAGAGCTACCACTATAAGGTCTTGTGTTGGGACAGTCCCTGAGAATAGAGGTGTGGGATCACTCTGTCCTGGGTTTGCATCTGGGCCTTTCCACCTATTAGCCATGTAACCAGGCCTCTGTGTACAGTTGGGCAGGGTATGATACACAAGGTGTTTAGCCAAGAGATTGAGTGGAGACTAAAGTCTAGTCTGCACCCCAGGCTGTGTCTCTTTTTTATTTTTATGAGTTTTTCTAGTATTTCATTCAGCTCTAAAAGTAAGATATTTTTTAATATAGCATGCCAGTGGAGGCTGTCTACATTATATCCAGATTCTTAAAAACATACTTTATGTGCCAGCAATGTCCTGCAGGTGACCTTGGGTAGGTGACTAGATCTTACAGCTGCATATTCCTCATTTTCTAAATGGGCATTGATGTGTACACGATGTGAGGCACAGGCCCAGTGAGTGCTTAATATCCTCTCCCACAGGGTCCTGCATTTTTCACCTCTCCACCGTAGGCAGGTCAGGGTCTGGAGTCTCTTAGGCCTTAGCCCAGGTTTACCTCTGGCCATTCTTCAGCCAGCAGAACCTATAATCCTGGGTGTGGGCCAAGGCTGGAGCAGGTGAGAAAGGGTGATGAAAGATATCAGGCAAGATTGGGCCCCCATCCAGTAGAGCCTTCCAGAGCCCCACACTGAGGGCTCCAAGCCTGCATAGCCTTTCCTGCACTCATGTGGGCTGGCCCAGGATGTTCTCTGCCCCTGTGGAGTACTCAGGGTCAGTTGAAGGCAGCTGTGTCACAGGGCAGCTATGAGGGACATCAAGGACAATAGTCAAGGACACACCTAAATAAGAGAGATGGGCACAAGAGGACCTGAAAGTGGCTTTTTAAAAAGGATGGCAAATGGAGAGGGGCAGTCTCTGCAATGGGAGCTGCAGGTGCCAAGGCCTTGAGGCAGGGAGAGACCTTGAGGCCTTGCTCCTGGAGAGACAGCTAGGGAGCTTGCAGGGCAAGAGCAGAGTAACCTTGGGCCGTGGAGGAGGCAAAGGTTGGGAGGGCAGCAAGGTCCCCAACCACAGCTCCCGGGTAGAGGCCAACCTTTATGCTAACTGGAATGAGATGAGTTAATTGAATTTAAAACTATTCACCTGGTTGCTGTGTGAGTTGAGGAACCAAGAGGAAGCTGATGCCACCACCTGGCCAACTTGTGCAATGGACAAGGAGGACAAGGGATTTGAGGGTGGAGAGATACTGTGTAAATGTCAGGATTTTACACCCCTGGGGTGGAGTACAATATAACAGGCTGGGCCCTGGTGCCCTGAACCCACATCTCTCCACAGGTCCAGCTCTGCCCTCCCTGTGCAAGAGGACCCAGACAGTGATGAGGAGGTCAGTGGTCCCACTCCTGGCAGAGCCTGAGAGAGCCGGCACCCCCTGGCCGCTCTCTCTCTCTCTCTCTCTCTCACACACACACACTTGTTGCAGGATCTGGGGCTATACTTCACAGAGCCCCAGCAGCTCTTGGATGTCTTCACAAAGCTGGAGGAGCAGAACCTCTCACTGATCCAGAACACACAGGAGATGGAAGAGACCTTGGAGGAGCTGAGCTTCACCCTGAAAAACACCCAGATCCGTATGTAAGTCTCAAGTGGGGTCACCCAGGCCACTGAGGGGTGAGCTCTGTCACTGACTCTCATCTTGGAAGCCCCACAGTCACTGGGAGCTGGACTGAATGTGCTACCCTCACAACCTACCTGTCCATAGCCCTGGCCCTTCCCTGACTTATGTTTTTTTGGAAAGCTCTATTTGAAGGCTGTGTTTGGCTAAGGTGAGATGTGCCCTATTGGGCAGGGAGACTGAGGCTCATGGGGAACCAGGAGTGTTCTGGGAGAAGGTCATGTGGGTGGGGCCACACCAGACTGCTCCATCACCACCCTGGAGCAGTCTGAAGCCAGAGAGGGGAAATATCCTAAGGACCTTTCACCCCAGGTACATTCTGCTGATGCCAGGCCAAGGAGAGGTGGGCTGGGCAGAGGCAGCCAGGGCACTAGGTGAGGCCTGTTGGGAGCAAGAAATTCACTCCCAAATACACACTGAGCACCTATGCTAGATCAAGCCTGAGTCTAGGCCCTCCAAGGATAAGGTAAGGCCCTGACGCATGAAGCTGACATTCTATGGGGGCAGACAAAAAACCAGAGAGGCCCACATATTTGATTTGTAGATACTGACACATGTTAGAAGGAAAATTAAAATTATATGAGAAGGAGGCTAGAGTGGAAAGTGGCACAGATTGATGAGGGCAGTGGAAGCTTCTAGGGGAAGATGTCATTTGAGACAGGCACTTCCTGGGTGAGGTGAAGCCAAACAGTGATCTGAGAAGAGGGTGCCAGGTGGAGGGAAAGTAAGTGCAAAGGCCTTGAAATGGGAGCCAGCCTATCTCAAGGATTCAATGTCCCACAGGGAAAATAAGTTCCTGAATACTCATGCCTTGTTGGCCCCTGTCCTGCCATGGACAGTCTCCTGCTGGGAATCTCCAGAGTTATGTGAAACCACCAGCTCTCAGGCAAGATTTTGTTCTCTAGAAAGCTGGGAGGTAGCAGAGACACACACAGAGATGAGCTGGGGAGAGGCAGGCAGCCAACCAGATTCCAAGAACCTGGTGAGAGGACACACACATGCACACACAAACCTCATAGAATCCTGGAGGTATTGTCCAGTAACTGGGCTTCAGCCAGCTGAGCCACTCCAGCATCTGAGCCATACTAAAGCACCAACATGTTATTTCCAGGGGAGTCACAGCCCATACACATTTAATTTCCATGAACTCAACTACCCTTCCTCAGGAAAAAACCAAAAAAGCAAACAAACAAAAAATACAACAAATAAACCATCCTAATGGGCCTATTTATTGAAGAAGTTGAATCAATAATTAATAACCTTCCAAAACAGATGAGTCTACCAAACATTTAAGGAAAAAATTATACCAATTCTGTATAATCTCTCCCAGACAACAGAATACTTCCTAACTCATTTTATGTGATCAGTATTACCTTAACACCAAAACCAGACAAAAATATTATAAGAAAACTGTAGACCAGTATCTTGCATAAACACAGATGTAAAAATCCTCAACAAAATACTAAATTCAACAATATATGAAACGAATTATATTCCATGACCAAGTGAAATTTTCCCCCAGATGTGCTAAGCTGCTTCTGCATTTAAAAATCAATTTGAAAAGCAATCAACAAGCTAATGAAGAAAAATCACATGACCTATCAATAGATGCAAAAACAGCATTTGATAAAATTTAATCACTCATAATAAAAACTCTTAAGTTAGGATTAGAGGGGAACTGCCTGAACATGATAAAGGACATGTACAAAAAACCTTACAGTTAACATCATACTTAATGCTTTTCTTCTAAGATCAGAAACAAGGATGTCTTTTCTTTTCATTCCTTTTCAACATAATACTGGGAGTCCTAGCTAATGCAATAAGATAAGTAAATTTTAAAAAAAGGTATACAGATTGGGAAGGAAGAAATAAAATAGTCTGTTCATATATGACATGATTGTCTATAGAAAATCTGAAAGAATCAACAACAAAAAAGTCCCTCCTAAAACTACTAGGCCACTGCAGCAAGATTACAGAACCCAAAGTTAATATACAAAATATATGGGAAAGTCAATTACTTTCCTATATATTAGCAATGAAAAAGTGGGATTTGAAGTTGAAAATACCATTTACATTAGCACCTCAGAAAATGAAATAATTAGGTATAAATCTAACAAAAATGTATGAGATCTTTATGAGGAAAACTACAAAATTCCAATGAATGAAATGAAAGAACTAAATATATAAAGAGCTATTCCATGTTCATGTATAGGAAGACTTAATATTGTCAAAATATCAGTTATTTCCAAGTTGATATGTATATTCCTAGTCAAAATCCCAGCAAGTTATTTTGTAGATATCAGTAAAATAATTTTAAAGTTTATATGGAGAAGCAGAAAACCCAGAACAACCAACACTGTACTTATGGAAGAAGAACAAAGTTGGAGCACTGATACTATGCAACTTGAAGACGTATCACAAAGCTACAGTAAGCAAGATGTGTAGTATTGGTAAAAGAACAGACAAATAGATCAGTGGAGCAGAACAGAAGCTCAGAAAGAGACTCACACAAATACAGTAAACTGATCTTTGACAAAGGAGCAAAGGTAACATAGGTATGCCTACTTTCCAAAAGTTCAAGTTATACCACTTTGCTTTTATGAAAGACCTACATTATTACCTGTTTTATCTGAAATAAATTTAAAGAGGATTTTCACTTTTATGAATAAAGCTGTTACCATACTAATGTAGATCTTTCATAAAAGTGAAGTGGTATAATGCAAACTTTTAGAAAGCAGAGGATACTCTGCTTTGTGCTATTTTAGTTTGCAAAAGGTTTCACAGGGATGCTCTACTTTCAGATAACAGGGGAAACCTGTATAATGAAAACCTTTTCAAGAAACATTGCTGGAACAACCAGACATCCACATGCAAAAAAATAAATCTAGATATAAGCCTTAAATCCTTCACAAAACTAACTCAAGCCCTGACTGGTGTGGCTCAGTTGGTTGGGCATCATCCTGAAAAGCCAAGGAACACTGGTTCAGTTCTCGGTCAGGGCACATATGATAGGCATCCAATCAATGTTTCTCTCGCACATTGATGGTTCTCTCCCTCTCTTCCTCCCTCCCTTCCCCTCTCTCTAAAAAAAAATAAAATCTTTAAAAAAAAACTCAAAATGGATCATAGACCTACATGTGAAATGCAAAACTATGAAATTCCTAGAAGATAGCATAGGAGAAAATCTAGATGACCTTAGTTGTGGTGATGACTTTTTAGGTATATCACCACAGCAAAAATTAAAGAAAGAATTGATAAGCTGGACTTCATTAAAATTAAAAGCTTCTGCTCTTTAAAAAGCAATGACAAGAAAACAAGCCACAGATTGGAAGAAAATATTTGCAAAACACATATCTGATAAAGAACTATTATCCAAAATAAACATAGAACTCTTAAAATTAAACAATAAGAAAATGAACAACCTAACTGAAAAATGGGCCAAAGACCCGAAAAGATACCTTGTCAAAGGACATATACATACAGATGGCAAATAAGCATAGAAAAAGATGTTCAACGGCAGACGTCATCAGAGAATTGCAACTTAAAATGAGATAGATACTATTACACACATATAGCCAAAGTCCAAAACTGACACCACCAAATGCTGGCAAAGATATGAAACAGAAATTCTCCCTTATTTCTGGTGGAAATGCAAACTGGCACAGTAACTTCGGAAAAGTTTGTCAGTTTCTTACAAAACAAAACATACTGACACTTCTGCCAAGATGGAGGCATAGGTGGAAACACCGTGCCTTCTCCCACAACCAAGTCTGAATACAACAAAGGTTTGGAGAACAAAGACACAGCCAAAGAACAGAAAATTGAATTATACGGAAGTCCAACAACTAACCGTTCAACTGGGATGGTAAGAGGGGCGGAATCAGCAGCAGAGCAGGGTCGGGCAGGAAAGATCCCCAGACCTAGGCGCGCAGATAGCCCGGACCCAGTCAGGGTGTGGGGCAGACTGACCGCGGTCACACATTCTCGCACAGTGAGACGGAACACCAAGGCCCCAGGGGGTGAGGGCTGACAGCGGTGGCACACTCGCATGCAGTGGGATGAAATGCATGGACCCCGGTGACAGTGGCAGCTGCGGCACCTGTGGCTGTGGCAGCGGGAGGCGGCAGACAGGACGCCAATGCTCCTTGTTGACCCCACCCCCACATACAGCATCACAACCCAGTGACTTAGTTGCCCTGCTCTGGCGAACACCTAGGGCTCCGATCCTGATACGTAACAGGCATGAAAAGCCCAAAAGATGGCGAAGAAGAACTCAAAAGTCCCAGAGCCAATAACTAAGCGACCAGGAAATAGCCAGCCTGTCAGATGCACAGTTCAAAACACTGATCATCGGGATGCTCACAGAACTGGTTGATTATAGTCACAAGTTAGAGGAACATGTGAAGGCTAAACTAATTGAAATGAAGGGAGATGTCCAGGAAACCAATACTGATGGAAAGGAAACTGGGACTCAGATCAATGGAATGGACCAGAAGGAAGAACATAACATCCAACCAGAAAGGAATGAAGAAATGAGAATTCAAAAAAATGAGGAGAGGCTTAGGAAACTCCAGGACATCTTTAAACGTTCCAACATCCAAATTATAGGGGTACCAGAAGGGGGAAAGAAACAGCCACGAGTGGAAAACTTATTTGAACAAATAATAAAGGAGAACGTCCCCAGTCTGGTAAAGGAAATAGACTTCCAGGAAATCCAGGACGCTCAGAGAGTCCCAAAGAAGCTGGACCCAAGATGGAACACACCAAGGCACATCATAATTACATTAGCCAAGATTAAAATGAAGGACAGAATTCTAGAAGCAGCAAGAGATAAGGGGACAGTTACCTACAAAGGAGTACCCATCAGACTGTCAGCTGATTTCTCAAAAGAGGCCCTTACAGGCAAGAAGGGGCTGGAAAGAAGTATTCCAAGTCATGAAATCCAAAGACCTACAGCCAAGATTGCTTTATTCAGCAAAACTTTCATTTAGAATGGAAGGGCAGATAAAGTGCTTCTCAGATAAGGTCAAGTTCAAGGAGTTCATCATCACCAAGCCCTTATTATATGAAATGCTAAAGGGACTTATATAAGAAAAAGAAGATGAAAAATATGAACAGTGAAAGGACAGGAAACTCACAGTTATTAACAACCACACCTAAAACAAAAGCAAACCAAGAGGACAGCTAGATCAGGAGTGGAACCATAGAAATGAAGAACACATGGAAGGTTAGCAACAGAAGAGTGGGAGGAGGAGAAGGGGGGAGAAGGTACAGAAAATAGCATAGATAGTAGGTAGAAAATAGATGGCGGGGGCAAGAATAGTGGGGGAAATATAGAATCTAAAGAACTTGAGACACGTGGTTATAAACTAAGGGGGGAGAATGGTGGGGGAGGGGTGTGCAAGGTGGAAGGGAATGAAGGGGGGAATAGAACAACTGTAATGGTATAATCAATAAAATATACTTTAAAAAAACATACTCTAACCACATGATCCAGTGATCATGTTCCTTGGCCTTTACTTAAAGAAACAGAAAACTTATGACTACTCAAAAACCTGCACACAGCCCTGGCTGGTGTGGCTCAGTGGATTGAGCATGGGCCTGTGAACCAAAGAGTCAGTCATTTGATTCCTAGTCTAGGGCACATGCCTGGGTTGCAGACCAGGTCCCCAGTGGGGGGCATGTAGGAGGCAACCACACATTGACGTCTCTTTCCTCTTTCTCCTTCCCTTCTCCTCTCTAAAAACTAATAAATCAAATCTTAAAAAAAAAAAAACCCAACCTGCACATGGATGTTTATGGCAGCTTTATTCATACTTGCCAAAATTTTGAAGCAACCAAGATGTCTTTCCATGTGTGAAAAAGAAACTGTGGTATACCCAGATAACAAAATATTACTCATCACTAAAAAAGAAATGCATTCTCATGCTATGGAAAGACATGATGGAGGAACTTTAAATGTGTATTGCTAAGTGAAAGAAACCAATCTGAAAAGGCTACACACTGTATGACTAACTATCGGACATCCTACAAAAGGCAAAACTATAAAGATCAGTGGTTGCCAAGGTTTAGGGCAAAGGAGGGATGAATAGGTGAACGACTGGATTTTGGGGGCAGCAAAACTATTCTATATGATACTGTAATTATGGATACATGTTATTACATATTTTTCAAAACCCATAGAATGTACAACACCAGGAATGAACCTCAAGTAAACTATGGACTTTGGATGATAATGATGTGTGATTGTAGGTTCATCAATGGTCACAAGTACACCACTCTTGTGCAGGATGTTGACAGTGAGACAGGTGGGGGATGCAGAGAATATTTAGAAAATCTCTGTGCCTTCTGCTTCTAATTTTGCTGTGAACCAAAAACTGCCTTAAAAATAAAGCCTCTATTTAAATAACACATACAACAGTAAATTATCAGTCTATTCCAATAGTGAAACAAAGGGTGGCTGTATTACAGGAATGTTCACAGTAGTTATTCATAATAGCCAAGAACTGAAAACAACCCACGTCCACCAGTAGGTAAGTGTATAAACAAAATGCGGTATATCCATACCATGTGCATTAGATTTGTTTTTAACATAATATACAGGGTTCAGCAGAACAAGCACCTGCTTCAGTGTGGTTGGTAGGGTAATAATATGGGTGTAATAATTTAAAGTTTTAATTTGAACATTTCACCTAAAATGTTATATAGTGGTACTTGGGTGTGATATTGTTATGTTTCAAAACTACATGCTTATGATTTTGTAATAAAAGGTTTTATAATAAAAGGGGTGTTTTGTGCTAGACTCTGTATATATCTACTTTTGAATTACAGTTCAGGTGTCCAACATAGTAGTTAGGTCACTTACATAACTTACAATGTGATCACCCTAATAAATCTTGTATTCATTTGATATCATACATGGTTATTACAATATTATCAACTTGATTCCCTATGCTGCACTTTATATTCCCATGAATGTTTTTGTAACTGGCAATTTGTACATCTTCATCCCTTCCCCTTTTTCACCCAATCCCACCCCCTCCCATCAGACAAGCAATCATCAAAATACCCTCTGTACCTATGAGTTTGTTTTTGATATTTGTCCATTTAATTTTTAGACTCCACATATAAGTGAAATCATATGGTATTTGTATGGTATTTGTTTCTCTGATTTATTTCACTTAATATAATACCCTTTAGGTCCATTCATGGTATTGCACATGGCAAAATGTAATGCTTATTATGAGTAATATTCCATTCATCTACTGATGGGCACTTAGATTGCTTCTGTATCTTGGCTACTATAAATATGCTGCAGGGAACATAGGGATTCATGTCTTTTCAAACTAGTGTCTGGGGTTCCTTCAGAAACTCAAAAGTAGAATTGCTGGATCCTTCTTTGTCTCTTGTTATAGCCTTTGTTTTAAACTCTACATTGTCTAACATAAGTATTGCTATTCCACTTTTTTCTATTTCCATTTGCATGAAATATGTTTTTTCCATCCCTTTACTTTCAGTCTGTGTTTCAATCTGAAGTGGGTATCTTGTAAGGAAATGTATGGGTCTTGTTTTCTTATCCATTCAGCCACCCTATCATTTGACTGGAGCATATAATCCTTTAAAGTAATTATTGATAATTATGTCACTATTGCCATTTTTTATTTGTATTTTTATCTTTCCCCCCCTTTTAAAGTCCTTTAACAATTCTTGTAATACTGATTTAGTAGTGATGAAGTCCTTTACGGCTCCCCACCCCCCCAGTAAGTATTTTCTTTCTTGATGCTGTTGTAAATGTAATGGTTTTTGTGTTTTCCGTTTTCAGATTGTTCATTACTTGTGTGTAAAAATGAACTAACTTTGTTACCTTTGTGTCCTGTTATTTTGCTGAATTCATTTATTAATTCTAACAGATTTATTGTAGAGTCTTTTATTTATTAAAACATTTTTTAAAGATTTCATTGATTATTTTCTAGAGAGGGGAGAAGCCAGGGAGAGAAACACTGATGTGCTAGAGAAACTTCGATACATCACCCCTCACACGCCCCCAACTGGGGACCCAGTCCGCAACCCAGGCACATGCCCTGAAGGGAATATCGAACCTGTGACCTTTCTGTTCACAGGACAGCACTCAACCCACTGAGCCACACCAACCAGGGCTGTGGTGGATGGAGTCTTTAGGGTTTTCTACATGTAAGATCACTATCATGGGTAAACATTCAATTTTACTTCCTCTCCAATTTAGATGCCTTTTTTCTTACCTAATTAGTTAAGAATATTAGCTCTGGCTAGAAGTTCCACTACTATATTGAACAGAAGTGGTGAAAGTGAGCATCCAACCTGTTTCTGATCCAGGTGACCTACCTGCACCCAAGCTGCATGTGGCCTCTCAGTCTTTCTCCATTGAGTATGTTTGCAGTGGGTTTCTCATATATGGTTTTTATTATGTGAAGGTAGTTTCCCCCATTCCTATTTTGTTGTGTTTTTTTCACAAAGGACATTAAATTTTGTCATATCCTACTTCTGCATCAATTGAGATGACCTTGTGGTATTTTCCCCTCATTCTGTTAATGTGGTGCATTACTTTGATTGATTTTCATCTTTAAACCATCCTTGCATACCAGGAATAAGTTCCACTTAGTTGCATTGTATAATCCTTTTAATATGCTGCAGAATTCTGTAGGCTAATATTTTGTTTAATTTTTTGAATGCATGTTCATAAGGGATAGTAGTTTGTAGTTTACTTTCTGGTAGTATCTTTGACTTTGACATCATAGTTATCCTGGTGTCACAGAACGAGTCAGGAGGTGTTCCCTTCTCTTCCAATTTTTGAAAATGTTTAAGGAGGACTGGAATTAGATTTTGGTTACTGATTCAATCTCCTTACTAGTTATAGGTCTATTCAGATTTTCTATTTCTACATTATTTAGTCTTTGTAGATATTGTTTCTAGTAATTTATTAATTTCGTTTAAGATATCCAATTTTAGGGGGGCACAATTGTTCATAGTACTCTTACTTTTCATTTCTGTAGAATCAGTAGTAATGTCCTCACTTTCATTTCTGATTTTTAGTAATTTGAGTGTTTTTCCTCAGTCCATCTGTGCTAAAGTTTTGTCAACTTTGGTCTTTTCAAAAAGAACCAATTATTTTTCTATTCCCTATTTTTTTCTCTCATCTAATTGTTATTATTTCCCTCTGCTAGCTTTGAGTTTAGAATATTTTTTAAATAGGTATTTAAGTTGTAAAGTTAGATTGATTTCAGATCTTTCTTGGGTTTTTAAACTGAGTTTATAACTACCATATAAATTTCCCCCTAAGCACCACTTCTGTGTCATGTAAATGTTGGTATGTTGCATTTTTTTAATCTCTAAATTTTTTATTTCCCTCAACTTTTCTTTATCTGAGAATGTCTTAACTTCACCTTCACTTTTAAAGGGCAATTTTGTCAGATACAGAATTCTTGGTTGACAGTGTTTTTTTCCCCTTTGAGTATTTTGAATATATCAGCCTACTGTCTTCTGGCCTCCAAACGTTCTAATGAGAAATCTTTAGATAACCTATTGAAGGCCTTTTATTGTGAGAATTTGCTTCTCTCTTGCAGCTTTCCAGATGCTTTGGCTTTTGATTATCCTGTGATAGTCTTATTATAACATGTTTCAGTGTGATTTCCTTTTACTTGGCAGTTCCTTGTGCTTCTTGGACATTTATATTCATATCTTTCATCCAATTTGGCAAGTTTGCAGCCATTACTTCTTCAAATATTTTCTCTGTACTTTCCGTTTTCCTTCTTCTTCAACAATCAAGATGTGTATATTGTCTTCCTGATGGTGTTCCACAGATTCCTTAGGTTCTGTTTTCTTTTTTTCTTTCTGATTCTCAGCCTCAATAGCTTCCACTGTCCTTTCTAAAAGATCTCTGATTCTTTCTTCTCCCTGCTCAAGTGTGCCTTTGGATTCCTCTAGTGATTTTTTTTGTTGTTTCAGTAATTGTACATTTCAGCTCCAGAATTTTTACGGCTATTGCTTTATTAATATTTTCATTTTGTTCACATTGTTTTCTTCACTTCCTCCACATCTTCCTTTAGTGATTTGAGTCTCTTTTAAGACAATTGTTTTAAAGTCTTTGTAGTTTATCTGCCATCAGGTTTTCTTAGAAACAGATTCTGTTGCTTTTTTTTTTCTGTATGAGTGGGCTATACTTTGTGCTTTTGTGTGCCTTCTGATTTTTGTTTTTGAACACTTAACATTCAAATCTAATGATGTGGTAACCCTGGAAATCAGCTTCTCCCCCTCCCCCAGGGTTGTTGTTGTTATTGTTTTTATCTGCAGGTTGTAGGCTGTCTCTTTGCTGAGCCTGAGTTGTAAACTTAAGGTCTTTTTAGATCTTCTCTGAGCCTTTCCTTGGGCATGCAGTCAATTTCTAGTTTTCCCTATATATATTTTCCTTGAACTTCCTTGGTCTTTAGTGTCTGTCTTTCAAAAGGGGGAAAAGAAAAAAATGAAGGGAGGGAGGAGCACCTGCCCTTTAAATCCCTTGGAAGTCACTTCAGCCAAGGAAGAGGAACCTGCAACAATGCAGGGAGGTGCCAACATCAATGGCTGTATGTCTGCCCCTCTGTAATTAGAAGCACCAATCAGTAATCAGAACAAATACCCAATATTTGGAGGAGACAGTCCTTTTTGCCCACCAGGGCTCCCACAGGCTAAGCGAACTGTTGCAGGAAACTTACACAGCTGCCTGCAATGGGGCTGGGAGTGGTAGTAGGGTAGCTGCTGTCGGAGTTGAAATTGACTGAAATTAACTGCAATTACTATCCAGGCTTCCCCTGGAAGTTGTCAGCTCCAGTATTTCAAAATGCCAAAATAGTTTTATTAGATAGGTTCTGCCAGTGAAATTGCTGTCTGCATGGGGAGACAGATTCCTAGGGCTTCTTACTCTGCCATCTTCCTCTATTTTAAAATATTTTGTTTTTGTTTTTTCTTGCTGCTATTTCTGCAGGAATATGGTAACTCTATTTTGTTTGGTCTTTTGAATTACTTATTTATATTTCTTGGTGTTTGCTTTTTTATTTACTACCTGTCTAGTAAACTGTCTGATTATATATCCCTAGGTATTTATAAAGGAATCCTCTTTCTTATTACTTTAACAATAAACAACAACAACAAAAACCTTGTTGTAACTTCTCCAATTCAGCCCAATAGCTCTAAGAAAATTTCAAATATACAAACGTATATATGAGAATAGTATGATGAGTCCCCAGTCCCATCACCATCTTCAACACTGCTCAACTCAGAGCCAATATCCTTTCACCTAGACCCCACCCACGTCCCCATCTTCTGTATTATTTATAAGCAAATTGCAGGCATTGTATCATTTGATCTACAGATATTAGATATTTCTTATACAATAGGGCTCTTTAACATAACCTCAAAAACACCATCTTATTTTTAAAAAACCAGCAATCCTTATTATTTAATATCAATAACCCATATATTATTGCATTTTAAGATATTAGATTGAATTAGAATCCAAATTAAGATAACACTCTTCAACTGGTTGTTTTTAAATCCATTTTGATTTATAGGTTCCTTTTCTGTCTTATTGCCCCCTCCAGTCCAGTTGTTGAAGAAACCAGGTAACTTTTCTGGCAGCAAAGTGCTCCTCAGACCCTGTGCATGCACTGGACTCCCCATGGAATCTTGTAAAATGAAGTCTCTCTTGGGGTAGGTCCTGATCAAAGCCTGGATTCTGCTTTTATGACAAACATGCAAGTGACAAACATGCCAGTCTAAGGACCAACAAAGAGCCATACGTCCCTTGTGCCTCTGCATTTCCTATAAATTGGAGGTGTGATCCAGTTGAGAAAAAGATTGTCACCCATCGATTTTACATTTAAAGAGAACTAGTAGGGGGCAATGGTCTTGATCACCTGAAGAAGTAGAAAACCAACAACAAACCACCACCACCATATCCACATAACAAATGAAAGTAGAGGTGAAGCAGCACAGTGCCAGATGTAGGATATGTAGGATAGTACACCAGTCAGTTAAGGTATAGGGAAGTGAAGGAAATATTAGAAACCAAGTTGAAGCCAAAGGCAATCATGTATCCTTTAGAAGAGATACCACTGGCCCCCAAAGCACCTGCTCTTGCAGTGGGTATTCAGGGTTGGAGGGAAACAGGGCCTGATATCAGGAGGTGCTGTTGTCACCCCAGGCAATCTGTTTGTGCCCAAGCTTTATGTGGCCTTTCTGACCACCACCTCTGAAACTCAGACCCACTCAGTATTCCTCACACTCCTAGTCTTCTAAACTATGGTGTGGCTGTAGCCCTGCGGTGATGCATGTGACAAATCATGGGACCCCTAGTGGGCAAGAGCTGCAGTCCATGGCACTTTGCTTAAGATGGAGACAATGTCAGTAGGTTTTAACAAATGGAGAGATAGCCATGAAATCTTCATTGGGGTAGGGGGCCACTTCTGGGCCTCCCAGGCACTGTTGGCGAAGTGGCCTGATTTGCATGCGGTCATTGTAACCAGGATTTGTGTGCAACTGCCTGCACTGGGTGAAGCTATACCAGCCATGAGAACTGAGATTCCAGCTTGGAAAACCCCCCAACATATACGGGTCAGTGTCTGCCATGATTGTGATTTTCATTATTTTTTTAAAAATTTGTATCATTTAAAAGTTGATGGTTGTAATTCCATTCCTAAATATTTACTCAAGAGAGTCCTTGTGAAAACCTGTCTATGAGGTTCACAGCAGCATTATCCCCAAGAACCCAAAGATGGAAAGCCACACATACTTCAACGGATCAGTGGTTTAGCAAAGTTCAGTCTGCCCATACAATGGACTATTATGTGGTCAGAGGAATGAGGTTCTGACAGATGCCACAATGTGAATAAACCTCGAAAACACTGAACTGAGTGAAAGAGCCAGACACAAAAGGCCACATGTATATGAGTTCATGTTTATAAAATGTCCAGGAGAGATAAAAAGTAGGGGGAGAGTGAAAAACGGGGAGTGACCACTAATGGGTACTGGGTTTCTCTCTGGGTAATGAAAATGTTCTAAAAGTAGATTATGGCAATAATTGTACAACTTTGTGAATATACTAAAAATTTTTTTAATGTCAACTGTTAAAAATCTTAAATTTTATCCCTGCATCTCACAGCTCCTTTGACCCCTGGACACACAGACACTTTGCAGTCATGGTCCCTTAGCCCTCAGGACAGAAGAAGTAGAGAGGTGAAGTGCCCAGGGTCACATTGAGTGAGCAGGGTCCTGCTGGTCCCCCATCCAGGGATAGGGAGGTCAACCAACTGAAGCAGTGGATCACCACATTGATGATGGCCATCACCAAGGAGGAGGAGACAGCTGCTGAGCTGCAGCTCAAAGCCCGAGTCTTCCATTTCGGCGAGTACAAGGGTGCTCAGGAGGTAGGTCCTTGGATTGCAGCCAGCAGATGGTGGGCAAGGAAGGAGTGCAGGTGGCCATAGGCCATACCACCAGTAGGGGGGGTGTGCCTATTAAAGCACCTGCTGGGAGGGGGCCCAGTGCCTAGAGCTGTGACAGTGGGAAAGCAAGGCTCGAGGTTCAGCCATGCTCTGGGTCTCCCGTGGTCCCTTGCCATCTCTAGGCTCTGTGCTCCAGACCAAGGGGCACTGGCTTAAGAAGGCACTTGGTTCTCAAACCCAAGGCACCCCATGTGTTTCTGCTCCATGGCTGTTCTGCTGCCCAACACACCTCCATTCCTTTTCATTCAACAAATATGTCTGCTTCTTAAACTTATACACTGTACCCAGAAGGTGACCCTTCTTGGTGGAAGACAGGCACATCCCCTGGCCAACCTGGGTGAGAATTCTTAAGGCACAGAGGGCCAGGAATGTTTCAGGCAGTGGGACCAGAATTTGGCACACACCTTTCTTGATAGCACCTCCAGCTTCCTAAGTCATCCAAATTCCTACTGTGGACACTGGGCCAGGTACACAGGATACCACAATGAGCAGGCCAGTAGATCCCTCACCTCCTGCTGGTTGTCACTAGATACTAGCTATGCCCTATGCCTGGCTTAAGCCTTTTTGTCTGCTGTTGCTCATTTAGACCTCAGGCCCACTTGTGTGTCAGGGGGATGGTTAACTTTTTCTGAATGTCAGAACAAGCTCATACAGGGGAGTTCATTGGGCCAGGACCATACAGAAAGTAGGTCACAGGATGTGGTCTTGTGGGGAGCTGAGGTCAGTGTAGGCACAGTGGATAAAGGGCTCCCAGGAGGAGGGGATGGAGCCTTGGTACGCACATTGAGGCAGCTGGGGAGAGGCTGAGGCACAGGTAGCCTCAGTGGAGACTGGAACCCAAGATTTGGCTGACCAAGAGAGAGCAAGGGGGTCACAGCTCTGGTCACGGTAAGTATAGGTGTCCAAGTTCTGTCCTTTCCCATGCTTCCTGAGTGTTTACCTGTACTCAACAAGACCCTGGGAGGTCCACCATGCCACAGTGAGGGAAGACCATGAAGTGGGGGCAGACACAAGCCCAAGTGACCCTGCTGGTGGATTGCCCACCTCACAGGACAAGCTGCTGGAGAGCCTCAACCAGAAGGTTCTGGATGTGTACCGGCACTGTGTCGGTGTCCAGCAGGAGTCCAACCTGGGCACCGTGCAGATGCTGACCATCATTGAGCACCAGATGGATGAGCTGCTCGAGAACTTGGAGCGTGTGCCCCAGGTCAAGGTCGAGCAGGCTGAGAAGATCAAGGAGAAGGAACGGCGTCAGAGGTGAGAGCCTAGGCTGCCCTCCTAGGGCTGGCCATGTCTTCCTGCTCTCCAAGAACTCCCAAACCTAGGGGACTGGACCCAGGTCCTCCATGTTGGGAGGGCCAGCAGCCAGGACTCTGTGGGAATTGGAGGGGATACCAAGCTCAACCCCAGTTAGGGAAGCCCCTTTTGCAGAAAGTGGGATGTTGTGGAATCAGGGAACTCAGGAGCCAAGGTGAGGTGTGGCTGGCACAGCCTCACCTCTGAGGACAAAGGATATTTTCCTCGCTGGATTGGAGAAGACATTGGCACTGCCAGAGCCCAGGGAAGGGAAGGGGTAAAGACTCTGGCAGCAGCTTGAGGGGAGCCCAAGGTTTAATGGCAGGGGCAGAAAGGTGGATCTGGCAGTGTCAGAACACTGGAAACAGGTAGCATGGGCCTGTCCTCTGAGGGGAGGCCTGGGGAACTCCCCATAGGCCTAGTGGGGTGCGGATGGCTTCCAGAGGCTATGACTCCTCTGGCCTGTGGGCTCCTGGTTCATTCATTCCTGTGCAGAACGCTGAGACACAACCATCTGTCTCTCCCATGAACACCGGGCCTCTTCCTCTAGTGCCCTGCTCAGGGCAGACACTGGGCAAAGGTTTGAGAAGTACAAACAGGAAGGAGAAAAGGCTACTAACTTTGCTGGGGTATGGGCCTTCAAGGGTGATGATGGGAAAGCCCTTGGCACATGAATCAGTGACCAGGGGATGAATCCAAGAACCTGGGCTTCCTGAAGGTACGAGATGATGGCCCTTAGGTTGTCTCCCAGAGAAGCCCAGAGCTGCGATGCCCCCAAAGGAGCAGTGGCAAAACCATGGCCCTGCCTTGGAAGTGAAGGGTGGACAGGAATGGGAAGTCTTCTCAGAAGAGGGTGGGCCATGGTCTGAGGGCTGTGGAGGAGGGAGCTGGAGATGGAATTCGGCAGCTTCCTCTGGCCCCTCTAGTCCTTAATTCATTTCTTGCTGCCACTATCACCTAGACTTAGGGAAGAGAAGGCCAAGGTGCAGAAGCAGCTTCAAGAAGAGCGTCTGCAACGGGCCCAAGCCCGGGCCCAAGCTGAGATCAAGAAGAAGGTTGGCAGCATGGCCCTGGGGAGCTACTGCTGGGCAAGGGTCCCACAACCAGGCACAGTGGGGCTGGGGGGAAAAGAGGGCCTGCAGCCAAGCCTGGTTCACCAAACCCTTAGCAGATGCAATTGCAGGGGTCTTGGGGCCTTAAGATCAAAGCCTGGGTAGAGCAGGGTCTCCCATTCCTGGGCCTACTACCCCCCAGGGCTGCCCTCCCCTTCCTCCAGAATCCTTCCCCTGGGGCTGCCAGCCCTCCTGCACACATTCCTAGTCAGTGACTGGCCTGGTTATACCCTCCCAGCCCTGCCTCAGGGCAGCCCCTGAGCACAGAGAGCTAGCATAAAAGCTCATCTTTCCAGAGTCTCACTACACAACCTATACCTCTGGCCAAGCTCATCACCTACCCCTAGGGTCCCCCAGATCGCTGTGTCCCAGGCCTCCAACCCCACAGTGAATGGGTAGAACCAGACACTTGCCTCTTGCCCTAACACAGGAGGCATGGTCTCTAATATAGGCCCAAGCCTGAACATGGCTCATAGCAGACAACAAGGCTGATGGACTTTCCCTGGAATACACCAGCATTCTCCACTGTCCCATGGAAAATGGCTGACATTGTAGGATACTCCCCATAATCCCCACAGCAAGAGTTATTTCCCATCTGTGTTTCCAGGAATTTACCACCCCCTAGATCCCCCACACACATGTAGGGCTGGCATCCCAGGGCACAGGCTTTAGTGCTGGACAGACACACTCCTGAGTCAGCTCAGCAACTACAGCCCTCAGCCTGCGGCTGACCAGGAGTGACTAGAGGCTGGGATGGCTCACAGGGCCCCACAGTCCGAGCTCCCCAGCCCTCTGGCAGGGGTGTGGCCTCTCAGCATCTAGACAGCACCTCTGATGTACTGAAGCCACCAGCAGAGGGTCACTGAGTCTACTACCTCTGCAGAGAGGCAGAAAGTTGGTGTGCCGCTCCCGGCCCCCCGTCTTGAAAACCAAGAAAGAGCCTGAATACGAGCTGCTGGACAAAGAAAAGGAGGAGCAACTGTTCTTCTTCACCTAGGCTTCATGGCGATGGTCTGGCTGACAGCAGAGGAAAGATGGCAGCAGGAAGCGAACAGGGATGTGTTAGAGCCCCATGCAGCCATCACTATGGCCCCCTGCCCCCCATGGTCTCCTGCTGTATGTTTCCTTACTCGTATGAAATAAACCCCATGACTCTTTGGTGTCTAAGGCCTGTTTAAGGAGGCAGACCCTTTTCCAAATGCTTGAGGGAAGGAGCCCCTCTTGACTCCCAACTAAAACAAATGCTTTTTGAGAGACAAAAGCCAATTCCATGCTGGGGTATAGTGTGGGACTAGCCCCAACACAAAGACAAGAAAAGCAGCAAGCTGGGCAGATGGAAGGGTTATTACTACTCACTGGAGGAAAAAGTGATTTCAACACTATACAGACAATTTCTTAATTTAAGACAAGAGAAACCTTCAGTGTGTAACTACACAAAAACTTTTATTCATTTGCACTAGTAGTTGGGTCAATTGACAACAGGGAACCTCAGTGCCCACAAAACTGACAGCAAGTACCAATCACTCTGTAGTGGACATTCACTGGGGACGTGCAGGAGTAAGGTCCAACAACACATCGTCCTTTGGTAGACCAGTGCAGTACAACTACCCTTGGCAGACAGGCCTGGCACCTTGGAGAGGGAGGGGACTTCTGGAGGACCTGGAAGCTGAGCTAAATTGGCACAGAACTTTAGTTTGTGACGCAGCACAGAGTTCTTTCTGTATGAAGCACTTATAAATGGGGCTTAAACCCCTTCAGGTGGGGAAGCACTGAGCAGGAGCACATGGCACCTCAGAACTGGACAGAGAGAGGAATCACAATCAAATGCTGGGGTCACTCCTAAAAGCCCAAGTCCAAAAACTCAAGAAACAAAGAAAACTAAGAATGTGCAGAGTGTGGATGATTCCAAGTCTGAAAACCAAAATAGTGTCTGAATAAACACTTCAAAAGGCACAAGGCAAACACAGCATTTCTGAGTGACCATGTCCAGTGTACTAATTAACAAGTATGTGCAAGGTTATTCGCTTGTCTCCTTCTGCAATACAAAAGTTACTCTGTAAAACTATCCAATCACATGTGATAGCACATCTTCAATCTCAACAAAAACATGTACATGCCATCATTACAATTCTGCACATAATTTACAGTATTCAGAATATTATAAACCCCTGTCAAATTACTATTAAATGTTAGTACCCAAATACAGAATTTAGAAAACTTATTTGGAATGTTTCAACTCTACCACCCCCAAACTATGAGCTCAAAATTCAGGTTACACAGAGGGCTTGCTAATAGGGACCCCAATGTGCCCACTTCACCCTGAGTATTTTCCTCTCACACAAGAATCCTGCCTGGTCTGCCAGAGAACATGGATTAAAATTTGGCTTTCTATAACAGCAAGTCCACTTCTGCCCCACAGTGTGTTAAAACCCAACTATAAACACTATCCAACGGGTTGGGAAATAGCCTATTACATAGTTCTCAGAAAGGGAAAATGGGGTTTTTAGATATCTCTCAGGGCAAATGCTGAGACACCAAAGATGAAAGACCCCATTTGGTTTTACTACAGATAAAGTTGTATTTGACTATGGAACTTGTACACTATTTCCTGCACAGACTATTTTTTAAAATGCAACTGGTGCTCCACAGCTCAGATCAAATGGGACAAGGGATGTGCACACACAGGCAAGTACAGAAGAGGTGCATGCTTTGCCAGGAAGGTAATCCTTGCATCACTGAAGCATTTTTCTTGGACAAGGCAGTTTCAAATGGTATACCCTAAAACTGGTTCCTGATAGAATATAAGAAAAACATTTTCAATAAATGTACCCAAAAGTCCCTAAAGAAAAACGAGGCTGGCCTTCTGAACACAAAGCAAGTGGGTTCTCTCACCCAGGCCTGCTAGACCATGTAACAGAGTCTCACAGGACACAGACTGGAGGTGTTGCCCTTGGGTCCCCCAGGTAGAGGGCTGCTTTCACTGCAGGTCTTGCAGGTTGATTGCGCTGCTTATGCAGTGTGTATCCTCAGGCCCAGCAGCCCCTCTGACTGCAAGAAGCACCTCCTGCAAAACCAAGCAGAGTAATGAGGGGGACAGAGCAGAGAGCTGAGGTGGTATAGGACCACCTCACTGCCACTCAACTGGCAGTATAACCTGCAGGGCCACTTAGGGTGATCCTGATGTTTCTCAATTAAAAAGAACTTGTTTTTCCCTTATGTTTAAACATATGTTCCTTGAAGAAATTTAAACAAAAATAAGGATAAATAAACTCAATACTGTATTATAGTTTTCCTCAAAAAATAAGACTGTTCTTGTTTAACCTGTAAACCTGTTCCCTCAACTTCATATGTGGGAAGCACCTTTCTTAGTTACTAGGTGTCCATCTGCAACATCAGTGGCTGACCAGACTTCCAGCTGCATCATCATCACCCATCTAATACACTTCTTTGTGCCAGAAAAATATTCCTACATCATTAGAGAGGCCATGATGACCAACTTTTTGCTACTTTATGGGGGCGACTTCTCTCACGAGTCCCCCCGGGTGCCACAGACTAAAGTGAATAATGACTGAGACATGACGGACCTGCTTGGGGAGGAGAAGTGAGCTGTGGCCAGTTTCTGAGGGGAGACAAAGGCCAGAAGCAACCAGTTTCTCCAAGGAGAAAAAGGCCCAAGCACCTTCCTCCATAGCCTTTTATTGGATTGTAATACACAGGAATACAGGGCGGCAAGGATCAAACAGTAGATAACATTTCAAAGGTATCTGAGGGCTTCAGATTCTGGGTCAGTGTCTGTCAAGAAGAGAGTTGCAGAAATTTTGGGAGACATACTCATTTCCTTTCGGACCCTTATCATATGAATGAAAGCACTCTCAGCAGAGCAGATTTCACAGGTTTATCAGCAAGTCTTTGTGATGCCAGATTTTCCCCCAGGACACGCTCTAGCAAGGCAACAAGGACCTGCACCTCTCCCCAACAGGTATTCAGGCTTAAGGGGATTAGAGCCAGGAAGAACTTCTCCCAGAGAACATGGGGATTCGGGCTTTGACAAAGCCAGGGCGAGAGTCCATTGCTCTTTGTTGCAGTCCCCACCAAGTCCTTCCATGAAGGCCTCCCAAGCGATGGAGTCTGGCTTAGGTTGCCCCGCACTGTGAGGGGTCTTACCCGTCATTGACTTCTGACCAAGCTTTGGGGGCAGAGAGAGGAAACTGAGGCAGCATTTGCTACCAGAGACAAGCTTTGTCTCCTGCGGCTCACACTCCAAAGGTTGTCCCACGCCCTTAGCCACAAGGGGTACAGATACAATTCCTAAAACCAGGCAGAGTTGTCTACAACACTACTTGTATCCTACCTTATTTCTTTAGGAATGATCTTGTGAGTGGGAATACAGCCAGAATGCAGCAGACACTAATGAGGCTTTCTGGATAGGTGCTATCAAACCACCCTCCAATCCGCCCCCACTCCAGCACGTCTGGGAGCTCCCACCTCCACCCCCACCTCATACCAGAGCTTTAGGAAAATGTTTAACAGCCCAATTTGAATACAAGAAAGCTAAAATTCCTATTTGTATGGATTTTTAAATACATATTTAAGCTTATCATTTAATAAGCTAGAAATTTTTAGCTTATCATTTAAGCTTAGACATTTAATAAGCTAGATACTTTCATTATTTTATATCCAAATTATCCACAGCCACCTATACCCAGCTTAACCACTTAATTAGGCAAACTCTTTAATTTGTTTGGGTCTATTTTCCCACAGGTTAAAAACTAACTTCCCACAGAAGAAAGTGACTAGAATTTCTATATATAAAATGTTTTAAAGAGTATTTTCATCTTATTTACAAGTAGGAGCTACAATGACAGCAAATTTGAACTTTAGTCTTACTCAGCCTTTATTTCTTGGCCATTTACCACCTTTTCTAGAAAGCAGCACATATGTTGGCAACCAACCCAATAGATAAACCCAAGGTCCGCCTCCTTGACCAGCCTCAGAAGCGGGATGCTTCATGATAGTCTTACTAACAAACCCACAGAGCTGTAAGGCATCAGACCTGGAGAACATAGATGGGCAAACTGATGGTGAACAGGGGGTGGAAGGTAGAAGGCTGTGGACTGAGTACCAACAGCAAGACTCCTTCACCTGAAGGGTCATCCTGGGGAGGCAACAGCACATGTTTTATTAAGGAGGCATGACAGCATTCCTTACCTCAGCCTGAGATATCTCAGTATGATTATGCGCAAAACTAGTCCCACCACTGTATTCCAGGCAAGGCACCACCTGGACCCATGTGAAGCCTGAGAACTCCACAATAATTGGCGTTGGGGCTGGGAGCTATTTGCCCCTCCTTCTGGTCCTTATTGTCTCACCTTGATCCCAGCCCAAGTCCAGTGGGCTAAGCAGGGCTTGAACCACCTATGATCAGTTGTTGCTCCCTCCCAAGCCCTTCTTCTGGAACTTTCCCATATTCTCCCACACTCAAATTCCTCCCCTTAGTCCAAATGCCAATTTCTCTCCTGTTTGCTGTTCTTGAACTCTGGTGGAGACTCTGGTAATCCTTCCTCTATGTTCTCAGTGCTCTCCAGCAGACTTCTCAGATGACACAGGTAGGCTCATCTCTGTCCTGGACCCAGTCCTCAGTCAAGCTGGAAGGGACTAGAGAGACAGAAAGTCTTTCCAAGAGGGGGAGGCTACCAGGCCTCTAATCACTCAACTTAGGAAAGGGATACTACTTAACACTTTACCTGTCTTTCATCTGCACATTCAGCCCATGGCCATCCACAGCCCTCACTATTCAAATCCTGGTGCCACCACCATCAGCATCTTTCATTCCTTCCACAGCCTCAGGAACCTTCTGTGTCAAGCACTGAGCACCATTATTCCCATTTTACATATGATAAAACAGAGGCCAAAGCGCTTAACTTGCCTAAGACTACACTAGCCAGCAAGGGAAAGATAAAGTATTAAAACTCAGGTTTTTCTACCTCAAAGCTGATATCTTTAATCGGGTAACTCTTAGAAAAATAGCCACTGCTTTCCACAGTGGTTGCACCAATTGGACAAAAAAGGATGAAAAACTTTACCCTTTGAACAACAGCATGGATGAACCTGGAGAACATTATGCTAAGTGAAATAAGCCAATCAAAGAAAGACAAGTACCCCATGATTTCACTAACATGTGAACTTGAATGGGCAAAAAAGCAAAATAGAGACCAACTCATATGTAGAGAGCAGGCTGACAGCTAGCTATGGGGGTGGTGTTAGAGAGTGGAGGGATCGAGCAAAAAGAAAGAATTACTCATGGACATGACAACAGTGTGGTGACTACAGGGGGGAGGAGTTATAAGGGAGATAAATGGTAATGAAAAAAATACAATTTAAAAAATTTTAAAGAAAAATAACCACTATTCCTTTTCCAACTAGTTTCTGTTCTGCCAGTGGTACCAGCCTCTCTGTGGCCTCCATTTCAGAAACTTGAATCCTGCCTTCTTCACTTCTGACTGATCAGCCTTGACAGTGATCATATTCAGGTTTGGGCCAGTCTGCCTCACACACACCAACTTCCACTACCTCTATCTTGGGAGAATCTTTCACTTCTCTGCAGACAAGTTCCACAAAATCCTCACATCAGCTTCTGGTTTACGACAGCATGGCCATTCACTGGGCCCATCTCTCAAGGCCTCCCCAGGCTCTGCCCAAGCCATTCCTGCTTCTCTTTCACTTACCTGAACCCTACAGACAGACTATTTAAACAGCCAACATAGTCCTATCCTCTTCATGAACCTGTCCCAGGACTACACACCCCACAGATGGTATTACTCTCCTTCCTCTTCCAGATCGGCTCAGGACTCAGATGTCCTATGACATCTCTTAATTGTGCCCTGGCCACATGGTGTTCTTTGGCTCCAGAGTACCCAGAACACAGAATATTGCTCAGTAAAGAGGTAGCATGTGATCAGGTCATGTGGAATGTACCCTTATCTTTTAAATCTCTTCTGTCCTAAAACCCAAATTACCTTACTTCCCTATTCTGGTCCCTCTGGCCCCTCAAAAATAAGACTAGAAATAAAAATGTACATAGAGGTATAGAGGTGAATGTGTCCAGTGAGTGTTCATGGAGTGGCTGCTAGCGTAGACAATCTGCTGGACCATGGGCACAATCTGAGAGGTGGCTGGCCCTGCCCTTGAGGGGCTTAGATTGGTGAATAAGAAAACAAGAAAAGGAAAAAAAAAGCTGGCAAGTGTAATATACAAAGGCTACATCCTCTAGTGTGCTGCAAGTAGTCCCCAGAGATGGGGGTGACCAATTCAGCCTGAGGAATCCCCTTTACCCCAGCCCTGAAGAGAGAACTAGAGTCTAGGGAGAGGCAGGCAACATGAGGAGCCAGACACTATAAGGCATCTGTAGCATTGTAGTGCCTGTCTGTGGCCAGCTTCAGGTAGCTCAAGCAGCTGCAAGACGGCAACACGGGGCCTTAGAATGGAGCAGGCACATTTCTACACCCCACAGGACTCCTAACAAAGTATGGAATATACACTGCATGGGGAGTGGGGAAGACCAGACACAGAGAGTTTTGACACTGACACATCAGTCCTAATGAAGATAAAAGCTTGAACAAATGATGGATGGGAAGAAAGAAAAGGTTAGGGTTATGGAGAGAATATTTAGGATATAAAACAGCACTTGGAACAATTCAGAAGCGGGGGCGGGGGGTGAGGGGACCAGGACGTTCATTGAAGATATATTCGGAGACATAAGGCCTGAGCCTTGCCCACAGCTCTCGGCTGAACCCCTCTGTGGCCTGTCTTCTCCCAGCTGGATGGCTCTTACCTGCATTAAGTGGGCCTGAACACAATGCACCCCAGCTTGTTCTAGCAGACCTCCAACAGGCACTACCAGGTTCCCACACCATCAACTGCTCTGACTTGCATACAAGTGAGTAGGACTTACTTTGCCACCTTTCACTTTTCTCTGAGTAGACCCTGAGGCTTCTAAAATGAAACCAACCAACAATGCACTGAACATTGTACTGTCTAGGCCTCTGCCTTCATGGAGGGCACACTCTGGTGGAGACAGCCTTCCCGTTACCTGTCACTCTGCACAGCCCTGCAGAATTAAAATGACTGAACAGGGACTGTCAGGAGGTAAGAGGTAAAAAAAAAAAACATACTGATCATGTGTGTTTGGACAGATAGCAATCAGACCCCAGATGCCTACTTTTTGAGGGCAGAAACTCTTCTTTCCCCTCCAAATCCAACAGCTCCAGGCATGCAGATCTCTGAGCAAAACCAACCAGTCAGAACAGCAGAATCAGAGAAAAGAAGGAAAGAAAGCAGGTCATTGCATCCCACCCTTGGGCACTTTGGCACTTGCTAAATGGCTGCCACATCCTTCAAGCTATTTCCATCCAGCTTCCTTTCCAAAAATCATCATCACTTCATTTGTTTCATTAAGGTTTTTTTAAAAATTAAATACAAAGAAGAAAAATCCTGACACTCAGAAAAGGTTTTCCTGACACTCATATGGTTTGTGAGCAGCAGGAAATACCAGAAGCGAAAACCAGTCTGTATTTAATGCCTGGCTCTACAGTTGACCTGACCTTGGACAAGTAACCTAAGCTCTAGTCTCAGTGTTCTGTACCTATAAAATGGGGATAATAGTCCCTACCTCGAAGTCTTGGGAGGAGTAAATAAATATGTGTAAGAGTTTAAAAACAGTGCCTGGCTCATAGTGAGTGCCAAGGAATTTTAGATGCTATTACTGCTATGTCCAGACATAGCTGGACACATATATATGAATGGCATCATAAAGATAATTTTATATGGAATAGCATACAAGTTATTCTGAATAAAAGTATTCAATTTAATTTTGTTGAATTTAACAAAATGAAAAGAAACAAATTCAACTGAAGTCCTTGTTAAACTTCCAGAAAATTATTTTTTCATTGAAATTTCTAATCTAAATTTAAAGAAAAAAGATGGAAAACAGGAGAGGTTGGATTCTTTTTAGAACTTTAGTTTCTATTTTAAACAGCAACAGTTGACTGCCTGTCGAACTACACAGGTCGAACTGTCTTTGTTACAGCAGATTTTACCTTAAGGTTTCAATGCCACAAGAGCCCAGAGGCCCCAGCTCCAGAGCTGTACTATCTCCTCTCTGTGAGCATGGTGCCTGCTGCTTCCTGACCCTACTCATCTCTTGAGTGGCTGGATCTCACTCCAATTGTTTGCCATCTCTCTCACAGTCCCACATGTCCTAAAAGCTTTCCTGCCCTCGGCATTCACCAGCCACCCTAGCTGGTATGAAACTCTTGGATCACAACTCCCTACCCTCGATGCTTGATACTCATAGCTCCGGGGTAAGGGGCACTGATAACTGCAGTGCATCTTCCTGCACACAGCTTACTATTTTCTTCCTAGGTACCTGAGGAATTCTTTATGTTTAAAGTATAATTACTAAGAACTTCAGATGGCAAGCCTCAGTTTCCTAGGGAGCAGATTCAATGCCCCTTTTGCTACAGGGAAATAAAATTCCATTACACCTCTGAGCACTTCCTTTTCTGTTCTCTGCCTCAGTTTACCCAATAACACACCCCCACCCCCACAAGCTCTGGCTGGTCTCCATGTTTCTCTAAATTGCTCTACTGGTTTCAGACACCACAGCAGGGCGGGGACTAGGGTGAGGAGGCAAGGGGTGAGGTGCTAGGGAGTAAATTCACGTACTCTTCTGTAACAGTTACAACTTCTACATCACTCCCTATTCTTCTGGGAATATTAATTCTACTCACCTCTGGAATTTTACCTGAATGTGCTGTTATACTATGAAGTCGTTTATCAGCCTGTTATATTTCTCTACAATAAAAAACTGTAAACTGCAATTTTATTTATTTTTAAAATGTATTTAAATAAACTTTCTAGGGGTTAAAATTCATCATCTGAAAAACTTACTTACCACTGCAATGATTAGTAATGCAAACCAAACCCAAATAACATATAAAAACTTTGACAGATAATTATAAAATAATAAAAGCAGAACTGTACTGAAAACACATCAAGAAGAGTGAGCCTGACTGCTTGTTTTCCACACAGACTTCCACCAGGCACCGCCAGGTTCCGGAGTCAACCATTCTGTCTAGAGTACATGTGTCTGTGTAACTATTACTTATTGCTAGACTGAGACACAGTCAAGCATATATTTCTGCCAATTAAAAAATATTTTTAAAAATAAAATGCTTGTGTTCTTCAAATATAATTTCATTAGCCCTGGCTGATATGGCTTAGTGGATTAAGCACTGGCCTGTGGAACAAAGGGTCTCGAGTTTGATTTCCGGTCAGGGCACATGCCTGGGTGGTGGGCCAGGTACCCAGTTGGGGGTGAGAAGCAACCGACTGATGGTTCTTTCACATATCAATGTTTCTCTCCCTTTGTTTTCTTCCCTTCCCTCTCTCTAAAAATAAATAAATAAAATCTTTAAAAATAAATAAAGATAATTCTATCACAACATGGCAACTGCAGACTCAGCTCATTCAGTGTAGGGGCACTGTGTGTCACGAAGCCAAGCAGCATGGTTAGTCATTACTATTAGGATGGTTGGCTTATTTCTGATACAATGTCTGACTTCATTTTTTAATTCAAATAAGCAATATTAAAACATGTTTCAAGGAATATTATGGAATTAAAAGAAGGCATCAAATCATGTATTTTTTTCAACTTACATTTAGAAGCAGGCAAGATTTAAATGATGCATAAATGATATTTATCATTTAGTTTTATAACAAAAAACAGGATAAATTTTATCTATTTCTCCTTTATTTTGTAATGATTCAGTACCAACTGTGTGGGTCACAATCTAAATCTATGAAACATGAGATAATAATCAAGGCCTGCATTCCTTCATTAAATGTGTGCTACCATGTATGCTATTCAACTATGAGGAAATTAAATAAAAAATCATGTGTACAAAGCCAGAAATAAATTCTACTAATTTTGCTAGACACCATGATTAAACATTTCCTTTACATTTAATGAAACACAAATGTTCACTATCAAAAAACTAGTCAGCAACTAGAGTATCATTGTAAAGGCGTTAATTCTATAACAGGAAATAAGACTGACTATAACTAGACTATTTTATGGTGTATCAAAAGCTAAATTGGTATTAACTACTCTGTCAATATACAATCTGAAATTTACAGAAATTCTCTTTTCAGCCTGTACCTTCAATCCAGTGTATGAAAATCTGGTAATCCTGCAGACACCACAGTTACATTTAAAAGAATCACTGCTACTCACTTGAACTGCTCTAGTGTCAGGTTATTTTTCTTTCCAATTAATAACTCATTCTAGGGATGAAATACAAATAGCTGAAAAATGTGAATAGCTGAATGCTGTTGCTTTCATGGGACTTGCTCCTCAAAAAGTAGTTCATTTTATGACAACAGTACAGGACTAGGAATGGTAACAGCTTCAAATGATAACTGCTTATCTCACCCAAGACCCCTTATACCATATATTTCCATTCAGAACATCTCACCATTCACTTCTAAAAACAAAACTCTCTGCACAACAAAGGGCAAGCTGGCCCTAAAACCAGCATCCTGAAGTGTGCTGGGTTTGGTCCTCTGGAAAACTCTTGTTTTGTTTTTAATTTTTTTTTTATTTTAGAGGGGAAGAGAGGGTGAAAGAGAGGGAGAGAAACATCAATGTGTGGTTGCCTCCTACACTCCCCCTACTGGGGACCTGGCCCTCAAACCAGGTATGTGCCCCAACTGGGGACTCCTGGATCATAGGCCAGCATCCAATTCACTGAACCACACCAGCCAGGGATATTCTGTTTATTTTTATCCAGACCCTACATCATGCACCCCTGTAAAAGCCTGGTTGAGGGACATGGCTAATTTTTTAGAAAGCAGACGGGCAGCTATAAAAGGAAAACTGGGGGGGAAAGGGCAGCTATAAAACTGAATCTGTAGAACTCCTGGGCTCAAATACACTCTCTCGGGCAATTCAATTTTAGGTATGATTACATTTGCAAGATGACAATCTGAAAGCCGATTCCTTGAGAACTATTTATAACTGCCTCCCCCTTGAAAGTCTCCCCAAACACCCAAGGTCCTTGAAATCAGGGTGAACACTGCCCATTAGCTCCTGTGAGATGCAAAATAAGAAGACAGAGCAAGGAGAGGGGGTATCTGACCCCCATGGTGCACCAACCATCCATCAGCCCAGCAGGTGGCTATTAGTCTCCCTGCTGAAGAGGGGAAAAAAAACACCTTTATTGTTGGAGCCATCAGGGAAGTGCATTTTGTTATATGGTCCCAAACAATACACCTTGCTATCTGGAATTATGTCGTCAACATTTAAGATGAGTAAAAATTAATTATATACTTCCTTGTTAAGCAAGACTCTCCATCTATGGATGCTTCAAAGCATGCTAAAGCAAACATGTGGTCCCTACATGGAACCCCACTTATGACCACACATCAAGAGTCCTCAATAGTAAAAAAAGTCACAGTACTAAATACAACATGACCCAGTTAATTAATAAACCAATCACAAGAAAAATAAAAAAGTCCTTTCTTATAGTGGAAATCCCCAGCCCCGTATAGAGCAAGGTAATCTTCATATTGAAATGAATTTTGCTTTTATATTTTTAACATTGATCTAAAACACTGACTTGAGCTAGACAACTTTAAACAGTAGGGAAAGAAGTATAAATTCTACCACCAAGGAAATTTCTGGTAAGTAGATTTAAAAAAATAATCCTACGGATAATACCAAAGTGAGCTGGACCATGCAGTCATGTGACCTGAGCTACCACCAACGACTCCTGAAATGGCAGCACAGCTGGCTATCACCTCATAGAGCCACTATGAGAATTAAGTGAGGCCAGCGGGACACAACCTGGCTCAGAAGTGCTGCACGGACACCAGCCCTACCACTGTGGACACCTCCTAAAGGTGCCCCTATACTGACAGCTACAGAATTCAGTGCCAACACAAGTGCCCATTATCCTTACTCTGAGAGAAATGTGCACTGAAGATGGCTTGGGCTTCAAGAGCACTTAGCCCTCTATCCTACACACCACTGGCTCAGATGCCTCCCTTTCCCCAATCTGGTGTATGGGGGTGGGGGAGAGGGGTGTGTCTGATAACTTTGCCTTTATGTGCACTTTCTCTACTGGTCTCCTCATTGAATCACAGAACACAGCAAACTACTTGAGTAACTTCCCAATTCTGAGGATGGGATATTTGACTCATTATATATCATGGATGGTGGAGGGTACTGAGGCTTAATTCTCTCTGTTTCTGATGTTCGGTAATACACAGCTACTTTATTTAAATTTTTTTTTATTGATTGATTTTAGAGAGAGGAAGAGGGGTACGAGGGAGAGGGAGGGAGGGGAAGTGAGTGAGTTGTTGGGAACTGCCCTGCCTGGTTTCAGAAGCTGTAATCCCCCCATGGCTAAGGCCGAGTAAAGGATGTGGGATCACTTAGGAGACAAAGCTTATCTTCCTTGTAGGGACACCACCTCTGCCCCCTTTCCTTTCACCCTGCTTGGCTCCAGGCAGATGACTGGTTAGCCAATGATGGGTAAGATTCCTCAAAAGAGGGACAACTGGCATGGTCATGAAGGGGCCCTCAAGGAAGGGCTTGAGGGGCTACAGAAAAAGGAGGTCATGGACCCTCACCCCTCGGCTTTGACATACCCTGAGTCCTCATTTTGTCTGCAAGAAATCTCCTAATCTCTTGGCTGCCTTACTCCCCCTGCATGACTTAAGCTTGAAACAATGCTGGAGGTGGGTGTGGCCCTGTGCTGGAAAGGGCGGGTTCCCTGGAGCAATGAGGCCTATGAAAGAATGCATAAAATCCTATGCAACCTACCTTGCTACTACCCTCAATTTAAATTATAAGGGTCCAAGCAGGACGTGAATTTGTTCCCCAAAGTTTTATGGCCCTTTAACTATCTGACCCTGACTCAGAATAAGCCCTTAGAGTTCTTTGAATGTTATCTATTGTTTAATCATTTCTGCCTGACAATGATTGATGAGCTGTATATATATACCCTGTATTCCTGAGCAAATTGAATCTAATAAGTCTGCCAAGACAAAAGTCAAGGTGCTCCAAAGCTTTTTCTCCACTTGAGAGAGAAGCCACGCCATCCCCTTTCCTCCACAGGACTAGGTAGTCCGAGTGAATTTGTCTTGCATCGTCCATAACATCTTGGACCCCAGGAGCTGGGATCCGCTAAGTGAATGAGAAAGAGAAAGAGAGAGAGAGATGGATGGAGGGAGGAATGGATTTGTTGTTCCACTTATTTATGCATTCATTGGTTGGTTCTTGTATGCGCCCAGACTGGGGATCAAACATGTGACCTTGGCATATCAGGATGACACTAACCAACTGAGCCACCTGACCAGGAATAGCTGCTACACAGCTATTAAAAAGATGTACCATAAAATATATTTATTCACAATAAAAAAATTCATATTAACAGTAAGCAGACAAAAACGTGTCATTTCTTCAAAATTAAGTTACAGGTATAGTTTATACACATAGTGAAATGTTTAACATGAAAACATTAGAAGTGGTTTTCTCTAGGTGGTGGAGCTGTGGGAGACAGTGCATAAAAATGAATTCACTTTTTTCAGAGTAAACCAACATTACTGGAACCATTTATTGAACACTAGTCCTCTGCTTAATGACTTGTGCACCCGCACCAGCTGTCCGCATTTGTCCTGCTGACCAGCTCTCCTCCAGGCCACCAGCCAGGCTTTCATCACCAACATTTCTCAGCATGCCTAGATCACAGCATAGCAGTCTCTCCACCTCATTGTTTCTTTTTTTCAAAGCCTGCATGGAGATTCTCACTATTCTTCCAGATGAACTTAAAACTGTTTTTTTTTTCCTTTTAAGTTCCTTTGGGATTTGAAAGAAACTGAACAAAGATGTAAATTAATAAGAACTAAGTACATGGTAAGCCTTAAGCAGGACCTCATCCGGGCCCAGTATACATTTGTCACTGGTGATCTCAAGATGCTTCATTATTTTTATTGCCATCTGAAGATTTAGTTTTTATTAGTTTTTCTAATAAAAGCTACTAATGTGATATACATAAATATTCATTATACAATTAGCTGCCTATTTATCTTTATTTCTACTTAGAGTCTATTCCCTTAGATTTTCTAAACCTGATCACTGTCATTAATAATCACTATTTCCTTTCTATTTGATTCCCTATTTTTCTCTAAACCTCCTATAAAAGTGCCCAATCACTGCATTGTTGGTTTGGTTGCCTCTTCTCCAGACTGTAATATAAACACTTCTCCCCACTGACACTGTTAGTCTGACTTGCTCTCCATTATTAGGGAAATGTTTTTGGTTCAGAGTTGATTAAGGTTTGTGATTAAAAAAAAAACACAGCAGTGATGAGAAACTACTTTTTTGGCTGCTTTTTTTTTTGGTTCAGGAAAGAGAATGTGGTTCTCCTCCGGTCTTCTGATGTGGCAGATCATGGTGAGAGCTGTCTTGATAGGGAAAAAAAACCCTCCCACTAGCCTAAGAATGCCACAGGGTAATCTAACTTCCGAATCTGCTTCTGTAACTTGCTTCTGCCAGATAGCCGCAGGGAGATACAACCGCCTCAGATATCCCCAAATAAGGAAATAGACCTAACTTCTGCATTTGCTTCTGTAATCTGCTTTTGCCACGTAGCCTAAGAAGAAAGACAGGAGTATTAAAGAAAGACCCCTACCACTGCTCGGGGCTCAGAATTTGGAGATCACTCTCCTCTGGGCCTGTGCACGTAATAATGATCGTGCTCCTGAACCCTCGGTGTCTGGTCACTTCATTTTTCTGTAACAGTCTAACCCCACCCACCCAGAACTTTGGACAAGCCCTAATGACCCAGAGTCCAAGTGCTAGTTTATTTACTTGGGAGTTCCAGGTCCACTTCACTTGACAGTGATAGTTCCCGTGTGTTTATGTAGCTGAGGGTTTGACTCCTGGACTGGTCAGCCACTAGCTATGTAGGTGCCATCAAGTTAATCTCTATGTGCCTTAAGTTCCTCATCCAGAAAACGGGGTATTGGTACTATAAGGACTTCAGGTGCTAACAGATGGAAGGAACTCTGAACAATACTGGGTACCATTTAATTAGTGGTCATACCTGTTAGGTTTAGCACTGAAGTTGGCTAACTGAATGGCTTTTATTGTAACGTGCCCAGTTACCAGCAACCTGTTTATGTTCTTTCCATAAATACTGGCTGAATGTGTACTCCACTGTATACTGTGCTAATAATGATGAGCCTTACCATGGAGCTTCCAATGGCTGGTGTGTTCTAAATGCAGATATGTATGTTTTTCAGGGTCATACAGAAAAACCCACAATCAAAATACAATGATGAAGGAATACAGGGTACCCTGGGAATCGTGAGGGGGTTACTGCCAAGAGACCCGAGCAAGGTTTGGGGGATACTGTAGTGCCATAATGCAGACAATTGCCCTTGACAAACTGTGTTTAGTTAGGGGAGCTGTCAGGGTCCCATCAGGACCACAGGAACACTCTAGCTTATTGCACTCAGAGGGACTTCACGCACACAATGCAGTACATCAGTGACAGTGCACTAAGGCACAAGCAAATAGCAGATGGGCACACCAGGAAGGCAACAGCACACGAGTCCAGAAAGAGGGACAGTGTATGGGATCCAGAATGACATCAGGGGCAACCCAGCAAGAACTGAAACCACAGGAGACATGAGCATTATCATAAAATTCCTAACAAAGCAGAGCACAAACGAGGAACTGATTCCCCCTCTTCCCTCTGCCTAGTCTCCTATCAATGTTCTCGCCAGCCAACCCTGGCTGAGTCTGAGGAGCAGTCTTCAAGGAGGGGAAAGTCAAATGGCACATAGAAAGGATTAACAGGAGCTCCCAGAGTGACAGAGAAACCAGGACAGGCTGTAGGACCTCGTGTGTCCGAGCATTGTCAGCAGCTCAGGACCACTAGAGTACACATCAGGCAGAGGATGGTGGGTCAGGCTTTAGGGAGCCAGGAGTGCAAGCCTACATGGAGCAGGAATTCTGCCTAAGGTCACAGTACCTAATTTTGTCAGGTCAGCTCTCAAGGACAGGACCTAAAAGCACAAACACACAAAGCCCTGCCACTGTCTTCCTTATTCTGCTCCAACAAAAACATTAAATGAACGTACAGGAGACGTGATAAGCAAAACATACATTTAATTAAACCTATCACTGGGGCTCTCATTAGCCTTCGATTGAATGTTTTGTAAGAATCTTTGCATGTGACTCTCACAACCACCTAAAGGGCAGCTCCCACACTGCCCCTCTTTCACAGAGAAGGATGCTGCAGCCAGAGGCTGGACACTTGCCCAAGGCCACTGCATCCAGAGGAGCAGACCTGTCCCCATTCCTGACTCCAGAATTAGTGCTCTGAATCCGTAGACACCACCACTTGGCACTGTCACCATGGACCACATGGACAGCATAGCTCTTCAATGTGTAGCGAAGCTGATTATATTTTTTGGTTAAACAGAGACCTCCTCTGTATAAGAGGTAGAGACCTGTTAAAGAGAGCTTTTAACTGGACACCTCAACTTACAGCCTGTTCACAGAGTCACAATCTTCCACCAAAACAATAGGAAGGTTACTGTCACCAAATTCTTTTACCACGCTATGGGGGATCTCCAGCTATGCCAGCCTTTAAAACCACAGCTGGAGTCCAAGAACAGACATAATCCTTGCATTTGAGAGATCAATGACCAGAGAGGAATATGGTCTTGCCCATGAGTCTACTGCAAAAGGCTCACTCTCTGAGAAGCTTTCCAAAGCAGACAGCTGTGCTTACCTAGCCTGAAGGGCTCTAAGCCCAGGAAAGTGAAGGTCAGCACAAAGAACTACCATGGCCAGGTGAAGCCAACACATCCCTCATCTAAAGAAGAGTTCAGAACAGAGCCCCCCCCCCACCCAAGTCACCAATAGTCCAAATTCACTTTCCTTCCCCAATCACAGGCTACATCTGCCCCAAGGTGCCTAAATAGGGTCTACAGAGCGTGAAAAGCCCTGAGTGATGATGACACATTTTCCACACTGCTAGGGCGGTGTTTCTGGATCTGTAGTCAAGATTCCTCATCCATACCCCTTGGTGGGGTGGGGGGGGGGGGTATCGCTTCATGACACCACTCACATTCATAAGCCACACTGGCCTTTACATTCAATGTCCATGTGAAGGTTACTAGAATTCTCTTTTGGAAAAAAGTCACAACGGCTTGTTGTAACTCCCTAGTTAACTGACAGCAACACCTGGGCAATTCTCCTGTCCTCCTCAGTGTGGTCCTTCTGCTCCCATCATAGCAGCAACAGGGAGCAACTTTGTAACTCACATGCACAAAGATTTGTGTTTTAATGTAAAAAAATTCCATATATGTATTTTAAAAAGTAGATCACTAACCTAATTTCAGGGCTTATTTCAGCCCAATTGTTCACTCCGACACTCCAGCTCTGGGGACTGACCAGCAGCACCAAGTGCAGTAGTCTCACCTTGCCCTCTGCCCACAGGCCTATCTCCCAGGGTTGGACAAGCTGACCTGGACTAAAGTCAAGGAGCCACAGAGCTGCCCCTGACCCTTGCCTGCTTCCTACTGCTTTCAACCCCTACTCCCTTCTAGGAAGGGAAACTGATTCTAGACTACATATCTCAGGTTATTGGTGAGACACATGAGGAGCCCTCACAAGTGCTGCAGGTCCAACTTAAGAAACTTCCACTGTGTGCTCCACTCATAAGGCACAGCTGCTCTAGTTCTCAGTATGTAAATGGGAGGGGGTGTAGTATTAATACTCGTTTTTAAATTACATAATTACTGTATTTTAAGTGAAAAAAATAATGATTTAAAAATCTATAAACTTAAGTCAAAAAACCATTATCCTTGTACTAACATTAATTCTACCATTTTTGTTTCTACACAAATACATACATCAACATGTCTATCAACATACCCAGTTTTTCCTACAAACATGGACTTAGCAAAAATATACACAAAGTGTGCCCCTTAACTGCACATTTGAGCTATAAATATTCAATAACGCGTACTTCCGCACAGAGCTGCAGCTGGCACATGTATGGTACATTTACCCAAACACTTCCTTGAGATAAATTCCAAAAATGTTATTGCAAGATTGAATATTATGCATATTCTCTGGCTCTTCAAAACATTATCAAGTGACCCCCACCCCAGAAATGTCATCCCCAGTGAGAAATTTCCAGTAAGGCTCTCACCAGCAAAGCATGAGAATTTGCCTCCTGCGAAGAATGAGAATTTGCCCCCTGCACACCTATGCAAGCTCTGGGTTTCCTTCCTCACCTCTGAGGTCCAAGCACACTCTGTTGGCTTATGGCTAAGATACTTGCTCATTTGTTAGCAGCCTTCTGTTGGCTCATACACCGTATCAGTTTTTTAGAGGGGTGGTCATCTTTCTTATCATTTCATAGTTCCTACTTATTTAAAAACCTTTCGATGTTAATTGTCTTCAAGGCCCACGCCTCTGTCTCCCTATGGACATATGTACCCTCTGAGCAGTGAGTGAGCTGGGGAGAGGGGCCTTGATGGCCTAGTTGCAGAAAGGTCCAGTACTAACAGTCTTACCTTAGAACACAAGTGTGGCAAACACAAGGTCCACAGGCCTAATCTGGCCCTCCACCTTGTTTTATCCAGTCTGGCACCTTGTTTCTTACCGGCAGCAGTGCCAAGCTCCTTGCCTAGTTAAGGAGTAGTTATATTTACATAGTCCTAAAGGCAACCACAAAGCTGATATGGCCCCAGGTAAAAATGAGTTTGACACCCCTGCCTTAGAAGGTTATATTTAGAGATCCAATATGAGGTAACACACATAAAGCACACAGAAGAGTGAACAAAGTGTTGGCTATTATTTCAGCTTTCCATGTTTTTTTTAAAAAAACCCTTAAATCTCTCATCTTTATTCTTTATCTTGTAGGGAATTTTTATATATCTTTTTCCCAAAAGGTCATCACTCATTTGTAAATAACTGAAAGAGCCACCTTTATACACACAGAGGTTTGTGGTCTTAGGCCTGTATCTCAGTGCATGTAGCTCTGGTGACCTGTCTGCCTATAGGTCACCAGCACAACCAGTTTTAAATGTAGCTTGTGAGATGCCCTAACAAGCACAGTGCAAACCCTATATGCTAGTTTTCCCATGTTTCCTTGTAAGTCCTTACCCATAGCTTCTTACACAATTGCTCTAAAATCGGTCAGGAATTTCAAATGGAACTGTATTAAAATACCATGGGAAGAGTTAGCATGTCTGCAATGATTTCTCTCACAAAACCCACAACTGTCAGCAACTCTAGCCACTGATGAGCGACAAATCTGATACCAGCTACCCTCATTTCTTGCTGGAGAGTTACAAAAAAACCTCTACCTTCTCTCATTGCTCAACACCTTTATTTTTCAGAAGAGCAACCAGAATAATCCCTTAAAAAATATCATGTCACTTTTGTAATTATACCTGTTTTCCCATCTGAGTGAAAGCCAAAGTTCTGACAATGACCTTGAGACCCTAAACAGCCTGCCTCCCCCCAGCTCTGACCACGTCCCAAAACCTCTCCCCTAGACTGCCTGGCTCTACCAACAAAGGCCTTTCTGCTGACAGCAGCCTCGAGCTGAAGGGGCTCATTAGTTCTTCAGGCAGATCTGTCCGGGGGGCTCCCTTCCTCACCTCCTCCATGTCACCTTCTTTGAGGCGTCTACCATTTTAAAAGTAGAATCCATCACATTTTATTCTCTATTTTTATTCACATTTACCATCTGGTTTACAGTTTTTTCTTGCTTATCAAATGCTCCAACCTCACCGCACCCCCCCTCCCCCATCAGAGTGGTATCTGTGTTGTCTCAGGCCCCCAGCAGGGACATGTACCAGAAGGAAGGAGTTGCCTTGTCTCCTTTTCCGTCAGGTTTTATGTCTCCTCCACTCAGGCCCTGCTCACTTGTGAAATTTCCTCCTTGATACTTTGTAATTTTTGTTGCCATTGTGAATGAGGTATTTTACCCACTGTATTTCCTAATTAGCTCCTGGCGCCACACAGGACACTGCAGATGGTTATACCTTTATTTTAAAACTGGCCACTTAAATATCCTTAAAGTTCTAATTTTTCAGTTGATTCTTTTGAATTTTCTTTTAAAAAATGATTTTATTTATTTATTTTTAGAAAGAGGGGAAGGGAGAGAGAAAGAGGAAGAGAAACATCAATGTGTAATTGCCTCTCATGCACATCACCAGGGACCCAGCCCGCAACCCAGGCAAGTGTCCTGACTGGGAATCGAACCAGTAACCCTTTGGTTCACAGGCCAGCACTCAATCCACTGCGCCACACCATCCAGGGCTGATTCTTTTGAGTTTTCTAATAAACAATCAAATAATATCCAAATTATTGTATGTCTACTCCTTATAGTTTTTATTTCTCTTTCTTACTTTATTTTAATGGCAAGAAACTCCAGAACAAAATTAAATACCAAGGGTGATAATGGTAACAAATATAATTCTTGCATGCACGTAGAGTGTCTGCTAACTCACCATTAAGTATTATATTGGCTCTTGGTTTGGGATTCAGAATTCTTATTACATTCTATTTCCATCAGTAATGGGTATCAATTTTTTAAATAAATACAGAATCCAGAGAAAAATAATAAAGTTCTTCACCAACCTATTTTGATAAATAGAGTGAAAACACTGAAATATCCTCAAGCTATGGATCTAAACCCCACTAGTCAGAATATTAAATTTACTGCTAGATCCTATGTGTTTTGAGAACATTTCCATCAACTGTCATAAACATCAATGTATAGCTCTCCTTTCATGGGGTATCCTTGTCAGGCTTTGTACCCAGATCACGGGGAATTTCCTATTTTCCACAAACACACTAGAACAGTGGCTACTACACATATGGAAAAGGAGAAACTGTGTAACAGGAAAGCATGAGATTTGAAATACTAACTTTACCCACAGTTGTTATTTTTGAATAATGATAATTTGTTGGAGAAACTGTGTAACAGGCAAGCATGAGACTCTGAAATACTAACTTCACCCAGTTGTTATTTTTGAATAATGATAATTTGTTTTCCTACAAAGTGTGCATTTTGTTGCAAGCACTCTAATTTATTATCATAGAGTTTTAATGATACTTATTTATTCTGAATTTTTGAAATTCACTTACACTTTTTTTCCTCTTGGTGATATTGCTCAGAGGTAGAAACTGACAAGCTAGGGGCTATATCCACATAAAGATTTTTTGGCCCACACTGAATAGGTTGTCACACTTAAGCATCAAAATTCAGATTTCTGATTCTTCTTAGATTTGTTCTTCCACCTGAAATAAGTTTATTCCACTTAACTTCCTCTCTCTTACTTAATAGGAAGGCAAGCACTACATAAACTTCTGTCTGGCTTTAGCCATATTCTTTACCTTTCATCCTTAACAACAGTAAGTAGCTGAGATTTGGAGTGCTTATAAGCACTTTACCTGTATTATCTCACTTATTCCCCATAAGAATCCAATATAGCTGCTATTACTATTTTACAAAGGAGAAAACTGAAGCACAGAGAAAACGCTTGCTCAAGAGTTCAAACATAAAACCAACTGGCTATCCATTTCTTCTGTAAGCATTTGTAATTAGCTTTTATTGCTTCTTTTACCCAATAACTTGATAGGTTTTCTTTTGTTTTCCAATTTTTACTTTCAATTTTATCACATTATGGTCAAATACATACACTGTCAGGTTGGGGATTTTTGCCTAACAATTTTGTAATGCTTTTTCTGATAGCCTAATTTGTTCAATTTAATTTCTATAAATATTCCATGTTCATGGAATAGGACCTATTGAATCAACTTTATTATTCCCATTATAAACATCTTTTATATCTTTTTCTGCTTCATCTGTAAATTAGTTAATTAACCACCTCAGATATTGGTTTTTATTTATCCAATCCTAGATTTCCATTCAGTTTCACTTTCTAATGTTTGATAATGTAAGTCTTCATATAAATATCCACATAAATGGCCAGAAGTCTTTTATAGTTCTGCTGCTGATCATATGTGGAGAGCAACCAAAAACAAGGTAAATCTTCTCTGCCCCAAGTCATCATCTTTAAATTGTATACTTTTAATTCTAGTAGTATTGCCCTGGCTGGTGTGGCTCAGTTGGCTGGAACACTGTCCCACAAACCAAAGGCCACCAGCAGTTCATGATCATGGGTTCAATTACCATCATGGCACACACCTATGTTTCAGGTTCAGTCCCAGTCATGGAATGTACAAGAGGCAACCAAACAATGTTTCTCGTCCTCTCTTTCTCCCACCCTTCTTCACCTCTCTCTAAAATCAATAAGCACATCAGGTGAGGAATTTTTTAAAAAGTAATACTAATAGTATAAGCCTCTGCTTTGTGAGTTTGGCTTTTCTTCTGTTTTATTATCTTGATTTTAACATTCCTATATATTTACACCCAAAATGTGCCTCTTCTAGACAACACAAAGTTGGGATTCTGCTCTTTGACTCAGTCAAAAAAAAATTTAAAAGTCAGGGGACTCACACTTGTTTACATTTTTACTATATGACTATATGACTCCCCTAACGTGTGTTTTGCTGTTTACTGTCTCTTCCAGTAAGCACTGTTTTCTTTCCTTCCCCCTACTGTTAGAGTGCAGAAAACAGATGTTTATAGTTCTAAAATTGGTTATACATTTTTAAAGCTCATTTTACTAACTATCAGCTTCAAGAATAAAAGTTTCTCTTTACTTTTTATGTTGAGAAAATATTCTTGGTTTATTTTGAGGGGGGACCTCAATAGTGAAGATAAAGAAATGGCACACTTTTATTTTGTACAGTGAAGAGCAACCCAATGGGAAGGATCTTAGATATTACACCCTATACCTTATTTTTCAAATCATTCAGATTGCACATTTTCTAAGAATCAGCACATGCACTTTGGACTTCACTACACTGACAATATGAAGTCCAGACTATGTTCAAATTACTTAATTCCACTAACAGTCCTGTTAACCTGCAACCTCACTGTCCCTGGACTTATTATACCACAATCCCAAAATCCAGGAAGTTCCAAAATCTACATTTCCCCCCTTAAATTTGGTGCCAAAAATAAGTTAGCAGGAACACCCATGAAGCTATTTATAATCTTAGTAGATCCCATTTACATGAATATATTTCACCAAAAAATGCCAATGCAATAACTAGGCATGTTAACAAATACAGAACATATGTACCATATTTCCATTCTAAAATGTGAAATATTTTGTTAAAGCATAGCTAGTACAGGTCAATATATTTTACTGATATATGTAATATAATACTGGATTGGACAAAAATATTTTTTGACAAATATGTCCAGTGACTTGGACATATTTTTCATTTTCACCAAATAACTTTATTAATTTGGAATATGTTGGTTATTTCCCGCTATTGGCTTCCAGTAGGTAGAAGACAGAGGTACTGCTAAACATCTTCCAATGCATAAGACACCCCCACAGCAAAGAAGTACTTGGCCAAAATGTCAGTAGTGACAAGAAACTTCGCACACCACTTTTTACACATTTTATCAGTCACAGCACCTTCTCCATATATTGCACAGATCTTTTTTTTTGTATTTCAGTTGTGTTTTTACCTTTCTTGAAATAATAAAGCGTAATATGTAAAAAACGTTCTGCATATTCTTCCATCTTCAATCAAAAGGACTGCACAAAAATGGAACAATTTTGATAATTTTAAATGCATGCTGATAGGAGAGCTGTCCCAATACAAGGTAACAAAATAGTTTTGAATTAAGTTAAAGACAACTAAGTACTACTAGAGCCATCGTACAGAAAAAACTAAACGAACATTTTGGCCAACCCAATATAAGACATAAATATACCTCCTAGCAGCGTCTGCCAAGAGAGCTTAGACGCAATGATACCCTGGTAGCAGGCATCAACGAGCATACCTACAGCCTAGACCTCAGTTTGGTATCACTCTCCAATAAAAGGAACAAGGATCCTTGGAGAGTGACAGACTCCAGAACTAAGGTAGGGATAATATAAGTCTGGCGGAACCAAAAAGTAGGACGTGTCTCCCTAAAACACCAGGATGGGGGCATGTTGAAAGGACACAGGAATCCAACCAAAATTGCTACCAGTGGCCAAAGCTGAACAATTTGAGCATCAAAATAAATACTAATAATAATGGTTAATACAATATTAAGTAGAGGTGGGGGGAGGAGTGGGGGAAAATGGAGACAACTGTACTTAAACAACAATAAAAAAGTTAAAAAAATACAATATTAATTATAATAACCTAAAGGATAAAATAAATACCTTTGCATCCATACTGATGTAACCGAATAAATAAATAAACAGACAGATAGATAGATAAATAAATAGATAAATAAATGGGAGAGAAGGGACAACTCTTCTTTATAGGAAAATTCTAATTAATAAAATGTACAAGAAATGAAGGAGACAGAAAATCACCTTTAGAACACAACAGTAATAATATCACAGGCAAATCTACCCTTAAGTGTTGAATTAGTGAGAGGCTGAAAGAGAAACAAGGTATCTGCACAGTGTGTGGAAATGGATTAACCTTGCCGAAGGTGAGGTATGGCCTTCACTCCAGGCTCCTGGGAATGAATCTCAAGGTCCTTGAAATGTCCTGTCTGGTAGGTGTGTTTGTTTACCTGTGGGCCCTGCACCACTCCAAGTAGTCTAACAATGTGACTTATGGTGGAGGCCTTGGGGCCCTGCTCAATAGCTGGAAAGCAAGACTCAGGTGAACTCCCCTGGCTGGCAATACCCTGTGTGTTGTCACACAGTGGGAGAAGTTAGCACTGTCCACAACTCCAGGGACAGGTCAACTGGAATCTTCACTCTAGGAACTGTCCTGCACCCTGCCATATGTCCCTCTTCCCTTGGCTGATTTTATTATTTGTTTCACTGCAATAAACCATAATCGTGAGTTCTGAGCCTTTCTAGAAAATTAGTGAACCTTTGGCCTTGGAGATCATCAAACAGGCAGAGAAAATGAGGGTGATCTTACAGACCCTCGAGATCTACACACCACCTCAAAGTACCTATCTCAAAATAAGTATTTATTAATTACAGGAAAACATAGTAACTTCACAATGGGAAAACTTGGCAGATAATACCTTAACCCTGATCAAGGTTAATATTATCTGTTACATGTTGATTATATGTACCTTGTTACAATGCAATGAGGACACCTCACTTTGGCTTCAAAAGGTCCATAACTTCAGTCAAACCAAGAGAAAGTATCAGACAGATCCAAATGGAGGGACATTCCAAACTAGGGAACCAGCACTCTTCATAGGCATCATGAAAGGCAAGGAAGTATTGAGGAACAGACACAGCCTGGAGAAGGTTAAGGTATGATGACAACAAAATGCAATGCAGGAACAGAAAAGACACTAGGTAGGAAACTGGTCAAATCCAAAAAAAGCCTGCAGTCCATGTAATAGAACAGTAGCCGTGATCATGAGTTAGGTAAATACACTGTGATTGTGGGAGATGCTAATATGAGGGGAGGCTGGGTGAAGGACACCACAAATGGAGGACACAAATAAGTGACAATACATATGGAATACTGCCAACAAGAGAAGCATTTAATGGCTGGGGTGGGGTGGAAACACAGTTAGCTCCAAGGGTTTTGGAAAAGGGACTCTGCGCCTGTAGTTTCATTACTCTCTCTCTCTCAGCTGGTTATACTACTTCAAAAGGGCTTTTCAAGGATGGTATGTGGCTGGCACTTACAGGAAAATTCTCCTGCCTTCAACACATGAAGCTTGAATACTTGGCAGGTTCCAGATTTCTTCCCATAAAAATCTGTGAAATGTTTATCAACAAGTACATAAAAACATTTCGACCACTACTGGAAGGTGCTAAGAAACTAGCTCATTATTTTAAAAGGAAGATAGACTATTATCTTTCTGCAATCCCTAATCATTCCAGTCACTACTGGTCATCAACAGCTGCTAACAAAGATGTCAGGGACCCCTGGAATAGCGCCCTACCACCTGGCAAGAGTTTTGCTAACCCCTCTCCCCCAAGAATCAAACTTCCATCAAACCAAGGCTACAGATGTAACTACTAATTTATAGGAAACAGAAGACAGGAACCTGTTAAACTATACCACAGTGACACAATCAGCAAAATCCACACTGGCCAGATTCTCCAACAAATACACAGAAGAGAGATGGAAGGAGAAGCCTACCAATGTAAAAGAAACTTAAGAAACATGTCAACCCATAGTCATAAATAAGTGTTATTGGGAAGCTGATTCAAGCAGTTATAAAAACCATTTATGGGCCCTGGCTTGTATGACTCAGTGGATTGAGTTGACAGCCTGAGAACCAAAGGGTCAACGGTTTAATTCCCAGTCAGGGCACATGCGTGGGTTGTAGGCCAGTTCCCAGCAGGAGACCCATGAGCGGCAACCATACATTGATACTTCTCTCCTTCTCTCCTTCCCTTCCCCTCTAAAACTAAATAAAATAAAAAAAAATTCACTGTTACCTTTACAAAAGAATTTACCATAGTTTCCTTCAAATACTGTGCCTCACTATTCTGTTTTCGGGATGGATGAATATATAGATGCATAAAGCCACAAAGTAGCAGGTCTTGTTGTGTCTACTTAGTGTTTTTTAAAAAATCAAAAATGTTGCTGACATTTTAAAATTAGATTTCAACATAACTCTGAACTAGGTACCCATAATGACTCATGCCACCTAGAGGCTGGTTCAGGACAGTGGCAGCTGTCCTCGGGGTCTTCCCAAAAGCCAAGCTCAAGGGCCAGCAGCCGTTTACCATCAGATTTCCACCTGCACTGTTAATCATCAGATTTCCACCTGCACTTTTGACACATGGTCTGCTTTGCTCTTTAACTTGCAGCCTACCAGGTAACAAACACTGAAGTTTGTAACCACTAACTTTCATTCAGCTTTTTGTTTAGTTAAATAAAACATGTCCACACTGATGCTAGGAATTTTGTAACTTTTTTCCTTAAATTCACATAAAAACTAAGGAGTTGATGAAAGAGCATTCTGAACATAAGGTAATACAAAGAACATAGAAAACATCCATCCTATGTATTTCTCCTGTCCCTAATTAAGCCCCAAGCTAACTATCAGAACCCTCACTCCCCCAGCACAGCAGCACACACAGCCTCACCTGCATGCTCCCAGTTCCTTTCTGCTTTTTTTTCTTGACTAGCTGAATGGCTCGGGAATCAGTTCTTGCTGAGCCCCCACTTTCCTGAGATCAAAGAAAAGTGTATCAGTCACTTGACCGAAACAGCAAAGGGAGGGTAGCAAGGAACTACTGAAACATAGTAATTCTGCTTCCTGAACAGAGTGAAGTATAATACTCTTTGAGAATCTCCAGCAAAGGCTCAAATATTATAGAGAATCAAATATTATATACAATTATAGTGATAGTTAAATAAAATCAGAGTTGGAACAATATATATAATTTTATTACCCAGATATTCAAAATTCATTCCTCCAAAGTCTAAAACATTAAAATATTTTATACAGAAACTGTTAAAAATGAATTACATATTTCTTTGCTGTCTGAAACAAATAAGCAGTCTTCCCTCAATGATTCCGGATTAATTTACTGCAGCAATTCCCAGCATTTTCCAGAGCATGCCACATTAATACTTGTATGGCAGACCTGGAGAGGTCCTATTCCATATACCCACTGCAGAGGCCACTCCTGTGGCAGGTGCTCAGCTCAGTGTCTTACAGACCAAAAAAGTAATTGGTTATGAATTCAGGAAGTTTACTGAGGGAGTCAGACAGTAGTACAGTATTTAAATAGGAATTCAGCTGAGTTTGTGAATGTTTTATAAGAAAAACATTTTAATGCTTATCACTACAAAAATAGAAAGAACAACCCTAAACAGCTCATGGCATACCTGTAACCCATTCACCACACACCATCTGTGCTCAGAAAATCGAGGCAGCCCCACGTCACTCAGCTAGCAAAAAAATGAACAAGGGGTCAGGACCAAGGTCATGGTGGCTCCTCCTGCCTCCACCCACAGTTAGGCCTCTGATGATGCAATCGCACCAGAGAACTACTGTTTCCCAAGGCACTGAGGCCCTGCACTCAGGCAGTGACATCCCACAAATCTCTGAGCCTTAGCCATGTCTCCTCCAGGCCCAGGCACCTGCACACCAGGCAATTGCTGTACCCACCAAAGCAGAGATTAGCACATGTTAGATATGCCCCCACAATAAACAAGGCACCAGACAAGGCTAAACAGAGATGGAGGTGCTCTCAAAAGATGTAAAAGCTGGCTCCATGGTGGGTGAATTATCACATCCTTCAAAATTGATCCTAATTCAAAGAATTAAACTTTTTTAACAAGTTGTGGTAAGATTTAATATTTTGATCAATATCACTATCAAATTTAACCTGTGCCACAAAGAAAAATACCTGTTTGATCATTTCCATCTGAACCTGAGGAAAGAAATCAGACTTCTCCAAGAATCTTTAAATTATTTTTAAATTACATTAAACGTAAAAGCTATATAAAGTATATTAACTGTCAAGCCTCAAAACTGGAGAACTATTCATAACCCTACAGAAACAAAGGTTCACAAACCACTCCTATTTTCCCCCTTAATTCCAATTATTTTAAGAAAATTGTTTTGTATGATTGTAAAGTTTCCATTAATACTCTAAAGACAGTTGATAACAAGATCCCCCTTACTCTGGTTATTAGTAAGTCTAAGGACTTGTTATTATGTGAAAAGCACAAAGGCAGACCTTTCAACATTATGAAATACTACCAATTTTTTTTCAGGAAAAGAAACACATTACCAAGTAATCACACAGCACTCAAAAGGACTTCAGAAACCATCTGGCCAATCCCCCTCATTTTAGAAATGAGACTTTAAGGCTCAGACAGGTTAAGTGATTTGCTCGAGGTTGTAAAAACTAATTAGTTCTAACTCAGGATCAGAATTCAGATTTCCAAACTGGTAGTCCAGGGCTCCATTCTTTCACAAAGAGTAAGAAATGTCTGTACATAAATGATTAATCCAGAACATTCTCAAAATTGAGTGTAAGAGAAGTGGGCTATGTGGCAGTGACTGAATATAGCATTTCATACCAAATAAAAGTTGCCAGTCCCTGCACTGAGCCCTGTATCTCTCACAGGACTGTGCTTTTCTGGAGGGCTGGAGAACACAGGCCAGGGCACCTCTCTGCTTTGTTCTTGCTGCCTGACAGCTTCAGGGCCGGGAGGTAAGTCTGGTTCCACTTTGATTGAAGCCAGCAATTCTGGGACACTGGTGTCCCCTGGGAGGTTGCTTGAAGAGGTCAGTGTGGTGGTGTCCACTGCTAAACTGCTGCTGGAGGTCAAAGCCCGTGGGTCCTGACTCAAGTTCTTGACAGGCAGAGCTACCAGACAGCCTAATCCTCCTGCACTTACAGTTTGTATATCATCCATATTGAAGTTGTTTTGCTGAAGAACTGTGGCTGTTGTCCCAAGAACAACAGGGCTGTCCAGGCTTGGAGGAATGTCATTGTGGGCCACCAAGACCAGTGGGTCCATCAGCCCTAAGGAACTATTATTAGGAAGGTTCCCTCCAAGAGAGGAGCTCACAGAAGTCACATCAATAGTCAGGATTCCAGGGGTCAGTGCCTCGTCCGAGGCCCCTGCTGCACTACTACCATCAGCAGGAACATCAGAGAAGAGTACTGCCAGGTCTATGTTGTTGAGCTCACTTTGGCCTGGGCTGCCAAGTTCACTGAGTGGAAGAGAACTGGGAGCTCCTAGCTGAGGGAAGAGATCTGAAAAGGAAGGAACAGTCCAGTTATTTTATACCCTTAGAAGACTAAGAAGTTGTTTTGTTTTTAAAGATTTTATTTACTTTTAGAGAGAGGGGAAGGGAAGGAGAAAAAGAGAAAGAGAAACATCAATGTGTGGTTGTGTCTCGTGTGCCGCCTACTAGGGCCTGTCACAAACCAGGCATGGGCCCTAGACTGGGAATCGAAGCAGTGACCTTCTGGTGTGCAGACCCACACTCAATCAACTGAGCTACACCAGCCAGGGCAGAAGACTAGCAAGTTTTATTTGTACACAAGATGTTAGGCAACCCATCAAGACAACATCTACTGTTTAATTCCTGACCCTGCTGCCTGGCACATCAAAAGCAGCACATTCAATGAAGAAAGCCTGATGACACATAAGGCATTTTGCATATGTTGTCTCAAATCCTAGAGCTGACGGGGATGTCTCCAGATGGAGGAAATAACTCAAGACTCTAAATAACACTTTCTAAAATCACATTAATGGGTAACAGACCTTGAAGCCACTTCTTTCCCGGCTGTAAACCCTGTACACTTCCTGCTGTACAACAGCTACTCCTGCTGTACAACAGCTACCCCTGAGACTGTAAAACTCTCCATGGCATCCAAATCTTCCGAAGTCAGACCAAAGATAAACTCTGGTTCTGAGAATATTTTTGGAATTAGCTTGTATCAGCTCATGTCTCATCAAACTCTATGCACCACTGCACAACTAGCTGCCACTCCAAAACAGATTTGAGTCATTTGGGAGTGGTGAAAGGGGGACAAAAAACTGGCCGGTAGGCCCCAGCTCTAGGGAGTTGTAGAGAACTAGAGATCTGGCCCCCAAGGCACGCTAGAGATGGACTCCCCTCCCCCTACCACCTTTCTGCCCCCAGCCTCTAATACTCCCCCGACCCCCTGCTATGATCATCCTGAGGGGACAGTCTGTCTGACCACCTTTGTGCCTCAGCACCAGGCACAGTGCCTGTTGGCCCTTAAGCAACATTTAAGAATTACAGTAGAAACAATTCTAGTAGATCCCTCTTCATTCAGTCTTACTGGTCCCAATACTCTTTAATCATTTAATTATTAGTTATCCAATCAAGTAGTCGAAATAATCAGAATATCCCTGGGGGAATAATGTACACTGCATACTTTTTAAAAATTTCAATGAATATTCAAGTGGGGGGTTTATACACAAGTGCACTCAATCATCCCAAATCCAGAGCCAAACAAGGGCCTGATATTATTCTTAACAAATTCCTACCTGCAACTTCTACAATGTGCCAGGACCCAGCCAGATGAAAAAGGCTCTCAGTTCCTGGCTCTATTCCTCCCATACCAAACATTAGCTAATCCCAAGTTCTTACTTTCTAACTGTGGACACCAGGTAAGAGTGCCCAATATATTTGCCATGCAAACCTATGAAATAATCGACTCTAGACAACCCCCCCAAAATAAATTTAAAAATAATCAAATTTACTGTCTTATTACTTCAAAGTTTAAATGTAGGGTCAATATATTATTACTTCTTAAGTATCTCTTAGTAATGAAATATTCTGAAAGAAAATGGCAGTGATTTTTTGGAAAAGTTAAAAATAAAAACCATCTTTTTTCAAAACTTTCCAAAAATTCCCTTGACAATTCTGAGGAATCAGCTCCCTATGAAAAGGTTAAGAATAAAAAGCTTGGTGCAAATAGATAGTGATTTGTCCAAAAATTTCCTAGTTAGGACTTTATTAATTCCACTTTTACTGAAGACCTGGTATGTACAAGAACCACATATTCAAAAATCATTAACATTAATTAATAGAGCATCCAGCATTAGGTTACAATCATGGCCTTCTTCCAGTCCTTCTTTGTCTATGTGACCTCTAGCAAATCCTTCTCATTTCCATCTCAGTTTCTTTGACAGAGTGGTTAGGAACCCTCTATCCCAGGACCACTGTGAGGAGAAACTCAAAGAGCTAATCCAGGAAAGTTGGTTCACAATAAATGGACGTTCCCAAGCATTTATTTCTCATGAGGCATGCACTGAGCCAACATCTGGTCATCTACCCAGCCCTAACTTGTGGCAGGGAAGAATTACACAAGTAAATCAATGTCACATCATAAATGTGGAGCCTGGAAAACGGGCACTACAGAAGCACCTGAGAGGTTCTTATATCCAAAGAACAAACAGTGCTGTTGCTGACTTCTGTATTAGCCAGACTAGGAAAGGGGAAGGAGCAGAGAGGCCGGGTGCATGGTATCACAGACCACCAGCTCACAGTTGGGCAGGTAAGTTTTAAAGACCGAGGCAGGAACCTAATCAATCACTGAGGGCCTCTGAACATCAGCATAAGGGACCTGACTGGCCTGTGAGCCAAGGTGACAGCCTCTAACATGAGTCCTCAAGATACCTACCTAATGTCTAGAAGGACAGTGTTCTTAAATACAAAGCAATCACTGTTACAGCCAAAGGAGGGAAGAAGTGACCACACTAATGGGATCAGAGAAAGGTACAGGAAGGTCACAAACATTCAACTGAACTAAACTACTCATCAAGCCCTATTCTTGACACTTTAACAAGATATTGCAATATGAGAACCACTCAAATTCCATGTTTGAGAGATGGACAAACCAGGGCTGGCAGGCCTATTCCCTGCCCAGAATCGCACAGCTAGTAAGCAATTACAACCCAAGGCTGGTGCTGCCTGTCACACAGGTGGCAATAAGCAGGACCTGGTTAGCAGCACACTCAGATAACTCTATAGCTTGCCAGGATTTCACCAGCCAGGTCCTGCCAGGCACAGCAACCCCGCCATACCCAAGAGAGCAGGGTGATGAGAGAACTCTAAGGAATCAACCACGTGGCCACCCAGACCTCTCGACATCCTGACCACAAGACTGTAGATTGCAGCCTCAAGAGGCAAGATTCTAAGTTCCATGCCACCATGTAACCAAATGAACAAGGCTATCTTGTGAGCCCCCTGCCTCTCAGAGAACTGTCATGGTTCCCTCTCTGCCCTCACAATCCTGTCCACATGGTGAAACACAACTCTGTTCTCATCTTCAAGGCCTTTCCCCAGCAACGAAATGGAGGAGACAAAAGGGTGTGCTCAGAAAGAACCAATGGGACTTAAAAAGAGCAGTTGAAGAAGACTGAAACAGCAGAGGAACACAGGGGGTTCCTAGGTCTCAGGGGGACACAGATTTAGGAGGCATATGCTAGGAAAAGCCAACCAAGTAGAAGACTGAATGTTTTCTAAGGATGGATCAGAGAAGCAGAGGTAAGTAGCGGCAGGAGAGTCTGAAAGAGGCCACCAGGTTTGGCAGCCATGGTCCCTAGACTGGTAACACCTCACTGTACTAGATTAACTTAACCTAAGACTCAGCCAACTTGAGAGAAGCTAAGGAAGGAATGACATGCTTTTGCTTCTCTGAAACAGGCTGACCTTACACACCTTTGGAGTCCTCTAAGAGGGACAAAAATCAAGCAGACCTGGGTGCTGGCTGTGCTGCCTGATGACATGTGCCTTCATGCTGTGCTTGGAGGTGAACAGTCTATTACAGCTGGAAACCGGGCAACAGCTTTTTGGAGCACCCACATCCTGCAGGTGTTTCTTGGAGTGAATGTAGAGACTGCTACGAGCAGAAAACCTGGCACAGCACCCTGGAACAGAAACAATGATGACTGTTAAATCTGTGGATTACCAAGAAACCAATACTGACATTTCCTTGTCATATCAGAATCATGTCCATGCTTTGGCTACTGGCCAGAGAGATACACTGAAGACCCCTTGAAGTAGCATCACAAGTAATTAAATTTGAAAGCAAACTCTGTTTTTAAAAGGAGATTTGAAGTTCCACATCATTTGTGTGTAAGATGTGTGACCCTGGATAAGTTAACTCTGAGCTTATTTCTTCACCCATTACACAGGGCTGCTAGAAAGATTAAGTTAAATTAAGTGTTAACTCCTTAAACATTCAATTGTTAAAAATTTATACTAATCATCTCTATTAAGCTACTATTATATAACCACCATAATTGTATGACATTTAAAGTTAGAAGCTATCTCAACAGATTACCAACACCAATTCTTATCATTTTACCGCTAAGAAACTGATGCCCAGACCAAACAAATGGCCCTAAGTCACAGATGTGAGCAGAACCTAGAACTGCCACTGTTTTATTGACTACTCAACTGCTTAGCCAGTCAGTAAGATTGTAGACCTGCACACAGGTCAGAGAGAAAACTAGAGAGATTCAAAAATATAGCCACCTTCCCTCATGCCCTGATTTTCCGCTGTTGGAGGTCTGCACCACAGGGACAGAAAGGGAAGTGGGGTTCTTGGCATTTTGTGACCTGGTAGGGACATGTAAACAATCAGATGTCATAACAAAGGGCAGAATAAACCAGTTCTAGTGCCGTGGCATATGCTGGAAGCAGAGGAAGCAGCACACCTCCAGAGAGGATAGAAAAAAGATTTCAGAAGGCAGCTACCATGTGAGGTAACTGGGTCCCAACAAGTGGTAGGGGCCAGCCAGAGCAGAGCACGGGCATCCCCGGTCAAGGGAACTGCCAAGCTAAGGCATGGACACCATAAAGGGCAGCAATGCTGAGTGGGTAGGTCCTGCTCTGGAGCTAGCATGACTGTATCTCAACTTCAGTTCAGCCCTCTGTAGCATATAGCCTTATTTATTCTTTTGGAATCTCCTTTTTCCTTTCTGTAAAGTAGAAATGACACCAACCTCACAAGAATTATGAGGACTAAGTGTGCAATACCAACCTACAGAGTACTCACAGAGTGCCTAACCAAGTAGAAACAAGCATCTTTACACTGTAGCAACTTTCAGGGTGGTGAGGGGGAGCTGCTGGAGTCCAGGGCCAGGAGGAGGCCTATTTTAGGAAAAGAAGCTATAAAGACAGGACATGGCCAGATGAATAAGGGTTTTGGCTGCTTCTGATGAGTTTTGAACTTATATCATTTTCAAACAAAGCTTCAAACTTGTTTTCTAGTCAGGCTCATGCCAGTACGTTTGGAAAACACCATAGAGAAAGCAGATGCTCTAGGCCTCACCCTCAGGCATCTTGTCTACAATGCCTACTGTGTTCTACCCAGTGCATGGCAATACCCTCTATCTGCCATGTTCCTGACCACTTTTTCCAGCTGGGAGTACTCAGCACAGATTTCTGAAGGCAGCTCACAGAGCAGAGGTGCTGGATATACTTTTTAATCAAGTTGCTTTCCCAAAGAGCATGTAATTATTCAAATCAAAGATCAACCACAATGAGGGGGTCTGCTACACACTTTTGCCAGCAGTTGAGTTTCCATTTTTTTTTAATATTTGCTAATTCAACAGGGAACACAATATATTTCACTTTAATTTGTATTTTCTTTGATGACCAGAATGTGACCATTTTTTTCACGTTGACAGTGTTATTTCCTAATTACAGCATTAACTGTTGAGACGTCAGTTCTTTACAAATCAAAGATATTAATAAACAGCAACCCACCTTTATACCAAGACACCACACCCAGGGGAAAGGTGAAAGCAGTCCTGTAATGACAACTTCCCTCCAAACTGGCAATATCCACAGGCATCTGCTCAGCCTGCATCCTCATTTGCATAGTGACCACACAAACATCTACCAACCTTGACTCCCTGTGAGACATTCTGCAACATACTAGAGAAACCACCACATGTGTCCTGGAGAAGCTCCCATCCCATACATGTTGTCCTTGGTCCACCATCTGTCCTCCCTTATACATGCTCCCTGCTGATGGCCCTCTATCCTTTCTCCCTCCTCCAGTTACCATGGAAAAAAAGATAGTGCTTGTTTTTAACGTACTATTGAACATCTACAAAAGCAGAGAAAATGGCATAATCAACCAGATCCAAGAATATCAATTCTTTCCCAATCTGAAAACCGGCTCTGAGATCCCTCCACCAAGCTCCTGCCTTCACCACCACTCTTGACAGTCAAGAGCAATTTCAACCAGCCAATGCCCTATCTGCATTATCTGCATCGCTCTAACTCTACCGTAGTCAGCAACTGCCCTTTCCTTTCCTTCAACCACCTCTCTAGAAGCATCTCCAGCCTCACCCTAGCCTCCCTCTCAGGTACTAGAGCAGAGTTCTGCCCCAGCTACTCCACTGAACCTCAAACCTTGTTTTATAAGTGAAACAATCCAATGACCCTGCCTTCTAGAGGAGCCCCCACACATTCCTCACCAACCTGCCACGCCTCGGCTCTCAGGACTCCCCTCCTTTTCCAAACATCCTCCTCCCTTGACCTTATGGTTTCCTACTTTTCACCTGAATTTGTGGCAGTCCCCAGGGTTTTGTCCTAGGCCTCCTTGACAATACAAATCATAACAACAGCAATAGGTGATCTTTCCAGGTGGCTTAGATGTGCCTTAATTAATCTTATTAACTAGTTGAACCCTCATAATAAACCTATGAGGTTTATTACTGCTTTACAAATGATGAAGAGGCACAGAAAGCTTGAGCTGCTCAACCAAGGTCACAGAGCTACTAAAGGGCAGGCCCTGGATTTGAATCCAGGCAGTCTGGATCTAGCTTTCACATTCTTAATCACTACACTGCCTCTCTTTGATTTACAGTTGACCCTGAACAATACAGGGGTTAGGTGGGCTGACATCTGCAGTGTCAAAAATCCATGCATGACTACAGCCATCCCTCCCAACCACAGAGTTGACCCTTGAACAACTTGGGTTTGAACTGTGTTGGTCAACTGAATTGCTGTCAACTCCAAAAAATGTGCATGTAAGTGGACTCACACAGTTCAAATCCATGTTGTTCAGGGGTCAACCATACACTGTTCCTTGAGAATTACATCCATTTCCATGGCTTAAATGATTACTGGTGTGCTGCTTGCCCCACTCCAGACTACCTTCTCACCGAGCCCAGCAGTACAGCCCCCTGCCCTCTGAGGAACTCAATTTGCAAAGTGCATGGATACCTAAAATGCAGCATGTCCAAACCGAACTCTGCTTCCTCCAACTACTGCCGTTTCCCCTTCCAAACTAAGTTACTGACCCCAACTAGTGCCTCTCCCACAACTCCCATCTTCCAAATCTGCCATCAAGCACTGTTAATTCTAACTTCTACCTCTCCTGTCTCTGCCGCCTTCCCTTCCTTCCCCCGCCAAACCCCAATCCAGGCACCAGCAACTGATTTAAGGAAACCAGACTGAGCCTACACTGAAATTTGATCCCATTGCTCCCCAGCCCCAAGCACTCAAGAGCTTGCTTTTCTTACAGCACTGGGAGATCCCTCACTCTGGCCTTTCTGCCACCCCAACACCTGGCTAACTTTTCCTCACTCTTCAGCTGACGGGCAGGCCATTCTCATGCCCCAGAAACAGTCTGGGTGACCCTCTTTGTGCCTCCATAGCACTCTACATGGTACCTATCTCCATGTCATACCCTAACTGAGCTCTGATGAAGAGAACTGAACCTTGGTTATCATCTGTATTATACTCATTACTTTGTAGGAAATGGTCTTGGCTTCAAACGGGTCTTTAGTAACCAGAGAAGTTTGCCTGAGGTCACCAACTTAGAGGAGAGTAGACCCAGGATTCAAACTCACAACTGTAGACTGACCTGGCCCTGCCACCTACCAGTGCCTACAGTAAGGCTAGCACAGCCAAGCCACACTTTTGGTGAATGAATCATACCTTCAGTGTTTTAGAGGGAAAAAAAGCCCTAATACCCTTCTAAAAAGCCAGCCTAGCTTTACTACTGCCCAATCACAGCAGGAGTAGCAGCCATTTACTGAGTCCATGATGTATGCCAGATGACAAAACAAGCATTTTTCAGGTTATTTCAGCAAATTGCCACAACCAAATTAAACAGGTAAGTAACAGATCTAGTGAGAGTACTGCAGGGCCAAAAATCAAACCAGGTCTGATTCTGAAGCCTGTTCTTTCCAATACATTGATCCTAAGACAGAGCAATTAACTAAAAACCAAGTAAATCTAATGCTACAACTTACACTCACCTTGTCTTTAAGCAACTAAAACTTACCTTTAAACAGCTAAAAATTACAACATCAGTGTGGAAATGGTGCTAGTTTACAGCTCAAAGTAACATATTAAAAATCTACCTTCCACAGGACACTCAAATGGTTTTGTGCCCAAGTGGGTGATACTGTGGCCTTTCAGATGCTCTGCTCTTGTGAATGACTTCCCACAGCCTTCAACAGGGCAGCTAAATCTCCGGTCATCATCGTGTTTCCTGCAAGAACAGAAAAACAGGACACTAATTACTCATATAACCTGAACGCACCAAGCCTCAGAGGTGACCTTTTGTTTAAAATTCTGCAAAATATACCAAACTACAAACACTTTGCATTTTTTAAAAAACAACCAGTACACTTCAGAAAATCTTAATTGTATCTCTAGTCCACATGGGCGTATTTGCAGTTTAACCACCCTGTAATTAGAAATTCTACTTCAATGACCTAGCTGATCCCTGAGTCAGACCCAGAACAATCAGTGCTGCTTTAATCTAGAAATAGCTGATTCCCAATGTATTGATAAAGCTTCATCCACTGTTAAGGAATCCTGATAATAAGCAAGGCTTCCAACTCATAGAGGGCAATGATAAGTGTGCACAGAAAATCCACTGCAATGCTAAAAGGACCTTCTCAAGCCCATGCATAAACACTGTCCTTTCAAGTAAACTTTTTATATTAAACCCCTCAAACACTATAGCTGTGCAAGCATGGAAAAACCACCCAACCTCTTGAGTCCCAATGCAAAACAGGGAGAACAAAAACATCAGAGTCAAAGCTGTAAAGACTAAAAAGATACACATGCAAAGTGATGCGCATCACGATTAGGTAGACTAAACCCTCCAAGGTGATCATTATTATCATGGAAAGTCTGTACTGCACAAGGAAAGCTTATTCCTCATTTTTTCTTAAAAATATAGGAATGTATATAAAGGGTGCCAATTAAATTTAAAAACAAGTTTACACAGAAAAAAAACTGACTTTAGGTGATCAGGTTCTCAGTGGTTCTTTTTATAACTTTCTGAATTTTCCAAATTATCTATATTCAGCTGTCTTATAAAAAATGACATATATTTCATTCATAGGCTTCTGCTACTAAGAAACAATTCATTCATTTTCAAAACTTATAATTCAACCAAAATGCATAGATTACCTTTTGTGCCTCAGGAGTTTAGACATGCTGGTAAAGGTCCAGCCACAACTGTCAGAGTCACAAATAAAAGGTCTTTCACCTTAGGAAAAAAAAGGTTACATCACATAATTATAACTGCAAGCTACAACAAAGACAAATCTCTGGTCCAAATGACATTGCATTCTCTAGCTCATTACCTGTATGACTTCTCAGGTGAATTTTCAGGCGGCAGGCTTTGTCATACTGTTTACTGCAGCCAGGGAAGGAGCAAGAAAAGAGCTCCTGTTCTCTGAAGTGGGCACGGTTATGGGAAAACAGAGCACTCACTGTGATGAAGGTCTTCTCACAGCCTAAACAACAAAAACAGACCTGCTCACTGATGTGGCAAAAATCACAGAACACAGCTACACTTGTCACCAACCAGGACACTCACTGCTGGCCTTGACTGAAGCAGACAAGGAATAAAATGATTAAGAAGCAACTGTGAAAACTTACTACCATTGACATCTGGCTTTGTAACAGTTAAAGAGTGGCCAAGGGGAGTCAACAGGTTCACACAAGCCACTTGTTTTGATGTGACTTAAGAGATGAAGGACCTGATCAAGGAAAGTCCTCCAATCACAACCACCTGTTCCCAGTTCTGTAGCACAGATCTTGCATACATTATCAACTCAAGTGTCAATGCTGCCAGTGTGAGACCCCAAAAATCCAATGAGAAAAATTAGACAAGGAACAAGATTTTCTCTGTTAGGGTTGAGTTGGAATGGCCACAAATCACTGTAGTATCTGAGACTTTTTAACCCCTGGGGTTGATGCCGCATCCTCTACAATTATAAACATCCTCCCTGATATCCTCTGCAACTGGCAGCCCCCAGTGCTGTCATCTGGCTTCTCTTTCTCCTTCTTCCCATTTTCTCGGGACTCCCTGCTCTGTCAAAGGCTACTGGAGCCATCTTCACTAACACGGTCTTTCCTATCCCCTCCATCTTCAGCCCCAAGTTGAGCCCCAGCCAAAGCAGTCTACCTAAGCAATTTCCATACTTTCCACACCAATAGTTCTCCTTTGAGAAAAATATTTGGTGCCCAAAGAGAGTGGAAGATATCAGGCTCAGGCTACAAGATGCTTATCAGGTGTCCTACTTGCAGCTCTTCTCACAGCCTTTAACATGCTACCATAGTACCTATAAACCACCCAGCAGATACACACTGCACAGCACCACATATCGGCATAAAAGTACTGACCCAAAGAGCCCTGTTCTTTCTGGCAAAACTGAACTGGGAAAATGTAACCTCTCTAAATGCCTAAAAGCATCCTCTTTGCCATCGTCTGCTCCCCACCCCCTTTCCCCAATTTGGGGCTTTGGTATAGATGACTACTTTATCAGGTAAATCTGAGCATGCTGAATCTGAAACATTTCTTGGTGCTTCACTGATCCATCTCCTCTTCCTACCCATCTCAAACACTGACACTCCACAGATCATCTAGCTCAGGGGTGCCAAACTCATTTTCACCAGGGGCCACATCAGCCTTGTGGTTGCCTCCAAAGGGTCAAATGTAATTTCAACTCCTTAACAGTTAAGGAGTAGTTACATTTATACAGTCCTAAAATTACATTAGGCCCTTTGAGGGCAACCACAAGGCTGATGTGGCCCCTGGTGAAAATGAGTTAGACATCCCTGATCTAGCTCAAAGCCCTCAGAAGACCTCATGCTCTAGAGCACAGTGGGTCCTTGACTTTTCCTAGTATTATACTCAGAATCATGCTCTCTGTACATTTTACTATAAAACTGTCTTTAAGTCACTTTCAAGTTCCCAGAGTGTATGACTGAAAAAGGTTTCCAGTCAGTGGCCTAAAGCCATATTCTTCACAAAGAGGGACACACAAAACAATCTACAACATGTGGGGGGAAAAACACTAGAACTTGTTAGCATTTGTTCATTTCACTCTTTCAAATTCCCTATATTTGAGTATATTTTATAACATGTCAACACACTCATGGACTCATGTTAGGTGCATGCTTGCCTTCATCCTCTGCTTGGCCCTCCCACACCTTCCCCACAGCCCACATTTCCTGCCTTGGCCCTGCATATTTACCAGTCAACTTTCCCCAAACCAACTCCTTCCCAGGAAGGAATCTCCTCTTTCTCCCAGGTGGCATTGTGTCTATCTTGAAGCAACTAAATCCACCTATCCACTACCGCAGGCAATCAATGTGGAGAATAAAACACCACTGATTTTTTTCTAACTGCTCAGCTTCAGTTGCTTCATTTGTAAAATGAGGACAATTTTAAGAACCTCACAAAACTGTGAAGTCCAAAGAAAAGTATAAAAGGCACAAAAATCTGTGCTACACCATTTTAGGGTCTTACATCTGGCCACTCATCTGTTTTCCTCTGGCACCGAGTGTGCACCCCATAGATATATAGATATATTTCTAAATGATGACACCGAAGGAAGTAAAGACCTGTCTCACTACAAATCTCTGCATTCTTTCTTTCATTAACCACTACAAGCACCTTCACAAAGACCTCCTGTCTCCACCATGGGGAATGACAACTGATTAGCTGTGACACTTCATGGTCGAAATCTCCGCAGCGATTCACGTGACCTGGGCGGTGTGCTTCCGTTCCCACCTCTCATACTTGGCCCACCTAGTTCAAATCCTGCCCAACCCAAGGCCGGGGCAGGTCTCCGTGCACGCAGTCTAAGCAACTGCATGCATTTGGACCTGGCACCCCGCATCCCGCCCGCAGGCCCCGGGTTACCGGGAAAGTCACACTTGTAGGGCCGCTCCGGCTCGAAGTGGCTGCGCTGGTGAGAGCTGAGCTTGGCCTGCGTGGGGAAGCGCTCCGTGCACACCTCACACTTGAACAAGTTCTCCTGCTCGTGGCCCTTCATGTGTGCCTTAAGGTTGTACACGGTGGTGAACTTCTTGCTGCAGCCACCCACCGGGCAGCCGAAAGGCCGCAGCTTGTCGTGCGACTGCAGATGTCGCTTGAGTTTATAGGAGGTGGTGAAGGCCCAGCCGCAACCGTCCAGGGGGCACTTGAAGGGTCGCCGGCCCTGGCTGCTTCCATGGGTCAGCAGGTGCACCTTAAGCTGATGCTTTTTGGCGAAGGAAAGAGCGCACTGCGGCTCAGGGCAGGAGTAGCGGAGCGCGCTGGGACCCGGGGGCCCACGGCGGCCCTCGGCCGTGCTCGCAGACTCCTCTCCTGGCTGCGGGGGCGGGCCCCGGGATGGGGGATCCTGCGGTGGCGGCTGAGCAGCAGCCAGCGTGAAGACGCCGTGGTCGAAGCGCACGACCAAGTCCTGGCTGCTAAGGGTGGCTGTGTTCATGAGGGCCGCACCGGGCCCGGGGATGGCAGCCGCACCGCTGGAACCCGGCTGAGGGCGTCCAGCAGGACTCGCGCCGGCGCCAGACTCGGCCTCTCGTCGCCCAGAAGTCTCGGCCGGGACGCCGCGCGGCACTTCCAGCAGCACCAAGAAGGAGTCGCCGCCATCCTCTAAGGTCGGTGGTCTTGGCCCAGGGTCCGCCGCCGCCCGGGCCTCCCATCTTAGTGGTCCGGACCCGTCATCCTCAGGACCACGCAGGAGCAGCAGGTGGCGGCGCGCAGGGCCCGGGCTGGGAGGTGGCCCCGGACTTTGGCGGAGTCGGCTGGAGCCTCCGCCATGTTGGGCTCCACGCGGATTCTGGGCTGCGAACAACTCCGGGAGATCCATCTTGGACCCAGCAGGGGCGTCCTAGTCGCAGGTCCGAGGAAGCACGGTCTGCCCCGCCCAGGCATGCGCAACGCTGTGCGTCTACTCCGGAGCGTCGGCTGCAAAACCCGGCGCGGGGTACGGCCTGGAGCCGCGCCTGCGCGTGAGCTGAGGGGCGACGTGTGCGACGTAAAAGGCATCTCTCCGTGGTCCCCGCGACCTAGTCAGATTTCCTACTTCGAGGGCTGCCCCCTTTGATTCTCTACCCCAGAGCGAGGCTAGCCTGACTTAGAGCAGTTCTCTTTCATCTGGGTAGTGGGTTATTTGCAGCTGCTCACCTTCACATTCACAAGTCTGAGGAAACTGAGGCACAGAAAGTTCGAGTCCATTGCACCACATTGCACAGACCTGAATGGCTTCAGAAAACTAGCGAAATTGTCAACCGTCCCTGCACTGGCCTCTGGCCAGAGACCTCGCTTGCAGAACCCCCATATCCTTTCCTGGTATCTATGGCTTACCTGACAAGATTCCTGCCTATACTTCCAATTGCATTTCCTAGTAAACTTCACACAATTCACCTGATAGCCCTCAACTCAGCCCTTGCCCTGTTTCCTTTCCCCACCCCTGCACCTCCGGATTCTATCCGGAGTCCCTCCACTTTTTATGTCTCTGCACCAAAATCCAAACCCGTTTCCCCCTGAGTTCTTAGGAAAATAACTCCATACCTGGTCCTCATCCTCCATCTATCACTCCCTCCACTCAATCTGTTCTCTATGGAGCAAACTTTTGTGATCTTACAAAAATGGAAATCTAGTTATGCTCTCCTCTGTGCTCCCCATTTCCCTTATGGCCTTCCTGGTATCCCCTGCCCCCAAATATACTCCTCTTTGCTCGCATTTCTCACCATGTTAGCTTTCACTCTATAATCTCACTGCCACCATCTTTTTCCCAGTTTCTCTTACAGGCCAAGCAATTTCAACCTCAGAGACTTTGCAGAGCTGGTCTTTGATTCCTCTGGGAAGTCTTAGCTGCCCTTCTGAACCAAAGTACACCTTCACCCAGACCCTTATTCTCCAACTCCCCTTTTGTTTACTTTTATAGCTCTTAATTGCCATTGTTTTTATTTTTCTCTTTCCCTATATTCCATTGTCTGTGTCCCCTTTAGAATGGAAACTCATTGAGTCTAGGAATTGTGTCAGTCCCTTTCACATCTATATGCCCAGAGGCTAGCAACAAAGACTCAGTAAATACATATGAATAGATGAATGTTTTATTGTGGAAAGTATTTTTAAAAGAACGTACATCAATGGTACTGAAAAAAGGAAATATGTTAATATGTATATGTATGAATGTGTGCCAAAAATGTATTTTTCCAAGACCAAAGGATGAAATAATCTTTTCAACAAATGCTACTTACAAAACTGGATATCCACATGTAAAAAAAATTAATAATTTGGACCTCCTGCCTCACACCATACATAAAAAGTAATTCAAAATGGATCAAAGACTTAAATGTAAAAGCTAAAACTATTAGAAAAAAAGCCTAAGTGAAAATCTGTGTGATTTTGGATTAGTAAATAATTTTGCAACAGGGTGTTCAGCCGAAAGTCCCCCCAAATAAAGAAAACCTCCATAACTATCACTTGGGGAGTGAGGGATGTGGAGCAAGGCGATTGAGAGCTACTTTGTATATCTGAAGAACTTGGCCGGTTGTTTTAACTATTAAAACATGTGCCTGTGAGGAGCCAGGGAGATGGGTGTAACTCTAATCCATGATGCATTGTAGCAATGTGGCTGGGCAGACTTCCTGCACCTGCAAGAGCAGCTTGGAGGCAGTTTCTGTCGCACAGGAACACGCTTGCTTGGACTAACAATGGCAGCCAAGAAAGGCAGAAGAAACCAGACTACTGGCAGATGTAACCCAGTATGGGAGGAGTCAGAAATAGGGTTACAGAGAAAAATCCATGCTGGATTTAAACCCAGATGCAGCAACAAACATGCTGGGGCTTAACCATATGTTTTGGGAGCAGAGAAGGGGCTCTCTTGACCACACAGCTTAGGAAGCAGGAAAGCAAGATGTAGCTGCCATGTGCAGCTCTCTTTCTGGGCCACTTGGTTTGAAAGGATGCAGAATGATTCCCCAGCCCACCAAGAGGATATGGTTTTGGATTAAGAACAAGAGTCTAGCCAAGCTATGGACTTCTATTTCTTTTCCTGAGTGCCAGCACCCCTGACTGCTCTGGTTTGGCAAGGACTGTGCATGTGTTTGTAGGTGTTTTAAAGGGACTTTGGGATTTAACAGCAACATTCTGCCATTACTCTAAACCTCTATAACTTTTAAAAACATAGTTCCTTTTCTTTTTATCAAACTCTAGCATTGAGAGCCACAACGGGCAAAAAGAACCAAGAGCAGAAGACCCCTGGGGAGAAGGGAGTGTTTCTGTAACAATTTTTCAGATATGAAGCCAAAAGTACAAGTAGTGAAAGAAACAAATTTGGCTTCATCAAAATTAAAAACTGTTTGGGACCCAAATGGGGTGGCTCACTTGCTTGGAACATCATCTTGTACACCAAAAAGTTTGCTGCTTCCATTCCTGATCAGGACATATACCTAGGTTGTAGGTTCAATCCCCCATCAAAGGCAACCAATCAATGTTTCTTTCTCTCTCTCTCTGTTTTTTTCTCTCTCTCAAATCAATAAAACATATTCTTGGGTGAGGATTAAAAAAAAAACCTTGGGTCAAAGTATACCAACAATGAAATGAAAAGACTATCCACAGAATGGGAGAGAAATTTGCAAGTCATATCTGATAAGGATCAGCTATCCAGAATATAGTTTTAAAACTCCTTCAACTCAACAACAAAAAGACAAACAACCCAATTTGAAAATAGACAAAGTATTTGAATAGATATTTCTCTGAATAAAAAGTACAAATTTCCAATAAGCACCTGAAAAGATGTTCAACATCATTGGTCATTAGGAAAATGCAAATCAAAACCACAAGGAGATGTGCCACTTCACACCCACTAAGATAGCTATAATTCTTTTTGATAGGAAAGAATGAGTATTGGTGAGGCTGTGAATAAATAAATTGGAGCCCTAATACATTTTGGTGGAAATGTAAAATGGTGAAGCCACTGTGGAAAAAATCTTGGCAGCTCCTCAAAAAGTTATGTATAGAATATCCACATGACCCAGCAATTCCCCTTTTAGGAATATACCCAAAAGAAATGAAAACACATCCACACAAAAAACTTGTATGTGAATGTTTAAAGCAGCATTGTTCATAATCTCTGCAATATAAACTGGAAACAATCACCCATCAACAGATATGAATAAACACAATGTGATCTATCCACACAATGGAATACTATCCAGCCATAAAGAAGAATGAAGTATGACCCTGGCTGGTGTAGCTCAGTGGATTGGGTGATGGATTGCGAGCTGGAAATTCACCGGTTCGATTCCCAGTTGGGGCACATGCCTGGGTTGTGGGCTGGGTTCCCAGTTGGGTGCATGGGAGAGACAACCTATTGGTGTTTCCCTCTACCCCTACCTTCCCATCTCTCTAAAAATAAATAAATAAAACCTTCATTTAAAAACAAATGAAGTACAGATGCCTGCTACAACATGGATAAACTTGAAAACATACTAAGAAATACAAGCCAGACACAAAATACCACATACATTGTATGATTTGATTTATATTAAATGTCCAGAGTGAGTAAATCCAAAAAAGCAGAAACTAGTGGTTGCCTAGGGAGGGGGGAGAGGTGAAATTAAGACTGCTAATAGCTACAGGGTTTCTTTTGGGACAATGGAAATGTCCTGGAATTAGTGGTGGTGACAGAGAACACAATGAGTATGCACACTTTAAAACAGGGAGACTTTTATATTCCGTGTCTCCACTAAAATACATAGTTAGGAAAAATCAATGTAGAACATTCTTTAGGAGGATCCATTTGTATAGGAGGGGAAACTACATGTAGTTCATGTGCCTGCATATCCGTAGAAAGTCCCTACAAAGATACACTGCTAGAACCTGTGACTACTTATAAAGTGATGTGGAAAAGGTGTACTTTCACTTCCATTGGCACTATTTGATTTTGTTTAAGAGTATGAATGTCTTTTAAGTAATTTTAATAATTAAATATTATTTCTATTATAGAAAACAGTATGGTAGTTCCTCAAAAAACTAAACCTAGAATTACCATATGACCCAGCAACTCCATTTCTGGGTATATTTTTCCCAAAACAATGAAAGCAGGGAATCTAACAGATGTCTGTACATCCATGCTTATAACAGCACTATTCACAATAGCCAAAAGATTAAAGCAACCCAAGTGTACTTTGACATATGAGTAGATAAACAAAATGTGGTCTATCCCATTTAAAGAAATATGATTCAGGACTTCGGGCCAAGATGGAGGTGTAGGTAGACACACTGTGCCTCTTCACACAACCAAAAGAAGTACAACAACAATTTAAAAACAAAAAAACAACTGACAGAAAACTGAACTGTATGGAAGTCTGACAACCAAGGAGTTAAAGAAGACACATTCATCCAGACTGATAGGAGGGGCAGAGATGGGCAGCTGCATAGAGAGGACTCCTGGCAAGGCAGTGGCTGGAGGACCCATTGAGGCAGTGGATTGTGGAGCCAGGCACACATGGCTGTAGCTGGCCAGCAAGGCAGCAATGGATGAACCCGGCCAGGTGGTGGATTGCAGACCGGGTGATCCCACATTCGCATACAGATAAACTAGGAAAAACCACTGGGGAGCAAAACAGACTGCACAACCCAGGGCTCCTGCAAGGGAAAATAGAGCCTCAAACCACAGACTGAAAACACCTGTAGGGGTTGAGGCGGCAGCGGGAGAGACTCCCAGCCTCACAGGAGAGTTTGTTGGAGAGACCCACAGGGTCCTAGACTGTACCCAAACCCACCCACACGGGAATCAGCACTAGAAGGGCCCAATTTGCTTGTGGGAAGTGGGGGAAGTGACTGAAAGTCACCAGAGAGCAGAGCAAGTGCCATTGTTCCCTCTCGGCTCCTTCCCCACTGACAGCCTCAAAACCCAGTGACTGGGTTGCCCTGCCCTGATGCACCTAAGGCTCCACCCCTCACTATGCAACAGGCTCCATGAGACAAAAAAAAAAAAAAGGCCCAAATGAAAGAACAGATCAAAGCTCCAGAACAAATACAACTAAGTGATGAATAAATAGCCAGCCTATCGGATGTACAGTTCAAAACACTGATAATCAGGATGCTCACAGAATTGGTTGAATTTGGTCGCAAATTAGATAAAAAAAATGAAGGCTACGCTAAGTGAAATGAAGAAAATGTACAGGGAACCAATAGTGATGAGAAGGAAACCAGGACTCAGATCAACAATGTGGACCAGAAGGAAGAAGAAAACATAGAACCAGAAAACAATGAAGAAACAAAAATTTAAAAAAATGAGGGGCTTAGGACTCAAATCAAGGGAGTGGACCAGAAGGGAGAAAAAAATGACCAAACAGAAAAGAATGAAGAAACAAGAATTCAAAAAAATTGAGGAGAGGCTTAGGAACCTCCAAACATCTTTAAACATTCCAACATCTGAATTATAAGGGTACCAGAAGGAGAAGAGAAACAGCCACAAGTGGAAAACTTATTTGAGCAAATAATAAAGGAGAACTTCTCCAATCTGGCAAAGGAAATAGACTTCTAGGAAATCCAGGAAGCTCAGAGAGTCCCAGAGAAGTTGGATCCAAGGAGGAACACACCAAGGCACATCATAATTACATTAGCCGAGATTAAAATGAAGGAGAGGATCCTAGAAGCAGCAAAAGAAAAGGAGACAATTACCTACAAAGGGGTTCCCATCAGAATGTCAGCTGATTTCTCAAAAGAGACTTTACAGGCAAGAAGGGGCTGGAAAGAAGTATCCCAAGTCATGAAAGGTAAGGACCTACATCCAAGATTGCTCTATCCAGCAAAGCTTTCATCTAGAATGGAAGGGCAGATATCTGCTTCTCAGATAAGGTCAAGTTAAAGGAGTTCATCATCACCAAGCCCTTATTATATGAAATGTTAAAGGGACTCATCTGAGGAAAAGCAGATAAAAATATGAACAGTAAAATGACAACAAACTCAGTTATTAACAACCACACCTAAAACAAAAACAAAAGGAAACTAAGCAAACAACTAGAATAGGGATAGAACCACAAAAATGGAGATGACATGGAGGGTTAGCAATGGGAGTGGGAGGAGGAGAGAGGGGGGAAAAGTACAGAGAATAAGTAGCATAGATGGTAGGTAGAAAATTAAAAGGGGGAGGGTAAGAATAGTATAGGAGATGTAGAATGCAAAGAACTTATATGTACAACCCATGGTCATGAACTAAAGTGGGGGAATGTGGGTGGGAGGGGGTGTGCAGGGCAAAGGGGAGTGAAGGGGTAAAATGGGACAACTGTAATAGCATAATCAATAAAATATATATATATATTTTAAATATTTTATTTATTTATCTTTAGAGGGGAAGGGAAGGAGAGAAGAAGAGAAATATCAATGTATGGTTGCCTCTCGTGAGTCCCCTACTGGGAACTGGCCTGCAACCCAGGCATGTGCCCTGACTGGGAATCGAACCACGATCATGTGGTTCACAGGCCCATGCTCAATCCACTCAGCTACACCAGCCAGGGCTTAAAATATATTTTTTAAAAAAGAAATATGATTCAGCCTTAAAAAGGAAGAAAATTTCGACACATGACGACATGACCCCTGAGGACGTTATGCCAAGTAAAGTTAGCCAGTTTTTATTTGCATTTGGGGAGAAATTGCTCAGCACCTCTGATAGGCTGAAAGGCTTCACTATAGATTTGGCATTACCAACTAAATGAACAAGACTTTCTAAATTCTAACAGGATTGGGGATGGACTGGGGTCAGGAGTTTCAATGTGTATTTCTTTTCCCAATACCACCAGACAAGTCAATTCTGACACTACCTACCTGGAGATAGAATCAGACTCCACATGTGAAGGTCTCAGTGCTACAAAGACTCCACCCCAACTTCAGACACCAGTTGCAAGTCCAGGTTGTCACCTACGCTTCTGACTGACTGGCAGTAAATTTGAGGTTGCTATAACCTTCCTCCTTGGGTCTGATTAAGTTTGTTAGAGCAGCTCATAAAACTCAGAGGAACATTTTACTTACTAGATTACCAGTTTATTATGTGAAGTGTTGGCATAAGTTGATCCATTTAAAAATGGAGTCAGGATAGCTCTTCCAGAGGATCTGCCTTGTTCCTTGAACCTTTGGAAGATTTGAACTTGGCAAAATAACTTTTGTGTGTGTTACGTGCCATTGAGTTAGTTCTGACTCCTGGCAACTCTGTGAAATAGTGACATCCACAGTGTCCTGTCCTCAACAGCCCTGTTCAGGTCCTGCAGACTCATGCCTATGGCTTTTTTTATGAAATCAATTAATCTCATAGTTCTTCCTCTTTTCCTGCTGCCTTCCATTTTTCTCAGCATTATTGTCTCTTCCAATCAACCTTGCCTTCTCATGATATGCTCGAAGTAGGGCAGCTTTAGTTTTCTTATTTTGCCTCCAGCAATGTTTCAAGATTACTTGCTCTAGGACCCACACTTATGGGTATTTTTCTTGAGGTTCAGTGTATTCTTACAGCTCTCTTTCAAATAACGGTTTTTTACCTTTCACTTTGGCTTTTTATTTTTAGGTTTATCATAATAGCCAGATGGAGCCATGCAATAGGGCAAGGTATGGGTAAAGGACTCAGAGCTTCCATGCTCTCTCCTAGTACATCACTCTTCCTAATTCTCCAGTGTCCTCCAACCTGGAAGCTCTCCAAAACCCAGCCTTTTGGTTTTTTAGAGAGGCTTCATTACACAAGCACTGATTTAGTCATTGGCTATCAGCAACTGATCCAAACTCCAACCCATCTCCCCATTACCCAAAATCACCTTACTAACATAAACTCAGATGTACATGAAAGGAGCTTGTTATGACTATCAAAACACCTTTATCATTCTTATCACTAGGAAGCTCTAAGGGCTTTAGAAGATATGGGAAGGAAAACCAAATACATATTTCTTATTACAAGTTATGTCTGGAAAAAGTCCCACCATTTTAATGAAATGAAAACAGTTTGCATAACATCAATGTAACCTGGTAGCCAAGGAGAGTGGACTTCAAGGAGTATGTGTGAATGATGACAACTATACTGTGCTAGTCAGTAGGGGCACTATTAACCACTGAGTGAGGATGTGTACTGTGTGGCCATCACATTCAAAGCGATTGAGCAAGTAGAGCAATGAATCTGCATGAAAATTTGCATTAAGCTGCAATATTTATCTGCAGAAACTATTCAGATGATTCAGAAGGCTTTCAGGGATGAATCAATGAGTGCAGCACAAATAAAAGTGTGGCACAAATGCTTCAAAGATGCTCAAGAATTTGCCCTGGCTGGTGTGGCTCAGTGGACTGAGTGCCGGACTGTGAAGCAGAGAGTCACTGGTTCAGTTCCCACTCAGGGAACATGCCTGGGTTGCAGGCCAGGTCCCCGGTAGGGGGCATGTGAGAGACAACCACACCTTGATGTTTCTCTCTTTTTTTTCTCCCTCCCTTCCCATCTCTCTAAAAAAAGTAAATAAATAAAATCTTTTTTTAAAAGATGCTCAAGAATCTATTGAAAGTGGCCCACATTCTGGGAGGCCAGCAACAAGCAGAACACCTAAGAATGTTGAACATGTATGAGCTACAATTAACAAAGACCAGCAACTGACAATGTGAGAAGCAGAAGCTGATCCAGGGATTCCAAAAACTACTGTGTCCAAGATTTTCATGCAGGATCTTTGCATGCATTATGTCAAAATTCATTCTATGGCTTCTGCTACCAGAGCAGAAGGAGCATTGTGTAGCAGTCACTAATGACTTAATTCAAACCCCTACCAATGAACCAGATTTCCACAAGAAGGTCATAACAGTCTGTGGCCATGATCCAGAAATGAAGGCCCAGTCGTCCCAATGGAAGTTGCCTGCTTCTCCACACCTGAAGAAGGTGTGGCAAAGTCTCCGCAAGATCAAGACCATATTAACTATGTTTTTTAATTGGGAGGGTGTTGTCCATCATGAGTATGCCCTTTAAGGCCAAACAAGTAGTAAGGAGTTCTTCATCAGTTTAAAGATGCAATACATAAAAACAGCCGTAGCTGTGGGCAACTGGTGATTGGCAGCTTCATCACAACACTGTGCCTGTTCATGCTTCCCATCTTATGCAGAGTTTTTTGGTGAAACATCAAACACCCAGGTGACTCAGGCCCCCTGTGGGCTGAGTCAAAGCTCAGATTTGGCACCCTATGACTTCTGGCTTTTCCCAAAACTAAAATCACCTTTGAAAGGTAAGAGATTTCAGACCACCAATGAGATTCAGGAAAATAAAATGGGGCAGCTGATGGCAATTCCAACAAAGGATTTTGAAGAGTGTTTAACAGTGGAAGAGAAGCTGGGAGAACTGTGTGAAGACCCCAAGGTGCCTACTCTGAAGGAGACTGAGGTGTCATTGTCCTTTGTACAAGGTTTCTTGTATATTTTTCAATAAATGTCTCTATTTTTCACAGTACATGGCTGGATACTTTCTAGACTTCATATAACATCACAGAATGAAAGAAAACTTTTCTATCAAGGATCCCAGTGATGACTAATTTTACATGTCAATTTGAGTGGCCACTTTAAACATGTTTCTGAGTGTGTCTGTTAGGGCATTTCCAGGTGAGATTAACATTTGACTGAATGGATTCATAAAATAGGTGACCCTCCACAAAGCAAAATAACTAACTAGGTGGGCACTATAAGGTAGACAAAGAAGGAATTTGTCCCCTTTTTCTTGCCTTGCTGATTAAAGGGTGCTCATCTCATCTTCCCCTGCTCTGGAACGTGGATTTATACCATCAGTTTCCCTGGTTCTGAGGCCCTCAGACTCATACTGAATCACATCAATGGCTTTACTGGGTCTCCAGCTTGCAGATGGCAGATCATGGGACTGCCACGATACATATATCATTTATCTATCTATCTATCTATCTATCTATCTATCTATCTCTATATACCTATATTATATGGCATTGTTATTGGAGGACCGAGGGGATTGGCAGGGACCATAGGAAATTGGAAAAATAAGCCCAGCCCCAAAAGGCCTCCATCTGTTGCTATCACTGAGGCAGTGAAGGCACAGTGTGACCTGATGTACTGGTCTTCAAGTAAACACAGTTTTAAGTTTTAAGTGAAATCTCCCAATCTGTAAAAATTGATGACAAAGTCAAAAATATTTTAAAGGGAAAACCAAGCAAAATGCAACTACAGGTCACATCCAACCTCCAAACCCCACTGTAGGGATCTACTCTGGAAAGCCAAGGGCAAAAGAGTACCCCATTCAGCCAAGCCCTCCTGAACTGGCCTAGACTGCCCAGAAAGGAAAGCATCTGGTGCTCAGGGAGCTCAGAGATTGCCCAGAGAGAGGCTCTGGGACATTCACAACCTCAAATTTTCAAGGCAACTGAAGCCTACACCCATCACAGCCAATTGGTTTCTATTTTACTCATTTTGGTAAAAACATTTCTAAGTGGACTACACATTTCAGCTGTTAAACAAAAACCTTCACTGCTGAAAGCTTTTCGGAGAGAAAGGGTTTATTGAGCCATATGCTAGCCAATAAAAAGGACCAGGTCCTGGATATGCAGTTTAAACCAGCAGCAGACAGATATGGTAAAGGGGTAAGACAAACATGTCAACTGTTCTGGTGCTGATGAAGCTCTTTATAAAGAAGTTGTTTTGCAAAACTTTACATTGGCTATAAATAAGGGGGGCTGTGGCTGCAAAAGGTAAAGCAGGGACAGTTCTAGGATAAGTACACAGCCCATAAGGAAAAAAAAATTTACTACTTTTTACTGATTGTAGGCAACAGTCCAGAAAGTTCAAGTATAAGCAGGATGCAGCAGTATCAGGTGGCCAATTGTTTCTTTTTACATAGCAGCCTGGAAGTTGACTCAAAGCTCCAACAGATGAGTATATTCAGGGAAATAAGCAATCTTCTGTTAGTTGGCCCATAGCTACTAACTGGTTAATCACCTTCATCTTTCCACTAGCTATAACTTAATTTACATCTCAGAATTTTTTCTTGTCACTACTTTCTTAACGCTAAAACTGAACTAGATACTCTGAACAGCCAGTCTGTTCCATTCACTCCATGGCTACTAAAGCTGTGGTCAGATGTCCCAACTCCCCACTGAGCCTCGTTGTGGCCCCATTATGGATGGCAGCTACCCCTTCTCCCTGGTGGTAGCTGGCAGCACACTGATGTGTAGTGCCCAGTGAAGTACTTACTGGCATAGCTGGATATGGAGCCAAGTGGGGTTCTGGGGCCTTTGCTTGTGGATAGAAGCCATTTGACAACTTGGCCTAAACTTGACCTTTTTTATTCATTTTTTATTAATGTTCAAATACAGTTGTCTCCATTTTCCCACCACCACTTTCCTCTGCCCTACCCACCCTCATATCCCACCCTCAATCCTACCCCCATTTGGCTTTGTCCATGGGTCCTTTATACATGTCCATTAATGACCATTTACTTTCTTTCCCCTGTTATTTCCTTCCCTCAGCCTTTTTGGTTACTGTCACTTTGTTCTCAATTTCAATGTCTCTGGTTATATTTTCCTTGGTCCCTTGTTTTGTTAATTAAGTTCTACTTATAGGTGAGATTAATGGTATCTGTCTTTCAACACCTGGCTTACTTCACTTCTTGTAATGCTCTCCAGTTCTATCCATGCTGTCACAAGAAGGAGCTCCTTCCTTCTTTCTGCTGCAAAGTATTCCATTATGTAAATGTTCCATGGTTTTTAAAATATACATATTTTATTAATTATGCCATTATAGTTGGCCCATTTTCCTCCTTCATTCCCCTCCACCCTGCACATCCCCTTCCCCCATTTCCCCCCTTTAGTTCATATCCATGTGTCACAAGTTCTTACATTTTAGCTTCCACATTTCCCATATTATTCTTGCCCTCCCTCCTGTTTATTTTCTACCTACAATCTATGCTATTTATTCTCTATACCTTCTCCCCACTTCTCCTCCTCCCACTCCCCTGTTGCTTACCCTCCATGTGATCTCCATTTCTATATTTCCACTCCTGATCTAGCTGTCCACTTAGTTTGTTTTTGTTTTAGGTGTGGTTGTTAATAACTGTGAGTTTCCTGTCTTTTTACTGTTCATATTATTCATATTTTTACCTTCTTTTTCTTAGATAAGTCCCTTTAACATTTCATATAATAAGGGCTTGGTGATGATGAACTCCTTTAACTTGACCTTATCTGAGAAGTGCTTTATCTGTCCTTCCATTCTAAATGAAAGCTTTGCTGGATAGAGCAATCTTGGATGTAGGTCCTTACCTTTCATGACTTGGAATACTTCTTTCCAGCCCCTTCTTGCCTGGAAGGTCTCTTTTGAGAAATCAGCTGACATTCTGATGGGAACTTCTTTGTAGGTAACAGTCCCCTTATCTCTTGCTGCTTCTAGAATTCTCTTCTTCATTTTAATCTCGGCTAATGTAATTATGATGTGCCTTGGTGTGTTCCTCCTTGGATCCAACTTCTTTGGGACTCTCTGAGCTTCCTGGATTTCCTGGAAGTCTATTCCCTTTGCCAGACTGGGGAAGTTATCCTTTATTATTTGTTCCAATGAGTTTTCCACTTGTGGCTGTTCCTCTTCCCCCTCTGGTACCCCTATAATTCAGATGTTGGAATGTTTAAAGATGTCCTGGAGGTTCCTAAGCCTCTCCTCATTTTTTTGAATTTTTGTTTCTTCATTTTTTCCTGTTTGGTTGTTTCTTTCTTCCTTCTGGTCCACTCCATTGATTTGAGTCCCAGTTTCTTTCCCATCACAATTGGTTTCCTGTGCATTTCCCTTCATTGCACTTAGTTTAGCCTTCGTTTGTTCCTCTAATTTGTGACTAAAATCAGCCAGTTCTGTGAGCATCCTGATCACCAGTATTTTGAACTGTGCATCTGATAGGTTGGCTATCTCTTGGTCACTTAGAAGTATTGGCTCTGGGGCTTTGGGCTGTTCTTCCTGAGCCATAATGTTTTGGTCTGTTTGCACCTGTTATGTATGAGGGACAGAGCCTTAGGTGTTCATCAGGGTGGGGTGACCCAGGTTGCTGGGTTGTGATGCTGTATGTGGGGGCGGGGTCAGAGAGGAGCAATAGCCTTTATTCTGCTCTCTCTCGGATTTCAGTCCCCTCTGCTGCTTCCCGCAAGCAAATTGGGCCCTTCTGGAGCTGGTTCCCGGGTGTGTGGGCTTGTGCACTCTCCAGGACCCTGTGGGTCTCTCCAGCAAACTCTCCGTGAGCCTGAGAGCTTCTCCCAGCACCTCGACCCCGAAAGTTTTTCCAATTGGTGCTTTTAGGCTTTATTTCCTGGTGCCGGGTCCCTGGTTTGTGCAGTCTGTCTCACTGCTCACACTTTTGCCTGGTTTATCTGTGCGTAAATGAGTGACCATGGTGAGCCAGCTGCCTTGAACCCCCACTGGGTCCGCCCAGTGCCACCCCACACCTGGGCTCTGCCAATCACCGCCTGCACGCCTAGGTGGGTTCAGCTACTTGTTCCTCTGCGACCCTGCTCTGCCAGCCGCTGACTCCGCCCCTCTTACTGGTCTGGATGAATGGTTCATTGTTGTCAGACCTCCATACAGTTCAATTTTCTGTGTTTTGGCTGCGTTTTTGCTACTAAAACTTTATTGTCTTTAAACTTGGTTGTGGAAAGAGGCACAGTGTTTCCACCTACACCTCCATCTTGGCCAGAAGTCACTCTCATTATTTTTTCAAACAGGTTTTCCATTCCTTTTCTTATTCTCCTTCTGATATTCCTATTATATGGATACTATTGTGTTTCTTGTTGTCCTGAATTTTCCTTAATCCATCTTCATTATTCTGAGTCTTTTTTCCTTTTCTTGCACTTTTTGGGAGATTTTTTCTACCTTGTCCTGCAGCTTGCTGATTCAATGCTCTGCTTCTTTGATTCCTTCTTTGAATCTTTTGATTCCTTCTGGTGTGTTCTTCAGTTCAGAAATTGTATTCTTTATTTCCTCTTGGCCCTTTTGATTGTTTCTATGTCCTTTTTATGTTTAGTTTCCCTGCAGTTTTTGGTAATTTGCACTGAGCTCATTCAGTTTCCTTATAACCACTGCTTTGAGCTCATTATCTAATAGTTGACTTGCCTCTATTTCATTTAGCATTCTTTCTGAGGATTCCTCCTTTCCTTTCAATTGGAAGTTGTTCTTTGTCTTACCATTATTTGTATGACTCTTCTTGTTTGCTTCTGCTTCTTAAATTGATCTGTTTTGACTTTCTTACTTTGTGGTGTGAACTTCTATGGTAGGAGGCCTGTAAGATTCAGTGGTGTAGTCTCCTTAATCACCTTAACCTGATGCTCTTGGGATGTCCTTTATGCTTCTATGCTGGTTCTCTGGATGTAATTGGGTTTGGATTGTTGTTGGGTAGTTCTTTGGTGGTCCCTTCCCTCCAGCTTGTTGTGTGATGGTTACTCTGCCCACCATGTCTTATGTACTTCCCGAAGAAAACCACAAAGCTCAGGAAACAAATCCACACCCGCAAATATAACTCCCCACACAATGCCACTATCAATAGCAAATGAACCAGTATTAATAAGGGTATAAAGAGATTAATACTATTAAAAGAAAGTAAAGCAGATATGAGATGACTACTGAAAAAAGTAATTTTGAGAGTATAGAGGGAGGAGTACTAATAAGAGTTGGGAGTTGGTAGTTGGAGCAATGAAAAAAAGAGAAGGTAAAATTTACCTCATGAATAAAAATGAGAATGAAGAATGGAGTATGAAAAGGGGAGCATATAATATTAGGCTTAAAGAAAAGTTAAAGTAACATAAAATAAAACAGAGTGAAAGAGAATAAGAAAAAGGAAGGGAAAATAGCAAATAATTCATTAAAATATAGGAGCCAAATTGGAGAGAAAGATCCACCACAATATGATAAACAACAAATGAACTAAAATTAATATAGTTGGTATGGAATAAGAGGGAAAAAAGAAACAAAGAAAAGTCTAAGAGATGTGTAGAGAAATGGGAAGTGATTTTGAAATGATAGATGGAGAGGGAATACTAAGATTTAGGAACAGAAACCAGGCTAAGAGAGGGAAAAAATAAAATTTGGGATGTAAGGAAACAGTGAAAAGAAAAAAAATAGGAGAATAAAGGAAAATAAAAGGGCAGAGTGAAAGAGAAATACAAGAAGGAAAAAAATAGGCTAAGACAGCAAAATTAAAATTTGAGACATGAAAAAAGGGTAGGACCAGTAAAATTTGTATTTTTGTATTTGAAATACATAATTAGTGAATATCTAGAAATAAAATTGAGAAAACAATGCAATGACAACTATCCTACCCACCACCAAGTAGCAAAGATTGTTAAAGGTGGAGAGAGAATGCAGGTATTTTAAGAGCAGGGCAAAGGATGTGAAATTACCCTTGACAAGAAAATTGGTTTTGTGTATCTGGACAGGGGAGAGATAGTAAAAGTGTGGAATAGAAACAAGTTGTAGCTAGAGAGAAAACAAAGTTTGAAATGAAAATGATTCAAGGAAAGGTTAAGGCAAAATGGCTTAAGAGGAGGGAGGGGCAAAATATGTGATTGAAATACACTATAGTATAATATCTAGTGACTTAATATGTACAAACTTGCTAGACAAGAAATGAATAGGAAAAAGCTATGCAGGAAGAAAATACCACAAATAATGAAGAAGGGCACAGTGGCTTTCATCTCAGTAGCCTCCTGTATTTACCACTGTTTTTTTTTTCCTTCTGGATCTGCCTCTGGTGATGTCAGATGTTGACCCTGTCTGACCTTAGACAGCCTGTTCGAGACTTCCAGTGATCTGCTGTCACTGGCTGTCTCAATCAGTTGTTAATCTGGTCACCCTGCACTCAGCAGTCTAGTTTAAGCACTGTAGGGCATAGCCAAATCCCTCCTGGGGCAGGGGCTACTGTTTCCCTTCAGGCTTCTGCTGCTCAAAAGGAAGTGGTCTGCCTGAGCAGAAGGGTTGCTGCATATGGGGGCTGGCTCAGCACTGAAATCCCAGTAGCTACTCCCTCAGTTTTCTCCCCAAAGCCTCCATCCCCAGTCTCTCCTCAAGTCTCTTTAGTCCACTCTTCCCCATATTTGCCATGGATCTACTCTCTCTGGCTATCTCCTTCAGTTGTTAATCTGGTCGCTCTGCACTCAGCAGTCAGGTTTAAGTACCCCAGAGCCAGGACAGAGTCCCTCCTGGGGTCAAGGATATTGTTTCCCCTCAGGCTCCTGCTGCTCAGAGGGGAGTGATCTGTCTCAGCAGGATGGCTGCTGCCTTCTGAGAGATGACTCAGCCCCAAGATCCCAGTGTCAACTCTCTCAGTTCTCTTCCTCAAGCTTCAGTCCTTAGTCTCTTCTCAGGTATCAGCAGTACACTCTACTCTCACCTTTACCAGTGCCCAGGGTAAAAGGCTGCAAAGGAAAATTTGTGTGTTGGACCTTTAAATGGCTCTTGCATCTCCAGCAATCTGTCTCTGCAGCCCCGCTGCTTTTTGCTGCTGGTTGTTATCTGTGTATTTTTTGTGTGTGTGTTCTAGTGCCCTAGGCTGGGAATCCCAGCTTAGGTTTAGACCCTACTCTTCTCAAGGAGATCCACCAGCTGCTTAATTATCCCTCAGGCACTGCCACCTGTGGGCACCTAGCCAGCCTTCTCAAGGCTCCACCACACCCCTTTTCAGACAGGTTGTGCCTAAGCTGGTTCTTCTGTCTGTCCAGAGTTATTTTGCTTCTCTCTGGCTATTGCTCAGTTGTTTGGGTGGTTTCTTCACAATTAAGTTGTAATTCAAAATTGGCCCTGGGTAGAGGTCAGTGTGACTCCCACTCACTCTTCTGCCATTTTCCTCAGCTTTACCTATCCTTAATAAGGGAAGATGCTGAGTGGGAAAAGGAGGGCCTGGTCTTAAAATTGAACATATTTTCTTGGTTTCTCCCTAGAAACAGGGAATATTCATGCAGCTATATGTACAATGGTACTTTCCATGGAGTCTTGTTCACAGATACTATGATGATTAGAAGCTCTTCCTGCTGTGTGGAACAGAAGCCCTGCTGGGATGGCTTTAACACATGAGGACCAAGGAATCTGGAGACAAGCAGGATGATGATGGAATGGCAGCTCCATGTACTGCCAAGAGCCCAGGTACTTGTACCTTTCATGTGTACCCCTCCTATGCCTCTTTGGGCCTTATGGTCACAGCATGGTTGCTGTACTTCCAGCATCAGGCCTGTGGTTCTAGCAGGAAGAAGGGGCAAAGGCACAAAGCAATCCAGTCACATCTGTACATTTTTATTAGAAAAACAACTGCTTTCCCAAAAGTCCCACCCAGCAGATTTCCACCTTATCTCATGGGCTGGAACTTGGTCTGTGGTCACTGTTAATTGCACTGTTAATAGCTGAGAAATCAACTACTTTTACTGAGTATATTGCTGCGCAGACAAAACTGGGGTTTTGTAAGATGACCACTGGGGAGGAGACAAATAATACTGAGTGATTAAGGACTCAGAATTCAGGTAGACTGGCCCCCGAATCTCTTTTCTAACTCTTTGTTTAGGATGAGCCATTATTAAGTTTGTCATGGGTCCAGCTGAGGGCTAAGCTAAGGCCAGAAAGTAAGGAGAATAATATATGTGGTTGAAGCTGCTCTTCTTTGCATAACAAGGTTGTGAGAGGTATCCTAATGTGAGGGGTCAGCAAGTGTGGTGCCATCAAGGGGGGGCTACTTCTGGGACAGTGTCTCCCTGATTTCCTGCATGACCCTGTATGTTTACAAAAAAGGGAGCAGGTCCCAGTATCAGTTGGTGGGGCACAAGGCCTGCTGAAGCACATGCTCGTCTGCCACCTCATATGGGAGTGTCACTACCAAGCCCTTGTTCTCCTTCATCGTCTCACAGATAGTCTCATAGGCCTTCTGGTTCCCGGACCAACAGCGGCGGGCCACCTGTCAGTGGGGTGCAAAGAGAGCTGTGCAGCACCTGGTGCCAACATCATCAGGTTACCAACAAGGCATTCTAGACACACTGGGGCTGGGCTCATACCCGCTAGGAGACCCTCTGCTATTGGTGGGGTCAGTCTATCCAAGCCCCATTTAATGCTCAGGCCTCCTCCTCTCTTGGCCCAATTACCATTTACCTGCCTCGCTGATCAGAAATTGGCCATCCTTCTGCCCAGCCTCCCACACCATGCTGGGGCACAGGCCAGGCAGACAGAAATCATCCTCAGTGCCCTTCCTCTCTGGCCTCATAGAATGGACATCCACCTCAGATCTGCCTTAAAATCTCTCTCCATTCACTTCCTTCTCTCCATCTCCATTACCAAGGTTCCTTGGATGACCATCATGGCACCTCCCCCTCCTCCCTGCTGCTGTTCTTGCCAACTCCCTTCTCCCATACTCCTCCCATGCCTCCTCCAATCCATTTTCTCACTGCTTCACTACCTTCAGAATGAAGACTCTTCTCTGCTGGGCGCTCTCAGGGAGTCAGACCTCCAAGAGCCCCTTCACTTCCATTGTTACATTTACTCTTTAAGCCATCCAATGTCAAACTGTCTGGGCTCTTGTGCTCACTTCTTTGTTTCACTCACAGCTGCACATACCCTTCCCCATTACCACCTGACTTTCCATTTATTCCCACTTCCCTGTGACGTGGTCCTGGAGAGGATGTACCCCCCACCACACACACACACACACACACACTCTGAGAGCCCAACCTGGGTTGTATAAGTTCTACACTCTCTGACCCACCTCAGAGATGGTGGAAATACAAGGCTTTATAAGGAGGCCTCTCCTACCAGCAGTGGGATTGCTCTCACTGGAAGGGCAGGTTCAGATGCCAGGGCCCCCCTGTGTGGATAGAGACTGGAATGGAGGGTAACACCAGAGGCTGGGAGATCCAAAGTAGCCTCTGGTAATGGGCCCAGAAAGATGCGGGCAGCTGATTAGGAGAGCCATGAATAAGCAGGAATGGCAGAATGTGCTCCTGACAAATTCTGGAGTAAAAGGGGTAGAAGTCTGTCTCAGGTCTCCATTTGGAAAGGGCAGAATCACCAAAAGAAAGAGAAGGAAGGCAGGGGAGAGATTTAGGGTGACTTACTCCATTGGAGACATCCCAGCTGAGCATCATTTTGGCTTTCTTCTCAGCCTCCTGGGTCCCATCTAGCACAAGACCAAACCCACCATTCATCACCTCACCCCTGCAAGAGGTAAGAGTTTCCAGGTCACTTCTGGGTCCTGACCCTCACAAAACAGGAAGAAATGCATGTGAGTTTTTTAATGTTCTGGAAGTGTTATTTGAGGGTGTTTTGTATTTGGCCCCATGGGGTTGGAGTCTGTGTCCTCAGGTGCAGGAGCTTCACAGTTCTGTGCCACATATTCATGCCTCTGTGATTTACCGCATGGCCCTGAGCCTACCTTCAGGACCCAATCATGTGTCACATCTTGCTTGAAGTCTGGCCTCCTAAATGTGACATGACCTCCTTTTCCTCTGCTTCCTTCGGGGTATGTATGCTTCCTCTTGTATCACTCAATTCAATTGTCATTCTTCCTGATTTTCTCTTTATGCTCCTTCCTTATTTTTTTATTTCTATTTGCTTTAGGTATATTTTGGGGTCCTGATTACTTGACTTGAAAGTTGAGTTCCTTATTTTCAGCATTTCCTGTTTTCTAATTAATGCATTTCTCTGAGTTTTGTTTTGACCACCTTCTCTCATAGGCATGATATTTTCTTGTGTTCATTTGTTTCTTAATAGATGTCACTTGAATCTCACTTGAGTATGTTAATACTATTCCACTGTCCACATATTTGCCCTGCTGCTTTCTCCTTCAGTTGTGAGGTCCCTGTTCTTTCTGGCATCCCTGGACTCCCATTCATACCTTTGATGTCATTACCAATGGCTGGTGAACACAGCCAAAGTTCCTCATCTCACATCGCTATACTCCATATGTTCCCTTCAGGTACACACTCAGGAAAAAAAACTGGATCTTGCCAATAACTTCTAGGGCTCTACTGCCAAACATGGACACATGGGACCATAACAGACAGCTGCTTTTTGGTACCCAGTGCCAGTGAATTTGCTCTTTTTCCTTCCCACACTCAGAAGGTACATCTAGTTTCTCTAGTCCCAGATCCTAGTCAAGTCTAGACTGTCAGGTCTTACATTATCTGCCCAACCTGGACCCTATATTATAATTTCAATCAGTTCCCACTAAGAAGATGAGGAGCCCTCTGTCCCAGGAGCCACCAGTGCTCCCACTCTGGACACTAAAGCTGCCCCTGCCTGACCCTCAAGCCTGGTGTTGATGCCAGCCTGCACCTGGCCAATCCTCTGCCTTTGAGGAGGTTCCCAGCATGTCTTCCACCAGCATCTAGGGTGGGATGCTCTGATTAGATTTAAGGTCATGACTGTTCACCTGTCGGAGGCCAATGATGGTTATCAGAGAAGAAAGCAGAAGGCAGTAAAACTCACCAAATGAGAACTCTCAATCATAGTGGTCTTTTTGAGTTTAGAACTACAGCTTTCATTTGGGGATCTGGAAGCTGAGATGGTCAGAGACCAAAGCTGCTCAGCTTCAGGCATCTTCTGAAAACCTGACCTACAGAGGAGCCCTGACCATACTAAGCCCAGGAAAATGGGGTGCTAAAGACTTGCTACCATTGCAGCATTTGGGGTTACTCACAGACAGTGTTTGGATAACCAACCCTTTGAGAAAAACATAAAAGTTGAACCATACATCAGACACAAAGGAAAACAAAATCCAGGTGTTACTAAGGAAGGAAATATTTTTAATTTGCAAGATGAATAAAGAAAGTTTAGGAGAATTTTTATAAAGTCAGGAGTTGGGGGAGGATTTTTAAAGTGACATTTAAAAATATGGATGGCCAGAATAGAAAATCCACTGGATAAAGATGTAAAACTCCCCTGTGAGGAAACAGCCAGCCCAGGTATCCCTTCCAGAAAGCCCAGCTGTGGGGGAAGGTAGTTCACTCACAACCCTGAACAATAACTCCTTAGGGTCCTACTTGGGGCAGAGACTGAGCGATACCATGAAATGGGGCCTGCCCACTTCTTCCCAAAGTGGCTCCTACAGTGGCTATCTGGGCTCTAGAACTCCCTGCCAGCATCAAGACTATCAGGTCTGTGTGGGAATGGAGGGCTCCCCTGCCCAATCATCCTATCTCATATCCACCTTTCCCAACTCTTCCTATCCCAGGTGGTCCTCCGCAATAACCCTTTTGCACCCTCCCAACCCCCTCTCAGAATCTGTCTCCTGGAGAACCCAGTCAGCACAGATGTTTTAAATAAAGTTCAAAGACAAGTGACAGGAGCCCAATATATCAATCTTATATCCAAAATAGATTAAGAATGACTGGAAATTGATAAGAAAAACCACACAATTCAAAAACAAAAACCTCAGAGCAGCACTAGCTAGATGGCTCAATTGTTTGGAGCACTGTCATGTATGCCAAAAGGTTTGGGGCTGATCTCTGGGAGAGGGCACATACAGGAGGCAACAGATCGATGTTTCTCACATTGATGTCTGTCTGTCTGTCTGTCTTTCTCTCTCTCTCTCCTCCTCTCTTTCTCTCTCTCTAAAAAAAATCAAAACGTATTCTTGGGTGAGTATTTAAAAAAAACACCTCAGAGCAGCCAATTCAAACAAAACAAGAATTTTTCACTTCTTCCCTTCCAGGCTGGTAATTCCCATGTTAATATCCAGTGAGTGATCACATTTAGTGTTGATGAGGTTATGCAAATGGGAATTTTTTAAAGAAAGATTTTACTTATTTATTTTCAGAGAGAGGGGAAGGGAAAGAGAAAGAGAGGGAGAGAAATATCAATGTGTGGTTGCTTCCTACATACCCTTTACTGGGGAACTGGCCCACAACCGAGGCATGTGCCCTGACTAGAAATTGAACCAGTGACTCTTTGGTTCAAAGGCAGGCACTCAATCCACTGAGCCACACCAGCCAGGGCCAAACAGGAAATTTGGTAGCAGCTATCAAAGTTTGAAACTCCCACTTTTTTGAACCTGAGATTACAAATAGCATGCACATGACAGAGATTTACATTTATGGGAGGTACACCATGTGCCGGGTCTTCTTCTGGCTCATTTACAGAGAGATCTGTGGTAGATTGACACATGCATTTGTGCCAGGCCTCCTGTGACCCCAACTTGCTATGACACCTGAGCAAAGATACTTATCTCTGCTGGGTAGTATTTATTTTTAGATGGGTCTATTGTGGTGATTAAATGAGCTAGCACACAATCTTAGAAGACCTTGAACATATTATGCACTACATAAACCTTAGCTATTATTGACTAATTTAATCTTCACCACTAACCTGCAAAGCAGTTGCTATTATTATGACCATTTTGTGGATGAGAAACAAAGCTTAACAGTTTAAGTTGTGTAGACAAATCAGCTTCAGAGTTCATGCTCTTAATTTCACAACAAAACTGTACAAACAAAGCCGCTTCCTGCTGCACTGGGGGTGGGAAAGGTGAAGAAGGTTTATGTGCACAGATGGCGGGAGCCCTCAATGCCCTGACTGCTCAGAGTGCCTTGGGACAGCAGAATGAACATACAGCACAAGGGCTGAGGAGAAGTCTCAACACCCAACAGTGAGGCTTGTCCTTCCCACCCAGCTCCAAGAACTGACTGCACCCTCCCTACAAGCGCAGGAAAACCAACCAGTCCTACCTAAAAGAGCAGACGGACAGCAAGGGTAGCTAAATAGAAAATAGACAGACACCGAGAAACAGAGAATTTGAGGAGACAGAGGCAAGAAAGGGAGCAGAAAATGACACAAAGATGATATTGATCATCTGGAAAAATAAAATATAAAAACGAGGAGCAAATAAACAATTCACAAAACTAAAAGCAAATCAAGCAATAGCAAAACAAGCTTATAATTTAGAAACATGAATTTCCATACAACAAAGAAGAAAAATAAAGCTGGAGTTAGAAGTGATTTCCTCCTAGAATAGGAATGGTGGTGGGACAGATTTTCTGGCTGATTTTCACAGAAAGATTTGCAGGAGTATCTGACAGATTAAATTATGAACGTGTGCCCTGGCTGGTGTAGCTCAGTGCGTTGAGCGCAGACCTGTGAAACAAAGGATCGCAGTTTGATTTCCAGTCAGGGCACATACCTGGATTGCAAGCCAGTTCCCAGGAGGGGACGAAAAGAGGCAACCATACAATGATATTTCTCTCCCTCTCTCCTTCCCTTCCCCTCTAAAGATAAATAAATAAAATCTTTAATAAATTATGAATGTGTAAGCCTAATGAATTCCAACATGAATCTGAGGTGTTCCCAAAAGAGCCCTCAAAAGCAGCCAGGATACAAGGTGTTGATGCCCATATCTTACCAGCCTGCATTTCTGTCCACAGAGCCTTGGGACAGCCTTGTAGGTGGGAGAAACTTGGGAATTTATACTCCCTGTCCTGAGAGTCCAGAGTACAAGGGGTAAGGGTAAGCAATGTTCTGCCGGAATTCTGGTCCAGTTGTCCACTGCTCTTAGGCCCTCATATTGTCGACTCTCAGCTGATATGCTCTGTCCTTTCTTGCCCTCTGTTGTCCCATTGGCAATGATGAGTGGATCCTGGGAGGCAACAGATCTGGGTCCAGATCCCAGCTCTACCATTAGTTCTGTGGCCTTGGGCAAGTTACTCCCTGTTCAACGTTTCTCTTCACCTTCAGAACCTTCTCAGTAAGTCCAGTGCCAAAAGGCCAGGAACCCAATAACTAGGCACTCTTCTTGTGCCCTGGTGTTCTCCATCCTTTGTGTCAGAAAGGGCATGCATTCCGGTTACATTTTCCATTCATTAGAGCCACCTGATTGAGCTGCAGCTCGAAATTCTATCCAAGCTGGCCCATCATAATGCCCTGAGAAGCTCAAGTGCTGAAACACTTGGCTCTGGAGGGTAAGGCCAGTCTTGATCTGGCTGGCCAAAACAGTCTCAGAGGTCAGTTCTGAGATAGCCAGGCCCAGGGAGCTGTCTTCCTTTCTGAAGCTGCCATTCCCCCCTGCTGCTCCAGATAGCCAGGAAGAGCTTGTCCTGGGAACTTCCCCACGTGACTCCATAGAGGCAGACCCTGTGCAAATGCAGTTCCTACAGCATCTTAACTTATTGGTGCCTCAGTTTTCTCATCTGTATAATGTGTTTTTCTTCTAAAATCAAATAGTCTAGAAAATGCTTGCCACAGTGTCCACGTGCAAGAAGTATAAGTTATTTTTATTCTTAACAGCAGATGTGAAATTGTACTTTTTTTTGCTCTTTTTACTATTTTATTAAGTAACAATTTTAGAAACATAGAGGGTGAATAAACTTCATATATTTTTCCATGTACAGTTGACCTCTGAGCAACACAGATTTGAACTGTGTGGGTCCACTTACATGTGGATTTTTTTTCAATAAATACATATGGTACTGTAAATGTATTTTATCTTCCTCATGATTTCTTAGACCATTTTCTTTTTTCTAGCTTCCTTTGTTGTAAGAATACAATATACAATACTCACAACATGCAAAATTCACGTCTGTAACCATTTATGTTATCTTAAGGCTTCCACTCAACTCGGATATTAGTCATTAAGTTTTCAGGAAGTTGAAAGTTATGTGTGAATTTTTAACTGCCTGGCGGTCAATCTGCCTAACTCCTGTGTTGTCTGAGGGTCCACTGTACACTAAATAAGCACAGATTGCCCAGGTGCTGATAAAACATGCCCATCAGCCACTGCTTCAGCCCCTTATAATTTCTCCCTTCTTTTTTAAATATATTTTATTGATTATACCATTACGGTTGTTCTATTCAACCCCTCATTCCCCTCCACCCTGCACACCCCCTCCCCCACCATCCCCCCCTTTAGTTTATGACCACGTGTCTCAAGTTCTTTAGATTCTATATTTCCCCCACTATTCTTGCCCTCCCACTATCTATTCTTTACCTACCATCTATGCTACTTATTTTCTGTACCTTCTCCCCACTTCTCCTCCTCCCACTCCCCTGTTGCTAACCCTCCATGTCTTCTTCATCTCTATGGTTCCACTCCTGATCTAGCTGTCCTCTTGGACAACTTTTGTTTTAGGTGTGGTTGTTAATAACTGTGAATTTGCTGTGCTTTCACTGTTCATATTTTTATTATCTTCTTTTCTTATATAACTCCCTTTAACATTTCATATAATAAGGGCTTGATGATGATAAACTCCTTGAATTTGATCTTATCTGAGAAGTGCTTTATCTGCCCTTCCATTCTAAATGAAAGCTTTGCTGGATAGAGCAATCTTGGCTGTAGGTCTTTGAATTTCATGACTTGGAATACTTCTTTCCAGCCCCTTCTTGCCTGGAAGGTCTCTTTTGAGAAATCCGCTGACAGTCTGATGGGTACTCCTTTGTAGGTGACTGTCCCCTTATCTCTTGCTGCTTCTAGAATTCTCTTCTTCATTTTAATCTCGGCTAATGTAATTATGATGTGCCTTGGTGTGTTCCTCCTTGGATCCAACTTCTTTGGGACTCTCTGAGCTTCCTGGATTTCCTGGAAGTCTATTCCCTTTGCCAGACTGGGGAAGTTCTCCTTTATTATTTGTTCAAATAAGTTTTCCACTCGTGGTGTTTCTTTTCCCCTTCTGGTACCCCTATAATTTGGATGTTGGAATGTTTAAAGATGTCCTGGAGTTTCCTAAGCCTCTCCTCATTTTTTTGAATTCTTGTAACTTCACTTTTTTCTGTTTGGTCATTTCTTCCTTCCTTCTGGTCCACCCCCTTGATTTGAGTCCCAGTTTCCTTTCCATCACTATTGGTTTTCTGTGCATTCCCCTTCCTTTCAATTAGTTTAGCCTTCGTATGTTCCTCTAATTTGTGACTATAATCAACCAGTTCTGTGAGCATCCTGATCACGAGTATTTTGAACTGTGCATCTGAGAGGTTGGCTATTTCTTTTTCGCTTAGAGTTATCAGCTCTGGGGCTTTGAGTTCTTCTTGAGCCATATTTTGGACTGTTCGTGCCTGTTACGTATGAGGAGCAGAGCCCTAGGTGTTCACCAGGGCGGGGCAACTCAGTTGCTGGGTTGTGATGCTGTATGTGGGGGCGGGGTAAAAGGAAAGCAATGGCGGTCCCCTCTGCTGCCTCCCACCGCCTGGCCACATGGTCCATCCCACTGTGAGCAAATGTGTGACCCTGGTCAGCCTGCTGCCTTGCGTCCTTGCTGGGTCCACCACTGGGGCCTTCTCAGTCCCTCNCTCTAATTTGTGACTATAATCAACCAGTTCTGTGAGCATCCTGATCACGAGTATTTTGAACTGTGCATCTGAGAGGTTGGCTATTTCTTTTTCGCTTAGAGTTATCAGCTCTGGGGCTTTGAGTTCTTCTTGAGCCATATTTTGGACTGTTCGTGCCTGTTACGTATGAGGAGCGGAGCCCTAGGTGTTCGCCAGGGCGGGGCAACTCAGTTGCTGGGTTGTGATGCTGTATGTGGGGGCGGGGTAAAAGGAAAGCAATGGTGGTCCCCTCTGCTGCCTCCCACCACCTGGCCACATGGTCCATCCCACTGTGAGCAAATGTGTGACCCTGGTCAGCCTGCTGCCTTGTGTCCTTGCTGGGTCCACCACTGGGGCCTTCTCAGTCCCTCTCACTGCTCACTCCTCTGCTGGTTTATCTGCGCGCAAAAGTGACCGCGGCCAGCCCGCCACCCTGGGCCCTCACTGGGTCCGCCTGATGCTACCCCGGATGCCTGGGCACCTGGGGTAGGGGGATCTTTCCTGCCCGTCCCTGCTCTACTGCTGGCTCTGCCCCTCTTACCAGTCCGGTTGAACAGTTCGTTGTTGTCGGACTTCCGAATAGTTCAATTTTCTGTTCCTTGGCTGCATCTTTGTTTACTAAACCTTTGTTGTATTCAAACTTGGTTGTGGGAGAAGGCACAGTGTTTCCACCTACGTCTCCATCTTGGTGGAAGTCTGTGAAATTGTACTTTATAATAAGAAATACATATTTGGTCTTCATCCCATTTTTGGCACAGAACTAAAACCCTTGGAATTCCTAAGGGTGGAGAACGATAAAGATGTCTTTTGTTACATTAATGAGGTTACTTGTAGAACCCACATAACAATGGGGGTTGGTTGCCAGAAAAATCAAGTGAGAATAGAAGGTGGGAACTTTCTTTTTTTTAACATTTTATTTATTTTACTTTTAGAGGGTAAGGGAAGGAGAGAAGGAGAGAAATACCAACTCATGGTTGCCTCTCATGCATCCCTGCTGGGAACTGGCCTGCAACCCAGGCATGTGCCCTGATTGGGAATCGAACTGCAGTCCTTTGATTCTCAGGCCTGTGCTCAATCCACTGAGCTACAGCAGCCAGGGCAGAAGGTAGGAACTTTCAGTCCCACCCACAAACTTCCAGGGAGCGGGGAATGGGCTGGGGGTTGAATTGATCACCAATGGCCATTGATCTAATCAATCACACCTATATAATGATGCCTCCAAAAATATTGGGGTTCAGACAGCTTCCAGGTTGGAGAAACAGAATGCTTCCCTGTGCCACTGTGTGGGCCCCAAATTTCATAAAGATAGAAACTCCTTTGTTGGGACCTCAGTCCAATGTATCTTTTCATCAGACTGTTGATTTGTATCCTTAAATCTCTTTTGCGATAAATCAGTAATATGGTTAGTAAACAGGTCTCCTGAGTTCTGTGAGCCATTCTAGCAAATTAATAGAACTCAAGGAGGATGTCTTGGGACATTCCAATCTGTAGAGGATCAGTCAGAAGCAGGCAACAACCTGGGCTTGCAATTTGAAGTGGGGTAAGAACAGTCTTGTAGGACTGAGTCCACAACCTGTGGGATCTGAGGCTATCTTCAGGTAGTTAGTGTCAGAATTGAGTTGAATTACAGGTGTTGGAGAAAATTGCTGTGTGGTGTGAGAAAACCTGCTCATGTTGGAAGTACAATTATAGTGGATATCTTCAGCCAAAATAAGGCCCTCCCAGAAACTACAGATTTCCTAATGGTGTAGACTAGAAACAGAACTGGCCAGGGAAGAGCCCTCAGCTAGCAACCCAGGGGAGCCAAGAACCCAGGTCTCCTGCCTCCTTGTCTATCTGCCCTGGGAATCGTGGGTGAAATAAAAAGACAGTACTGTGAGGATTTCTGAGGAAATATCTGTGAATGCAAAGTGAAAACTGACATAAAAGGGGCAGTCATGGTTCTTACAGCCTTTGTGTTCTATGTGAAAGGTAAGACCCCCAAAGGAAGAATGGTTTGTTCAAGACACTTTGCCACCCATCCCCCTCAGTGTTCTGTCACTCCAACGTCCACCTTATAGGAGGAAAACTTCATAGCAAAGTCCTCAGAAAAGGAAGCTTGGGGGAGGCAGGGCCCAGGACCCTCAAGGGAATTCCTGTGCCTTCCACAGGAACCTGCACCCTCACCACCCTGTTTTCCAAAACTTTCTTACCAGCCCACGCCCCCACCATTGTGAAGAGCGACCCAGGTGGCTCCTCGAAAGGCATCACCCACGAAGTTCTGCACGGCCATGTCTGTGGAAACAAAAGCCACAACCTGTCATTCCCTGAATGATGTGGGCCAGGGCAAGGCCATGCTCCAACCAGTGGATGTCCCACTGGATGAGACAGAGCCATTCAGGCCTGAAGGACAGATAGGGAACTACAGACAGATGACTCTAGAAACAGCAATAATTTATACTTACAAAGCTAAGCAAAAAACAAAGAAGTTGAAGAATGCCCACTCACCTACAATTATCCCTCCCTATAGTTATGCTCTCTGACACTGAATGCCAGACAAAGCAACCCAGAGGTAGAAATAAAATAGAATTAAAAGACAGGTGGTAGTGTTTTTAGCTTAGAAATGTAGAAAGACAAAGAATATCATCTCCACCCTTCAAACAAACAAAAGAATGGACAGGACAGGGTCAAATTGCAAATTAACTATTTATCTGACCCGATCATATAACTGTGGTACCAGAGCAACTAACAAATTTGAAATATGGGGAGAGATAAGCATTTGCACAGAGAAACAGAGCCCAAACTGGTCACCTTATGACTGTTTAACAAAGTGCTGAAGGATAAGCATGAGTCCTGTAACTATGAGGCTCATGGGACATGGATGAATATAAGGGGGTTTGTACTCTCTGGCAGGCTCTTACTCTAAAAATTCCACTGGGTGCTCACAGAGAAGATCAAGGAGAATCCTAACAATGCTTTTTTCTTGCTGCTGGGATGCCAAGTGCCATGAGCCAAGAAATCCAAGAAATGTAGTTCTAGAAGCTGGAAAAGGCCAAGAAACAGATTCCCCTCTATAGTATCCCACAACATCATGGTCTGGCTAAAACCTTGACTTTGGCCTATTAAAATTGACTTTAGACTTTTGAAGTCAGAAGTGTGGAAGAGTACTTTTGGATTATTTTATCCATTAAGGTTGTGGTGATTTATTATAGTGACCCTAGGATACAAACATAAACTGTATTAACATCAGAGAATTTCAGAACCAGGAATATTATAAAAAAATAAAAGGGGATATTACATAATGATAAAGAGGTCAATTCTCCAAAAAGATATAATAATCCTAAATGAATGTACACCCCACAACATAGCTTTAAAATATGAAGCAAAATAATAAAGAACTGAAAGAAGAAATAGATGAATCCACAATAGATTTGAAAACTTCACCACTCCTCCCTCAGTAATTTATAGAATAGGCAGAAAGTCAGTGAAGATAAGTGACCTGAACAGCATTACCAATCAACCTGACCTAACTGTCATTTTAAGAACAATCCACCACATAGCAGCAGGATACATGTTGTCAAGTGCTCCAAGAGAGACAACATTTGGACCATAAAATCCTTAACAAATTTAAAAGAACAGACATAATACATAGTAAGTTGTTAGACCATAATGAAATTAAATCAGAAGTTAGTAACAGAAAAATCCCCCCAAACTTGAAAATTAAATGACATACTTCTAAACAACTCATGTATCAAAGAAGAAATTCCAAAGCAAATTTTAAAATATTTTGAACTGGGTGAAAATGAAAATATATCATATAAAAATTTATAGGATGTAGCTACAGCAATGTTTAGAGATGAATTTATGGCATTAAATACTTATATTAGAAAAGAAAGAGATCAAATCAGTAACCCCAGCTTCTACCTTGCAGAAAGTAGAGCAAGTTAAACTCAAATCAAGCAGAAAGAAGGGCATACATACTAAAGATTAGAGCATAAATCAATACATTTGAAAGCAGAGAAGCAATTAAAGGAAAATCAAATAAACTGAAAGTTCTTTGAGAAAAATCAATAAAATTGATAAGCTTCTAGCCAACTGATCAATAAAAGAGAAGACACAAATGACCAATTGAGGAGTGACAGGGAGGACATCACAACTGACCTCACAAACCGTACAAAGCCAATAAGGAATACAACTCTGTACAATAAATTTGATAAATTTGATGAAATGGACCAATTCCTTGAAAAAAGGATGGTGTTCCTGAGTGTCTGCCTACCTCCCTTGGGAACCTGTGCATAATGGAAGGAGCCAGGAATAAGAAAGTTACCCCAGGAATATAACTCATCTGCCTGTGTGTTGATGATAATTATAGCAGTTGTACAAGCAGTATCCGTGATGAAAGCAGCAGAAGCTAACTTTCATTGACCACTGGCCATGGGACCTTGATGTAATGCCATATGTGTATACATTCATTTTATTCTTCACAACAAACCTTTAAAATAGGTACTATTGTTATTTCCATTTTACAGATGAGGACATTCAGGTTCAGAGACTTTAAGTACCTTGCAAAAGATCATCCAGCAATTGATGGAGCCAGAAGTACACCCACATCTAGGGTATCCAACTGTCCTAGTTTGCCTAACACTGGTCCAATTTTAAAACCAGAGGTCCATGTCTCAGAACCCCCTCTCTCTGTCCTGGGTTGGTCACTCTTTGTTATACCTCTCAAATGCTTGCACATTTTTTGTAACATCATGACTAGCTAAATGAATCAACTGATTTTTAAACAAAATCCAAATCCAACATTAAAATTTTTTTAAAGATTTTTTCCTTTTCTCACCTGCACAGAAGGCAGATCCATCATAAATGTTGGAGGTCTCCCTAAAGGGGCTGTCTGTGCCACTCACATCATGGTGGTCTCGGCTCAGGACTACTGGTTCCTGCAGTGTGCAAGGATATGAGATGTCAGCTTGGATCAGGCCCCACCAGAAGCTCATCAGATACACCCCACTGAAAAAACAGACCTTTAACAAGAGAAAACATAGATGTTTTTAATGTCTTCCTGCAGCTACTAATAGATTCTGCTTATTTTGACCCTTTCTATTTTATGTTCCCAGAAACCCACATATACTATGCATGTGTTAATTCACTGACTCATCTCAACTACCCTATCCAGGTAGGCATGACTGTTATCATGCCCATTTTATAGAAAGGAAGATTGAGGCCCAGAGAGGCTAAGTAACTTGCCCAATGTCACAGAGCTGGTAAATGGGTAGGCTGGAATTTAAAGACACACATGGCATACTAGAGTCTGGATTCTTCCCTCAGGCAGCCTGGCCCCTAAGTCTGTGACACTACTGGGTGCCAGTTTTTCCAGTCCTCCTCAGTGGGAACAGAAGTTCATGGACTCCCCATGTGGGAGGAGGTAGCCTGCCAGAAGGGTAGCGCCCCACTGCTCTGAATCAAGAAGACCTTTTCTTCTTTTCTTGAACAGACCAAGTCTGCTTCCACCTCTCCACCTGCCCTGGAATCACCTTCCCCAGGTATTCTGGCACCTTCTGGATAGTCAGGCCGCAGTTCTATGCCAGCAACTCAGAAAGGCCTGTACTGGCTCCACCATCTAAAGTCACTGCTCACCCTATCCCTTTATCCCTACCTTGTCACCTCAACTCATTTTCTTCAACAGTACTCATCACTATCTAAAACTCTCCCTGAATTTATACACTTAGTTAAAATATATTGTTAGTTTCTCTTTAATAGTAAATAGGTTAAGGCAGAGACCCTGACTATCTTGTTCTTTCCTACATTGCCCTCAGTGCTTAGAACAAGCCAGGCACAGAGGAAATGTTCAATCAATTGATGAATAAAAAAAGGAGGGAGGGAGGGAGAAAGTGCAGGAGGATTAAAACACCCAGTTCTCAGTGCTGATTTCTGACCCCAGTCTGGGTGTGAGTGTGCCCAGAGGGACACATTTGGCCAAGCTATGCCAGCCTTCCCCATGAGAACATGGGCTTTTGAGAAGTGTCAAAGAGTGGTACCCTCTGATGGTGCTCCCTGAGAAAGGTCGGGGCTGCTGGCCTTGCTACTAGCGCTACTCAGAACCATCCACAGGGACAAACTTCACTTGCATCTATTTCGATTTCCTTTTCATTTCTGATCATTAATATTTCTGGTGCTTTTAAATAAAGGGCTGTCAAAAGAACTCTGCACGTGAGCCTACAAAACAGAGTGAGAGGCCCCTCTGAACAAGTGTGTCCAGGGCTCCAGGTCCTTCAAAGTTCGCAGGACTGATTCAGAGGTAAATAAGTTTATTATGATTTTAAAAAGATAATTCAACAAAGATATATAAAATACTCAGGTGGACAGGAAAAAAACCAAAACACCCAAAAGCATAGACACTGAATGGTATGCTATTAAACAATGAATGGATCAAGATTGAAATTAGGGAAGAAATCAAAAAGCTTCTGGAAACAAATGAAAACGAACTCACAACAACCCAAAACTTATGGGACACAGTGAAGGCAGTCCTGAGAGGGAAGTTCATAGCAATACAGGCTTACCTAAAGAAGACAGAAACATTTCAAACAAACAACCTAACCCGACACCTGCAAGAACTCAAGGAACAACAACAAAGACAGCCCAGAGCAAGTACAAGGAAGGAAATAACCAAGATCAGAGCAGAACTAAATGACATAGAGACTAAAAGCAAAATTCTAAGGATCAGTGAATCCAGGAGCTGGTTTTTTGAAAAGATAAACAAAATAGACAAGCCTTTAAGTAGGCTCATTAAGAAAAGAAGAGAGAGGACCCAAATAAACACAATGAGAAATGAAAGAGGAGAGATTACAACTGATACCACAGAAATAGAAGGGATTGTAAGAAATTACTATGCAGAACTGTATTCCAAAATTTGAAAACCTAGGTGAAATGGACAAATTTCTAGAAAAATATAATCTCCCAAAGCTCAGTGAAGAAGAAGCAGAAAGCCTGAATAGACCAATAATAGCAAATGAAGTTGAAGCAGTAATCAAAAAACTCCCATCACACAAAAGCCCTGGACCAGATGGTTTTACAGGAGAATTCTACAAAGCTTTTAAGGAAGAACTAACCCCTATTCTTCACAGACTATTCCAAAAAATCCAAAAGGAGGGAAAACTCCCCAACTCTTTTTATGAAGCAAGCATCACCCTAATTCCAAAGCCAGATAGAGACACAACAAAGAAAGAAAACTACAGGCCAATATCACTGATGAACATAGATGCTAAAATCCTCAACAAAATATTGGCAAATCGCATCCAACAATACATCAAAAAGATCATACACCACAACCAAGTGGGATTCATCCCAGGGATGCAAGGATGGTTCAATATTTGTAAATCAGTAAATGTAATACATCACATAAACAAAAGCAAAGACAAAAACCACATGATCATATCAATAGATGTGGAAAAAGCTTTGATAAGGTACAACACCCATTTATGATAAAGGTACTCAGAAAAATGGGAATAGAGGGAGCATTCCTCAATATAATAAAGGCCATATATTAAAGACCTACAACCAACATCATACTCAATGGGCAAAAACTAAAAGCTTTTCCACTAAGATCAGGAAGAAGACAAGGTTGCCCACTTTCACCACTTCTATTCAATATAGTATTAGAAGTTCTAGCCACAGCGATCAGACAAGAAAAGGAAATAAAAGGCATCCAAATCGGAAAGGAGGAAACAAAACTGTCATTGTTTGCAGATGACATGATAGTGTACATGGAAAATCCTATAGCCTCTAACAAAATGCTGCTTGAACTAATAAATGAATTTGGCAAACAGCAGGATACAAAGTCAATATCCAGAAATCAAAGGCATTTTTGTATATCAACAATGAAACAGCAGAAGAAGAAATCAAGAAAAAAAATCCCATTCGATATAGCAAAAACAAAAATAAAATATCTGGGAATAAACCTAACCAAGGAGGTAAAAGACCTGTATGCAGAAAACTACACAACACTGAAGAAAGAAATCAAGGAAGACACAAACAAATGGAAACATATACCGTGTTCATGGATTGGAAGAATTAACATCATCAAAATGTCCATACTACCCAAAGCAATTTACAGATTCAATGCAATACCTATTAAAGTACCAATGGCATATTTCACAGACATAGAACAAACACTTCAAAAATTTATATGGAACCAGAAAAGACCCCGAATAGCTGCTGCAATTTTGAGAAAGAAGAACAAAGTAGGAGGGATCACAATACCTGATATCAAACTGTATTACAAGGCCACTGTAATGAAAACAGCCTGGTGCTGGCATAAAAACAGGCACATAGACCAATGGAATAGAACAGAGAGCCTAGAAATAAACCCAAATCTCTACAGTCAATTAATATTTGACAAAGGGGGCAGTAATATAAAATGGAGTAAAGATAGCCTCTTCAACAAATGGTGTTGGGAGAACTGGACAGCAACAAGCAAAAAAATGAAACGAGCACCAACTTACACCAAACACCAAAATAAATTCAAGGTGGTAAAAGACTTAAATATAAGCTGTGAAACCATGAAAGCCCTAGAGGAGAACATTGGCAGGAAAATCTCAGATATTCCACGCAGCAATATTTTTACTGATATGTCCCCTAGAGCAAGGGACATAAAGGGAAAGAATAAACAAATGGGATCTCATCAAAAATTAAAAGCTTCTGCATGGCTAAGGGAAACAGTATCAAGATAAAAAGAGAAGCAACAGCTTAGGAAAACATATTTGCCAATGATGCCTCAGACAAAGGTTTAATCTCCAAAATATACAAAGAACTCACTCGACTCCACTCAAAGAAGATGAGCAACCCAATTAAAAAATGGGCAAAGGAGTTGAACAGACATTTCTCCAAGGAGGACATACAGAGGATCCAGAGACACATGAAAAGATGCTCAATATCACTAGCTATCAGAGAGATGCAAATTAAAACCACAATGGGATACCACTTTACACCAGTCAGAATGGCTATCATAAACAGAGAAACAAACAACAAGTGCTGGAGAGGTTGTGGGGTGAAGGGGACCCTAGTTCACTGTTGGTGGGATTGCAGACTGGTACAACCACTATGGAAAACGGTATGGAACTTTCTAAGAAAACTAAAAATGAACGTGCCTTTTGACCCAGCAGTTCCACTCTGGGGAGTATATCCTTAGAACCCTGAAACACCAATCCAAAAGAACCTATGCACCCCGATGTTCACAGCAGCACAATTCACGATAGCCAAGAGTTGGAAGCAACCTAGATGCCCATCGGTAAATGACTGGATCAAAAAGCTATGGTACATTTACACAATGGAATTCTATGCTGCAGAAAGGAAGAAGGAACTCCTACCCTTTGAAACATCATGGATGGTACTGGAGAGCATTATGTTGAGCAAAATAAGCCAGGTGGTGAAAGACAAATACCATATGATATCACCATTAACAGGAATCTAAACAACAAAACAAACAAGCAAGCTAAATATGACCAATGACACTCAAATATGGAACAGGCTGACAGGGTCCAGAGGAGAGAGGGGAAAGAATCATAGGGGAAAAGGGAAGGGACTCACATGAATAAGTATAAAGGACCCTTGGACAATAAATAAGGTGGGGGGTGGAAATGGGAGAGTGGTGGGGAGCACTGGGGGGCAGAGCTGGGAATATAAGACAGAAAACTGTACTTGAAGAAGAATTAAATAAAAATAAAAATGTAAAAATAAAATAAAATAAAATACTCAAGTGGAAACTAACTCATTTAATCCTCACATCGATGCTTTGAGGTTAATATTGCCTTTTTTTGCCCTGGCTGGTGTTACTCAGTGCATCGACTGCCAGACTGTGAAGCAGAGAGTCGCTGGTTCAATTCCTGGTCTAGAGCACATGCCTGGGTTGTGGGCCAGGTTCCTGGTGGGAGGCGTGCAAGAGACAACCATACATTTCTCTCCCTCTCTTTCTCCCTCCCTCCCTTCTCTAAAAAAAAAATAAGTAAAATATTTTTTAAAAATATGATTCTCTTTTAACAGGAGGGAAACTGAGGCTCAGAGAAGGCACTTGACTTGCCCAAAGTCACAGAGGGACCAGTGGCAGAGCCTGGGTTGACAGCAGACCCTCATCTCTCCCTGGCCCCAGCTATTGACCATCAGTTGACACATACACAGGTGATAGAACCTTGGAATTGTGCTGGTGCTGACAAGAAGGAGCCAAAGGGAGGCCCCCACCAACAGCATGGGAAATGTCACCTTGATCTTTCCATGGGCAATGGCTTGGTTAAAGGCCACAGAAATGGCCACACGGCCTTTTTGGTCTGAGTACAGGATCCGTGCCTGGGAGCCCACCACCTATGGAGAGAAAGATAAAAGGAGACACCTCAGTGACCTGATGGTACATAGGAGACACTTGGATGATATGTCCCACCAGCAGCCAGATGGTTGCCTCCAGGAAGGTCCTGAAGGACCCAAAAGGTATGTGGTAGCCCTAAATTGGTGGGCCTGAGGCAAGCCTGCACACCTACCCACAGAGTGGCCACATCAACTCCTCATGTGTCCACCTGCAATCTGCTTCTGAAACCCTGACCCATCCATCTCCAGGGATGTTACCTATTATGAGCAGTACCCTATTCAAGTCTTTCCAGTAATAATATTAACACTATCTAATGCAGTTTTTTATTGTGCCTGGCACAACTCGAAGAACTTTACACAGGCAGTCATTTGTGACTTTTATGAGGAACACACTATTGTCCTAATTGTAGGTTTTATTTTACAGATGAGGAAACTGAGACCCAGAGAGGTAAGCAACCTGCCCTGGTCATCCAGCCTGTAGGTGGCATGGCTGAGTACCTACACACTCAACTACAAGGATGCAGCACCTGTGGAGAGAGGGGAATGGAGAACTGTTCTTTAATAGGCACAAAGTTTGTTTGGGGTGATAAAAAAAGTCCTGGAGATGATGATGGTGGTGATGATGGCACAACAATGTGAATGTACATAATGCCACTGAGTTGTACCTTAAAAATGGCTGAAATGGTAAAATTTATGTTAATGCATATTTTACCAGAATTGAAAAAAAAAAAACATCTGAAACCAGATATCTGTAATGCTGAGGCTGAGAAACCCTGTATTCTTCAAAGAGGATGCAAATGTTTCCCTCAGCTGTTTGGCTAACCTTTCACCCCAGGAATGGGGTGAAAGGTTGGAGGGGCCAGTGATGGGTTAATCTTGCACTTGCCCATGAGCCTAAAATGCAGAGCTCAGTCTTGACTGTTTTGCTTGCAGATGATTAGCTTCTTTCTCTCTCCTGACTTTCTATCCAACGGCCTTACCTTAATAATACCAGTTGCCTTAAATCCTTATGGGGGAAACTGTACTGTAAAAATACAAATACAAACAGCCAATAGCCTTGGACATCTCAGACTGGCTGGTCACAGAGATTCCTCTCAGCACCAGGGGTTTTGTCACCAAAACATGCATACAAACCACTGGTCAAGGAGACAGCAATTTACATGGACGTCATTGGACCACAGAAGCACTGGAAAGGGAGCAGTGCTCCTCCTGGTCATATAACCCGGAGGCCAAGGACCCATTAGTTAGATGTGGTGTAAGTGTCTGGCCACTGGGGGCTATGGCCAAAAGCATGTGAACAAAATATCCACTTTTTATTTTGTCCTTGGTACACAAAACCTGCTCTCCACATCAGGGCTTGTGCATTGGCTGGTCTCTCTGCCCCACTGCCTATCACATGGCTGCTCCCTCATTCTCCGACTCCCAGCATTTAGATCACAAGGCAGCTCCTCAGAGATACCTTTCTGATCCATCAGTATAAAACAGTTCCTACCCCACATCACACTCATTTTCACACTCACTGGAACACAATCACAGTCACATAAATGAAGCCAGTGCAAATCTGGCCCTGTTGATGACTCATGCACTGACTACCATAGAGGGCCCGCTCCAAGCACTCCACCACAGCCAAGTGCACTTATCATCACCAGCATCTCCACGGTATGGATGAGACACAAGGTTCAGAGGGGCTGAGCCACTCACCTAAGTGACACACTTGAGAAACCAGGAGGCCTGCCTCTTGGGCCCTTCAAGGGCTGCCTCTCAAGAGAACTCTTTGTAGAGTAACTGGGTGAAGAGTGATTTGACTGGTCTTAGTCACTGTCCCAGGCCACCTTTTGAAGGGCCTCCAATTTCTCTACCCAGCAGCCCCAAGGAATGAGGTAGCTGCTGACTCTAGTGGGTCTGCCACTTACTCAGTCTCATGGTGTATGTTGGCACCCTCTTGGATCTCTCATCTCCTGGCCAGGCAGGCAGTCTCATGGCCCACCCCTACCCCCTACCAAGCTAAGCCCTCACCAGCTGGTGCTTGGCAGCCTCCCGGATCCAGTGAATGTTGTCCTCATATTGTAGCCTCACAGCTGGATTCACTGCAGGGAGAGAAGGGGAGGGATGTCACTGGCACCAGGAACTCCTGACCTGAGGTGAGGTACGGACCCTCCCTCTCTCAGACTGCTCAGCAGAGGCACCTGTTCTTCACCCATCACTGGAGCCCAGACTTGGGGTCAAGGAGACTCTCTCCTCAGCACTATAATAGGCCATCTGATTTTTGGAACCAGCAATGTCAATAGTCATGTGAATTAATGCACATAAGTGTGCAGGCCCCTGTCTGATATACTCATTCCCTCAATAAATATCGATTGAGTGCCATGCCAGGCACAGGGAACAGATTGCTGCTGACTATGAAGAAAATAAGAGTGTGGTGAGGTAGTGTAGTCACTAGATTGGTTGGTCAGGAGGGCCAAAGTTCTCTCTGGGGAGGTAATGGTCAAGCTATGTCCTAAATGCTAAGGAGGAACCAGCTATTGTATGTAAAGATTTGAGGAAACAGCACTCTAGGCAGAGGCAACAGCAAGTGCAAAGGCCCTGAGGTGAGAAGAAGTTTGCCTTCCAAGTAAGATAGTCCAGTTGGCTAAACTATGAACGGTATGCAGAGGAGGGTGGTAGCCCTGGAGCTCAGGTGCCATTCCTATTAGCTCGTGAGAGCAGACAGTTAAATCTTCAGGAATTGTGTGAGCCAGTGGTTAACATAAACACCATTAAATTTCAATTAAATGAATTCACACTTTAAAAAAGACCATTAAAAAGAGAAAAATAATAATAAATAATAAATTAACTTAAAAAATTTAAAAATAGCCCTGGCTGGTGTAGCTCAGTGGATTGAGCACAGGCCTGCGAACCAAAGGATCGCAGTCTGATTCCCAGTCAGGGCACATGCCTGGGCTGCAGGCCAGTTCCCAACAGGGGACTCACGAGAGGCAATCATACATTGATATTTCTCTCCCTCTCCCTCTCTCCTTCTCTCCTTTCCTTCCCCTCTAAAGGTAAATAAAATGTTTAAAATTTCTTAAAAATGAAGAAAAATAAAGATTATTAAAATTATGATAATTCTCATGAGTTATTACTACTTAATTTACTACCATTTAGGAGGATCTATGGTCTCAAGGTTATCTGCCTAGTGGAAATATTGCTACTATTCCAATTGGAGCCCCACTTGAAATAAGCACCCCTGAGAATATTCAGATCTTGGCTATCAACAGATAGGGCTTCTTCCTGCAGGGCTGGTTGTTGAACACCCATCAGCCACCTACTGAGGGCTGTGCAGTTGTTCTAACACCAAGAGGCCTCATGAGGCCTCTGACAAGATTTCCGGGAGAAGGCTCCTGCTTCTCCTTTTTTCCTCTTGAGGCCTCCCCCTGCCTGGCTCCTCCCACATAGGTGGCCCCACCCACCCTTAGCCTGGTTCCAACCCTGGATATCTGTAACCCAGGTTCTATCCATCCCCTTGAACCTGAATATAGAAGGAGGGTGAAAATGGCCCCTGGGGATTTGAAACAAGCAGCAAACGCTGAACCACTCACACAGGAAACCATCTGGAGAGAAGGCCATCTCTGTACCTGTAGCAAAGCTGTAGAGAATTGAGGGTAGGAACTCTGACAGCTGAGTAAGTTTCATAAAATAACTGCCTTTTCTTCTCTTCTTCAGATCATAAATGACACATTAAATTTGCTACACAAGAAGTCCCCCATCCACATGAAAAGGCAGAATCAAGGCTCTATATCAGAAAAAAACATAGATTGACTGGAGAGGCTCTGACATGAAATATGCAGAATGTGCTTGGTAGATATGGGAAGCCAGAGGCTCCGAAGGAGCACAGAACACAGCTACAAAGAATCAGAAGCACTGTCAACAGGCACAAACTGGAGGCAAGGTACCCATTTACCCACAAAGGCCAGGCAGGAAATGAAGAGAATGGGTGGGGAAAGGGCTGCCCTCTACTACCAGGCAGACAGGCTTGTTATTGGACATTTGGGGGGCCACCGACTCTTGAGTGTCTCCAACCTGGCAGCCTTACCTCCACCAATGGCCTCCTCCAGCACAGATGTGGCCAGCTGATCAGTGATTGCCAGGTCCTGAGGGTCCCCAGATGTGCATACCCAGCGGAAAGGCCCGAATCCCTGGGAGAATATATCCCTACCAGAAAAAAGTGCCTAGTCACCTTCTCAAGCTGGCTGTACCCACTGGCTGGACCATGATCCAATGTCCAGAATTGTTGTTGGAAGCCCCTAAGTCACTAATTGGACAGGAAGTTTCAGTCAGAGGCCCTACCTCCTCTAGTCCCCTTCCATCATCTCAGCAACCACCACCTGCTCTTTTTCGCTCCCCTTCAGTTACTAAGTCCTCTCCCTCCTCCTTCACCTTCTTCCTCTTCTGCCCCCTCCCTTCAGTGCCCTCCTTCCTCCTCCACCGGAATCCCCTTCAGTTCTCAGTATCCTCCCTCTCCTTCCCCCCAACCCCTGATTTCCCCCTTCCTTTTTCTCCACCCTCCAACTTCTCTTTCCTCCACCCCCTCCTTACCCCTCAGTCCTCATTTGTTCCCTCCCTTCCTCCCCTTTCAGAGCTGCAGGGGCAGGGAGCTGGGACAGAGACAAGAGAAATGTCTTAAGCTGTTGTTATGGACAACCCAACAATCAAAACTAAATAGTTGGGAGAAATAGTAAATGTGGGAACTTGGCCAAATTTGCCTTAGGTACAGTGACCTTCCTATGTGAACTCCATGCACGAAGAGGCAGCAGCCTATTCCTTCCCGGGGCTCCCACACTAATCCAGCCCTCTCCCCTCCTGCTTCCCTCCTTAGAGGGGCCAGTGGCCCAGCCCACTCTGGCTCTGCCCCCATCCACAGTGAACCTGAGAAGGAGATGTTTGCCTTCTTGCCTCCTTCCCTCTCTGGTCCCATCTTGCCACACTAGGGGAAGGAACTCTTCTAAAAACATCCTGAGACCTTCCCTCCCCTGCCTTGTATTGCTTGAGCTCAAATTCCTGGCCTTAGTCTTCAAGCCTCTAACCTCAGCCAGTCTCCCTCTGGGTACATTCCACTCCTCCCTACTTGTCCTGGGCCACTCGCCTCCCCAGACCTGCCTGGCACAGCCAGGCAGGTACAGGGGCTACAGGAAAAAGCAGGTCTTGGCCTCCATGGATCAAACCATCAGCCACTCACTTGGGCCCACAGCAATGGCTATAGGATGGACAGCATTTAGGGTTATGGGTATTGAAGACTGAGGAGTTCCCCAGGAAGTAACCTCAGCTCCAGGCCCCTGAAGCCTCCTTGCCCTGTCATTAAAGCTCTGTACAGGGTCTCTCATGATTTTGGTTTCTCTCTACCAGCATTTTGTTGTGGAATCCCATGACCTGGTATGGTCCCCACTCTGTGGCCTTCAGCAGTGGTCAGAGGAAGGGCTTTTCTGACCTGAATGTCCAGGATCCAGACGCTGGAAAGGAACTCATCACTTACCCCATAATGTGCTGGACGTACGAGGGGTAGCGGAACTCTGTCCTTTCGGCACCTTTCTTTTCCACATCAGCTCCTGTGGACAGAGCATCTGCACAGTTTCACCTGGAGTGGCTGCAAGCTGGCAGGTTCCACCCAAGGTGAGGATGTACACCACCATCCAGATGACAATTTAGACACAGCACAGGGAAAGACTGTGGAAGTGCTCTGTCCAGATGGTGGATCATCACCAGGTGTCCAGATGGTGAATCATCACCAGGTGTCTTTTCAGGTAAAGGAAGAGAAAGCAAGTGCAGGCTGGAGCCCATACACTCTTGGTATGGGGCAGGGCAGCATGTACACATGCCTGTGTCTGCTGCAGGCATATCCAGACAGGCACCTGAGAGCCTGCAGACTCTGAGGCAGGGGGAGAGTTGGTGCCAGAGATGGGGCTGGGGTCAGAGATATTCCACTGAATATCTTTTATATCTTCTGAACTTTACAATCTATGAAACCTATTTTACAGAAAAAAGTTTCCTCCACAGAAAAAGTAAAGCTGAATTTTTTGCAATGGAGCTTGTACATAAGTATTGTGCCCGCTCTCTTTATGGTGCTTTATATTTTTAAGGCAAATGGAGAAACTGAGACCAGAGAGGTCAAACTGGCAGGACTAGCTTCCAGAAGGCGAGGCAGGGGCACAGTGAAACCTACATGCCCTGGTCCCTGCCTGCCCCAGGTCCCTACCAGGATAGCCCTCGCTAGGGGGAGTGTGCCTGCTGCCAGCCCAGGAAGGATAGGCCCCTCAGCAAGCCACCCTTCTCTCACCTGCTCTCTGGGCTTCCAAGAGGAAAGCATTGCCATAGTCCCAGAAGAAGAAGTTCTCCTCGGCCAGTCGGTTGATGGCTGAGACTTGCCTCCTCATGCTGCAATGGGCCAGCAATCAGTTTTCAGTTCCAGCCACTGGTAAGACTCTGAAATGGGGCCTCTCTGCCCCATCACTGTCATCCCCAGCCTCACCCCATGGAGGTCAGCCATCTCTGCTGACTTCCATTCAATCTGACAGAGAAGACAAAAACTTGGAGAGGTTAAGGGTCCTAGCCAATGCCACACAGCTGGTCACTGGAGAACCAGGCAGAGGCCACAGGTGCTCAGTCCAAAGCTCCTTCCAGTGTATAGCCCTCCTACCCTGTGCTCCTGCCTCACACCCCAAACAACCCTGGGACCTGCATCACCTTTCGTGGACCAGGCTCTTGAATGTGGCAGGATCGGAGGCCATGAGGCTCTGGGCCTCGGCAAAGCCAAGTTGCACAGGATAATAGCCACCATTAAATGGGTTGTGGCAGGATGTCTGGTCTGACCCCAGGTCCACCAAGAGCTCCCCTGTCATGTCCAATTCATGGACCAGGCGTTCCCTGGAGAAGATGTGGTCTAGTCAGTGCAGAGCAGCAGCTGCCCAGGGCAGGGGCAGGAAGCATCTGGGGCCTGACTTTAGGGCCTATCTTGGAGGGGATTGTAGCACATTTCCCAGCCCACATGTCCAGTAGCCAGACACTGAGGCTAATCACACATCCCTCCCCATACCCATCTCCCCTCAGAGAACAACTGCAGGAAGGCTGCTATGAACTCAAGCCAAGATACAGGTCATGAAACCTGGAAGCAGAGCCTCAGGTCACCACTTGAAACTGCATTCCAGGAGCACCTGGCCACCACTAGGAATTTGCGTGGGGGGAAAGGTTCATCTGGGGTCCCCAAGGCTACTGACTCCCATCCCTATACTTACCAAAGATCCACCACATTGCCATGGTAACCAAGACTGAGCACCTCCTTTTTTTCCTTTGCTTCCCTAGAGGACAAAAGAACAGAACAAATGGCTCCATCACACCTGTCCACAGCTGTCCACAGCTGTCCACACTGGCCAACACCCAGGGGACACATAGATGGCTAGAATGTGGAAGACCCAAGAGGCCACCAAAAGTATCATGTGCAAGTATAGGGCCTGAGATTCAGTGACCTATGAGGTGTGTCCTTTGAGGACCCAGACCATAGGGAAATGGCAGACTTGAATACCCTAGATAGGAGAGTTGAGGTGACAATGGTGACGCTTCGTGAGGCAATACTTAGAATTGGGGCTATTGCTATTAGAACTCTAATAAGGATCATCCTAAAACTCACTCAAGGTGATCCTCAAATCATAAAAGTCACTAAAGTCGATTCCACATTGGAGAAATAAAAGTACAAAAAAAAGAAAATATTCTGGAGAACAGAAAACTTGAATATATAAAGCCTCTCACAGATATGAAAGGTATCAAAAAGCATCAATACGTGGGGCAGTGTGGCACCCACTCAAAGATGCAGATCAACTGAAGTCCTCACTTAGCAGAGAGATGCCAGCAGGGGCCAGACATGCTCCTCTCTCAGGCACACCAGGATAACAAAACAGGAAAAGGACACTTGGTCGCAGAACAGTGAGGGATGCTGGGGAAGGAGGACTGCATTACAGCCTAAGGGCAGGAACAGGTACCTTGAGTCCCCCAAGAATAACTCCATTCCCACCTGTGTCTTCTGCAGCTCAGGGAGCAGAAACGTGGTGAGGCAGGCTGCTTAAGGCGGTTTGTTAAACTGATGTGAAATGATTGTGTGTATGTGTGAATGGCAGTAGAAGTTAAGGAATTAAGCTGGCCCAAACTTTGTGAAAGTGGAAAGAAAAAGAAGGCAAATGGAAGAGGTATATTTAGATATGGCAAGAATATCAGAGTGGTTGGAAGTGTGTGAGTGTGTATGTCTGAGTGTGTATGTTGTAAGTATGTGTAAATGGGTATGTGTGTGTGTCAGAGTGGACAAGTGCATGTGTTCAGGATGCTAGCCAGCATTAACAGGGACAGCAGTCAAATCAGGCAAGAGCCTTTAGTGGCACATTAGATTTTGGAATTTTTCCTGTAATTAATGGAGAGTTAGTTATCTGAGAGTTTTACACAGGGGTGCAATGTAGTCAAAGTAGTATTTTAGAAAGATCTATGTCAAATAATATCCCATCTTCAGAACAGGAATGTTTCTCAAAATCTGTGTGTACTTAAACATTTTCATATAAGCCCGCATTGATTAGAATATTGTAGTTGGGACGGAGAGCCGCTGTGGTGATGCATCCTCCCCACACACTCAGTACTACAAAGCAAATCAGTTGAGAGGATGCTTCCAAAATGGCATTTGAGCAAAAGCCCTCTGGCAGTCTGTCCCCCCAACCCCATTCCAAATAAAGTACCTCAGAAGACATCAAGTGGAAGGGGTAAAGCTACCCCTGATATCACACATGCAACTACAATGAAGAGGAAGATGAACTTATATTGAACCTGGTGGAGTCGCCCTGAGGGAAAGCATCATTCAAAGGTTCGTGTTTCCCCAATAGATTCAGTGAGCACCTACTATGTGCAAGGCACTGGGATGAGCACTGAGGTCACAATAGTGAGAAACACAGACACATTGTTTGCAAAAATATGGCTGAATAGCCCTGACTGGTGTGGCTCAGTTGATTGGGCATTGTCCCACAAAGCAAAAGGTTGCTGGTTTGATCCCCAGTCAGGGCACATGTCTGGATTGTGGGTTCAGTCCCCAGTTGGGGTATGTATGAGAAGCAACCACTCAGTGTTTATCTCTCATACTAACGTTTCTCTCCCTCTCTTTCTCCTTCCCTTCCCCTCTCTAAAAATAAATAAAATCTTTTTTTTAAAAAAAGCTATGGCTCAGTGTTGAGGGGAAAGTAAGAGGATAATTGAAAGTCTATTAGAACCAAGTGTCTGACCACCAAATTATGCAAACCCAGGGGTTTCCTACACATCAGCAAGTAGTAGATACTACAAGACCCTCCCTGCTATACTGTCTATGAGTGTTAATGAGGTGTGGTGGCCATTTGTGGCCAGGTGTCAGGTGTTGGCAGGCCTATTCTGAGGAACCCAGACTCTGGGTCCCCTTCTATGGTCTCCCCACTTTCAACACTCACTTGTCAGATGTTGTACCTGAGTCTTTCAATGCAGTGGTCCAAGTTGTCGGTCATTTCCATCAGCCAACCTTGCTGGTGGCGTTTCATGAGGGCTGCTTTATCCACCTGTGACCAAGAAACATAAGCCACCCAGTCACAAATCATCCCAGGGTTTGTCTCCACTAGGTAGGTGCCATACTCTGATATAAATCACCCACTTTTATTTTCTTTTTCTTTTTTTTAGTGGCATTAACCATAGTATTTTAGTGTCCCCCCCACGACCCCCCTCTGCTCCACCCATCCTTACCTCACACCTTCAATCCTTACCCCCTCTTTGGCTTTGTCCATGTGTCCTTTATACATGTTCCTTGATGACCCTTCTATTTTTCCCCCTTATTTCTCCCCCACTCCCCTCTGGTTACCATCATTCTGTTATGTATTTTAATTGTCTCTGGTTATATTTTGCTTGCTTGTTTTGTTGATTAGTTTCCTCTTATGGTGAGATCATATGGTATTTGTCTTTTACCACCTGGCTTGTTTCACTTACATTATGCTCTTCAGTTCCATCCATGCTGTTGTGAAGGGTAGGAGCTCCTAGGCTACTTCCAGCACTTGGCTATTGTAAATTGTCTGCTATGAACAGTGGGGTGCACAGGTTCTTTTGAATTGGTGTTTGAGGATTCTCAGGGTATAATCCCAGCAGTGGAATTGCCACATCAAAAGGCAGTTCCGTTTTTAGTTTTCTGAAGAAATTCCATACTGTTTTCCACAGTGGCTGCACCAGTCTGCATTCCCACCAATAGTGTACTAGGGGTCCCTTTCCCCCACAACCTCACCAGTACTTTTTGTTTGTTGAATTATTTATGATGGCCATTCTCACTGGTGTGAAGTGATATTGCACTGTGGTTTTAATTTGCATCTCTCTGCTGGCTAGTGATGCTGAGCATCCTTTCATATGTCTCTGGGCACTCTGTACATCCTCCCTGGAGAAGTGTCTCTCCAGGTCCTTTACCCATTTTTTAATTGGGTTGTTTGTCTTCTTGGAGTCTTGTGAGTCCTTTATATATTCTGGAGATGAAACGCTTGTCTGAGGTACATTGGTAAATATATTTTCCCATACAATTGGTTCCCTTTTCATTTTGCTGATTTTTTTAGCTGTGCAGAAGCTTTTTATTTTGATGAAGTTCCATTTGTTTATTCTTTCCTTTATGTCCCTTGTTCTAGGAAACATATGAGTGAAAATATTGCTGTGTGGAATATTTGAGATTTTCCTGACTATGCTCTCCTCTAGGACTTTTATGGTATCACAACTTATATTTAAGTGTTTTATCCATCTTGAGTTTATTTTTGTGTATGGTGTTAGTTGGTAGTTGAGTTTCATTTATTTGGATATAATTGTTTAGATCTCCCAATAACACTTGCTGACGAGGCTATTTTTACTCCATTTTATGCTTCTGTCCCCTTTCTTGAATATTAATTGACCATAGAGACTTGTGTTTATTTTTGGGCTTTCTATTCTGTTCCATTGTTCTATGTTTGTGTTCTTATGCCATTTTTTGAAATGTTTGTTTCATATCTGTGAAATATGTCATTGGTATTTTAGTAGGAATTGCCTTGAATCTATAAATTGCTTTGGGTAGTATAGACATTTTGATAATGTAAATCTTTCCAATCCATGAAGGATTGGTATATGCTTCTATTTGTTTGTGTCTTCCTTAATTTCTTTCTTCAGTGTTGTGTAGTTTTCTGAGTACAGTTCTTTTCACCTACTTGGTTGGGTTTATCCCTAGGTACTTATTTTTCTTGTTGTTATATCAAATAGGTTTTTCCTCCAATTTCAGATTCTGGTATTTTGTTGTTGGTGTGTAAAAATGCCTTCAATTTCTGAATATTGATTTTGTGTCCTGCTATATTGCCAAATTCACGTATTAGGTCAAATAGTTTTTTGGTAGAGTTTATAGTGTTTCCCATGTACACTATCATGTCTTCTGCAGACAATGACAGTTTTACTTCCTCTTTTCCATTTTGGATGCCTTTTATTTATTTTTCTTGTCTGATCACTGTTGCTAGGACTTCCAATACTATGTTGAATAGAAGTGGTGAAAGTGAACATCCTTGTCTTGTTCCTGATCTTAGCGGGAAAGCTTTTAATTTTTGCCCATTGAGTATGATGTTGGCTCTCCATTTCTTATATATGACCTTCATTATGTTGAGAAATGTTCCCTCTATTCCCACTTTGCTGAGTGTTTTAAGTATAAATGCTATACCTTATCAGATGCTTTTTCTGCATGTATTGATATGATCATGTGACTTTTGTCTTTCCTGTTGTTTATGTGATACATTACATTTATTGATTTGCAAATATTGTGCTATCCTTGCATCCATGGGATGAATTCCACTTAATCATAGTGTATGATATGTTTAATGTATTGCTGGATGCAGTTTACCAATTTTTGTTGAGGATTTTAGTGTCTATGTCCATCAGTGATATTGGCCTGCAGTTTTCTTTCTTTGTTGTATCTCTATGTGGTTTTGGAATTAGGATGATGTTGGCTTCATAAAAAGAGTTTAGGAGTCTTCCATCTTCTTGGATTTTTTGGAGCAGTCTGTGAAGGATAGGGGTTAGTGCTTCCTTAAATGTTTTATAAAATTCTCCTGTGAAATCTTCCAGTACAGGGCTTTTGTGTGCTGGGAGTTTTTTGATTACTGCTTTGTTTTCACCATTTGTAATTGGTCTGTTCGGGCTTTCTGCTTCTTCTCCATTGAGTTTTGGGAAATTCTATTTTTCTAGAAATTTGTCCATTTTACCCAGGTTTTCAAACATCTTGGCATATAGTTCTTCATAGTAACTTCTTACAATCTTATTTCTGTGGTATCAGTTGTAATCTCTCCTCTTTCATTTCTGATTTTGTTTTGGGGGGTTCTGTCTCTTTTTTTCTTGATGAGTGCACTTAAAGGCTTGTTGATTTTGTTTATCTTTTCAAAGAATGGGCTCCTGGATTTACTGATCTTTTGAGTTTTTCTTTTAGTCTCTATGTCCTTTAATTCAGCTCTGATCTTGGTTATTTTCTCCCTTCTATTTGTTCTGGGCTGTCTTTGTTGTTGTTCTTTGTAGGCATAGGGTTAGGTTGTTTATTTGAAACATTTCTATTTTTTTTAGGTAGGCCTGTATAGCTATGAACTTCCCTCTCAGGACTGCCTTTGCTGTGTCCCATACGTTTTGGGTTGTTGTGAGTTTATTTTCATTTGTTTCCAGAAAGGTTCTGATTTCTTCCTTGATCTCATTCTTGACCAATTCATTGTTTAATAGAATGCTATTCAATCTCCTTGAGTTTGAGTGTTTTTGAGTTTTTCCCTTGAGTTTCGTTCCCAGTTTCAGTCCTTTGTTGTTGGAGAAAATGCTCGGTATGATGAAAATTTTCTTGAATTTGTTGAGACTTGTTTCGTGTGCTATAATGTGATCTATCTTTGAAAATGTCCACGTACATTTAAAAGAATGTGTATTTTGCTTCTTTAGGATGAAAGGTTCTATATATATCCGTTCAGTCCATTTGATCTGGGGCATTGTTCAATGATGCAATATCCTGTTGACATTTTGTTTGGAAGATCTATCCATTTTTGACAGTAGGGTGTTAAAACCCCCTAGTATAAGTGTGCTGCTGTCTATATCTTGCTTGAAATTCTCCAAGATTTTCCTTAAATATTTGGGTGCTCCTATGTTGGGTGCATATATGTTTATAATGTTTATGTCTTCTTTATGGATTCTTGCCTGGAGTATTATGAAGTGTCCTTCTGGGTCTCTTTTTATGACCTTTGTTTTGAAGTTTATTTTGTCAGATATAAATATTGCTAGCCCAGTTTTTTTTTTTTTCATTCATTTGCTTGGAACATTTTTTCCTAACCCTTCAGTTTCAGATTGTGTAGGCCTTTTGTTCTGAGGTGCGTCTCTTGTAGGCAGCATATGTGCTGGCCATGTTTTCTTATCCATTTTGCTACCCTGTGTATTTTGATTAGACCATTTAATCCATTTAACATTTAAGGTTATTATTGATAGGTACCCATTCATTGCCACTTTACCCCTTTTGTACCTGTCTTCCTCTCTCTCTCAATGTTTTTCTTCTTAAAGTAGTCCCTTTTGCATATCTTACAGTGCTGCTTTGGTGGAGGTGTATTCTTTCAGCCTTCTTTTGTCTGGGAAACTCCTTATTTTGCCTTTCATTTTAATTGAGAGCCATGCTGGGTAGAGTAGACCTGGTTGTAAACCTTTGCTTTTCATTAGTTGGAATATTTCTTGCCATTCCCTTTTGGCTTGTAGTGCTTCTGTTGAGAAGTCAGCTAGAAGCCGTTTTGTGTGTTTCTCCCTTGCTGCCTTTAAGATTCTCTCTTTGTCTTTAAAGGTTTAATCTCCAAAATATACAAAGAACTCACTCGACTCCACTCAAAGAAGACGAGCAACCCAATTAAAAAATGGGCAAAGGAGTTGAACAGACATTTCTCCAAGGAGGACATACAGAGGATCCAGAGACACATGAAAAGATGCTCAATATCACTAGCTATCAGAGAGATGCAAATTAAATGCAAATTAAAATCCCACAATGGGATACCACTTTACACCAGTCAGAATGGCCATCATAAACAAAGAAACAAACAACAAGTGCTGGAGAGGTTGTGGGGAGAAGGGGAACCTAGTTCACTGTTGGCGGGATTGCAGACTGGTACAACCACTATAGAAAACCGTATGGAACTTTCTAAGAAAACTAAAAATGAACGTGCCTTTTGACCCAGCAATTCCACTATTAGGAGTATATCCTAAGAACCTTGAAACATCAATCCAAAAGAACCTATGCACCCCGATGTTCACAGCAGCACAATTCACGATAGCCAAGAGTTGGAAGCAACCTAGATGCCCATCGGTAAATGACTGGATCAAAAAGCTATGGTACATTTACACAATGGAATTCTATGCTGCAGAAAGGAAGAAGGAACTCCTACCCTTTGAAACATCATGGATGGTACTGGAGAGCATTATGTTGAGCGAAATAAGCCAGGCGGTAAAAGACAAATACCATATGATCTCACCTTTAACAGGAATCTAAACAACAAAACAAACGAGCAAGCCAAATATGACCAATGACACTTAAATACGGAACAGGCTGACAGGGTCCAGAGAGGAGAGGGAAGAGAATCATAGGGGAAAAGGGGATGGACTCACATGAATAAGTATAAAGGACACATGGACAATAATTAAGGTGGGGGGCAGAAATGGGAGGGAGGTGGGGAGCACTGGGGAGGGCAGGGCAGGGAATATAAAACAGAAAACTGTACTTGAGTAAGAATTAAATAAATTAAAAAATAAAATTAAATTAAAAAATATTCTCTCTTTGTCTTTAAATTTTGCCATTTTAATTATGATGTGTCTTGCAGTGGGCCTCTTTGTGTTCCTCTTGATTTGGATGCTCTGTGCTTGCTGGATTTGTGTGTCTTCTTCTCTCATCACATTAGAGAAGTTTTCCATCATTACTTTTTCAAAGGTTTTCTATCACTTACTCCTCTTCTTTTCCTTCTGGTATCCCTATTATATGGATATTATTCCATTTTATGTTGTTCTGCAGTTACTGTAACTCCTCTTTTTTCTTTTTGAGTCTTTTTTCCTTTTCTTGATATTTCTTTTTTCTACCTTGTCCTGCAGCTTGCTGATTCAGTCTTTTGCTTCATCTAGACTGATTTTGATTCCCTGCACTGTGGTCTTCAATTCAGAGATTATGTTTTTCATTTCCTCTTGGCTCTTGTTGAAAGTTTCTGCATCCTTTTTCTTGATGATATAGTTTGCAGTAAGTTCCTCATAGTTTCCCTGTAGTTTTTGGTAATTCCCACTGAGCTCATGAGCTTTCTTACATCCATTGTTTTGAACTCATTATCTGATAGCTGACTTGGCTCTATTTAATTTAGCACTCTTTCTGAAGATTCCTCCTTTCCTTTCAATTGGGGGCTGTTTCCTTTTCTTCCCATTATTTGTGAGACTCTTCTTGATTGCTTCTGCTACTTAATTTGATCCACTTTGACTCCCTGAGTTTGCAGTGTGAACTTCTATGGTAGGAAGCCTGTGAGATCAAGGTGCAGTCTCCTTGATCTCCTGAACTTGATGCTCTTGGGATGCCCTTTATGATGTTTATGTTAACTCTCTGGATGTCATTGAGTTTTGATTGTCCTTCTTTGGTGGGTCCTTCCCTCCACCTGGTTGACTGAGGGTCACTCTGTCCACCACATCTTATGCTGTTTTGCAGGTGCAGCCAGAACAAAACCACAAAGCCCAGGAAACAAACCCACATCCATAAAATGATGGATTACCCTCCCCTACAATCTCACTATCAACAGCAAATGAACCAGTATTAACAAGAGTGTAAAGATTTAATACTATTATATGAAAGGAGAGAAATAAAATATAGTATTAAGTCCAGTGCCTTAATATGCACAAACTTGATGGACAAGATCACTCTTGTCAGGGCAGATGCCTTCCAATATTTATTCTTTCTCCTTTTTTTAAATCAACGGAAGTTAGGTTGTGTTTAGAGTAACAATGTGCTCAGCCCCAGGAGATGAGCCATGTCCAAACTAACAAATATCCTTTCCACTGTCTCCAGCTCCCTGGTGGATAAGACTATCCATCTGATCCAATACTGACCAGAATTTTGAGGTATTATTATTATCATTATTATTATTTTTGCTGATATAGAGTCAGCCATAGTTGACACTGTTCTTTCTCTTTTCTTCCTTCCTTGACTATAGATGGGTTGTCTAGGGCTGTGGCAGCCATTTTGTACCCACAAGGGAAGCCCAAAAGAATCTAGAGGTATTGGCTCTGAGCTGCTGAACCAATGCCAACACTGTTGGTTATATGAGAAAAATAAAATCCTATCTATGTGAACTGCCATATCTCAGTCTCCTGTTATCTGTAGTCAAATGGGCTCCTAATAAGTACAGCTATGTATGTTTCAGGTTTAGTATCAACTAAGTGTAAATCACACTGGCGTGTATCACCAAGGCTTTTCTTAGAGTCACTCACCTTCTCTTCCTGTTTCCCTGCCTGTCCTTGGCACTACCAAAGAAAGCTGTGATGGCCACTGAGAAAAAGCTGCTGCACTCCCCTCTACTGATGGGCAGCGCATCTGCTTCCTACTCCTTCCTGTGAACTGTCTGAGTTAGGGGTATCTATGTTAACTTATTCATAACCATTTATTATCTCCTAGCTATATTCCACATTTCCACTAAGCTAATGGAAGCTTAACCCACAGAAAGTCAGTTTCATGGGATAGCTTCAACAGGCATTGACCATTGAAAATGATGAGCACTTTGAAGGCAGGAGGGGTATACTGCCCTGGGAACCTACCCTGGAAGGCTTTGTGGAGGGGACAAGGAAGGGGCCAGAGATGAGAGTGTTGTGAGAGTGAGTAGCTCTCAAATGAAGAAGGAGGGAGGTGGGGAGGGATGAGGACCCAGTGCTCCTTGTGTGCTCACCTCTGCTATAACACCAATGCATCCCACAATGACTGAGGCTTTGGCCTGAGCCCCACTCATTCCGCCCAGTCCAGAGGTGACAAAGACTTTCCCAGCCAGGTCATTGACACCCAGGTACCGACGACCAGCATTCAACAAGGTGAGCTGCAGGGAGAGGAGTTGGAAGTTCACTGTCCACTTCATTCATGTCCACCTCCCATCCCCTGAGGCTAGGCATGACCCCTGCCTCTTACCACTGTGCCATGGATGATTCCCTGGGGACCGATATAGCAGTAACTGCCTGCTGTCATCTGGCCGTACCTGACCACAGAGAAAGCAAGCAAAGGGTGAGCCCAGTGCCAGCCCCCGACTTTTGATGGCTTAAAATTCATTTTTAATTACTTCCAAATGCATTAATACATTCTTCTTAAAAAAACGAAAGAAAATATTTTAGAAAAGCTTACAGTCCCCCATTTTGGTACCCTCTGGCCTCTGAGATCTCTTATAACAGATTTCATTCTCTTAAAAACTGTTAGTATTATTGGTAAAATCACACTGGAGAATATTTAGCCACATTGACAAAAGTTTAATGTGACCCAGCACTTCCACTTTCCATGCCTATGCCCATGTAAAGACATGCACACCATTGTTCATAGCAATTTGATTTGCAGTGGCCAAACCCTGAAATGCCCATCACCAGGAGGAATGAATTGCAGTATATGAACACAATGGAACTCTACACAGAAAAAAGAAAGAATATATTCCTCCTATGTGTGATGGGCCTTCCATGGGCATTGAAGCCTTCCATGAAAGAGTACATTCTGCAGGATTCCATTCATTTAGTGACCTTCATCTTGGGACTTTACCTGCTGCAAGGAAGGCTGGGAGCTGTGGGAGGCAGGGGTTGGGCTTGTTCTCCAGCAAGAGGTGCTGACATAACTATGCACACTCCAGACTTGTACACTGTACTGTGTGTAAGTTAGACTTCAGCAAACCCATTTAGAGCACTGTTTTCCATAAGGAGTTATTATTATCAGTATTAGTTACATAAATGGCCTCATTTGGTAGGTGTTGTTTCTATAGCTTGTTTTTTTCTCCAAACGCAAGGCTTGTGAGATTCTTTCCACATCAGCACTCACAGATCCTGCTCACTCCTTTGGTGGCTCCAAGTATGTAGTATCAGAAGCCACAGAATGTTCTCTCCCCATCCATCATCAGGATGGCTCCAAATTTGCTACAAGAACAATGTTGCAGTGAGCCACATCTGATCTGCGTCCCAGGGTAGAAACCAGGAAGCAGGAGTGCTGGGTCATCACGTGCACACATTTAAAATATTAACGAATACTGTCAGACTCCTAAGTGACTGTCCCCAGCAATGCATGAGCATGCCTGTTTGCATTCCTTGATAATTATCAAATATTTGAATTGCTGGCAATGTAATAGGAGAATGACAACATTTTGTTATTGCCTTAATTGTACTCTTCTTGAGGTAAGGAGAGTCTCAAGGGAGACTACCACTTACTTTTCTCCCTTATAAATTTTAAGTTCATATCTCTTTTCTATTGGATTCCTGTTGCCCAGGAATTTACCCTTCTGTCTTCTGGATCAGAAGTGGATCCTGATTCTCAAAGATCTGTATTTAAATATCAAGCATATTCCATAATTTAGGCAAGGCACTGGACCACTAAGCACCTGTATTTCCTCTTCCAAAACATGAGGATGCAATTCCCTTAACTTGAAAGGTCATATGAATATTATAAAACATAACAGAATAGTGCTGATATGATAAATACCCATCCAGGGAAACAGGTGAAACCATTAGAACCCACCTCAACCCCCAGCATGGGTGTGTTCCCTGGTGGGCCTGCATCCATTCAAGCAGAGTGCCCAAGGGTTTCCTTTGTGCCACATGCTAAGGGTGTCACCTTTATCATTTAATTAACTCTCACAATCATTAGTATTCCCTCTTTACAGATACAATTCAAGTTTCCAAGGTTATACTATGACACATAGCAGAGCTGGCTCAATCCTTTGTGTTTGTGACCTGCTGCACGTTACTCCCAAGATAACTATCGTAAGTAAAAGTGTGGGGTAAAAGTTTCTTTATCCCAGTCACTAGATATAGCCCACCCAGCTACCTCCAGCTTCCAATTTGTGATTGCCTGTTTTCTCACGTCCTCCCCAGCACTGGGTATTATCTGTAGTTTTATTTTTGTCATCCCAACAGTGAAAAGGGCTTTACTTTAGTTAGTAGTTCTCATGTTTTTTGTTTTTTTTTATGTGATCTGCATCTTTTCTTTAGGTAACTGCCTACAGCATCCAGGGTCAACTTTCAGGGGCAGCCAGACCAGGTCTGACTGACTCTGTAGCTTCACCCTCTTTAAACTTCCATTCTGTATCTATGAAACAGAAGCATAGTGACTTGCTGGAGGTCACAAGAGGCAGAGGAACCAGGAGTGGACCCCATCCTTCTGACCCTTGGTGCTTCCACCGGTACAGCAGAGGTCTTCAAGGCTCATAGTAATAATAAGATCAACTGTGACTACTAATGACTGACAAAAAAAAGTAATTTGGTTTCTAATCCTCAGTTTTTTCCTCCACAAAATGGAGTAATAAGAGTACCTATTTCAGAGGATTATGTAGAGGATTAAACCTGTAAATCCTAGAACGACAAACTGTGGCAACTATTATATTATAAAGCACTAGTCTGAGGACTGATTTATGGGCTCCCAATACTATGATGTGATTATATTTTACATGGTTATTATCACTCCCAGAGATCCACAAAGATGTACAGATCAGGGCATTCACTGTAAAACTGCAAACAACCCAAATCAGGAGGTAAGCTGGCTAAATGAATTATGGTACAATTGAATACTGCAGGTAAAACAGGAATAAGTTAGACTCATGTTTCCTGAAATGGAACAATGTCCAAGCTATATCGTCAAAGGAGGAAGGCAAGTACAGAGGTATCATATTGATCTAATTATCTATATTTGTTTTAGCTATTCACATAAGAAATTTCTTTGAAAGGACACAAGGGAAACTGTAAATTGGGGATCTAGGGTGAGAGAGGGATTTCCTTTCCACTGTAGCTACTTTTATAATGTTTGAGGGAAGTTTTCAGCCCAGATCATGCATTAATTTTATAACAAATCAAATGGCAGTACTCTGCATCTTTATGGGGTTTGAGTTGCTTATATGCAGGCATTTGTTAGAACTCATTGAATGGTACATGTAAGATCTGTGCATTTCATTATGTGTAAATTTCACTTCAAAAGAAAAACCTATAAACAAATATCGAATTCCAGACCATAATATTTACAGCTTACTTTGAAATGCATCAGAACCCAATTGGACAGATGGATAGATAGAGGGACAGACAGAAAGACACAGATAAAGTGAGTTCAATAGTATATTAATCACAGAATTTTTTATGTTTATTGTTGATTCTTTCAATTTCCTGTATGTTTGAAACTGTTCATAATAAAATGTGAGATAAAAGCAGGATTCAAATTGTATGTCCATTTGCTTATAAGTATATAAAATTGTAGGCATATTCATAAAAACTGCTAGGGAATATGTAAATATCGAATTGGTATAGCACAGTGATTATATTTTTCAAAATTCTACTTAATTTTGCTACATTGTTTTATAATAAATATATGATATTTACTGGAAAGATATAATTTAAACTGAAATACAGACTTACATTGTAACCCCCATGGCAAAGAGCTTCTCATACTGGGTTCTAGAAGAGTAGTTGGGAATGACCTGGAAAAGATGGACAAGACCCAAGGGCTAAGGGCAGCATAGTGCCCTTGGAAACAATAGGTAAGCAGGTATTAGGGGCAACTGGTTTTCCCCGCTGTCCCTGGGCCATCACTATGCCCAGCTGCCCCAGGACCCACCATCCCATTGGTAATAACCAGCCTTGGGGCTTCAGGGCTGCTTGGGAAGAGGCCCATAGGGTGTCCACTGTACATGACCAGCGTCTGCTCCTCTGTCATCTGTGACAAGTAGGACATTGTCAGCCAGAACTGCAGGGGAGAGCAAAACATGGAAGACCCTGTAAGTGGGGGACCCACAGTGGGCCCCAAGGCACCCCCAGACTCCAAGAGCTCCCCAGGCCTCAGAAGTCCTGCCCAGTGGCCCATCCCTCCAGGCCTCCATTATACTCTAGTGGTTCCTGGTGACTCAAGTTAGGCCACTCCTGCCCTGAAGACCTTCCACATCCTCAAATTGTTTCCAGTGCTGTAATCTCAGGCATCAGGCAGACAGAGACCTGGGTCCCAAGCCCTGGGTTTATAACCTCCCTCTAGGCCAGAGGACATGGTCGTGGGTAGGGCCTGGGCATGGAGCCAGGCCTCATAGTTTAGTGTACCTGAGCCCAGTTGCTGAACACTTGTCCATTTCCGCCGTAGGTCACAAGCTCCTGGGGAAACTGAAGAAGACAAAGTGTCATCTGAGACAGCAACCTGGGGAGGGAGGGCACCCACCCCTGCACTGGGCTGTATGGGGCAAGGTGGACAATGGGCCTTTATGAAGGAGTGGTGGGGGCAATGGGAGAAGCCAGAGGGTGTGGCCCACCTGTGACTAGGAAAAGGGCTCAGCTTGGGGTGAGGGATAGAGCTGGGTCCAGAGTCACTTTGGAAACTCAGCCTGGGGTCAATGCTATGGGTACATTTGTGATCAGGTTTTGGGTCCAGGGCCAGCGTCTAGGAAGCTCTCACCACTATGCAGGGTGGTCAAATTCTAGGACCATGTCACCCTCAAGTATAATACTTAGATATTCACCTTGAAAAGCCTATCTTGTCTCAAATATAAGGTCTGATGTACAGACTGGCTCTCAAGGAGGCCTGTCTGTTACAGGCATGTGTGGTCACACCTGGGTCATCCACACATGGGTACTGAGCACTTGAGTCATGGCTTGTCTGACATGCTCTAAGTGTAAAACTCACTCAAGATTTAGACTTAGTGGAAAAAATTGTGAAATAGCTCAATAATTTTTTTACTGATTACATGTTACAATGATGATATTTCAGATATATCAGGATAAACAAAATGTAGTATTAAATCTTTTCTTTTTTACTTTTTCATGTGGCTATTGGAAAACTTAAAATTACATGTGTTTCTACTACACCAGTGTTGATGTCCTGATGTTGGTGCTGTGCTATAGTTACTAGGAATCTATCATTATTTCTAAAAAAAAGCTTAAATGCATTATATGGATGTCTCACGTTACAATTCTATTGGACAGTCCTGGCACCTGTGCTTCCTAGCTATTACCTGGGCCACGGCAGGATCCAGGTTGTTCATGATCATGTGCATGATGGCTGCTGCGGCTTTTGTCCGACAAGGGTACTGCTTCATTGGGTAGGCCCTGCAAGGGGAGTCCAGCCATTAGGTATGATGATGGGAGGGCACGCAGGTGTGAACAGTGAGACCCAACATTCTGCTGCAGAAGTCACTGGGAGCTCTCAGCAGGAACCAAAGCCAACTGGCTCTGGTGCTCACCTTATGCTTTGCGCCCTCCACCCTTTCAGGTGTGGGCAGTTCAGCCACCACTCCATTCCAGGCCAGCCTTCCTTTCTTCTCAGCAGGCTCCCACTGAGAGAATGTTGACTTTGAAACAATGCTGATGTCTACTTTCCAGAAGCCTCTACTCTGGGTGCCATTTATTTTTTCCTTCTTTATTTTGTCTTTGTCTAACCCCCCTTTCTTAATCTGCCTTCTCTTGGAGGGTCCCTCCCTTCATTCTAGTTTCAGTCCAGATGACCCCTCAGAGGCCTGCCTGACATTCCTTCTTGACTCAGCTTCTCTTCCCACTTTTGTTTCCTTATGGAACTTTTTGCCATCAGATGCTGTGATTTGTTTGTTTCCTTCCTAGGCACCAATTCTAGAGCAAGTGCCAAGCAGCAGGCCCCAAAAGGAATGAGGAGATATGATTCCTGCTTTGTGGGGTTCAGGCCATTCCTTGTGATGGTCCCAGAGAAGTCTGGGCTTTTGGCATATCCAAGAACAAAGGTACACAGTGTGATACCTGGGTGGGGCAGCAACATCTGGGAACTGTGACAGGCAGATCCTTCCACCCCACTCCAGAACTGCTGACTGCGCAATGTGGGGTGAGGCCCAGCCATTCATAGCTTCACAAGGCTTTCAGTGACAATCACAATTCATCTTGTGAGCTTTGATGGGAAGCCTGGGCTATTTGAAAACACTGGCAGAGCACCCTTTAAAGCTCTCCTTGCCCTTTGGCAAGACACACACAAAAAAACATGGTGCTTAAAAAGGATTTTGCATACAGTTTGGATTCAGAATTGCACAGGACCCACACCCCAGGACAGTGAGCCAGAGGGGCCTATTTAATAAGAATTACTTCATCTCTGGCCAGTCTTGGGGGCTTCAGCCACCTCTAGGCTGCAGACTTCCACAGATGATAACACTGCCACCTCCTCTCTCTGTGTGAGGGACAACGACTCAGTATGCCACATCCATGGGCCTCCTGTCCATAGTGTGGACAGCCTTAATTTCCCCTTCTCTGCTGACTCTGGAGTTCCTGACCTCCATCATGGTCCCTCCTACATCCCTCTCTTCCCACTCTGGGCCCCTTTGAAGCCACACCTGCCCGCCAGCACTCACCTCATTTCAATGTGGGGGCAGAACCGATACATGTAGATGTGTCCATACAGCCGCAGCTCTTGGGCAAACTCAGGGGCTAGAAGCTCCTGCACGTCCAGGGGGAAGTAGCGTAGGGCATTCCTCAGTGCCAGCTGCAGAAGGAGAGTGGTGAGGTGTACCAGGGGTGGGAGCTCAGAACCAGGCATCTTGTGGCTTTCATAATGGGCCATTTTCCCCTACATGGATTTGCCCCTGCTTCATTTAAAAACCTATGGTCCCACCCAGAGACTGCCTTGTTTTCACCCTGGGTCCATCAACAACGTCACCACCTACATGTAGCTTTCCCAAGAAGACTTGCTCACTGGAGACCAGGCTGCTTGACTCTAGGCAAGGACCACAGTGGGTCCTGCCCTGAGGCTTGTGGCTACAGTGGGAGATGCAGAATCCAGCGGAGTGAGAATAGACCTGTCAGGAGCTCATAGAACCTTTGTACAAGCGCAGAGAAACACTCTCTATCAGCTTGTCAAGTAACCTCAGACTACACTTGCAGCCCTGGGACTCATATACAGCCAGATGTGGGAGGCCCAGCATAGAGCCTAAAGCCAGAGACAGGACGAACCTTCTAACAGCTCCTTATCTAATTAGGGAAAGCAGCCCAAACTCCCACACTCCCCCAACCCTATCATTCTCCATACATCCCTGATGTCCCTGGTCCTACCTCAGAACCTTTGCATGTATCCTCCCTTTACCTAAACCCCCTTCCCTAATCTGCCTTCTCTTGGAGGGCCCCTCCCTTCATTCTAGTTTCAGCCCAGATGCCCCACTCAGAGGCCTGCCTGACATTTCTTTCTTGATTCAGCCTCTCTTCCCGCCTTTGTTTCCTTCTGGAACTTTTTGCCATCAGCCATTGTGATTTGTTTGTTTCCTTGCTTATAATCTGTCTTTTTAAGATCAAAAAGGGCCAGAGTCCTGGAAGAACCTTTCATAGCTCTCTTTCTTCTGACACTCAGACTGGAGCCTAAGGGTAGAGGCAGGCAAAGTGGGGGAGGTTGCTAGGGTGACAGCCTGGTGTCTGGGTGGATATTGAAGCCATTCATTCATCCAATGGCCATGGAGAACAAACCACCTTGGGGATGATGGAAGATGAAGAGCTGCTTGTGGTAAATTTATTCACTCATTCATTGAAAGCATGTTTATTGAGGGAAGAGTTGGTATGGACTCGAAGAAGACAGGTGACTGACACTGGAAGGCAGGAGGTGACAAGAGAAGAAAAAAGGGCCTAGGAATGGGCATTGAGGACACCAGCATTTGGGTGGGGGCAGTAGTACCACCAGGAAGACCACGAGCTGGGAACTCAGCCAGGAGCACAGATGCCCTGCAGGCCAAGGGCAGAGGCCTAGGAAAGAAAGGACAGTATGTTCAATGTGCCCAGAGGTCAAACACAGTGGGCTAAGACATACCCTGGGGAGTGAATGGTAGGAGTATCACTGGAGCCTTAGGAAAGGTGCGGAAGGAGGGAGAGAAAGAGAGGGACAATTCAGGAGGGAGCAGAGGGCCAGAACAGGCAAGGGAGAAAATGCCAGTTCAGGTTGTTTCAGAACCTTGAAAGGGTTTGCAGAGCCATTCCCTCATTTAATTTTCACATGGAATAAAAGCACATAATCCCTTCCCTCCTGGAAAAAAATGATCAGAAATATGAGTTTCTCCAGAACAGTGGCTAAGAATGTGCCCCCACAGGAGTCTCTCAAGGCCAGCAGGTGTCACAATCGCTCAGAGTGCTGGGCCCACTCCCAAAGTCTCTGCATTTCTGACAAGTTGTTTCCAGATGCTGCTGCTGCTGCTGCTGGTCTGGGGACCCCACCCTAGGGACCACAGCAGAACAGCAAGGAGAATGAAACAATTCAGCAGCCAGGATGACTCTCCTACCCTCGAAGACACACAAAAAAGTGTACTGCATAACTTATCCTTGGACACAAAGTTCAACAGCAGGTGTGGTTAAGATACACTGTGAGAAGTTAGGGCAGTGATTACTGTTCAAGGTCAGGGCCCGTTCTTCCACCTGTGCGTGTGGCATTTGGGCTACTTTCTGTGAGTTTTACACTTTGGCACAAAGGTTGCTTTTTTGTTTGATTTTGCTTTTTACTGGTTTCTAATCAGAGCTTGCCAGAGAAAGTGGGCATTAAGAAAAAAGTTTCCAAAGAAATATAAATTACACACGCACACACATACCACACACACATATACCACACAAGACTTAACCTTATTACAAGGGACCTAATATATTCTATCCTAATTTCTTTTATTTAATTTTCTAATGAATATTGGTTGCAACCCCCTTGGTTGATTTTATAGCCTGCTAAGAGGTGGCAGCTGCAGCCTGAAACCACTGTATTCACTGTTTTCACAGAAATGTAGGCTTTGTTACTTGGGCTAAACATGATATTTTACCAAGGTGCAAGATGAAGACGGCAGGTTTAACTCCCAAATGCTTTTGCAAAATTTTGTTCAAATAATCACATAACTCAAAAACACAACAAATGTTCCTGTCAAAATTAACAATTTTTAAATTGTGTCAGTTGATAGAAGTGACTCAACCATTCTGTAAAACATATCTAAAGCCTGTACAAAATTCAATCTGCTCCAAAATGAAGTGTTCATTTTGCCATAAATGTAAAGGGAATTCCAGCAATTTCCTGAATCCTAAATGCAGCACAAAAGCTGTTTGCCTATTTTTTCCTTGTATGAGATTCCCATTTTATCACCATTGACTGTTTCATTATTATGTGATTTTGTCTGGATATGACTTAATGTCAACTATTCCATATCAAGTTGTCTTTTTCTTTCAAGGATAAACTATATCTTTTTATCTGCAATTCATGTTTATACTTAGTTTAGGAAAGTTATCTTCTATTCCATTTTTGTTCAATAACTTTATTCCCTATGTCTGTAGGTACATAATAGACATGTGATAGTTATTTTATAGTGAAAAAATAAAAAAGCAGCAGCTCTGTTTGTTGGCCTGGATTTGATGCTCCAAGTTTCTGATGGGGGGCAGCTCTCAGCATTAAGATGAGAAAATGGTGTTCAGACAGGTTGTGTGAGTTTCCCACAGTCCTGCAACAGGCAGGCCTGAACTGGCCTGGGTGATGGCTCAGGTTCCTATGGATCCTGGGAACCTCAGTGCGGGAAAAGGCTCAGCAAGTGGAGTGATGGAGTCAGCCTCTTCCTTAGGAGCACAGAACAGTAGGCACAGCTGAGTCTAGTCCTTGCCTTTTTAAAAAATATTATTTATTTATTTATCTTTAGAGGGGAAGGGAAGGAGAGAAGGAGAGAAATATCAATGCATGGTTGCCTCTCGTGAGTCCCCTGCTGGGAACTGGCCTGCAACCCAGGCATGTGCCCTGACTGGGAATCGAGCCGCAATCATGTGGTTCGCAGGACCGCGCTCAGTCCACTGAGCTACACCAGCCAGGGCTAGTCCTTGCCTTACTAACTACTGCCTGTGTGGACTTGGATAGGTCACCCCTGTCCCAGTTTCCTTGTCTGTCAGCATGGCCTACTCGGCTGCATAGTTGAAAGGATTTGAAGAGATAATGTGCACTACCTGGCACACAGTGCCAGGCCTCTACCCACCTGTCCTTAAAAACGCAAAGCCAGGACCTGGGGAGTATTTCTTGCTTCCTGCTCATGTCTACCTTTGCACCTTCCTTGTTTGCAGGTCTTCAGTTTAATATCAAGTGTCACAGTGGAGAGCCAGAGAGAATCCTGCTTGGGAATTCACACTCTGCATGGTCAGCTGGTAGACTAATCATCCCAGGCTACCACAAGTTCTTCAGCTCTCCCCATCTCAGTCTACACCAGAGGGCATGCTATGCAGCATATAGAATGTCAGAGATGGATTTCCACTGGTGAGATTGGGGCCCATTAATATGTAATATGTGGGACAAATGGGTTCTTATTAGTAAAACCAGATGTATTCAACATATAAATTGGACAGAATATTCTAGATATCCCTGCACTCCCCAGCTTGTCTAATAAGGTCGGTGGCTTTTACTCTTAGGGACAGAGGACTAATTCATAAAAGGTCCTGTGTTCAGCCATTGGATTGGAGGATTCTGGGCACCTGATGGTGTGGTAAGCAGAATGATGGACCCCAAAGATGTCTACACCCTAGCCCCTGGAACCTGTGAACATGTGAACATGTGTGAACATTACATGGCAAATGAGACTTTACAAGTAAAATTAAATTAATGCTTTTGAGATGGGAAAGCATCCTGCATTATCCAGTGGCCCCCATGTAATCATAATAGTTATTATAAGAAGAAACTAGAGGGACAGAGGCAGAAATACAGAATTGAATTGCTGTGCTGCTGGCTGTGAGGATGGAGGAAGAGGCAGTGAAGTGCAGAAGTCCAGATGGTCTGGATGTTCTAGAAGCTGGAGCAAGGAAGCGAATTCCCACAGGAGCCTCCAGATGAACATGGCCCTGCTGCGTTTATTTTTTAAACTTGATATTTTATAACATGTGTAAATGCTATTAAGAGTATGTTTTGAACTTTTTAAACACATAAACGTAAACTGGGACAATCTATGTCATTATTTGTGCCCCCAAAATGAGTGTTGTGATACTCAATAAGACAGCAAAAGAATGAATATTATTTTAATATTAGTGCATTTGCACTAATATTTCTTGCTTTTAGCCCAGTGAAACCCATTTCAGATTTCTGACACCCAGAATTATAAGATAATAGATTTGTGTTGTCTTAAGCCACTATGCTTGTGTTGATTGGTTACAACAGCCCTAGGAAACTAAGAAGGCAGAGACAGAATCCTGTCTTGGAAGTAATATTACTTCTGCCAAGACCAAACCTTTCCTGCGTAACAGCTGATAACCTATAAGGATACCAGCCTGTGACTCTGTTAAGCTCCCAGAACAGGGTATGTGTGTATGTGTGTGTGTGTGTGAGAGAGAGAGAGAGAGAGAGAGAGATTTGACCTCGATCTTACTTTCTTTCATTCTAACCTAGCAGTGATCCTGTGAGGCAAACCTCACCTGCTTGGAAGTTTTTGACTCACCAATTCTGCCAAAATGATAGCCATTATCCAGTTGGTTCAGCTTTGTTTGAGTTACCCGCATCCCTGCACCCCTCTAACCCAGCATCCTTTGGGCTCTCAGTCAGCTCTGACCCAAACTGGAGCCAGACTTCCTGGATCCAAACTGTGGCTCAAGCTCTTCTAGCTGGAGGAATGGAGCCCCTCCAGGGGCTGCTGCTTCTGCACTCCTCCTCTCTGGGCTTCAGTCTGCACCAGAGTATCTGCTACACAGCATATGCACACACCCCCTCTCTGAGCTTCCAATCCCTCTCTCCAAAATCAGTGTGAGGATAGCACACACCTCATAGTGCTATCTTGGGGACTAACTGAACTGACATGCCTAAAACAGTGTTTGGCATACATACATGCCTTGTGAGTCTTAGCTATCAGAATGATCATCTCCCACACTCATGGCTCTTTGTGCTGCCAATTGTTTCCTACAGCCTACCTGCCCCTCTAGGAACTCTGCAGAAACCTCCACACTCTCTGGGAGAGTGCCCAGAAACCTTCATGGTATCCTCATTACTCACCTGGTAAAGTCCACACTACTCTTGGCATTCAGGATCCTCTATAATGAGGCTGGGCCTGGCTCTCTCTGCATCTAGTTCAGATTTACATAGGGCCACATCTACCCCTAAAATACTCTGGAAATGCCAGTCTGCATCTTCACTCACTTTCTCCCATTATCTCTAAGAGACCTTCTCAGATTTTCCAGTCTAAGAACCTTGCCTATGTTGCTAAGACCACCACCTCCCAGAAGCCCAGCTATGTTTCTTCTGTCTGCTGAACTCCTGTAAGATGTTGGTTTGGGTACTTAGCATATACTCTTGTTCACACATTCAACAAACAACTTCTAGTGTTATTGAAGAACCAGAAATGAGCCCCAAAGAGCCCCACACTCAAGAAGCTCAGCATAGTGTGTTAGTAGTGATGGGAACCCAGACACATGTGGGAAGCCTTCAGATCTGCTATCTGATGCCCAGCAGAGCCCCTTTAGGTAGGGCAGAGTTCAGAGAAAAGGTCAGTAAGAGAAATTGCGTATGGCAGATGGGAGGATGCTGAAGACATTTCTAACAGAGGAACTGGTTGCCGTATGTGACTGAATTTTCCTCAGCACTGTAGTTGTCCTGTGCTCATATTGAGAATAGAGTGGCTAAGATGTTATACATAGAGCATTCTCTATATTTAAACAGAGAAATGTACTTACAGAAGAGCAAAGAATGAAACACACTTTATTTCATCCAAAGGAAATAAAGTTATGAAACAGTTTAAAGAGTGGGGCAACTTTAAATGCATCAACAATGAACAATCTCAAAAAGCCTCTAACATGTATAAAATGTTTCTACTTATATTTTAAGGGCCCATATGTGAAATGTGTCTGAAAGGATACACTAAGGGAAAAAAGTCAAACTGTGACTTGGGGAGATGAAGTGGGAAACTTACTCTTTTATATTTAATTTACTTATCTCCTATCATAAAATTACCTTTAAAGTTAATATCAAAAGTCAAAGAGACATATTTCAATAAAAATATAGAAAACAAGCCAAAGGAAAAGTATAAAGTGAGCTGCTGATGAAGCTGTTACTGGGCCTGGAAACTTTCTGGGAGAACACTCTCACATTTTCCTCTACAAGAGAAACTGTTCTCACACAGAACCTTCTGTGGCCAGATGTGCAGGGTTTTCCCACACACACACCAAGTCTCTGACACCAGCTGGGTGTCCTACAGTTCAACTCAATTCTGACACAGTCTATCTGGAGTCATCACAGACCCCACAGGTTAAGGGCTCAAGCCCACATGACTGCCCCCTCCTACACATACTTCAGATGCCAAGGTGACAACCAACCATAAATCGGATCCCCAAGGCCCCCTTCAGGGGTTTGATAATTTGTTAGGGTGGTCACAGAACTCAGGGGAACACTATGCTTACTGGTTTGTTATCTTAAGAAAAAGAATATGATAAAGGATGCAGGTGAAAACCCAGACAAAAAGATGCAGAGGGTAAGGTCTGAGGAAAGGTTGCAGAGCTTCTGTGCCCTTTTCAACTCCGCCTCCACCCCCATCCACCAGGTAAGGGATTTTTATTGAGGCTTCAACACAGAGGTATGATTAATTATTAATTCATTCTCCAGCCCCTCTCCTCTCTCTAGACCATGTTGGGTAAGACTGAAAGTCTCAAACTTTGCTAATTGTGGCTTGGTCTTTCTGGTCACCAGCTCTCATCCAGGAGCCCACCTAGAGTGGCATCCTTAGAATAAAAGATGCTCTTAACTCCTATCATGCAGTAAATTACAACTGATTTAGGAGCTCTTGTCAGGAACTGGGATCTAAAACCAAACATTAGCAGGAAGGGGATAGGGAGGCAGATATAAATGCACGTATATTTCTTAATATTTCACAGGCACCAGCTGAAGGCTGGCTGACCCTGGCATCCAGACAGATTTAGCCCCTTCAGAAACTCAAACTCCCCAGACCCGCAAGTCACCCCTACTCAAGAGCTAGAGCTTAAGGTTCGTGACCCCCAAGCAGATGGCAACAAACACAGGCAAATCTGAGGTGGCCCCTGCTCCTCAAACTCCCAGGTGCCCTCCTTCCAGCACAAGACACCATGGAAGCTGACTACCAGCATAAAACCGTAAGGGTGTTATCAGAGATGTGCAGGTGGTGAAGTGCTCAGGCCCTCTTGGTCAAAGGTTGAGGCACTGGCGGCCAGCAGGGAAGCAGCTGAGTGGGAGAAAACATGAACCTTTGTTTTGACAAGGCTGAGCTGGGCCAGATAGACCAAGCGATGACGATGACAGATGTGGGGGTGGGAGAGGCAGAGTTCCCTGCCCCAATCCTTCACCAAGGCCTGCTCCTCTCAGCCCCACCTGCAGCTTCCCGCCTCTAGTTCCCACCAGCCCCTGCTCCCACCATTCCCCAGTGCCTCCCAGTGCCCTGTTTACCCTTTGTGGGAGGCACTTAGCAGAAAGTGGAGGGGACAGTCTCCCTAAGGGTAGCAGTCTTTACTCAGGGTGGGGTGGTGGGATTTCTCTCTTAATCTCTGTGCTTAATATTTTCTACTTTCCCTCTACACTTCCTGAAATTCCTGAGTAATTTTAAGTAAAGAGGATGTAGGGGAAACTATTTACATAACCTTGTACTTTGTTTCATCTGGTCTCCTTTATTACCCTGTGGCTTAATTATGTTCTTCCCCAGCTTACAGAGAAGACAAGTGGGATTCCCAGACAGTCCGATTGCTGGAGGTTCTGGCTGGAGGGACTGTGGGAGATCAAGTAGGGGTGGGTGCCTGGCCTCCCAACCAACTCTCACCAGTAACTTCCCCATAAGCAAAAACAAGAGCTTACCTACTCTAGGGTAGAATTTCAAAGTTATGTGCGTGTCTGGGTCAGGAAGGTACATGTTTTGCTGCTGCATGTTTGGGGCACTTCACACTGGCCCCAGTCCTCCGACTGGAAGCAGTCATGGCACCACCACTTTCTACAGGCGGGGTGACCTTGAGCCTCAGCGTCCTTATAAATGGAGACCATAATCCCACACCCAAGGGCAGTCATTGGGTAGAGAGTGAGGGATATGGGATGTCATGGAGTCTGACACACATGGGTTCCCCCACCCCACTGGAAGCTCCTAGAGACTTTGGGCCTCAGCTCTTGCAGAGAGAGGAAGTAGGGAATACCCACCAAGAACCATCCAGAGGACAAAGGGTCCCAGCAAGAATAGGGCTCAGCTTCTTACCTGCTCCTCTGCAGGGCTGAGGCCAGGGGTCCTGACTGGGGCATGGGGTACCCCAGCCCAGCGGCCCTGGTTCTCTGGGAGGGGCCACAGGGGCAGGCCGGAGCATAGCGCCTGGAGGCTAGACATGTCTGTCTGAGACTGAGGTGGAGGTTGGTTTAGTGAAGAGGTCAGGGAGAGACCAGGCAGTCAAGGTCTAGCTGGGAGGGAACCTCCAGCCCTAGCCACCTCCTCCAGCCCCTCATTGGGCCCAGGACCTGAAGTCATGTGTAGGTCACAGAGTCACTCACTGGCTGCTAGGCTGACTAGAGCCAGTGGTGGCGGGGGCCGGGGGCGGGCAGTGTTCTAGGGAGAGGCAGGCTTAATACAGGGGAGATGGCTAGGTGGAGTTTCATTTGCCCTATTAGTGGGCCTTGGGTGGGTTGTGAGTTTAGGATATGACTTTTAGGATATGCTGGGGTTTGTGTCTTGATGATGGGGAGCCATATGATACTGAATGTGGCACAGAGGGAGGAATAGGTGTAGAAAGCAGGCAGTGCCTCTTATATTCCTTCTCCCTGCCTCCAGAGTGTGTGTGGAGGGGGAGGGTGACAAACCTGGCAGTAGCCCACCCAGCAGCAGGTGTATCCTCCTTGGCTTTCATTACAGTGCATGCTGTCTCATCCCTTCCCAAAGCTCTGCAGATGGCTCTCCTCCCCAATTCCATTAATGACTCTGAAAGAAAGTGCTCCTCCTTAGTGCTGTGCTATGGACAGGAAAGTAAGGCCTAGTCCCACTCATATAGCCAGGAAGTCACTGAACTTGAATCCCAGTGGTTCTGGGAAGCAGCGCCCTTGGATGGGAACCTAGCTCAGCTCCAGACCAGTCCTGTGACCTTGGGACTAGTCCCAATCTACACAAATGGGTGGTAATTAACCACCCAAGCTGCAGGAGGTACAAATCGGTTATGTAAGCTCCCAGTGCAGGACCTGCCCCAGAAGGTGAAAAGATCAGCTAACACCTTCCAAGTGCTCACACACTTCTGAGCACACCACATGAACCAGTTCACTTTGTCCTCTCATGTCCTGTGGGTTTTACTGCCCCATTTTATGAATGTGGAAACTGAGGTCTACAGAGGTGATAGGACTTTCCCGAGGCCACACAGGTAGTAATGAGTAGAGCTAGGATTTCAACCCTTGGGTCTGAGAGGCCTGGCTGTAGACCTTCTCTAGGTTACTCCTGCTCTGGCTGGCACAGTGGGCCTGTGGTTGTCGGGGTCCTCACCAGCAGAGAGGCTGCATTGAAGGGCAAGCAAGCAGAAATGCACTCTTGTTTACTTCCCAGCATTCATTCATTCACTCTGTCTTTCAAACAGGGTTGACAGAGCACCTTCCTGTACCAGGCCCAGTTGATGTCCCCACCAGTTCTTGGCTGCTCTCTACCCACCCCTCGTGGCATGCACTGTATACATCTTGGCTGTCAGTGGCTGGCACTTGCATCTTTCTGTTGGAGGGATGCTTCTGTTGGCTTAGGGCCTGCTCATCCAGTTCAGAGGTGGGCTGGAAGGGCTAGAGAAGTGACAGCTTTTCCCCAGCTGCCCTGGGAGTAGCCGGTAGCCAGTGACAGGGGAAATGGAGGTTTGTGGATAAATATCCCAGGTCCCTTGGCTTTCCCCAGGGTGTGTAGGTGAGTGGGTAATAAGTCTGGGGAAATGTTCTGTACTGTCTCCAGTCTCCCAGTAGAACTGGGCTGAGTCCTCCCACTCCCAGTACCACACCCTTAGCTGGTGACTTTGCTCTCCTGGCCCCACAACCTACTACCTGACTAGACAAGCATCAAAAAACTAGCAGTACTTAGCCTTGGCTGGTGTAGCTCAGTGGATTGAGCATGGGCCTGCGAACCAGAGGATCGCAGTTCGATTCCCAGTCAGGGCATATGCCTCGGTTGTAGTCCAGTTCCCTGCAGGCCAACTCCCAGCAGGGGATGCACAAAAGGCAGCCATACATTGATGTTTCTCTCCCTCTCTCCCTCCCCTCTAAAGATAAATAAATAAATAAAATCTTAAAAAAAAAAAAAACTAGCTGTACTTAAACCTCCCCTCAGGACTTGTTTCTGGGGAAGCTTCTTCATACGAAGCTTCTTCAAGAGAAGCCAAAGTTCTAACAGTTTGTGTGAAATCTCCTGACTTTAAATGTTTGCAAACAATTAAAAAAATTAGGCTTTGTATTGAATAAGGTGAGTGGAATGTATCAATGCCAATGTCCTGGTATTGGGACATGAAGAGTTTAATTTTTAAAGTAATTGCACATACTATTTAAAAGAATGAGGATCTCACAGATGGTAACTATAGCTGATTGTTAGATTCAAACCCTGGCTATACCACTCACTAGCTTCCGTGTCCTTAGGGAAGTTACTTAGCCTCTCTGCTTTGGTTTCCTCATTTATAAACTGAAAGCAATAACAGTTCCTATCTCATCAGATGCATCTGAGAATTAAATGAGATAATACATGTGAAGGTCTTAGAATAGTGTCTGGCACAGAATAAGCACCAGAAAAGAGTAAAGTATTGTTATTTCCTAATTGTTGCCACCATCAAAAGAGCAAGGAGCAGAGTAATGTATGTTGTACAGAATACACAAGAAAGAAAAATGTATATATGTTTACCTCTGAGCAACACACAAGAACTGGAGAGAGATGGGGAGGGAAGGAGATTTTCACTGTAAAACTCCTTAGCATTTCCAACACTGTCAATGTGCTAAATAACATGGAACAGTACATTTCAAAATAATTAATTTTGTTATGTGCATATAACTTCAATTAAAAAAATCTGGTGTTTTTAAAGTTGGAGCCTTGGATAAACCAAATAAATAAATCTTAAAACTATTAAGGAGCAAAGGAAGGCAGGCAGGCACTTCAAGCTAACCCCAGGTACCCAGGACTCCAGGCTACTCAGATCCACCGACCACTGAGCTCCAGCATGAAAGGGTACCCTCAGGGAAAGCCAGTGCAGGCCAGCCCAGTCCCACCCTTCAGATGCAGCAGGATGAGACCCCTACTGAAAAGCACCCAACAAATCCACTTCCCCAATTCCCTCACCAAATTTGACCCACGAAATTGTGAGGAAAATGTAAAATGGTTTTTTTAGCTGCTAAATTTTAAGGCAGTTTTTTACTTAGCAACAGCAATGAATCCCTGCCTCAGGGCCCCCACAAGGGCCATTACTCCGCCTGGGAAGCTCCCCCTCCCTCCTCCTACATCTAATGGTCCTCCTCACCTGATTCACATTTCTGCTCAATGTCACCTCCCTGAAGCCTAGTGTGTGTAACATAGACACTTCCCATTTCTTTATCCAGCTTTTATCTCCTTCGCAGTACCATTTACCACCTGTCATAATTTTATATACTATTCTTATTTTCTATGCCCTCTCCCATCTATAGAACAAGGCAGATATACTCAGAATGTATCTGCCTTGTTCTCAACACTGAAGCCTAAGAACAGGGGGGGTATTCAATATCTGTTGAATGAATGAATGCATACGAACCTCTGTGAGAGGGCAGAGGCTGCAGAGGGCTCTTTCTAGGCAAGCTACTTAGGCCCTGGGCTTCTGGTGGGGCATATTCACCCTCCTACCCCAGGACTCAACACTAAGGTTCCACCATGGCCCTCCAAGGATTTTTCTGGACAAGGATGGGTTGAGATGTTGTTCTCAACTTTAGCCACCAGGTGGCAGTCCAGGAAGCCGAGACTGCCCTAAGCACCCCAGAGGCACGGACTCCATCCTACAGAGAATGCTCGTCTAGGGGGAGGCTCAGGAATGCAGGTATAGATTAGATTTGGGGCATGCTGAGGGTGTGGATGACATGGAATTCCTGGGTCCTGGGATCAGAGTAGCAGCAGCCTTCACTGAGGGCTAGTCCAGGGGTGAGTTAGCAGCTCCCCAAGGCTCTCTGTCCAAGTTCCCTGGAAAGCCATAATAAGGACCTTCTGGATTTGTTTGAGATCTGGGTTTCCCATCCCTCTGCTATTTAAGACCTATCATCACTGTTTGGTGCCATATCTTTAAGCCAAAGGAAAAAAATCCAAAAAGAACAACAACAAAAAAAACCCTACTATTTACTTGATGTGCTTCCTTAAATAGACCTTTAAAACTTATATAAAGAAAACAGGAAGGAATTTTACATCACCACTGTAACTTACCAGAAATAGGCAGTAACTATAAAAGTATCACTCAGATCAAGTACTCAGATGGCACTTACTGAGTGTCAGATGTGTTCCAAATGTCCTATATCTCATTTAGTCCTCACAACACCATGAGGTGTGCCCTAGTACTATTCCATTGTCCAGGGAACTGGGGCACAAAGAGGTTAAGCTATTTTCCTGATCTTACACAGGCACCAGCAGGGTTTGGAGTTACCAGATTTTTCGAGCTGTTTAAAAACTGGAGTTTACTGCAGCAGTCTCTCCCATACATTCACAGGGCTAAGTGTTGGCTCAAGTGCTCACCCACACATCTGTGCACCTAGCACCAGCTGCACCCTCCCATCCCCTGCTAGCCTGCCTTCTGGGCAGCAAGACCCTGGGGTCAGTCCTGGTCTCCTCACCCCACAAGTCTAGCTGGATGGGTTTATCTTTCCAGGGCTGGACTTTACTCTTATCCTCTCACACACTGGAGTCTTCGGCAAATTCTGAGTGTTCACTGGAGTCTGGGGCAGTTGTGAATGACCAGGTGAGGCACAACGGTCCTGTTGCCCATGGGAAACAGAAACTGAGACCTTCACCTCTTCTTCTGAAGTCTGGCTAGGACCTGCACGAGTCAGAATCCAGGCAAGACCTGGAGCCACCTGTGGAAAACAAGGCTACACAGTGGCCTTACGGGGGAGGAAAGGACACTCTTAGGTCCGATCCTGAGGATGAGGGCTTCCTGGATAGTCCTTTACAGATCCTCGCCAGTACAGCAAAAAGAGGGGGCGACAGAGCTCTCTCCACCTAGACTCCATTCTTCGCAACATGGACGGCTGTCCCGTTTGATCCTGGGCGGCAGGAGCGGGTGTGGAGACTGGACAAAGCCCGCCACCCGCTCTCGCCCACCTCTCCAATCCCCAGAGAGTAGTGCCACGTCTGCGTGGCCCCCGAGACCCTCGCGCGACGCCTTGTCCAGCCCCTTGCACCGCCCCTTTGGTTTGCGCCGCCAGGAGGGCAGGGCGGGTCTTGGGCTGGCATCGCCGCTCGGCCGGACACCGGGACTGTAGCACGGCGCTAGCACAGGATGGGCAGGCGCCGCTGGAGGCGGTTGGTGCTGGTGGCGGCGAGTCTGAGCGCTGCACTTCTGCTTCTGGGTGCCGCGACCCGAGCACTGCTGCCGGGTGAGTGCCAGATGGGGGGTGAGGGGCTCCCCACCCGTGGCCAGACCCCTCGACGAGGCAGAAGCACCTGTAGTTTGCTCCCGAGCTACAGGATAGGGATGGGATAGGGATGGGTGGGCTCAGAAATGCTCTACATAGTCCACCTGTGCCCAGCTCCCCACATGGTATCTTTGGGAGTTGGTATCCCAACGCGGCCTGTGCTTGGGGACCCGGGTCAGTGGGTGGGGGAGTGCCCAACGAGGAAAGCAGTTTCCTTTACCTTGTCCCATCCCCTTATCGCTGGGAGCCCCCGCTGGGTCAACCTGGCACTCTGAGAGAGAGCTGGAAGCTTCTGCGTCCCTATGGTCGTCCCTCTGGGCGACTGGAGTTGCTCCCTGAAGTGCCCTGCTCCGCCCTGAAGTTCACACTGACAAAGACTTGAGGTTCCTTTGCATCTATTTCATGGTCTGGTTGGAGAAACTGAGGCAGCCAGTCAAGACTCCCCATGTGCTGAGACTTCACTGGTGTCACCTCCTCAGATCTTCCCATCCAGGGGTGTCAAGGTCATTTTCACCAGGGGCCACATCAGCCTCGAAGTTGCCTTCAAAAGGCTGAATGTAATTTTAGGGCTGTATAAATGTAACTACTTCTTAACAGTTAAGCCAGGGCTCAGTGCTGCTGCCAGATAGAAACAAGGTGCAGGGTGGAGGGTGACAGGATAAAATTGGGTTGAGGACTGGATTTGGCCTAGGGGCCTTATATTTGTCATCTGTGCTTTAACCCATTTAACAGAGGAACAGGCTGGAGAAATGAAGGGATGGGTGTGGATGGCTAACATGCTGGCTGCACAGTCTCCTACTCTTTGCAACTGTGCTGCGTGTGACATTGTTGACCACATATTTGCTGGGCACCTCCTGGTGCTAGGACTCTGTCTAGGGCTGGAAACACCATTTTGTAATATCCCTGCCCTCACAGATCTTATGTTTTTCATATTAAAACCCACATCTCCAGTCTCCATCATCCATCACCAAGCCACTGTGCTGGTACATTAGATCCCCCACCAGCTAACTAGTCCACAGGGTCTTGTGGGGATGCTGCAGCCTCCTGCCACCCCCACCTCACCCTGTTCTGACCTTCCACCCCCTTCCTAGCTTTTCAGGGCTTGAGTATCTTTCCTGATGTTGGAATGGTTGTTTCTCTTGAGCCTAGCTGGGCCTCTGTCCACTTCCAGGGAACCTTAAGGTTGGAATTGTAGAATAAGGGTGTGGCAGGAGTTCGAGAGGGAGAAAAGGACTTGTTCCCAGGGGAGCCTACCACCTTGCTTCCAGGCTGGATTGCTGCCCTCTCCTTCCTCCAGGCCATGCCTGTTCTCTTATAGTCCAGAACTTCTTGTCTGAAGTTCAAGGGTGATGGGTGTTAACAGGAGGGGACCCTGACCCTCTTCCAATCTCTTTCCCCTTCCCTCTCCATGCTCCTAATCATATTGGCACCACAGCACCTGGAGACACAGTACTTATAGACAACTACAGGCCAGGCACAGAGTTGATGATGGTCACAGCATCCCCACAGTTGTACAGCATTGTGGCCCTATAGGCTTCTAATGTTTATAATGAAATACCAGTATTTTGGTCCTATGGAGAGTAAATGTAGAAGTGCCCAATGAGTATTGGGAGCCAAGGTGCCAGAGCTGAGGAGGGTGAGTGAGGATTGACATCGGCTTGGAACCAAGCAGGGCCCCCTGAGGACTCAGCAGCAGCCCCTCACTGCAGAGGTCAGGGGCCATTTCGGGGGCAGCCAGAGGCCTGAGCATTTCACTGAGACATCTGCAGGGACCCAGCCCATAGACTGTCTCTCAGTGCCTTGCTTCGGGCTCCCCCAGTGCCCAACTCTGCATACCCTGACTCCTTCCCCAGTTCTGGTCTCTGGTTCCTCACAGGCAAGAGAGGAATGCAAGACTGGGAGCCACCCAGAGGACTGTGTCCCACAGAGGACAACCCAACTCAGACCAATTTAAGCCAGATGTGGCTATCTTCAGGCATGGCTGGATCCAGGATCTCAAATCATGTCTCCAGCTGTAAGTTTGACTTTTCTTTAGTGGTTTTGCTCCTAGCTCCCACAGCCAAAAAGAGAGCTCTTACCAACAATTCTAGCTAAAGTCCTGAAGATTTGTCTCTTTGGCTTCGATTGAGTCACATGATGCCCACTGCTGAGTTAATTGCTGTGACAGAAAGGAAAAGAATGCTCTGAATGGTCAGGCCTGGTCATATACCCATTCCAGCAGGTATGGAAAAAGGGCAGCCTATCAGAACCACACGGACTGAATATAAGTGGGTTTGCTCCTGGAGGGAGATAGGTAGGCTAACAAATGAAGGGGGAGAGGCTGCTGGAAGCCCAATCAATAGATGCTCATTATCCTGCTGTCCATTTCCAGGTACTGTCTGAGTGTCCACAGCTCCAGGCCTTCAGAGATTACTGTGAGAAAAGGCAGGCTGGCAAGATGGATGGCTCACCAGAGAGGGGATTGATAGTTTAATTTGTAGAGGATAAAACTTAGACCAGATGAAATGAACTGCTTTGCTCAAGGTCACTTAGCTAGGAAGTGTGGGACCAGGAAAATTCCTAGGCTAAATCCTAAACCCTTGTGCTTTCCACTCTACAGGGCTCTATTTCTTTCCCTGCCACCAAAAATAGGCAGAGTTGCATTTTATTTATGAAGGGTTTGTCAACATGTTTCTTGCTCAGCCTGATCACCAGAGTGAACGTCCATGACCCAGGGGCACATAGGTCACCCCAGAAGGCCTAGCTTACCAGAGGAACTGAATGGGTTAGGGCAGACTCCAGCAGCAATGCCTCCGTCTCCTGCCTATCTGATCTTGCAACACTAGCCCAGCTAGAACTTATTAACCAGAAACAATATGTTGTAATCTTTGCTTACCAGACTGAGGATCACCATTGTTCCCCCAAAATGGTGAAGCTTCAAATCCCCATTCAACAATTTGCACCCCAACCCACCCCGTCCAAGGAGAAACTGAGCTTTCCCTTGGGGGTGAGCATGCCAGGACAATTTGTCTTCTGTGTAGCATTTCACCCACCAGCCTGTGAGTGCTGTGAGGATGGGTTTTGTGCAGGGTAGACTGGGTGCTTGAGAGTCAGGAGGGCATGGCTTGCATTAAGGGTGCATATATGCTGTGGCCTGGGGTAAAGTCCTGTTTCTGGCCCTTACTTGCTGGAAGTCCTCAGGTATGTTTCTTTGCCTCTCTGATCCTCAGTTTCCCCATCTGTTAGATTAGGATAATAAGAGTTTCTACCAAATGGGAGAAAGCATCAAGGTGCACAAATCAGAGTACAGGGCATGGTACCCACCTGGAATTTTGTGGGCCTAGCTACCCTAACCAGGCCAAAGCCTGGCCTCCTTTGCCAACTGCTGCGCAATCCTAGGAGCTTCTAGCCCAAATGCAATGGGCAACGTACAGTGTTGGATTGATCTTCATGCTGGCTCACTGGGCTGGGACCAGATCCTATCTGCAAGTCTGGGCCGAATGGTATCAATGGCCTAGACCCCATGGGCATGGGCCCCTGGCTCTCCCAGACTACTGGAAGCTCATTCTCCAATGCTAGTTTGTCTGAGCTATTTCAAAATCATTCTGTTTTATGGCTGTTATCTTTCTGATTCTGTTTCTTTTTCTCCCAGGCTCTGTTCCTGTCATTGTGTTTAGCCCTCTCTCTGTCTTGGTCTCTATCTGTGTCTTTGGCACCCAACCTCTCTTTCTCCCCCTCCTATTGCCTTCTCCCTACTCTCTCTCTCCCTCTCTCCATAGCCTCTTATTATTTTTGTGTTCTTTTTCAAAGCAGAAGCCCCATGTGTTTTCGTCTGTGGTGGCTCTGGGATGGCCAAGTTCTTCATCTTAGGCCCAGGCCTCTCCCTGACCATGAGACTGGGCCTGCCCACCTGGCTCTCCCTGGCGTGTCTGCTCCACAGTGCCTTGCGTGGGGGGCCTGGGACCTGAAGCCCAATGGAAGGGCTGAAAGGAAGAGAAAGAGGCCAAGGCCAGGTGAAGCTTGGGTCATGGCAGTAGAGATTAGGGGAAGCCTTAGGGTGGCCCTGTTTGGGGCCAGTCCCTACCCTAGAACCCCAGCATCTAGTATTCCAGAATAGGGGTCTGGACCCTGTGATCTTCGAGGCATTTCCCTCTGATCTCCTAGACCCATCTGTCCCTCTCTATGGCCAGCCTGCCCGTCCTGGTGAACCTGGATTCCTCTGATCTGTGTGGTGGAGCTGAGTGGGTTTGCCTTGGCCCTATAATTACTGGCCAAAGCTATTCTGGGTCTCCCTCTGGTTTCTGCTTCCTCCTTCCCTCTACCCACTGGCCTCTGGGGTCTTATATAGGACCCACTCTCCTGCAGGCTGTGGTCTGCCCAGGAAATGACAGGCCTTACCCACTGGCTGGTGTTTTGGGAAGGCTCTGAGTTATGGGGTCCTGGAGTAGAGAAGGCCTCGGTTTCCTTTCTGTCATTTGGAGTTCATCCTCCCACAACCCATGGGCCACCAGCCCTTCCTCAATCTTCAGCTTGTCACTGGGTGACCTCATGCCAGAGGTAACACCTCTTGGAGACTCCAGTTTGCCATCTGCAAAATGGTGGGAAAGTTTCTCTGCTCCACTCAGGCCTGTGAGAAGTGCTGTGTCACTTTGGTATCAGCAGCTTCTAGCAGCTGCTGTCACTTAGGCCAGTAGTGGTGGTGAGACCCACTAGCCCCTAGCCTCCCTTACTTTGAGGGACTAGTCAATATTCTACCCTGTCTTGACAGCTCATTTTCTGATGACAGTGGCATTCTGGGGACATATCCAACTGCCACAGGTCCTTGGCCTGGGTTTACAGACAGTTTCAAGTCCTGGGACCACTTATGAACCCCAAGACACAGGCAAGGCCCTGAGGGCCTCATCTCTTCCTCATGCCCTGGGGACACTGGCATGGCAGAAGGCCTGGGGCCATCAGAAGTGTGATGGAGGCCCTAGACAGTGGGCTTCAGATGCACACAAAGGGTCTAGAGGCCAGGGCAAATCCAGTCTGGCTGTTATGCATTCATTCAACCAATCTCTCTCTATGGAGCACACCCTCTGTCAAGGCATGGTTCTATCCACCAGGCACTGTTGTAGTGCACTGGTTCTCATTGTGCACCCCAGCTCCCTAGCAGTAGCAGAAGCATCACCTGGGAACTATAGAAATACAGATTCTTAGGCCCTGCTTCAGACTTATTGGACTAGAAACTTGGCATGGGGCCCCGCAACCTATGTTGTAATAGGTCCCATGCATGCTGAAGTTTGAGAACCAGTGCTCATGGTCAGTTTGTGAACAGATCAGTTTATCAAATTATCCAAGTTTATTTTTTCACCAAAAGCTTATCATAAGGAAAACTCTTAATTTTTTCAATGACTATATTCTTTTTAGCATTTTAAACACTTCATTTTGTTGAAACCAAGGGTCATGCAAGCATTCATCCTGCTTATGAATACATTCTTTCTCATATGTTCCCAAATTATTGAAGATACTATTCTTATGAAAATTTAACATTCTTTTTTTCCTTTTTGTTATCTTATTGTTGTTCAATTACAGTTGTCTCCATTTTTCCCTGCAACTCCCCCTCACCCGGGACAAACTTACCTCCCTCCCTTGCTTCCACCCTCCTCCTTGGTTTTGTCCATGTGTCCTTTACAGTAGTTCCTAAAAACCTTTCGCCCCACTGTCTCCTGCTCCGTCCCCTCTAGTTACTGCCAGATTGTTCTTAATTTCAATGCCTCTGGTTATATTTTGCTTGCTTGTTTGTTTTGTTGTTTAGATTCCTGTTAATGGTGATATCATATGGTATTTGTCCCTCACCACCTAGCATATATTCACTTAGCATAATGCTCTCCAGTTCCATCCATGATGTTGCAAAGGATAGGAGATCCTTCCTTCTTTCTGCTGCGTAGTATTCTGTTGTGTAAATATACCGTAGTTTTTTAATCTTCTCATTTACTGATGGGCACTTAGGTTGCTTCCAGCACTTGGCTATTATAAATTGTGCTTCTATGAACATTGGGGTGCATAGGTTCTTTTGGATTTGTGTTTCAGGGCTCTTAGGATATAATCCCAGCAGTGGAATTGCTGGGTCAAAAGGTAGTTCCATTTTTAGTTTTCTGAGGAAATTCCATACTGTTTTCCACAGTGGCTACACCAGTCTATATTCCCACCAACAGTACACTAGGGTTCCCTTTCTCCACACCCTCTCCAACACTTATTGTTTGTTGATTTATGATGGCCATTCTGACTGGTATGAAGTGGTATCTCATTGTGGTTTTAATTTGCATCTCTCTGATGGCTAGTGATGCTGAACATCTTTTCATACATCTCTGGGCCCTCTGTATGCCCTCCTTGGAAAAGTCTCTGCTCATTTTGTTCAGTCTTTTGTTCATTTTTTAATTGTGTTTTTTGTCTTTCTGGAGTGGAGTCATGTGAGTTCTTTTTATATTTTGGAGATTAAACCCTTGTCTGAGGTATCATTGGCAAATATATTTTCCCATATAGTTGGTTCTCTTTTCAATTTAATGCTGCTTTCTTTAGCTATGCAGAAGCTTTTTAATTTAATGAGGTCCCATTTGTTTATTCTTTCCTTTATGTCCTTTGCTTTAGGGGATATATCAGTGAAGATGTTGCTGCATGGGATGTCTCAGATTTTCCTATCAATGTTTTCTTCTAGGACTTTTGTGGTGTCATGACTTATATTTAAGTCTTTTATCCACCTTGAGTTTGTTTTTGTGTATCATGTAAGTTAGTGATTGAGTTTCATTTTTTTTGCATGTAGCTGTCCAGCTCTCCCAACACCATTTGTTGAAGAGGCTATTTTTACTCCATTTTATGCTTCTTCCCCCTTTGTCAAATATTAATTGACCGTAGATATTTGGGTCTATTTCTGGGTTCTCTGTTCTGTTCCATTGGTCTATGTGTCTCTTCTTACACCAGTCCCAGGCTGTTTTGATTACAGTGGCCTTGTAAAAAAGTTTGGTATCAGGTATTGTGATCCCTCCTACTTTATTCTTCTTTCTCCAAATTGCACCAGCTATTTGGGGTCATTTATGGTTCCATATAAATTTCTGAAATGTTTATTATATATCTGTAAAATATGTCATTGGTACTTTAATAAGGATTGTGTTGAATCTATAAGTTGCCTTGGGTAGTAGGACATTTTGAAGATGTTAATTTTTCCAATCCATGAATATGGTACATGCTTCCATTTGTTTGTGTCTTCCTTCATTGAATATTTAATATTCTTATGAAGTCAAGAATATTTTAAGATAGCCATTGAGTATATTTAAATTTTTAACCCTGACAGACATGGGCCAGTTAGTTGAGCATCATCCTGCGAAGTGAGAGGTTGCCAGTTTGATTCCTGTTCAGGGCACAGGACAGGTTTGCAGGCCCAGGCCCCAGCTGGAGTGCAAGAGAGAGGCAACCAACTGATTTTTCTCTCTTCTTTCTCTTTCCCTCTCTCTAAAAATTGATAAATAAAATATTTAAAAATATTTTTAAACTACATTCACATGAAATGTTCTTGGGGTATATTCTTTTTTGTGATCAATATTTTTATTTTCCCTCTGGTAACCACCATACTGTCATCTGTTTGTGTCTGAGTTTCAGTTTATGTCCCACACATAAATCATACAGTTTTACATGAAATAATATGGTTATTAACTTTTTCTGACTGCCTTATTTCACTTAGCATAATATTTTCAAGGTCCATCCATGTTGTTGCAAATGGAAGCATTTCATCTTTCCTCGTGGCTGAGTAATATTCCATAGTATATATGTACCATATCTTCTTTATCCTGTCCTCTATCAAAGGACACTTTGGTTGACTTCATGTCTTGGCCACTGTGAATAATGCTGCAATGAACATAGTGATGCGTGTATCTTCCCAAATAAATGTTTTGAGTTTTTTGGGTAGATACCCAGAACAAGGATTGCTGGGTCATTATATTACTTTTAAGTATTCCACATAGTGATTAGATATTTATATAACTTATGAAGTGATCACCCCAACAAATTAGTACTCACTAGTTATTATAATATTATTGGCTAAATTCTCCATAACTATTTGTAACAACTAATTCATACTTAATCCCTGTACCTTTTTCACCCATCCTCACACCTCCCAGCTGGCAACTGTCAAAATGTTCTCTGTATTTATGAGTCTGTTTCTGTTCTGCTTGTTTGTTTGTTTTTTAGATTCCACATAGAAAGGAACTCATCCGGTATTTTTCTTTGACTTATTTTATTCAGGACACTGTCCTCTAGGTCCATCTATGTTGTTGCAGATGACATGATTTTATTGAGTCACATTTCATTGTATATATGCACCATTTCTTTATCCATTCATCTTTTGATGGTCACTTATGTTGCTTCCATATCTTGGCTATTATAAATAATGTCACAATGAAAATATGGATGCAGACTTTCAGCCAAGATGGAAACATAGGTAGACACATTGTGCTTCCTCACACAACCAAAAGAAGGACAACAACAAATTTAAAAACAAAAAAAACCCAGAACTGACAGAAAATCAAACTGTATGGAAGTCCGACAACCAAGGAGTTAAAAAAGAAACATTCATCCAGACTAGTTGGAGGGGTGGAGACAGGCAGCCATGGGAGAGGGCATGCAGCAAGGCAGTGGCTGGAGGACCGGGGCAGGTAGTGGCTGGCAGATAAGGCGGTCCCACATTTGAGTGTATATAAATCAGGAGGAACAACTGGGGAGCAAGATAGGCCTCACAACCCAGGGTTCCAGTATGAGGGAATGAAGCCTCCAAGCCTCTGACCAGAAACACCTGTGGAGGTTGAGGTGGCAGTAGAAACTCCCAGCCTCACAGGAGAGTTCACTGGAGAGACCCACAGGGTCCTAGAACATACACAAACCCACCCACCTGGGAATTGTGGCACCAGAAGGGCCCAATTTGCTTGTGGGTAGTGGGGGAAGTGACTGAAAACCGGCAGAGAGCAGAGCAAGCAGCACTGTTCCCTCTTGGAACCCTCCCCCACATACAGCATCACAACACAGCAGACTTGGGCTGTTCCACCCTGGTGAACACCTAAGGCTCTGCCCCTTATATGTAACAGGTGCACTGAGAAAAAAAATGGCCCAAATCAAAGAAAGATCAAAGCTCCGAAAATATTACAACAAAGTGATCAAGAAAGGCAACCTATCAAATGCACAGTTCAAAACACTGGAACTCAGGATGCTCACAGAACTGATTGAGCTCAATTGCAAAATGAAGGAACAAATGAAGGCTACCCAAAGTTAAATAAAGCAAAATATACAGGGAACCAATAGTGATGGGGAGGAAACTGGGACTCAAATCAACAATTTGAAGTAGAAAGAAGAAAGAAACATTCTGTACATCCCCTGCTGGGAACTGGCCTGCAACCTAGGCATGTGCCGTGCCTGGGAATCGAACTGCGATCCCTTGGTTCGCAGGCCTGCACTCAATCCAGTGAGCTACACCAGCCAGGGCTAGAAGCATTCAACCAGAACAGAATGAAGAAACAAGAATTCAGAAAAATGAGCACAGGCTTAGAACCTTTAGGACATCTTTAAATGTTCTAAGATCTGAATCATAGGGGTTCCAGGAGAAGAGGAAGAGCAAGAAACTGAAAACTTATTTGAAAATATAATGAAAGAGAATTTCTCCAATCTGGCAAAGAAAATAGACTTTCAGGAAGTCCAGGAAGCTCAGAGAGTCCCAAAGAAGCTGGATCCAAGGAGGAACACACCAAGGCACATCAGAATTATATTACCCAAGAGTAAAGATAAGGAGAGAATCTTAAAAGCAGCAAGGGGAAAGGAAAGAGTTACCTACAAAGGAGTTTCCATGAGACTAGCAGCTGATTTCTCAAAGGAAACCTTGCAGGCAACAAGGAGCTGAAAAGAAGTATTGGAAGTCCTAAAAGGCAAGGGTTTACAAGCAAGATTATTCTATCCAGAAAAGCTATCATTTAGAATGGAAGGGCAGGTAAAGTGCTTCTCAGATAAGGTCACGTAAAAGGAGTTCATCATCACTCAGCCCTTATTCTATGAAACTTTAAAGGGACTTAACTAAGAAAAAGAAGATAAAAATATGTACAGTAAAATGACAGCAAACTCACTGTTATTAACAACCAAACCTAAAACAAACAAAAAACAAATAAACTAAGCAAACAACCAGAACAGGAACAGAATCAGAGAAATGGAAATTACATGGAGGGTTATCAACAGGGGAGTGGGAGGAGGAGAGAAGGGGAAAATGTACAGAGAATAAGTAGCATAAATGGTAGGTAGAAAATAGACAAGGGGAGGTTAAGAATAGTATAGGAAATGTAAAAGCCAAAGAACTTCTATGTAGGACCCATGGACATGAACTGAAAGAGGGGAATGTGGGTGGGAGCAGGTATGCAGGGCAGAGAGGAATAAAGGGGAAAAATGGGACAACTATAATAGCGTAGTCAATAAAATATATTTTTAAAAAGTTTAAAATGAAATAAAGTTAACAGAAAGTTTAGTAAAGTGGGATTGTCTATATAAAATTTCATATATAAAATATTAAAAATATGAACAATAATAAAAAAAGAAAAGAAAATATGGATGCATATATCTTTTCAATTTAGTGTTTTGGATTTCCTCAGCTAAATACTCAGAAATGGCATTGCTGGGTCCTTCCTTGTCTCTTGTAATAGCCTTTGTTTTAAAGTCTATTTTGTCCAATATAAGTATTGCTACCCCAGCTTATGCTTGTTTCCATTTCAGTCTGTGTATATTTTGATCTGAAGTAGGTCTTTTGTAGGCAGCATATATATGAGTCTTGTTTTCTCATCCATTCAGCCACTGTATACCTTTTGATTAGAGCATTTAATCCATTTATACTTGATTCTAAATGATAACTGTGTGGGGTAGAGTAATCTTGGTTGTAGGTCCTTGCTTTTTGTCACTTTGAATATTTTGTGCCAATTCCTTCTGGCCTGCAAAGTTTCTATTGCCAAATCAACTGGCTGTCTTCTGGGAGCTCTCTTGTGGTAACTAACTGCTTTTCTCCAGTTACTTTTAAGATTTTTATCTTTTCCCTTAACCTCTGGCATTTTAATTATGATGTGTCTTCGTGTCAGCCTCTTTGGGTTCATCTAGTTTGGGTTCATCTCTGCACTTTTGGAGCTTGTATGTCTGTGTACTTTACCAAGTTAGGGAAATTTTCTGTCATTATTTTTTCAAATAGGTTTTCAGTACCTTGATCTCTTCTCCTTCTGCTACACCTATGATGTAAATGTTGGTACACTTGTCTCATCCTCATTTGGGGGGATTCTTTTTTGTTTTTGCTGTTCTTTGCTACCTTATCTTTCAGATTGCTGATTTTACCCTCTGTTTCATCTAATCTACTGTTAATTCCCCTAATGTATTCTTCATTTCAGTTATTATATTTTTTCATTTCTGACTTTTTTAATGTTTTCAATCTCCATTTTTATGTTTCCTATCTTTTTGTAGAAGTTCTCACTGAGAGCATTTAGTATCCTTATAACCAGTGTTTTGAATTCTGCATCTAGTAGTTTGCTTGCTTCCATTTTGTTTAGCTCTTTTTCTGGAGTTTGATTCTGTTCTTTCATTTGGGCCATGTTTCTTTGTCTCCTCATTTTGGCAGCCTCCCTGTGTCTGTTTCTATTTATTAAGTAGAGCTGCTACATCTCCCAGACTTGGTAGAGTGGCCTTATGTATAGGTCTTCCTGTGGGGCCCAGTGGTGCAGTTTCCTGGTAACCTGGGCCAGATGTTCCAGGTGTGGTTTTTTTTTTGTGAGCTGTTTGTGCCCTCCTGTTATAGTTTAGCCTGATTGCTGTTTGCACTTCAGTGGGAGGAACTGCCCCTTAGGATGATAGGTTGTGAAGATTGGTTGTGACTACAGTAGAAGAGCTGTTGTGTAAGAGCTGACCCTATAGAACAAGATTCACTTTGGTGGGCCTCGGGTACCTGCTGAGTATGCCCTTTGAGTATGTCAGTTGTGAGGTGGTTGGGTGGTACTCTTGTTTGATCTGAAGCTGGCTACTGGGTGTGTTGGTGCTGGGGCCTGTTGAGAGATGCATGCCAAGGTCAGCTTAGATCTGGAAATGGTTGCACTTGTGCTGGTCTTGGAGCTATCTGGGAAAGGCTATGCTGTAAGCTGAAGCTGGCTCTGCTAGTGCGAGGCTTGGGGCTCCTTAGCAAGAGGTATGGGGTGTGCGGATGCCAGTTGCTGGGTTTTTTTTGCAGTTGTGAACATTTGAGACATTTTTGGAATATCTGTGGCATGAGCCAATATAGGCTGCTTATGTGGAAAAGCCAATAAAAGCAGTTTGGGTGGGCTAGAAAGTTGAATGAGGTGTGGTTTCAGGTAATCACCAGGGTGGGGTGAACAGTGCCATCCAGGTTGATGATGTGGTAGAGGCCTACACCTGCAGAGGGAGGGCTCAGTAAAGGCATGATGACTTCTGCCAGCCCTTCTTTCTGGGAGAAAGTTCCCTCTCCAGCACTTGCCCTGAAGAAAGACAATTCATTTCTTGTTTGTATGTTCTTGGAGCCCTTCAGGCTGCTGCTCCAGCACTGGAGCTCAGAGGAAGTGAGTCTGTGAGCCAGTAAGTCCACATATCAGCCCTTTAAGAAGAACACCTGGACTCCAGCCACAATCTCCACTGATTTTCACAGCCAGAAGTTATGGGGACTTCCCAGCACTGGAACCCTGATCTGGGGAGCCTGGAGTCAGGCTGGGACACCTTGCTCCTCAAGAGGAATCTCCACAGCTGAGATATCCCTCCTGATTTTTAACTGCAGCACATGGGTAAGGGACAAGCCCACCTGTGTCTGTGCCCCTCTCGATGTGGCTTCTGTATATTCTTAGTTATTGGACTTCTGTCCAGCTAGATTTCAAGCAGTTCTGTAGTTTAGTTGTGATTTTGATGTGGTTGTGGAAGGAGGCAAGTAGTGTTTACCTAATCTGACATCTTGACCAGAAGGCTTCAGTTATGACACATAATCTTTTTAATAGGCTGCTGAATTTGGTTTTATATTATTTTGTGGAGGATTTTTACTCCAGTATTCATAAGGAAATTTGGTTTCTGGTTTTCTTTTCTTATAGTGTCTTTGTTTGGCTTTTAAAATTAGGGTTATACTGGCCTCATCAAATGAGTTAAGGAAGTGTTCCTCTCTTTAATTTTTAAAAAAGTTTGAAAGGGACTAGTATTAGTTCTTGTTTAAATGTTTGATAGAATTCACCACTGAAGCCATCAAGTCCAGGGCTTTTATTTATCAGGAGATTTTTTTCCTTTTTATTACTGATTCAATCTCCTTACTAGTTATAGGTTTATTTATGTGTTCTTATTTCTTTGTGATTTGGTCTTGGTATATTTTATGTTTCTAGAAATTTGTCAGTTTCATCTAGATTATCCAGTGTATTGATATACAATTGTTTACAATACTCTTTTTTAATTATTTTTGTTTTGTAGAGTCAGTTGTAACATCTGTACTTCATGATTTTAGTAATTAAAACCTTCTTTTATTCTGAGTCTCTCTAGCTAAATGTTTGTCAATTTTAATAACCTTTCTGAACAGCCAACATTTAGTTTCATTAATTTCTTTATTTTTAAGGTTCACTTTTATTTTACTTATTTTTTATTGTATCTTTTCCATTACCCCCCCATAACCTTTTATGCCCCCATAACCTCTTCCACCTCCACCCACCCACCTCCCCCAGTAATCACCACACTGTTGTCCAAGTCCTTGAGGTGTTTTTTGGTTTTTGCTCAATTCCTCTCTCCACTATTCTCCTGGAGCTGTCAGCCTGCTAAGAGTCTGTCTCTACTTTGCTTGTTGGTTCAGTTTGTTCCCTAGATTACACATAGAGTGAAATCATATGGTATTTGTCTTTCCCTGACTGGCTTATTTTACTTAGCATAACATTCTCCAGGTCCACCCATGCTGTCAAAGGATAAAATGTTCTTTTTTTACCCCAAGTAGTACTCCATTGTGTAAATGTAATGTAGCTGTTTTATTCATACATCAAGTGATAGACATTTGGGCTGCTTCCAAGTCTTGGCTATTGTAAATAATGCTGCCATGAACAGAGGGTGCATATATATACTCAAATTAGAGTGTCAGGGGTTTTTTCAGATAAATTCCCAGACATGGAATTTCTGGTTTTGGCTGGAACGTCATGCTTAAGACATTAATAGACTCAAATATGACCAGACAGCTTTAAGGAATTACGATTGATTTTGGAAGCCAATAAAAGCCTCTTGGGAAAACAGCCTGGTACCTTCCTTACATGGTTCATGGTGTTTATTCCAGGTAAGAAATAAAGGTTTCTTCCTTGAGATGCAAAGAAAGATGCTCAGAATATGTTGAGGACCTTGAAAACCTATAGGCATGGCAGGCAATGTCTGATGGCAAGTTCTCACCTTGGCTTTTCTGGCCTTAAGAGGTCTTTTTCAGTTCATTCTGAAAGTTCCTTATAAAAACTCCCTAGCAAAGTAGATTTATAAAGAGCCTACATGGTTAATTAATATTCTTGTTGAACTTACACAAATAACAAGGTCAAGTTTAATTGAAGCTAGGCTTATTTTGCAAATACACTTGTCTTAATTTGGCAAAAATGAAATTGATTTTAGAGAAAAAAATTGTTTCAATAGAAACTCTAGTACCCACTTGTGGATATTAAATTCTGAATGCTGTTCATTATCTATTGTGTTTTTAATTAGACTCTAACTACTGTTCATTGTATTTTGCTTTTTAAATATTTTCTACCTATAAATTGGACTGGATCCTGAAATTTTCTAGTTTTTTTAAATATCGTGCAGCAGCCTTCCAAACTAACATTTTCATTTTTCCATCCATTGATTTAAAATCATTGAGGACTAAAACTGCCTTTTCCTCCAGGTGAAGCAAGCTAAAGTAAGACAATGTGATAATAAACTTCAGAAAAATCACAACAGCTCATCTATGGACTATCTATGTGCCTATTGCTGAAATAGCCAGACATTAAATGGCAAACAAGAAGAATCTATCAGACTCTGTCTTTACTCCCAAATTATCTGAAGATAATTTGAGATAGACATCTGGAAATCTGGATTGCCTACCTTCAGAATTCAGAAACCAGGATTATAGTCTGCTCCAACTATTAACCTTTGCTTTTATTTGTTTCCATGGAGATGCCTTCTATTAATACAAATTGCTTTCACCATAGGTTTAACTTGGGGAGCCCACCAGCATCACTGCCTCCTCACACAAGGTGCCATGCTCCTCTGTAGCCAGGGCCAGGGATTTCTGAGGAGAGGTCCAATTGGCTGGCATGGTCATGCTGGGTCTCATCCTTTATTTTCTACAGATCCCAAAGCTTGGTGGACATTTGTGAACTCAGGAAAGCTAATGAGGAGAGGTAGGGTGGAGTCTGGAAGATCTGAGCCAGGGGCTCCCCAGAGACATCAATAAACAGTTCTGTAGATTGAGAAGTTCAAGATCAAAGGGCTATCCTGACTATGTTTTGGTGAGGTCCCTCTTCCTGGTTCAGAGCCAGCACCTTCTCACTATGTCTTCATATGGTGGAAGGGGTAATTTTCTTTATTTTTTATTATCTGTTTTATTTGTCTCTTCTCTATTCTTTTTTATTTCCATCCTCTGTTCACTTTGGATTTTCCTTCTACTTTTTGTGGTTCCTTAATTAGTAAAGTTAGATTATTGATTTGAGATCTTTCTTGTTTTATTTTTAATTGCAAATATTTATAAATTTCCCCCTTAGTACAGCTTTTTCTGTGTTTCATAAGTTTCAGTATGTTGTTTTCATTTTTCTCTAATTATTTTTTATTTCCCTTGTGTCTTCTTCTTAGATCCACTTGTTAAAAATATATTATTTCATTTACACAAATTTGTGAATTTTACAATTTTCCTTTTGTTATTGATTTCTAATTTTATCACCCATGTAGTCAGAGAAGATAATGTATAGCATACCTAACTTTTAAAATCTATTGAGGCTTACTTTTTAATAACATACTGTCTATTCTGGAAAATGACCCATGTTCATTTGAGAAAATGTGTATGCCGTTGTTGTTGGAAAGTTGTTTTAAAGTTTTGTCTACCATATCTACCATCATATCTTTTTCAGGGAAAGTTTTTGTGAACATTTTTTTCCATTTGAGTGGGCCATATGTTTTTTTTCTTTGTATACCTTATTACATTCTGTTGAACACTGGACATTTGAACCTGACAATGTGGTGACTGTGGAAGGCCGAATCTTCTCCCTTCTCAGCAATTGTTGTAGGCAGTCTCTGGGCCTGAGATCAGCCTGAAGTATAAATTTAAGGTCTTCTTGCTATTTTTCCAAGCTTTCCCAGATATCCAGGTCACTTTCTAATTTTCTCCACATATGCAGTTCTTTTTAATATTATACTGTTTAATGTCTGGCTCCCAAAAGGACAAAAGAGAAAAATGAAGGGAGGAGGAAGATGCTAGTCTCTTAAGTGCCCTGCAAGTCACTTTGGCTGGAAGGGAATGTGCTTTCAATAATGAGGGGGAGGTACAAGGACAGTGGCTGCCTGCCTTTGTCTTCACCTCTGTGTTCAGGAGCAGCAATCAGTGATTAGAGCACATACCTCTGATATTTAGAGGACTGAGTCCTTTTGGCACATCCTGGCTCCTATGCACTACATGTAAGCTGCTCCAGGAGCATATGCACAGCTGCCTGTCATGTGGCTGGGGATGGCAAATGGGTAGCTGCCACTGTGCTGTGAGCTGAAATTAACTGCCATTACAAACTCCTCCCCTGAAAGCAAGCTTTCAGAGGATTCCAGAATTCCAAAAACAGTTGCATCATATAGATTCTGCCAGTATTATTCTTGTCTAGGTTGAGAGACAGATCCCTTGTGCTTCCTACTCCACCATTTTCCATAACCCTGTATGCTTTGCTCTTAAGGAACTGCCAAACTATGTTTCATTGCAGCTGCTCCCTTTTACAGTCCCACTATCAATGTATGAGTGTTCCAGTTCCTCCACATCCTTTCTAAAAAGACAGACTTTATGTCTGTCTTTTTTATTACACCCATCCTAGTACGTAAGAAGATATATCTCATCAAAGTTTTGATTTGCATTTCCCTAATGACTAGTGATGTTGAGCATCTTTTCATGTTCTGTTAGCAATTTGTATTCTTTGGAGCAATGTCTATTTCTCTATTTTAAAAATTGTACATTCTTTGTTTATTTTAAAAATGTTGTTATGCCTTTTATTCTTCAGTTGTAGGTTGTCTTTAGATATTCTGGATACTAGTCCCTTACCAGATATATGATTTGAAAATATTTTCTCTTAGTTGGTGGGTTGTCTTTTCACCTTCTTGATGGTGTCCTCCAAGGCATAAAAGTTTTTCATGTGGATATACAGTCGACCCACATGACTATGGTGGTCTCATAAAATTACAATGGAGCTGAAAAATTCCTGTAGCCTACTGACATTGTAGCTGTCATAACTTCAGAGCACATGCATTGTTCATGTGTTTATGGCAATTCTAGGTTACAGAAACTTACTTTGCTGCTGGCTGTGTAAAAGCATAGCACAGAAAATTATATACAGTATATAATATTTGATAATGATAATAAACAACCATGTTAGTGGTTAATGTATTTACTATAATACAATTTTAATTGTCATTTTAGAGTATACTTTTTTCTTACTTATAAAATATGTTTGCTATAAAACAATATGCTGTGTTACATCAGCAGCAGCCTCTTACATCTCATGTTTACTGTGTTTCTTGATTGCATCATTTCTCTTGCCCTTGATTTGATCGTGTTGTTTGGTACAGTAACATGCCATACAGGATTGTAGCCTAGGAGCAATGGGGTGCACCATATGGCCTAGGTGTGTAGTAAGCTATACCATCTAGGTTTGTCTAAGTGTACACTATGACGTTTGTACAATGATGAAATCGCCTAATGACACATTTCTCAGAAGGTATCCCCATTATTATGCAACGCATGATGTGGTCTAGTACATCTCTGTTTTTTCTTTTGTTCCTTGAGTTTTTGTTGTCATATCTAAGAAATCATTGCTGACCCTAGGATCATGGATATTCATCTATGTTTTTATAAGAATCTCATAGTTTTAACCCTTGTATTCAGGTCTATGATCATTTTTGAGTTAGTTTTTACACATGGATAATGGCAATTTCATTTTTTATATGTGGATACCCAAGTTTCTCAGCATAATTTATTGAAAGACTATTCTTTCCCTATTGAACTGTCTTGGCATCCTAATTAAAAATCAATTGACTATAACTGTAAGGGTTTGTTTCTGAAATTTGAATTATATTTCATTGATCTGTATGTCTCTCCTATCCCAGTATCATACAATCCTGATTACTTAGTTTTGTAGTAAATTGTGAAGTTGAGATTGTGAACCAGTCAACTTTGTTTATTTTCACGATCGTTTTATATGTTCTGAATCCCTTGAATTTCCACATGAATTTAAGGATTGTTAATTTTTGCAAAAAAAAAAAAAAGCTGGGATTTTGATGAGAATTGCATTGAATCCATACATCAATTTGGGGAGTATTCAGACCTTAACAATACTAAATCTCCCATTCTATGAACACAGGATATCTTTCCATTCATAGGTCTTCAATTTCTTTTAGCGATGTCTTATAGTTTTCAGTGACAAGTCTTCTGCTTCTTTTTTACAGTATTCCTTATTATTTTGTTCTTTTTGTTATTTTAAATGTAGTTACTTTTCAATTTCATGTTTGGATTGTTCATTACTAGTGTTAAGAAATACAAGTGACTGTTGTATATTTGTCACAGGTGGGCACAGGTAACCAGGTTCTTGGTGATTGGGACAAAGATTTGAACTGAATACTCAGAGTTTATAGCGGAGAACATGGGAGCAGGCCAGCCCCAAGCAGAGATTGACTCCATGGGCTGGAGGGACTCTATTCTCATAGGGCCAATCCTTCCTGGCTAGTTTTGGCAGGCTTTTACTGTGACAAGTAGTTGTAAAGCTACAGCACATATGGTCTCCCAGGGTTTTCCCTGATTGGCCGCCAGGGAAGGGGGTCCCACAATGCTACCTAGTTGACCCCCCCTTCTCCTGGAGTCCCCCTGTACTAGGTTCATCTTTCCCTTTGCCAAAGAATTATAGTTCTCCATGTTAGCGACTGGTAAAAAGGAAAGGATTTATTCAAGTTATCCAGACTTAAAAGTAATGATTTAATGTCTTCATCAAAATTCCAAAGTCCCTTAAAATACCCACAAACACACACAGTCCTTCTTGCCCTCTTTGCCCAGTCCAAGATACCGTATCTCAGGAAAAGAAATAGAAATAGAAAGCCACGTGGTGGTTCTCTGCTAAAGTTGCATGGTGATTCTTCTCATAGCTGCAGGGGGGTCCCCCAACTCTGGCCAAAGCCGTGTGGTTCTCTCTGCTAATGCTACATGGTGATTCTCTGTCACATGGCTGCAAGAGTCCCCATTCTGGCCAAAAACGTGTGGTTCTCCCTTCAATGGCTGCTGTGTCTGCCTTTATATCCCCACGCCAATCTTCCTCTGCAGCCCCATTTCTGACCCCTCCCACCATAGGCTACACCTGCAAGGACTCCCATACTCTCCCAGCTTTAATGGGTTGCCATAGTGAGTTTGGGCAGGTATGGCCCCTGGCGTGGAACCAGTCCTCTCTAAGCTCTCATGCAGGCACTGTAATGGGGGCTGGAGAGTTGCCTCCCAATTACATACTGGGCGGAAGTCACTCCCTTCTCCCTGGCTCAAAGCATGGCCACAGCTATTTAACATATCTATGAAACCAGTTAAAGATTATAGATATGTTAAATGACCATTCTAGAGGTTATCTTTGAAACTGTTGCTATGCAAAACAAATCAATGGCCCTGCTCCATATATCCCATGCCCCCAGCTCAGACTTGTGGGGGTGAGGACATCCCATATTTTTTTAATATTTCCTGGACACTCTGAGTTCTGGACCCCATTGCAAATTCTTCTTTTGAGGGCCCCCTGGTTGCACCCTCCTACGTATTGATTTTGTATTCCATAAGCTTGATAAACTTGATAGCTCTAATAGTGTGTGGATTCCTTAGGGATTTCACTACGTATAAGATCATGTCATCTATGAATAGACGTAATTTTAATTCCTCCTTTCCAACCTGGATGTATTTTATTTCTTATTCTTGACTAATTACACTCACTGGCATCTCCAGTACATTGTTGAATAGTAGTAAAAGTGGGCATCCTTCTCTTGCTCCTGATCTTGTGACAGGGTGTAGGCTGCGATGCCCCAGGGCTCCCCAAAGGAGGAATTTGTAATAGGGTCCAGAACTTCGGGTGTCCAGGAATATAGGCTATCCCCACCCCCATAAGTCTGGCTGGGGGATGGGACACATGAGGAGGGCTATTGAGAGTTATTTTGGATATCAATAACAGCAGACTAGTCTCCATAGCCATATGCAAAAAGTTATTTTGCATGTCAATTGCAGGCTGCCTTGGGAAATGGGTCTGGCTTTGACCCCTGATGTAACTGGGAGGTGCCTCAGTGAGAGCTTGGAGTGGTTCACTTCACCTGCTGGGGCCACAGACTAATGATGGCAGCCAAGAAAGGCTGAAAAAAAAATGCAGGAGTGCAAGCAGGTGTAGCTGATTGTGGGAGCAGACAGAAATGGGGTTACAGAGGAGGTTCCAGGCTGGGATTTAAACTACAGGCAGGCTGGCATGTGGGATGAGAGACAATGGGAGACAATGAGAGAGACAATGCAGGACCAGGGGGAGAGACAACAAGAGACAACGAGGGACTGAGGATAATGCAAGACCATTCGGGAAGAAAAGGGGTGAAAGGACTGTCACTGATGGACCATGAGGAGGCGCCATGTAATTTGGGATCAAGAACTGGAGATGGCTGCAACACAGCTGATGGCTCTGGGGGTTGCAGGAGACCTGCCCAGCCAAGCACAGATTACTGGGAGTAACCAGGAGTCTAGGTGAGCTACCGAATTCTATTTCTTTTCTTGAGATATGGTAGCCCTGACTGGTCTGGCTGGTCTGGCTGGGCAAAAGGGGAAAGGCAGGACTGTATGTGTGTTTGCGGGAATTTTAAAGGGACTTTGGGATTTTACTGGCAACATTCCACCATTACTCTAAACCTGTATAACTTTTGAATAAATAGTTCCTTTCCTTTTTATCAAACTCTGGCATTGAGAGCCACAGTTCCCACCTGGTGCCAGGCAAGATGAGCCTAGTACAGAAAGACTCTGGGGGGAGGAGGCTTGTTTTGGTAACAGTATCTGGGCCCCTTCATGAGTTCATTCAATAACAATCTTACAGGGAAAGAAAGCATCAAGTCTTTCACCGTTAAATATGTTAGCCATTGTTTTTTCCCCAGATAGCCTTCATCAGTTTAATGAAGTTTCCTTTGATTCCTAGTTTGTTTAGTGTTTTCATCTTGAAAGGGTATTTGATTTTGTGCAATGTATGTTCTGCATCTATTGATGATTGTGTGGTTTTCTTTCTTTATTCTCAGTACTATGGCATAGTACCATAGTACTATGGTACTTTCTCTCTCTGACTTATTTCACTCAACACCCTCTAAGTTCATCCAGCTGTGCATATGCTCCTGGAGCAGCTTACATGCAGTGCATAGGAGCCAGGATGCGCCAAAAGGACTCAGTCCTCTAAATATCATAGGTATGTGCTCTAATCACTGATTGCTGCTCCTGAACACAGAGGTGGAGACAAAGGCAGGCAGCCACTGTCCTTGTACCTCCCCATCATTATTGAAAGCACATTCCCTTCCAGCCAAAGTGACTTGCAGGGCACTTAAGAGACTAGCATCTTCCTCCTCCCTTCATTTGACTTTGTATGTTGAACCAACCTTATACTCCTGGAATAAATCTTACTTGGTTATCATGTATAACACTTTAAATATTGGATTCAATTTGCTAGTATTCTGTTGAGGATTTTGCATCCATATTCATAAGAGAATTTGATCTGTAGTTTTCTCGTAATATCTTGTCTGATTTTGACATCAGGGTAATATAGGGCTCATATAATGAGTTAGGAAGTGTATTCATGCCTTCTGATTATTATTTCTTTTTGAAGAGTTTGGAAGATATTGGTGTTAATTCTTCTTTTAATACTTAGTAAAATTAATCAGTGAAGCCATCTGATACTGAGCTTTTATTTGCAGGATTTTTTATTTTTTAATTTTTCAATTACAGTTGATACTCAATATTATATTACTTTCAGGTATACAACAAAGGAGTTAGACATTCATACAACTTATGAAATGTTCCTCCCCAAAAGTCTAGTAATAAACCTGGCACTATGTATAGTTACTACAATATCATTGATTATTTTCCTGGTGCTATACTTTACATTGCTGTGAAAATTTTGTAACTGCCAATTTGTACTTCTTAATGTCTTCACATTTCTCACTCAGCCCTCCCAACCTTCTTCCCATCTGGCAACAATCAATTTGTTCACTATATCTATGAGTTCTGTTTGTTCATGTGTTTTGTTTTGTTTTAGATTCCACATATAAGTGAAATTATATGGTATTTGTCTTTCTCTCTCTGACTTATTTCACTCAACACCCTCTAAGTTCATCCATAGTGTTGCCAATGTTAGGATGTCATTCTTTTTATGGCAGAGTAATATTCCATTGTATATATGTACCATACTTTCTTTATCTAGTTGTCTATTGATGGACACTTGGTACCACACCTCAACTATTGTAAATAATATTGCAATAACAATAGGGATGCATATATATACATTTTTAATTAGTGTTTTGGATTTTGATAGATAAATACGCAGAAGTGAGGTTGCTTGGTCATACGTTAGTTTTATTTTCAATGTTTTGAGGAACCTCCATATTGTCTACCATAGTAGCTGTACTAGTTGGCAATCCCACCCACAGTACATGAGGGTTCCTTTTTCTCCACATCCTCACAAACACTCGTTGTTTGTTGGTTCAGACACATGTGGGGTGATATCTCATTGTGCTTTTAACTTGCATTTCTCTGGTGGTTAGTGATATTGAGCATCCTTTCATATGTCTATTGGCCATCTGTATATTATCTTTGTATAATGTGTATTTTGTTCCTTTGCCAATTTTTTAATCAGATTGTGTTTTTTGCTGTTCAGCTATATAAGTTCTTTATATGTTTTGGATACTAACTACTTATCAGGTGTTTCATTGACAAATATCCTCTTATATTCAGTAGGGTGGTTTTAGTTTTGATGATGGTTTTCCTTTTCTTGTAAAATCTTTTTAGTTTTATGTAGTCTCATTTGTTTACTTTTTTAATTCCCTTGCCCAAAGAAACATCACAAAAACCATTACTACGAGCAATGTCAAAGAGTTTACCACCTATGTTTTCTTTTAGGAGTTTTATGGTTTCCAGTCTTACATTTAAGTTTTCAATCTATTTTGAGTTTATTATTGCATATGGTAAGAAAGAGATCTTTTCATTTTTGTGCTTAAAGCTGTTTATTTTTCTCAATACCATTTATTAAGGACACTATCTTTGCACCATTGTATATTCTTGCCTCCTTTGTCATAGATTCATTGACCATGTAGTGTTTATTTCTGGACTCTATTCTGTTCCACTGATCTACATGTCTGTTTTTATGCCAGTACCATAGCTTTAATTACTATAGCCTTGTAGTATACTTTGACATGAGGTAGTGTGATTTTCAATATGTAGTGTGATTTTTATCTGTAGTATACTTTGATAAGAGGTAGTGTGATTTTTGACCTCCAACTGTTCTTCTTTCCAAGATTGCTTTTGTTGTTCAGGATCTTTTGTGGATCCATATAAGTTTTAGGATTATTTGTTCTAGTTCTGTGAAAAGTGCTATTGGTGTTTTCATAGGGATTGCATTGAATCTATAGATTGCATAGACCTTTTAATGATGTTAATTCTTTTTATCCATGAGCATGCTACATCCACTAATTATATATTCTTCAACTTCTATCTTTAATATCCTATAGTTTTCAGAGTTCAGGCCTGGTTAAATTTATTCCTAGATTTTTTTTGTTACAGTTGTAAATGGAATTGTGTTCTTAATTTCTCTTTCTGATAGTTCATTATTGGTGTATCAAATGCAACCAATTTCTGAAATGTATTTTATATCCTGCTACTTTACTAAATTCATTTATCAGTTCTAGTAGTTTATGGTGGAATTTTTAGGATTCTCTATATACTCTATCATGTCATGTACAAGTAATGAAGTTTTACTTCTTCCTTTCCAATTTGGATGCCCTTCCATTCTTTTTCTTGTGTGACTTCCAATGGCTAAGACTTCCAATACTATTCTGAATAAAAGTGGTGAAAGTAGACATCCTTGTCTTGTTTCTGATCCTAAGGAAAATGCTTTTATCTTTATACCATTGAATATAATGTTTACTTTGGGTTTGTCATATGTGTCTTTTATGTTATTATATGTTCCCTCTGGTCCCATTTTGCTGAGAGCTTTTATGATATATGGATGCTGGGTTTTGACAAATACTTTTTCTGCATCTATTGACATGATCATATGATTTTTATTCTTCATTTTGTTCTTGTGGTTTATTGCATAAATTGATTTATGGATGTTGAACCAATCTTGCATCCAGGAATAAAACCTACTTTCATGGTGTATGATCTTATTAATGTTTTGCTGAATTTGGCTTACTAATATATTGTTGAGGATTTTTACATCTATGTTTATCAGGGACATTATGTATTATTCTCTCTCTCTCTCTCTCTCTCTCTCTAATGTCTTAGTTGGGTTTTGCCATCAGAGTAGTGCTAGTCTCATATAATGAGCTTGGGAGTTTTCCTTCCTCTTCATTTTTTGGGAAGAGTTTGGGAAGCATATATGTTACTTTTTCTTTAAATAGTTAGTAAATTCATTTTTGAAGACATCTGGTCAGGACTATTGTTTGTTGAGAGGGTTTTTTTTTTGGTTACTGATTTCATTTTATCAGTAGTGTGATTATCCATCTGTTATCCATCTGTTCAGTGTTTCTGTTTCTTCTTGATTCATTCCTGGAAGATTATATGTATCTAGGAATTTATCTATTTCTTCCAGGTTGTCCCATCTGTTGGCATAAAATTGCTCAGAGTATTTCCTTCATAGTTCGGTGGTATTGGTTATCACTTTTCCTCTTTCATTTCTGGTTTATTTATTTGGTCCCTCTTTCTTTTTCTCTTTAAGAGTCTGGTTATTGTTGATCTTTTCAAAAATAAACAATTTTTTATATTTTATACTATATTTCATTTATTTCTTCCAAGATCTTTCTTCTACCCACTTTAGGCTTTGTTCTTTTTCTAGTTACTTTAGGTAGAAGGATGAATTGCTTTTTTAAAAAAGATTTTATTTATTTATCTTTAGAGGGGAAGGGAAGGAGAGAGGGAGAGAAATATCAATGTATGGTTGCCTCTCATGCGTCCGCTACTGGGAACTGGGAACCAGGAACCGGGAACTGGCCTGGAACCCAGGCATGTGCCCTGACTGGGAATCGAACCGTGATCGTGTGGTTCACAGGCCCACGCTCAATCCACTGAGCTACACCAGCCAGGGCTGAATTGCTTATTTGGGATTTTTCTTGTTTCTTAGGTAAGGTAGGCCTGTATTCTATGAATTTCCCTTAGAACCACTTTGGCTATGTGTTGTAGAATTGGGGTCATTCTGCTTTCACTTTCATTGTTCAAGGTATAGTTTGATTTCTTTCTTAATCTCATCATTAACCCATTCATTGTTTAATAGTGTGTTATTTAGCCTCCACATGCTTGTGTGTTTTTAGCTTTTCTCCTTGTAATTGATTTCTACCTTCATACTCTTGTGACTGGAGAAGAGCTTAACATGATTTCAGTCTTCTTAAATGTACTGAGCCTTGTTTTGTGAACTAACATGTTGTCTATCCTGAAAATTTTTCCATGAGCACTTGAAAAGAATGTATATTCTGCTGCTTTTGGGTGTATTGTTCTAATTAAATCCATTTGGACTAATGTGTGATTTAAAGCTGCTGTTTCCTTGTTGATTTTCAGTGTGGTTCATCTATTACTGTCAATGGAGTGTTAAAGGCCCCTACTATGACTATATTATGTTGATCTCTCCATTTATGTCAGTAGTTATTTGTTTTATATATTTAGGTGCTCCTTTGTTGTTTTGTAAATGTTTACAAGTATTATATTCTCTTGTTAGATTTATCCATTTATCATTATGAAATTCCTTCTTTGTCTCTTGTTATACCCTTTGTTTCAAAGTCTTCTTTGTTTTATAGAAATATTGCTACCCCAGCTTTTTTTCATTTGCAAGGAATATCTTTTTCTATCCATTTACTATCAGCTTTTTGTGTCAGTCTGAAGTGCAGCATATTTATGGGCTTCTTATCCATTCGGCTTTATGTCTTTTGATCAGAGCATTTAATACAGTTACTTAAGTAATTATTGATAAATATGGTGATTATAATATTCTTATTTATATTTTTATTGTTTTTTCTTCTTCTTAAACAAGCTCCTTTAACATTTCTTATAGTACTGGCTTAGTGTCAATGAACTCCTTTAGCTTCTTCTTCTCTGGGAAGCTCTTTATCCCCTTCAACTTTAAAGGATAGCCTTGCTGGGTAGAGTAATCTTGGTTGTAGGTTGCTTTTCTTCACTTTGAATATTTCATGACAAAACCTTCTGGCCTATAAAGTTTCTATTAAGGTTTCTCTGACAATCTGATGGGGGCTTCCTGTAGATAACTAACTGCCTTTCTCTTGCTGCTTTTAAGATTCTCTCACCGCTCCAGCACCGGCGCCTGCTGCTTCAGCCGCGCGCGCCTTCCCAGCCCCCGGCTCCATCAACCGCGGTCGCTCGCACCTTCCTGGCCCCCAAAGGGCCCCGCGCAGGCCATCTACTTGGGGAACCGCCAGTCGCCTGTGCTTTTCCAGTGGGGCAGGGTCTGCACTGACCCTCAGCTTGGGAATTGAGAATCGCCCGGGCGATCCCTGTGGCTCGGGAACTGCACCGGCTGGCGAACAGTCTCGGGGAGTCTCTGGCTGCTGGCTGGGCGCCTGGAAGAGAGCCAGTCACCAGCTTCACCCCTACTCAGCTGGCGCAGACAGGGAAACACACGGAGTCAGGCTGTGGCTGTTGCTTTGGGAGAATTGTGAGTTGCCCTGTGTATTCAGCCACAACACAGGGAAAGGTCCACACCCAAGCCTACGAGAACAAGAAGCCTGGCTGGGAGTGCGCACCCTCATGTCAGACCAGGGCTGGGAAGCCTGGAAAAAAATCCGCTCTCAGTAGGCCGCAGGAGAGGCGCCAGTCTGGATCTTGGGGGGTACTGGCAAGGCTAGTTGAGTGTACCAAGGTGCGAGAAGAGCCACAATAACAGCCCCTCAGGCTTCTGCAGCTAGTGAAACCAGAAGAAAAGGCTTGACTCGCTGGACACCAACCAGAGGAGTAGTGGGAGCAGAGAACATCAAGACACCTACAGGAGACTACACCATTGAATTCCACAGGTATCCTACCACAGAAGTTCACGCCATAAACTCAGGATACCAGAACAGATCAATCTACGAAGCTGAGGCCAACAAGAAGAGCATCACAAACAATGGGGAGACAAAGAAACAATCTCCAAATGAAAGAAAAGGAGGAAGTCTCAGAAAGAATGTTAGATGAAATAGAGGCAAGTCAACTATCAGATATTGAATTCAAAGCACTGGTTATCAGGAAATTCAAAGAGCCTACAACGAGCTACCAGAAACTACAGGGGAGCTACAATGAACTCTCCACAAACTATACCAGCATGAAAAAGGAAATAGAGACCATCAGCAGAGGCCAAGAGGAAATGAAAAATACAATTTCTGAACTGAAGAACACAGTAGAAGGTATGAAGAGTAGGATTGATGAGGCAGAGGACATAAGCAAGCTCGAAGACAGGGTGGAAAGAATCTCCCAGATGGACGAGGTAATGGAAAAGAGAATCAGAGAAAATGAGAAGAGTCTAAGAGAAATGCAAGACAATATGAAACATAATAATATCCGAATAATAGGAATACCAGAAGGGGAAGAAGAAGAACAAGGGATAGAAAACCTACTTGAAAGAGTAATAACGGAAAATTTTCCTAAGATGAGGGGAGAGAAAGTCACACGAATCCAGGAATTGCAGAGAGTCCCAGGCAGGTGGAACCCAAAGAGGCCTACTGCAAGACACATCATCATTAAAATGGCAAAACTCCAGGACAAAGAGAGAATCCTAAAGGCAGCAAGGGAGAAAAAGGAAGTAACATACAAGGGGGTCCCAATAAGGTTGGCTAATGACTTCTCAACGGAAACATTCCAAGCAAGAAAAGAATGGCAGGAAATATTCCAAGTAATGAGAAACAGAGGCCTACAACCGAGACTGCTTTATCCAGCAAGGCTCTCAATCAAGATAGAAGGCCAAATAAAGAGCTTCCAAGACAAAAGAAGTCTAAAAGAATACGCCTCCACAAAACCTGCTCTACAAGAATTACTAAAAGGGCTGCTTTAAGGAAAGGAAGGAAAAGAGAGAGACAGAGAGGAACACAGGTACATAAATGGCAATGAATAAGTACCTTTCGATAATAACTTTAAACGTAAATGGATTAAATGCACCAATTAAGAGACATAGAATAGCTGAATGGATAAGAAAGCATGACCCACACATATGCTGCCTACAAGAGACTCACCTGAGGACAAAAGACCACCACAGACTGAAAGTGAAAGGATGGAAACAAATTTTCCAAGCAAATGGACATGAAAAAAAAGCCGGGGTAGCAATCCTCATATCAGACAAAATAGACTTCAAAAAAAAGGCTATAAAGAGAGACCCAGAAGGTCACTTCATAATACTCAAGGGAAGAATCCACCAAGAAGACATTAACATCATAAATATATATGCACCCAACACAGGAGCACCCAAATATATAAAGAAAATCCTAGAGGACCTCAAGAAAGATATTGACAGCAACACAATTATAGTAGGGGATTTTAACACCCCACTGTCAAAAATGGACAGATCTTCCAAACAAAATATCAACAAAGATATAGCAGCATTAAACGACACTCTAGAAGAAATGGACCTAATTGATATATATAGAGCCATCCATCCCAAAGAAACTAAATACACTTTCTTTTCAAACGCACATGGAACATTTTCAAAGATAGATCACATGATAGGACACAAAACCAGTCTCAACAACTTCAGGAAAATAGAAATCATACCAAGCATCTTCTCTGATCACAAGGGACTGAAATTGGAAACCAACCCCACAGGAAAAAACCCAAAACACCCAAAATCATGGAGACTGAATGGTAGGCTATTGAACAATGAATGGGTCAAGATTGAAATTAGGGAGGAAATCAAAAAACTCCTTGAAACAAATGAAAATGAACTCACCACAACCCAAAATTTATGGGACACAGTGAAGGCAGTCCTGAGAGGGAAGTTCATAGCGATACAGGCTCACCTAAAGAGGATAGAAACATTTCAAACAAACAACCTAACCCAACGCCTGCAAGAACTCGAGGAACAACAACAAAGACAGCCCAGAGCAAGTAGAAGGAAGGAAATAACCAAGATCAAAGCAGAATTAAATGACATAGAGACTAAAAGCACAATTCTAAAGATCAATGAATCCAGGAGTTGGTTTTTTGAAAAGATAAACAAAATAGACAAACCTTTAAGTAGGCTCATTAAGAAAAGAAGAGAGAGGACACAAATAAACACAATCAGAAATGAAAGAGGAGAGATTACAACTGATACCACAGAAATAGAAAGGATTGTAAGAAATTACTATGCGGAACTGTATGCCAAGAAATTTGAAAACCTGGGTGAAATGGACAAATTTCTAGAAAAATATAATCTTCCAAAACTCAATGAAAAAGAAGCAGAAAACCTGAACAGGCCAATAACAGCAAATGAAATTGAAGAAGTAATCAAAAAACTCCCATCACACAAAAGCCCTGGGCCAGATGGTTTCACAGGAGAATTCTACAAAGCTTTTAAGGAAGAGCTAACCCCTATTCTTCACAGACTATTCCAAAAAATCCAAAAGGAGGGAAAACTCCCCAACTCTTTCTATGAAGCCAGCATCACCCTAATCCCAAAGCCAGATAGAGACACAACAAAGAAAGAAAATTACAGACCAATATCACTGATGAACATAGATGCTAAAATCCTCAACAAAATATTGGCAAATCGCATCCAACAATACATCAAAAAGATCATACACCATGACCAAGTGGGATTCATCCCGGGGATGCAAGGATGGTTCAATATACGCAAATCAATAAATGTAATACACGAAATAAACAAAAGCAAAGACAAAAACCACATGGTCATATCAATAGATGCGGAAAAAGCTTTTGATAAGGTACAACACCCATTTATGATAAAGGTACTCAGCAAGGTGGGAATAGAGGGAACATTCCTCAATATAATAAAGGCCATATATGAAAGACCTACAGCCAACATCATACTCAATGGGCAAAAACTAAAAGCTTTTCCACTAAGATCAGGTACAAGACAAGGTTGCCCACTTTCACCACTTCTATTCAATATAGTATTAGAAGTTCTAGCTGCAGCGATCAGACAAGAAAAGGAAATAAAAGGCATCCAAATCGGAAAGGAGGAAACAAAACTGTCATTGTTTGCAGATGACATGATAGTGTACATGGAAAATCCTATAGACTCTACCAAAAAACTGCTTGACCTAATAAGGGAATTTGGCAAAACAGAGGGATACAAAGTCAATATCCAAAATCAAAGGCATTTTTGTATACCAACAACGAAGCAGCAGAAGCAGAAATCAGGAAAAAATCCCATTCAATATAGGAAAAACAAAAATAAAATATCTGGGAATAAACCTAACCAAGGAGGTAAAAGACCTGTATGCAGAAAGCTACACAACACTGAAGAAAGAAATCAAGGAAGACACAAACAAATGGAAACATAGACCGTGTTCATGGATTGGAAGAATTAGCATCATCAAAATGTCCATACTACCCAAAGCAATTTGCAGATTCAATGCAATACCTATAAATACCAATGGCATATTTCACAGACATAGAACAAACACTTCAAAAATTTATATGGAACCATAAACAACCCGGAATAGCAGCTGCAATTTTGAGAAAGAAGAACAAAGTAGGAGGGATCACAATACCTGATATCAAACTGTATTACAAGGCCGCTGTAATCAAAACAGCCTGATACTGACTTAAAAACCGGCACGTAGACCAATGGAATAGAGCAGAGAGCCCAGAAATAAACCCAACTCTCTACAGTCAATTAATATTCAACAAAGGAGGCAATAATATAAAATGGAGTAAAGACAGCCTTTTCAGCAAATGGTGGTGGGAGAAGTGGACAGCTACATGCAAAAAAATGAAACTTGAGCACCAACTTACACCATACACCAAAATAAATTCAAGGTGGATAAAAGACTTAAGTATAAGCTGTGAAACCATTAAAGCCCTAGAGGAGAGCATTGGCAAGAAAATCTCAGATATTCCATGCAGCAATATTTTTACTGACACATCCCCTTGAGCAAGGGATATAAAGGAAAGAATCAACAAATGGGATCTCATCAAAATTAAAAGCTTCTGCATGGCTAAGGAGAACAATATCAAGATAAAAAGAGAAGCAACAGCTTGGGAAAACATATTTGCCAATGATACCTCAGATAAGGGTTTAATCTCCAAAATATACAAAGAACTCGATTCCACTCAAAGAAGATAAGGAACCCGATCAAAAAATGGGCAGAGGACTTGAACAGACATTTCTCCAAGGAGGACATAGAGAGGATCCAGAGACACATGAAAAGATGCTCGATATCGCTAGCTATCAGAGAGATGCAAATTAAAACCACAATGAGATACCACTTAACACCAGTCAGAATGGCTATCATAAACAAAGAAACAAACAACAAGTGCTGGAGAAGTTGTGGGGAAAAGGGGACCCTAGTTCACTGCTGGTGGGATTGCAGACTGGTACAACCACTATGGAAAACAGTATGGAATTTTGTAAGGACACTAAAAATGAACGTGCCTTTTGACCCAGCAATTCCACTCTGGGGAGTATATCCTTAGAACCCTGAAACACCAATCCAAAACAACCTATGCGCCCCGATGTTCACAGCAGCACAATTCACGATAGCCAAGAGTTGGAAGCAACCTAGATGCCCATCGGTAAATGACTGGATCAAAAAGCTACGGTACATTTACACAACGGAATTCTATGCTGCAGAAAGGAAGAAGGAACTCCTACCCTTTGCAACATCATGGATGGAACTGGAAAGCATTATGCTGAGCGAAATAAGCCAGGTGGTGAAAGACAAATATCATATGATCTCACCATTAACAGGAATCTAAACAAACCAAACAAGCAAGCAAAATATGACCAATGACACTCAAATATGGAACAGGCTGACAGGGTCCAGAGGGAAGAGGGGAGAGAATCATAGGGGAAAAGGGAATGGACTCACATGAACAAGTATAAAGGACACATGGACAATAACTAAGGGTGGGAGGCAGAAAGGGGAGGGAGGCGGGGAACATGGGGCGGGGTGCGGGCAGTGTTGGGAATATAAGACAGAAACCTGTACTTGAACAAGAATTAAATAAAAAAATTATATTAAATATATATATTCAGTGAAGAAAAAATTATGAATAACCCAACAAAAAATAGGCAGAAGATACTAAGAGACAGTTCACAGTGGAGGATAACCCTAGTAAGCAATAAAATATGAAAAGATAACCAATCTTACTAGTAATCAGGAAAAGTCATATTAAGATAAATCAAAGCACATGTCACACAAAGACTTGTTGTTAAAAAAAAAAGATTCTCTCTTTCTTTAACCTTTTGCATTTTCATTATGATGTGTGTTGGTGTCAACCTCTTTCGGTTCATACTACTTAAGATTCTCTGTGCTTCCCCGACTTGTTTATCTATTTCTTTCACCTAACCTGGTGAAGGTTAGGGAAGTTTTCAGTATTATTTCTTCAAATATGTTTTCAAACCCTTGATCTTCACCTTATGCTACCTTTAGGATGAAATATTATTACACTTGTTGTAAGAGAAGTCCCTTAAAACATCCTCATTAAAAAAAAACACTCTTTTTTTTTTTTTGCTGTTCTGATTGGTCTTTCTCTACTACCTTATCTTCCCAATTGCTGATTTGACCCTCTGCTTCATCTAATTTGTATTGATTCCTTCTACTGTTATTGATTCCCTCTCCATTTCAGTTATTGTATTCTTCATTTCTGACTGGCTCTTTTTAATGTTTTTATGTCTCAATTTTTATGTTTCCTATCTCTTTGTAGAAGTTTTCACTGAGAGCATCTAGTATCCTTATAACCAGTGTTTTGGACTCTGCATCTGATAGATTGCTTGTCTCCAATTTTGTTTAGCTCTTTAACTGGAATTTTGTTCTGTTCTTTTATTTGAGCCATGTTTCTTTGTCTCCTCATTTTAGCAGCCTCCCTGTGTTTGTTTCTATGCATTAGGTAGATCTGCTACATCTTCTGGTCTTGGTAGAGTGATTTTATGTGTAGGGTTTTCTGTTGGGGCCAGTGGTTCAGTTTTCCTAGTTGGTCACCTGAGCTAAGTGCTCCAGGTGTATCCCTTGTGTAGGCTGTGTGTGCCCTCCTTTTGTAGTTAAGCCTTAATTGCTCTTTGGCACATCAGTGAGGGGCATTGCCCCTCAGGCTGATAGGTTGTGAGGACTGGCCTTGAGCTGTAGTGTGGGGTCTGATCACATGGAGCAGGATTCACTGTAACGGGGTCTGATGCTTGCCAAGTTCCCCTTTGGGTGTATCATTTATGGAGCTAATTAGCTGGTGCTGTGTGTTCTGAATCTAGCCACGAGTCGTGTTGGTTCTAGACCCTTTTTATAGGGACTCTCACATGTGCCTGGACCAGCTACTGCCTGTACCTAGCACAGGGCCACCTGGTAGGAGCCACAAGGTAGTCTGGATGGTAGCTGCCTGTATTTTGCTTAGCAATGCCTGGGAAATGTTATGGTAACTGAGGTTGGCTGCCACAGGTGCTAGGATTATAGCCACGTATCAAGACAAATAGGGCATGCCAAGGACAGCCACTGCTTATTTCAGGTTTTTGGACCTTTAAGATATTTTAGGAACATTTGCAGCATAGGCCAAGGCCAATGGCTTTTAGGGAACAGCAACTAAAAGAGGCAGATGCCCCAGTTGGGTTGGCAGGGTCTCAGGGAATGATAAGGGTTGGGTAGTGGTGTTAGGCAGATTGATGGAGATTCAGATTTTGCACCAGCCTGCCCTTGTAGGATGGTGGAGGTGGGGTTAGGTCTCAACAAAGAATAACAGTACCTGACAGCACTTGCCAGCTGTGAAGGTGGGAGGAGGGCTCAACAAAGTAACAATGGCACCTGCCAACACTGACCTGTCCCTGCAGCCCTCACCCTGAAGCCAGATAGTTTAGTTCTTTCCTATGTGTCCCTGGTGCTTTTCTAGCTGCTGTCCCTTCACTGGAGCTTAGGGCCAGGGTTTGTGAGTAAGCGAGTCTGTGCTTGGGCCTTTTAAGAGGATTTCTGGGTCTACAGAAGCTCTCTGACTCACCCAGAAAGAGTCCCCACTGATTTTCATAGTCATGTGTTGTGGAAAAATGTTCTTCCTGCATGGGACTTGGACCCTCTAGTTCCTCACTGATTGCCTTTCAGCTGACATATCCCTCCTAATTCTGAACTTCCACAGGTGGTTGTTGGATCAGACCATTTCATGTCTCTCTCTGCCCATCCTACAAGTCTCAGCAGGGCTTCCTTTTAAAAATTACTAATTAAATCTCTGCACTTGTTATACTAAAATTTTGTATTTCTTCTTGAGTCAATTTTAGGCATTTGTGTTTTTCTAGAAATTTTCCATTTCATACATGAATTTTCTATTTTATGTATTCTTATACAGTTGTTCATATTATACTGTTATAACCCTTTCTTATTTCTTTAAGGTCTAGTACTAATATACCTTCTTCTATTTCTGTTTTTAGTAATTTGAGTCTTCATTTTTTTCTTCTTTGCCAAGCTGGTTAAAAATTTGCCAATTTTGGTGATTTTGTAAAGATTATGTTATACGTCTTGAGTTTTTAATAAGTATAATCATATTCAAGAAAAATATGACCAAGAAAGGCTTGAATCTTTCCTCACCTGTATTGATTATACTACCAAGAATATACTTATATTAATTAAATATGTTTAAGAAGATAGTCCTTAAAATACATTTTGAGTGAATAATAAATGTAGCTAGCTGTGTTTTTGATAGTTTTAGGAAGATTGAGGAATTCAGCACTGAGTCAGGCAGATACTATTTCTGCCCTCAGGGGCATCCAGTCTGGGGACAGTAAAGCTGTATTTACCACAAGGAAACATGTACACTGCTAGGGGAAGTATAAGCTGCTGTAGTTCATTGTGGTCAATAGGAGAGCCTGTAGTCTGGCTGTGCCACATCTACCACTGCCCAGCCCTCTCTGGACAGACTAGTAGCTTCTTGAGCTCCTCAGGGCTCCTCAGTCATGGGGCTGGCAGGAGCAGGCCATGATCTGATTAGATGAAAGATTGAGGAGGGTAAGGTTGGGTACAGGCAGGCCTTTCCCAGAGTGCTGTAGTCTGGGTACCACCTTTCCTCTCATCCCTTCCCACCTGGTACTCTCCAACTCTAGATGTCAGGACATAGGAGCAAGAGTGACACCAAGCATAGATTAGGGGCCCTGTCAGTATTTTCCCACACTCCACCACTGCCCCCCACCCAGTCCTGAGGCAGGCTGAACAACAGGGAAACTGATTCTCAGAAATGGATTACCTCTGCCGTAGGTGAGTTGCTCAAGCCCCCTACCCCAATGCCAAAGCCAGTTTGTTTGTTGGAGTGATAACACCTCTCTCTTTATGCTCCACAGATTCTGAAAACAGGGTCCTGGGTTCTGGCTTGCTTGATGGGAAGAGAAGAAGTCCCCTGCAGATGCTCTATGACCTGGACCAGGTAGGTGGACCCTCCCCACACCTCTGCCTCCAGGCATGGGAACCTGAGATCTCCAGTATAGACTGGCTGTCCTAGGACTAGAACCCACATGGGCACAGAGAATTATCCTCTGCAAATCCAGGCTCTGTTCAGAAACTAGAATGCCTGGGGATGTGACAAGGGAAAATCTCAGGGGCAAGCTGAGAGAGCTGGTATCTCCACCCACCCCCAACCCCATCCATCATCCTCTCAACAATAGACTGGGCCCAGTCTGTGCCAGTTCTATGTACCGCAAATATGAAAGAGAGTAAAACAGACACTGAGCCTGCACTCAGGGAGTTAACAGTCTAGTGGGTAGAAAGTAATTAAGTTTAGTACCAGCTGCAACAGGGAAACTGAAGGATCCCCTGCCTTACCTGTTCTTAGGCAATGGGCTAGGCAGCTTGCTGGTCTATGAACCTCTCTTCTGTTTTGGCACCCTAGGACCACACACTACCCCAAATACACACATAGTTGTACCCCACCAAGAGCCACACCCCTGGCTCACATACACCCAAACAGCCACTCAGGGGCATCCACTCAGGCAGCATGTATTGAGTACCTACTGTCTGCAGACTGTGCTTAGGAACCTATGGATCTGGCTGCAGTCAGGTAACCTGGTTTCCTGACCTTGTGCAACTGACAATCCAGTCCAGGGGAGGAAGGCATTAACTGATCACTGCCTCCACTAACTTGTGACTTATTGGTGTCTAAAGGGAAAGTATAAGGTACAATGATAGCTCTCCTAGTTTAGACCCTCTCTGAGAAAGGGACATTGCAGCTGAGACCTGCAGAGGATGAGTTAAGAAGCAAACAGTAGGGCCCAAGTAGCTGAAGATGAGCCAAAGACAGAAGAAGCTGTGCAAGTCTAGCCAGTGGTGGTCAGTGGCCTCATGTGGCCTGGCAAGGGGGGCAAGAATATAGGGAACCATGGAGGGTTTTAAGCCAGAGAGAATTATCAGAATGGGTCTGGGAAAGCGCTGCTCACTGAATTCCCATGGACTGAGCCGAAGGGGCAAGTGGAACTCATCTTTCATATCCTTCGATTTCAGGTGGGTAGGCCTTTGTTCAGAAAGGGTAATTGGCTTGCCCTGGTCCACACAGCAAGCTGAGGGCAGGCCATGCTGTCATCAGGCCCTTGGTTCTATTAGCTGCACAGATTTTTTGAAGGACAGATAAGGCTGGCCCAGCCCCCTCATACCCTGAGGACCGAGTAACCTTGGGGTGTCAAGGCCCTGGAACCATACACCTTACAGTTGGGGAAATAATAGTAATGAAACAATCTGGTCAATAAATGCTAACTGTGTACCAGGCTCTCTAGTTCTGTGAAATTGCTTAGTCCTTTAACCTACCCTATAAGATGGGGCTGTTGTTATCCTTGGTCACAGATGAGGAAACTGAAGCACAGGATAGCTAAGGACCTTGAGAATATCACAGAAGTCATAGGGACTAGAGCCAGGCTAAGGATACAAGCAGTTGAGTATAGCTGGGCTGGGAGGGATGAGGGTGTTGCAGCTGGATGCAGCTCTAGACCAGTAGGCACAGCTCTGACTTCTGAGTCCCAAGGGAACCAGACTGGAGCTTCCATACCAGAAAGCTGTAGACCACTAATTACCTATAAGCTTCAGTGTTCTAACCTGTAAAAAGGAGATTGCAATGACTATCTAGGTATTCATGGGGCTGAAAACAACAGAAAAGCCGACTAAGACTACATTAAGCCACTAGGATAGTCAATGTGTGCTCCCTGAGATACTCAGAGACCAGCATTCCCACGGACAGCAGCAGCACTCTGCACACTCACAGCCTGTGAATGTTGGCTTCTGCTGCAGCCTTATTGCCTTATGACTGTACGATGAATGCTGGGGCCCTGACATTTCTTCACAGGAGAACATCCTAAGCAAGGTAGTGGTGAAACAAAAGGTTTTCTTTCTTCAGGAGCTCTCACTTTTTGTCCTGAAGGAAAGTCTTTCCTGGGAGCCATCTAGCAGTCTTCCCTTTACATCTCCTTGGCCAGAAACAGGCCAAATGCCCACCTCTGAACCCATCATTTTAATAAAGGTGTGACTGTTTCCTCCTCAGATTGGCTACATGGCCTAACATAGTTGAGGTTTTTCTGGCAAAGAAGAAAAAAAACTGACAGGTGGATGGCCAACATTCCCTACCATAAGGAACATGTTGGGTTGTCTGGAAGCTGAACACAGAGCTGGGCTGTGGGACCCCTGGTTACAGTCCTCTCCTGGCACCCACATGGAGCCAGGTTTCTGAGGCCAATCCTGTGAGTCAGTGCTTTGCAGGGTGGGAATGCAGTCCTCTAAGTGCCCTCAGGCCCCCTACAGCCATATCTGAACTTGGCAACCATTCTCACAGTAATATTTTTGAAAAAATAATTAAGCACTGTAGGGCATTCTACACTCCCAAGAGTCTACAGTGAAGACCACCTTTCCTCCCCACACTGGCCTCCCATTACCCCTGGAATCGACCAGTTCCCTGTGATAGCATCAAATGCTCTGTCATGTGCTTATTATGTTACTTTTTCAAAATCTCACCTGCAGGTACATATGTCATTGTTCTCTCAATTTTAACTTTTCATTTTGAGAAATTCAAACATATGCAGAAGTAGAGAGAATAGTACAATGAATGCCCACATTCCCATCACTCACTGTGAACAATGATTAATTCTTATCCATTCTTGTTTCATACTGACCCCTCAACTTTTACCTGTTTTTTAAAGCAAATCCCAGCTTTGTTGACCCTGTGATTATTTCAGCATAAATCTAAAAGAGACTACCCACAATCCATCCTTTTTGAAGCATTTTTTAAGAATTTATGTATTTATTTTTAGAGAGAGAAGAAAAGAAAGAGAAAGAAACATCAATGTGTGGTTGCCTCTCATACGCCCCTTACTGGGGACCTGGCCCACAACCCAGGCATGTGTCCTGACTGCGAATCAAAGCAGCGACCTTTGCTTTACAGGCCCACACTCAATCCACTGAGCTACACCAGCCAGGGCCAGAAACATGATTTTTTATTTTCCTTTCTACCCTTAAAAATGTTTTAATTAATTTTAGAGAAAAGGGAAGGAAGGGAGAGAGAGAGAAACATTGATTTGTTTTTCCACTTATTCATCAGTTCATTCTTGTCCTTACCAGGCATCACACCGACTACGGTGGCATATCCGGATGACAATCTAACCAACTGAGCTACCTGGCCAGGGCTCCTTCACTAACTTTTCTAAACCAAACTGTGTCATGCTAAGTCCTGTTCTTTCTTTAACTTTTTGCACTTAAAGTATCTTGGATGTCTGCAGGATATTTTTGAAGGCACATGCACATATGCCCACATGTGCAGTCTATTTTTGGCCCTCCCACACACCCCCCACCCAACAATGTCAGATATTCTCAAGCAGTCACAGAGTGGCTGCTTTGGCATCCTCTGAAATGGAAAAATTCTGAAGGCTTTTTCTTAATTGAGATATAACTCACATACCACAGAATTCATTCTTCTGAAGTGTACAATTCAGTGGTTTTAGTATAGTTACAAAGAAGCACAACCATCACCACCATCTAATTTCAGAACATTTTCATCACTCTAAAAAGAAAACCAGTACGTATTAGCAGTCACTCCCCATTTTCTCCACTCCCAGCCCCTGACAACTACCAATTTACTTTCCATCTCAATGGATCTATTCTGGATATTTTTTGTAAATGGAATCATACATGTGGCCTTTTATGTCTGGCTTCTTTTACTTAGTGTGCATAATGTTTTCAAGGTTCATCCATGTTTTAGAATGTCACTTCTTTTTATTACTGAATGATATTCCATTGTATGGATAGACACATATATATTATTTATCTACTCACTAGTTGATGGACATTTGGGTTGTTTCTACTTGTTGGCTATTATGAATAACACTGCTATAAACATTTGTGCATAAGCTTTTGTGTGCTGTATGTTTTCAGTTACTTGAGGGATATACCTAGAAGTGGAATTGCTGGATCATATGTTTACTTTTTGTGAGGCGCTGCCAAATGGCTTTCCACAACATCTATACCATTTTACTTTCTCACCAGCAATGAAGAAGGTTCCACTTTCCCACATCCTCACCATTCTTTATTGTCTTATTACCTAAAGGCTTTTAAAGCAATTTTTAGAAATTAAAAACACTTTCTTCTAAGAATTCAGACTAAAGAAACCACCAAAGAGAGAAGTGGGGGTTTGGAGAGTTACTATTGGAGGTGAAAACCCTGTTGAGGGCAGAAAAAACTTGAGGAAAGGAAGAGGGATTGCTGGAGGTACTGGCCTGGATGTTGGTATGGCTGAGGAGGGACCAGAAGGCCTGGCCCAAGTGACCTCCTTACAGTACCCAATTCATGGAGTTGTAAAGGTCATAGTGAGGTGCCTGGTACACAATAAGTACAAGATGAATGCTGTTATTATTTCACAGAGTAGTAACATACTTAGAGAGGGCAGGCTTCTTGCCCAAGAATTGACATTAGAATTTGTTCTGAGGGTGGTGTGGGCAGGAGGAGGGCAGGACTGGGTGGGATAAAGAAATCAAGGCCCAAAGGAACATGCCGATTCATAAATATAGAATTAACTAATTTTAGTATTAAACAAAAATATCCCATTGGCCTGCAGGTAGCTGCATTTCAACACTATATGTAATTAAAGCCACCATTCTTAGACACTATACTACTTCTAGTAAACAGTAGATACTCAGTTTGCAATAGCAGTGGGTACTTAGAAGTCATATCTCTTCATCAGGCTTACTCTGACCATTTCATATTTGTTATCAGGACCTCCTCAGACCTGAATGTCCAACAAGTGACTAGTCACATCGTTTCACATACCTCTGCAAAGTTAGATTCACTCCCCTCCAATCCAGGTCCTGGACAAATGCCTGGGCCCCTAATCGTATACAGTGATCAGTGGCGGCGCTGGGGTCCCAGTCTAGGATCCCTATCTACTGCCCGGCTCCGGCTAACACATGTCACTGGGCAGCAGCCCTGACCCTGACCCCTGTCGTCCACAGGGCCCAAGCTCAGCCCTGGCTGAGGTGCATCGGGAGCGGCGCAGTCTCCTGCGCATGGCCTGCAACCGCCACACACACCAGCAGCGCTTGCTGCAGCCGGAGGACCTGCGACATGTGCTGGTAGATGATGCACATGGCCTACTCTACTGCTATGTGCCTAAGGTGGCCTGCACCAACTGGAAGCGTGTGATGCTGGCACTGAGCAGCCCCGGGGGCCAGGACCCCCAAGCCATTCCTGCGTATGAGGCGCATGCACCAGGCCGCCTGCGGTCTCTGGCCGACTTTGGCCCCAACGAGATCAACCGGCGCCTGCGCAACTACTTGGCCTTCCTCTTCGTGCGGGAGCCCTTTGAGCGCCTAGCCTCGGCCTACCACAACAAGTTCGCACAGCCATACAGCGCCGCCTTTCAGCGGCATTATGGCACACGCATTGTGCGGCGCCTTCGGCCCCACCCTCACCCAGATGCACTGGCCCGTGGTCATGATGTGCGCTTTGCTGAGTTTCTGGCCTACCTACTGGACCCACGCACGCGCCGCGAGGAACCTTTCAATGAGCACTGGGAGCGTGCCCACGTGCTCTGCCACCCGTGTCGCCTGCGCTACGATGTTGTGGGCAAGTTTGAGACCCTGGCAGAGGATGCGGCCTTTGTGCTGGGCCTAGTGGGCACACCCGACCTGCGCTTCCCTACACCACCAACCCGTGCCAAGGCAGCTACCATGCACGACCAGGCCATTCGCCTCTTTCAGGACATCAGCCCTTTCTACCAGCGGCGCCTCTTTGATCTCTACAGGATGGACTTTCTGCTCTTCAACTACTCTACACCCTCCTACCTGCGGCTGCACTAGCCTTTAGTGCCCACGCACGGCCTGGTACACTGTGGAGGCTCCTAGGTCAGGGCTGGGGGTTGGGGGGCATCGAGAATGTATGTGAGTTTCTGATGGGTCTAGGGTACCCCACTCTCACAGCCGCTGCATTTGGGCTGGCATCACACCTGGCTGGGTTTGGGTGCAGCCTACCTTAGGTGCTGTACAACCATGTGCTTGCCACCTGTCCAGCCCGTCGCTTGATGCCTGCTTCCTCTAACTACTCTAGCTTGATGATGCTTCCCCAGGATCCTTGGGTAGGTAAGGACTGGATGATAGCATTTTAAGTTGCAAAGAGGCTTATTATTATTATTATTATTATTATTATTATTGATCAGCTCTGTCCCTGAACCTGCCCATGGTGCAACAGAGCAGAATGCTGGCTCAAGGCAGCCTGTGGCCCATCCCAGAACCCCCGCCCCCACCTCACCCACCCTGTTAAGGACAGCCCTGGCCAAGGAGAGAAGCCCTTCCCTGTAGGACTCAGGCTGTGGCCATCCTTATCCATGGGCATGGCACAGAGCCAGTTGTAAACTACCTTTACTCTGCCAATCACAGTGGAGGGCCAACTTTCCTCTTGCTGGCTTGGCCCTGGCCAGATGCTAGGTTGTCTCTGTGTGCTCACAGAGCCCAGGATGCAGTATGTTGGCAGGTTTTGTAGAACTTTGATGAACAGGGGAGCTCATATACCAATAATTGAAATAAATGTCTTTTGTTACTTTCTGACAGTTTGGAGTTTCGAAGTTTGCTTTGGGGTCTGGGGCTGTCTGATCTTGGCATCTCACTGAGTCTGTCAGTTTCCACTGTTACCAGATGGCCTAAGAATGCCAGGTGGTTATGAAAATCAGATAAGAGAGATTGATTACCTTCACAGCAGCACACAAGTGTGAGGGGCTACATGGGGAATAATCTATGGAGGGAGTGCCTCATGTGGAGGGTGTTAAATTGTAGGATTGAGGAAAATAGTAACTTGAGGAAAATGTAACCCTTCACTCTGCCTGGACCAAAGATTAAAGCCCAAACCAGCTCAGTGGAGCCTTGGGCCTTGGGCTGCCTCCCATTCGTGTGTATGTGTGTTGGGGGGGGGTGGTTTTGCAGGGTGTGTTGGGTGCTTGACAGTCGGGAATCCACCCTTCTAGCTTTGGGGAGACAGCCAGCCATGGGAGTCCCTTAGGAGGGACTGAATGTCTCCTTAGTGACTAGTTGAATATATAATGTCTCTTCTGAGTGTCTTTGGATGATAAATAAAAATGCCAGAACTTTGGGAAGAACAGGGCAGGATATGCTTGAAGTTTTGAAAAACAGGAATCAGAACACAACTGAGGAAGGGCAGCTTGGCAGCAACAAGACCAAACCATCTGTGGTACATCCACACAATATGGTGAGGACCTGTGAGTGCCTTGGTGGCCTGTGGTGGCCAGGCTGGTCAGAGACTGGCCTCTTAGCAACATTCATGCCCCAGTCTTTGCTATGGTGTTCCCCTCCTTACGATGCTCTCCTTCTCCTGCTGGTCCTTTGTTCCCTCATTTTCAGGAGCCTGCCCAAGTCCTTCAGTATGATCCTCTCAGAGCTTCCCCTCATTATGTCCATAGGTTCTCTCAGTGTGGGTCAGCAGCAGCCAACTCTTTTGGACCTGGGAAGAGGATGTCACTGAGCTCCTCATGAAGTCTCTCCCCACTGGAGGGATGTAGAAAACCTAGGGCCTGGACAATTACTGGGACACCCTGGACCACAGCCATACCATGCTGAGCTAGGCTTAAGGAGGGAGGGACTGGTCCTGTCAGCACACCCAGGGGTTGCCATCTTTCATACAAATTCCTGTTACCTACATACTCCCTCCAAAGCTATGTACACACCATGTTTGTTACATGCCATTTCATGCTCAGTTGTTAGGCATTTGCTTCCATAACACATCTTTGTGCCAAGTTCACTCGGTGCCCACACAGCCGCTGATATGTCTTGTTCACTGAAAGAAAACCCCCATCCAGATGTCACACCCTAGATGCATCACAATTAGAAGTTACCTTTTGCCATGATATCATCAGCTGTCATCCCTTCAAAGCCTCCTGAATGCTGGTACTTGTCACTTTCTCATTTGGGGCAGGCATTCCACAGCCTCATTCCCCATTGGATGTCTCCTGTGCAGTCTGAGTTTGCATGCACTCAACATCACATGCTCAGCTCTACCCCAGCCACAATAGCCCTCACCTTTTCCATGAGCCCAGGCCTGCACACGCTGGAAGTGCTTCTTGATTCTCACCTCACCAGCCTTGGGGCATTCTTCTGTTCTGCCCCTTCTCTGACTTCTTTCCCATTTGGCTGCACCAGAATGTGTCTCCTCACATATTAGACTTACTGCCTGCCCTCCAGTGGTGTGGTCCTGGTTGGGCCATAGGATGACCTGAGAAAGACAGGAGCTTACAAAAAGAGCTAGACAAGGAATGAGGGTACCCAGGTGGGTTCATAATCTGGCTCCCTCTGCAGACCTGTTATTTTTCTATTAAAACCAGTTCCTAAAGTGATTAAGAGTGTGAACTGAGGATCACATGACATTTTAATCTATTGACAATTGTCTTATATTTTTCAGTGTTCCAGTCTCTCAGAGCTGGGTAGTACTGGTCAGCACCCTTCCCAATATGGAAGTGACAAAGAAGGATTGGGTTACAAAGACTTCTTTAAGACAAGTGTCAATGCTTTTTGCTTTTTAGGGATTTTTATAGTTATGGTGTTAATTTGTTTTCATTTGTTTTGTTTTATTTTTCAGTTTTATTTTGTGGCTTTGCCATTCAGGCAGTTTCCTTGGAGGCATAGTTCCATGGTTTAAAATTGTGCTAAAATAAAATACCTTTCAAAAAAAATAACACTACTTCATGCCTTATTCAGTTTCAGAATTGCAGCCAATTGCATCTGCTGATTTCAGCAACTGGCCACATGGCCTTGGAAAAAATGCAAGGCCCTGGCCTTGGAATAATTTTGCTCACTTTGTGTCACCAAAACACTCTGAGAGGTCAGTAGTCCCAGGTATCAGGGCACTGCTTTTGCCAGTGATGCCATAGCTCTCTCACTAGGATACAGGTGAGGCTGCCTGTGACAAAGGCTCAGTAATGACATCTTTGACAAGGTTAAGGTGGTCTGTCTTGTCCAGAGAAAGATAGGCACAACTGGTGAGAAGGTTACTCCATGGAGCCACTGGGGGTGGTGCAGGCTTCTTCTTTCCTATTGCTCCTTCACCCCTAGGACATAGCCCTCTTCCATGTGGTCTGTGAGAGTGAGCAATTCACTTCCTAGGAGGTCAGTTGACCCCTCACCACCTGTTTTTAGGACACTCCAACCATATGTTGATTCTTGTTAACTGTGCTCATGGCATGAGGACAATCAAGGGTATGGTTAGCTGCTCTTAAATGCCTGGTCCATGTGCCTCATGTTGCTAAATGAGCCCCATGATTGTTTCTAATGTTTCTGGAATAATTTCACATAGAGAATACTGCTAAGCTATTCCTTTGTTGGCAAACATTTAGATTATTGCCCATTTCTTCTTTGAGGACCTTGAATACATAGAAACACTCAACACACAGGGAGGCCAAAACAGGTAGTTCCTTACTCCCTTCATGCTCTTCTTCAGAATAAACTTGCAGGGGTGGAACCACTGAAGACAATATGCATTTTATGACTCTGAATTCTGGAACAAGTATGAGCTTTTTCTACCAACAGAGCAGCCAACTTTACTGCACCAGCTGGAGGAGCCCTGCAGGCTATCCTGCTTTGTTTCCTAAGCAGTGGACCATGGCAAAGTGTAGTCTGATGGTGTAACAGTGGAAAATTGGTGGTAAATTGTAACCCACCCCATCATTCTTTTGACATTGTTTCTGTAAGTGCTGATGCTAACTAATAGGTAGCTTGTAGATGAACAGCATGTTTGTATAAGAATCAGAGGAAGTAACTTCAAAATATACAGACCCCTACCTTCAGGCCTCCTAGCCCCATGAGATTTACTGACCTTCAACCATGGAGCCAGGATGACATGAAGCCATGATGAATAAACCAGGATGAGGCACACTGGACCATCACTTGGCTTCTTGGAAGTGACTGTGCTGGTCTGCATGCAGAGAACTTGCAACCCCCTCCCTTGATCTCTTTGTTTTGTTCCCTTCTCCCTCCTTATAAAAACCTCTGCCTCCACTGAGAGGTAGAGATAGGCTTTGTGACCTGAGTTGCCCATCTTTCAGGAGCTGGGCTTTGAGACATAAGTCCCCCATCTTTCAGATGGCCAGCACCTGCAAATAAACCACTTTCCTTTACATCAGCACCTGCCTCTCAACTATTGACTTTTGTAGCAGCTGGACCTGCTTTCCATTACAATGGTAGACCTAAAGGAGCTTCTTTCTATAAGCTACTTGTGCCCATGTGCAGTGGGACCACTTGGGAAAACAGTGTGGTGCTGACTGGTAAGGGTGAATGCTTAGAAACCCTCTAGTCAATAACTCTTCTCTGGGGACAACATTACCAGGGAATGGAGCAGGAATGCTCAGAGCAGTATTGTCCACAATGGCAAAAAGTAGAAATAACCAAACGTTTAGTGGAAAAAGAGGAAAAACTGTGGAGTATTATTATACAGTGAAAATTAAATGACTTAAGTGAACAACAATTATGTGTGACTCTTAGCAACTTGCCATTGAGTGGAAAAGAAAGTTGCGTGTAGTATGATACAACACTGTATCACAAAAAAATGCCCAATGTATTGTTTGAGATACTATTCTTAAAATGAGAGGAGAGAGATGTGGTCATCTAACGGTGGGGGTGGGGAGCAGGGATAGGTGGGGAAGGATCTCCCAGGCAGGTGTAAAGATCTGTCGCGTGTATCTCTTCATTATTATACTGGATTATGGAGACCTGTTACTGTATTTTGCATATATCGAACATGACATGGTTTTAAACATTGGAGAAAATCTCCTTGAGACTTCTATAGTCCAAATAGAGATGAATTTGGCTTCAACTCCAAGAGCAAGGGATCCTAAAGAATTCTGCTTCCTTCAGCCCTGAGAGACTGCTTCTGGAAGCTGAACTCCACTCACAGACAGACCTGCACCATACCCCAGTGCTGCACCCCACCTGGGCTCTGTGAGTCTGGAGGGAGTGGGCCTGGAGCCCTTTTCTGGGAAGTACTCTGTGCTCTTTTTCCAGGACCCAGACACCCCAGGAGCACACAACAGAACTGACTTATGCCCCATGGAGACTGGGAATTACCATCCAGTCCTTCTCCAGGGCCCAGGCAGCTCCCTATTAACCCTTACTCCACAATTCTCCATTCATTTCACTCCCTTTCCAGAACATAGGACTTCTTGCCCACCCTGCTTATTGTGGCTGCCCTCGTCATCTCCAAGGAGATGACCATCTCTCCTCTAGCCAAAAGCTAGTTAGGGTCCCTAGTTTTATTTACCATCCCTGGGACTCCAAGATGCATTTCTGGCTCCTGTCTTTGTGGAGTAGGTAGGAAACCCCTTACATCTTTAGCAGTGTCCTCCTGTGTAGTGCTGCTATTCCACATTCCAAAGGAATTATGCTAGTCTCTGATTTTTCAGTAAGCCACGAGTATGACTGCTTTATTTCATGCTACTTTTCTTTAAAGGATTGTAATACACCAAAAATGTGGCTCATGTATTAAAAAATTAGAAAGTAGTATGTATCCCTCAGGCCTATCCCCAAATTCCCAAGGTCTTCAACCAAAAGGCAATCATTGTTGCCTGTTCCACACATGCATGCACACATATCCACACACATACATGCATGCCCACACACATCCACATGCATGCATACAACCACATGTGTGCACAAACACAGAACATATACGTTCAAACATATCTTTTTCTAATATACACAAGATGGTAGCATATCAGACACACTCTTCTTCTGTAGTTGTTAAAATATCTTTTTTTTTTCAATGTATGGTTGCCTTTCGTGTATCTCCTGCTGGGAGTTGGCCTGCAGGGAACTGGCCTGCAACCCAGGCATGTGCCCTGACTGGGAATTGAACCGCGATCCACTGGTTCGCAGGCCTGTGCTCAATCCACTGAGCTACACCAGCCAGGGCAAAATATCTTAATATACTTCATAAATTGTTCCAGATCAGAGGCATTTCTTCATTTTAATGGATGTGTAGTTTTTCAGGGTACAGCTGTGCTATGATTTAATAGTCCTCTATTAATAGATAAGTGGTTTCTATTCATTATTTTTATTGAATTTACTGCAGTAACATTGGTTAATAAAATTATATAGGTTTCAGGTATGCAATTCTATAACACATCATCTGTATTTTGTGTGTTCACCACTCCAAGTCAAGTCTCCTTTCATCACCTCAAGGTAGTGGCCCAGCCTCTCTGAGCATCAGTGTCCTGTCTGAAAGGGGGCAACAAGAGTACTGCCTGTCCAGTGCTCAGAACACTCCTGGTACCCAGGAAAGCCTCATGAGGCTAAGAACCGGGTAGGTTACTGCTGGCCCACCTGCCTCCATTGCACACAAAAGATGGTCTGGACAGGTGATGGAGAGCCTTCCCAGGTCAGGACCAGTGCCTTGGAAGTGGAAGAAGGAGAAGAGAGGAGAAAATGAAGTAGAATGGAAAACCTCTTCATGCCCTGATGTTGGAAAACTTTACTTACTAGCGCAAACATATGGAATCTGTGATAGATTAAGGTCACTAGAAGCAGGTCTAAGATGGGGATTCTAGTCAAATGGCTGGCTGAGGGAGCTCCCTCAGCAGAAGGTCAGTGAGGGACATGGGACAGGGCAGAGAAGAATGGGGTGAGGACATGGTCTCAGCAAGAGACTGATACCAGAGGACTTCTTCAGTGAAATTGCCCCTGAGCTATTCCCACCCTGAGACAGGGCTGACCTTACATGCCCTGTGTAGTCTGTCTTAAGCCATAGGAGGGTAAGGCTGAAGGTATCCCTCCCCTGGTGCCCAGTGAGCTGTCAGCATCTGTCATGGCAGCTAGGCTGAGTCTTCAGCCTGGAAAGGGGTCTGAGCAGGGCACCAAGCCTGCTATTAGAAAGTAAAAACAGCTAGAGAGGGAGACCATGAGCGAAATGGAGAAAGAAGCCTGTAGAAATGGCCAGTGCTATCAGGAGTATAGCACTGGCTATATTTTAAAGAGAAGTGACAAAAAATGTGGCAAGTGACAATGTGGGCTATACAGGAACCAGAGTTCCAAGCTGGCTGCCCAAATCTGTAAGCCTAAATTTAGATTTCCCCTGACTCTTCTCTGACCCCAGAGCATCTTGCCAGTTTCTTGGACAATGGCTCGAAATGAACATCAGCAAAGGGTGTGTGTCTGGTGCCATCAGTACTGGCTGAGGTCAAGGACATTGAGAATTCACCACACTGAGATGGAGTTCCTCTGAGTTCCTACAGTACTTGGGGCTATGAAAAGACTAGATCTACAGTAGGGATAGGGAGGTAGGAACACCACCTCAGCCCCACTTGATGTGTGGCCTTTGGCAAAGCTTCCAATTCCATGTGTCTAAAAGGAAGACTGTTTCTTAGCCAGGTGGCTATGTGGAATAGAGATGAGGACTTTCCAAGATCCTTGCATCACATTGGCACATTATAACAGATGCTGACAGGATGTGACTTTGCTCCAAGAAGTGACAGACATGTGGGGCTGGGTGGGGAGCTCAATTATCTGTCTTGTACACATCTTTCCCCTCTATTTCAGCCTGAATATCAAGGTGTACAAGCAGTTACTTAGTTGAGATGGTGATGCCTTGTAATAAGATGTTGATGGAAAACAGAAGGAAGGAGGTGAATTTGAGAGATGTTTAGGAGATAAAATTAACACATCTTGGTGATTAGAGTCTTGTTGGGGACCACTCTCTGTGGTTTCCAAGACTGTGGCCCCACAAGAGCAACCCCTGAAAGGGGCTAGTAAGTGTCCCTGGAAAACCAAGTAAAAATGTAAGTGGAAAGGATGAGTTGACTCTAACATCCAGGGTTCCCATGGGAATCAGGCCTGATAAATACATTGTATCCTTTGAAGCTTGCTCTGTTTAGTTTTGTATAGCCCTGGTGATATAAACCAGATGTTTAAATTCAAGGTACAAGGAGTAAACTGCTTATCTCATGAAATATGTCTTAAAGATCCTCTGGCGTCAGCATGACTAAGAGACCCTGACCTATGACAGATCTCTGTGTTCCTTCAATTGTTATCTACAGATAGTACCTGCTTTTGTATGACTATAGCTTTTGGTGTTGATTGATGAGCTATGCATGTATGCTGTGTATGCCTACATGCACCTTTCCCAATAAAAGCCATTTGGGAGGAGAGCTCAGGGCATTCTCCAATAGACAGAATTGCTACCCTCTTTCCCGCCTGAACAGCAAGATTGTGTCCAGGACCATTTATTTCTCATCTGCAGCTAGGAGGAGCATGCTGCTGGATGGAGTTGCTCCCACAGAGGCTATGAGAGAGTGAAAAATGATACTAGGTTTCTTTCATTGCCTCTAGATGGGGCTGGACAAAGCCTTGGAGAGAGACCATGTGTTCAGTCTTGGTCAGGTTGAGTTTGAGATGCCTTTGAGACATCTAAATGTCAATTATACATCTGAATCTGAAATTAGATGGGTGAGGTCTGGTCTAAAGATAGTAGTTTGGGTGTCATTTGGTATACCAACAGTAATTAAAGACAGTCATCTGAGTGTAGAAAGAGAAGATAAGAGGACATCAGGCTGTGTTAAGATACTCCAGAATTTCATGATTAAGTAAAGAAAGATGAGCCTGAGTACCAGATGGAGGCATTGGCAGAGAAGACAAAGTGTTTGTGTCCCAAAAGCCAGAGGATGACCATATCTCAGGTGGCATAGGGTGGTCCACAATGTTAGTGCTACCAATGGGTTCAACAAGGTGAGGACTAAGACATAACTGCTGTTTTAGACTGTTTACTGTTATGCAGAGCTGTTTCTATGGAAGAACAGATGCTAGATTTCAGGGTGTTAAGGAATGGAAAGGAGGTGAACCTGAGGTGGTATGGCCATGTTACCATGTCACATGTCCTCAAGCCATTCTCTGTCATGCCCTACAATTTTGATGAATTAGTTTATTAACACTAACAGTTTTTGTATTTTGTGGATTCTTTAGGGTGTTCTACATGTAAGATCATGCCACCTATTTACAGAGCTAGTTTTATTTCTTTCTTTCTAATTTAAATGCTTTTTATTTATTTTTCTTGTCTAAACGTTCTCTCTAGAATGTCCTATACTATGTTGAATAGTACTGGGCAAAATAGGCATCTTTATCTTGTTTCTGACAGTAGAGAAAAAGTCTTCTTTTCTCTTCAATATTTAGTATGGTGCTATCTGTAGGTTTTTTCATATATGGCTTTATCCTGTTGAGAAGTTGAGTGTTTTATTATTATGGGGTTTTAGATTTTGTCAAAGGATTTTTCTGCATCAGTTGAAATAAGCATGTGTTTTTATTCTTTTATTCTACTTTATATTATATTGATTGATTTTCTTATTATGAACCACCTTTGAATTCTGTGGATAAATTCTACTTGGCCATGATATATAATGTTTTTAATATGCTGTTGAATTTAGTTTGCTAGTATTTTGTTGAAGTTTTTGCATTTATATTCATAAGGGATATTTACCAGTACTTTTCTTTTCTTGTAGTGTTTTTGTCTGGCTTTGATATCAGAGTAATATTGGCCTCATAGAATAAGTTAGAAGTGTTCTTGTTTTGGGGGGAGAGTTTGAGAAAGACTGGTATTAATTTTTCTTAAGTGTTGGTAGAATTCACCAATGAAGCCATCTTGTCCTAGGCTTCACTTTGTTGTTTTTCTAAAACATCTTTATTAGGGTATAATTATATACAGTGAAATGCATTTTTTTAAATGTGGTAAGGAGATCCAAGATCATGGAGAAGTAAATGGAAGCTACAATAACCTCCTACCAGGAAAAATCTGGAATTACAACTAAATTGTAGAGAAATCATCTTGAATAACCAACTGAACACTATCTGGAGAAAAGTCTTATAACCACAGACAGATGGAAGAACCACTTCACCACAATAAGACTGGTAGGGAGTGCAGAGAATGTGCAAGAGGGCTGGCTGGGCTCCCATGGGCAGCAGCTGAAGTCCTGGAGGGATATTTCAGCAGCCAGAGTGGGGATTCCCCTGAAAATTTTGGGGTCTAAACACCAAGCTGGGGTCCCCAGCCTTTTGCACGGGAGCCAGAGAAGTAATCAAGATAACATCCGGCTGAGAAAATCATCAGGGTTTCTCTTTACCAGGGAGAGATGGCTGGGTACACAGAGAGCCTTTTAAAGGGCCAACACACAAAATTTCATTTGCAGCCATTTACCCTAGGCTCTGGCAGAGGGAAGACAGAGTGAACTAGAAACATTTGAAGAGAATTCAGGAATGGAGGCTCTGGGGAGAGGACTGAAGGAACAGCCACCAGGATCCTGTGCTGGGTCATTCCCCACACTGAAGAAGCCAACTTTTCAGGCATAACTCTTCTCCAAATGATATCAGCCTGAAGGGAATCAATAGCCCTGCCCATAGGTATTACTCTGCCCCACCTTTGGAGCTTGAATTGGGCTGCTTATTATAGATTGAGGATATAACATTGAGTAGTTTAACAACTAAGGCAAATCTCTGGGAGCTCTATGAGACTTCAGTGGGTCATGCCCCGGGGCCTGGTGCTGATAAAAGCCAGACTTGGAACTTTGACTTCTAGCCAGGATGGAGGCATAGATAGATACATTGTGCCTCTTTGCACAACCAAAAGAAGGGCAACAACAAAATTTAAAAACAAACAAAACTGACAGAAAATTAAACTGTATGGGAGTCAGACAACCAAGGAGTTAAAGAAGGAACATTCATCCAGATTGGTAGGAAGAGTGGAGACAGGCAGCTGGATGGAAAGAACTCATGGCAAGGCTATGGCTGAAGTACTGGGAGAGGTGGCAGCTGGTGGGGTGGACAGTCCACAGTCGCTGAAGATAAACCAGGAGGAACAACTGGGGAGCAAGACAGACTGCACAACCCAGGGTTCCAGCATGGTGAAATAAAGCCTCAAAATCTCTGACTGAAAAAACCTGTGGGGGTTGTGATGGCAGGAGAAACTCCCATTCTCACAGTAGAGTTCATTGGAGAAACCCACAAGGTCTTAGAATGTGCACAAACCCACCCACCCAGAAATCAGCACCAAAAGGGCCCAATTTGGGTAGCAGAGGAAGTGTCTGAAAGCTGGCAGAGAGCTGAGAAAGCAGCATTATTCCCTTTCAGACCCCTCCCACACATACAGCACCACAATGCCATAATGTGAGTTACCCTGCCCTGGCTAATACCTAAGGCTCCACCCTTACTATATAACAGGCACAATGAGACCACACCTACAAAAAAAGAAAAAAGGCCCAAATGAAAGAACAAATTGTAACTCCAGAAAAAAAATACAACTAAGCAATGAAGAGACAGCCAACCAATCAAATGCACAGTTCAAAGCACTGGTATTTAGGATGCTCACAAAAATGGTTGAGTATGGAATAGTGGAAGAAGTGAAAGCTATGAAAAGTGAAATAAAAGAAAATGTACAAGGAACCAACAGTAACAGGAAGGAAATCGGGACTCAAACGAATGGTTTGGACCAGAAAGAAGAAATAAAAATCCAACTGGACCAAAATGAAGAAACAAGAATTTTTTAAAAATGAGGAGAGGCTTAGGAACCTCCAGGACAATTTTAAACATTCCAACATCTTAATTATAGGGGTGCCAGAAGGAGAACAACAAGAGCAAGAAACTGAAAACTTATTTGAAAAATAATGAAGAAAAACTTCCCCAATCTGGCAAAGGAAATAGACGTCTAGGAAGTCCAAGAAGCCCAGAGAGTCCCAAAGAAGTTGGATCCAAGGAGGAACACTCCAAGACACATCATAATCACATTACCCAAAATTAAATATAAGAAGAGAATCTTAAAAGCAGCAAGAGAAAAGGAGGCAGTTACCTACAAAGGAGCTCGAATATGATTAGCAGCTGATTTCTCAAAAGTAACCTTTCAGGCAACAAGGGCCTGGGAAGAAGTATTTGACATCATGAAAGACAAGAACCTACATCCAAGATTACTCTATCCAGCAAAGCTATCATTTAGAATGGAGGGGCAGATAAAGTGTTTCCCAGATAAGGTCAAGTTAAAGGAGTTCATCATCACCAAGCCCTTATTATGTGAAATGTTAAAGGGACCTGTCTAAGAAAAACAAGATCAAAACTGTGAACAGTAAAATGACAACAAACTCGCAACTATCAACAACCAAACCTAAAAAATTAATAAATAAATAACAACAAAAGCAAATTAAGCAAAAAACTAGAACAGGAACAGAATCACAGAAATGGAGATCAGTCATATGGAGGGTTATCAGCAGGGAGGAGGGAATGGGGGAAAGGGTACAGGGAATAAGTAGCATAAATGGTAGGCACAAAACAAATGGGGAGGTTAAGAATATTATGGGAAATATGGAAGCCAAAGAACTTATATGTGTGACCCATGGACATGAATTAAGTGGGAGGGGTGTGTACAAGTGGCAGGGGTTGTTCAGGGTGGAGGGAAATAAAGGGGGGAAATGGAACAACTGTAATAGCATAATCAATAAAATATATTAAAAAAATAAAAGCCAGCCTCGATGCACAGCCTGGCTCTTTCTGCACACAAACAGGCCCAGCAGAGGGAGCCACACATTGTGGATTGCTGATGGCTCCAAACAGGTTGCTCAGGGCCAGTCAGACACAATGTCTCTGACAAAGGTCTATACTAGAGTCTTTTCAAATCTACTTAATAAATAGAAACAAATACAAACAAGCAGTCAAAGTGGGAAGACAAAGAAACAGACACCACCAAATGACAAAACAAGAGAATTCTCTAGATAAAGACCTAGATGAAATGGTGGCAGACAATCTATCAGAGAATTTACAGTAATGATTATAAGGATAGCATAAAAATAGACATAGAAGCCATAAAAAAGAACCAGTCAGAAATAAATAATGCAATATCTGAAAGAAATAATACACTGGAAGTAATAAACAGTTGGATGGGTATAACAGAGGATTGAATCAGTGATTCGGAGGATGAGGTACACACACACAAAAAAAGACCTAGGCAGAGCAGCAAAAAGAGAAAAGAACTTTAAAAAATGAGGTGAGCTTAGAAACATTTTGGACAACATGAAACGTAACAACATCTGCTTCATGGGAATACCAGAAGAAGAGAGCAAGCATGGGACCAAGAATCTATTTGAAGAAATAATGACTAAAAACTTTCCTAATCTGGTAAAGAAAAAAGACATACAAGTCCAGGAAGTTCAAAGAGTCCCAGACGAGTTGAACCCAAAGAGGCCTACAACAAGCCACATCGTAATCAAAATCGTGAGGCTTAAAGACAAGGAGGAAAACCTAGAAGTGCAGAGAAATGCAGATAGTTACCTACAAGGGAGCACCAATGAGACTGTCATTTGATTTCTTAACAGAAATATTTCCAGGTGATAGGGAGGGTCGTGAAGTATTCAAGGTAATGAAAAGCGGGGACCTACAACCAAGGCTACTTTACCCAGCAAGACTATCATTTATAATTAAAGGAGAAATAAGGAGCTTCCCAAACAATAAAAAGCTAAAGGAGTTTGTTAACACCAAACCAGTACTGCAATGAATATTAAAGAGCTTACTTTAAGAAGAAAAAGAAAGATGAAACACAGAGGAAAATAGTCTAAGAATAAAATGGCACAAAATATGTATCTATTAATAATCACCTTGAGTGTAAGTGGCTTAAATGCTCCAACCAGAAGACATAGGGGAGTTGAATAAGAAATGAAGCCCAATATAAACGCTGCCTCCAAGAGATCCATCTCAGATCAAAAGATACACACAGACTAAAAGTAAACAGAATGAAAAAGGTATTTCATGCAAATGGAAAGGGAAAAAAAGCTGGGGTAGCAGTACTTATATTCAACAAATTGGACTTTAAAACCAAAGTTATAGTAAGAGATCAAGAAGGTCACTACATAATGATAAAGGGAACAATCCAACAAAAGAATATAACCCTAGCAAACATTTACACACCCAAGACAGGAGCACCTAAATATGTGAGGCAGTTCTTAAGGGACATAAAGGGAAAGACGGACAGAAAGGCAGTCATAGTCAAGGATTTTAACACCCCATTGACTTCAATGGGTAGATCCTTGAGGTAAAAAATCAACCAGGAGACAGCAGCCTTAAACAACACACCAGATCAAATGGATTGCTTCATTTAGTGGATTTCTTCAGAGCATTCCATCCCAAAGCAGCAGAATATACATACTTTTCAAGGGCACATGGACCATTTTCTAGGATAGACCACATGTTAGCACACAAAACAAGTCTGAATAAATTTTAAAAGATTGAAATTATGTCAAGTATCTTCACTGACCACTGTGCTATGAAACTAGAAATCAATCACAGGAACACTGAAAAACACATAAAGACATAGAAGCTAAATAATATGTTTATTAGCCACACGCAAGAATAAATTAAAAATAGATGAAAGACTTAAATGGTAGACCCAAAACCATAAAAATTATAGTAGAAAACATAGGCAGCAAAGCCTCAGTCATTGCTCATAGCAATATTTTATCAAATATACCTCCCCAAGCAAGGGAAACAAAAGAAAAAATAAACAAATGGGAGACCATCAAACTACAATGACTTTGCACAGTAAAGGAAATCATCAATAAAATAAAAAGCCCACAGAATGGGATAACATATTCTCCAATACATATAATAAGGAGTTAATATCCAAAGATTATAAGGAACTTACAAAACTCAACACCAAAAAAACAAACAACCTAACTAAAAAATGGGCATAGGGCTTGAATAGACACTTCTCCAAAGAGGTCATACAGATGGCCAGAAGACATATGAAAAGATGCTCAATGTCATTAATCATCAGAGAAATGCAAATTAAAACTGTAATTATATATCATCTCCACCTGTCAGAATGGCTATCATCAATAAATCAACAAACAACCAGTGCTGCCAATATGTGGAGACAGGGGAACACTTTTGCACTGCTGGTGGGAATGTAGACTGGTGCAGCCACTGTGGAAAGCAGTATGGAGATACCTCAAAAACTTAAAAATGGATCTGCCTTTCCACCCAGTGATGACACTTCTGGGAATATATCTAAAGGAACCCAAAACACTAATTCAAAAAAACATAAATATCCCTATGCTCACCATAGCATTACTTATGATTGCTAAGATATGTGTGCAGTCCAAGTGTCCATCAGATAGGCAAAGTGTATATCAGTTGATAGACACTTCAGTGAGTATAGTGATGAACTGTGGAACATATACACAACGGAATACTATTCTGCCATAAAAAGGAAGAAAATTTTACCCTTTGAGACAGTATGGATGGACCTGTGCTAAGTGAGATAAGCCAGTCAGAGAGAAACAAGTACCATACAATTTCACTCATGTGTGTAATCTAATGAACAAATTGAACTAACAAGTAAAATGGGGACACGGACTAATTAATGGAGAGCAGATGACAGCTGGAGGTGGGAGATCAGGGGGTGGAGGGATTGAGGAAAAACTAAAAAGGATTCATGGACATAGACAACAGTGTGGGGATTGCTTGGGGTAGGGGTATATGTATAAGGGGAATAAATAGCAATGGAAAAGAACTCAATAAACATTCTCTTAAAATTTAAAAGTGTGGCAAAATCCTCATAACATAGACAATATTATCTTAACTACTTTAAGTGTACAACTCAGTACATTGATATCTTTGTGAAAATATCACTACCATCCCTCTCCAGAACTCTTCATTGTGCAAAACTGAAACTCTCTACCCATTAAACACTAACTCTCCATTCACCCTTACCCAAGCCTCTGATAACCATTCTTCTATGTTCTGTCTCTATGAATTTAATTATTTTAGGGACCTCATATAAGTGGAATCAGAGTATTTGCCTTTTTGTGGCTGCCTTATTTCACTGAACATAATGTCCTCAAGGTTCATCCATGCTGTGGCATGTGTCAGAATTCCATTCCTTTTCAATGCTGAATAATATTTCATTGTGTGTATAGACCACAGTTTGTTTATCAGTGCGTTCAACATGGACACTTTGCTACCACCACTGAGTTATGGTGAATAATACTGCCATGAGCATAGGTGCACAAATGTCTCCTTGAGACCCTGCTATCAGTTATTCTGGGTATATACCCAGAAGTGGAATTGGGTCATATGATGATTCTGTCTTTAATTTTGAAAGCAACCACCATACTCTCTTCCACAGTACTGCAGCATTTCACATCCCTTACAACTGTGCACAAGGGTTCCAGTTTCTTCACATCCTCACCAACACTTGTTTTCTGGGTTGTTTTTATAATAACCACTTTAGTGACTATAAAGGCATACCTTATAGTGGTTTTGATTTGCATTTCCTAGATGATTAATGATGCCAGGCATCTTTCCCTATGTCTACTGGTGATTTGTGTATCTTCTTTGAACAAATATATATTAATATATAGACAATTGTATAAATGTCTATTTGCTCATATATGTTGCTATGTTTTAGGAGTTCTTTATATATTCTGGATATTAACCTCTTATCAGATAGGTGATTTGCCAATATTTTTTCCCATTCTGTGGTTTCCTTTTTACTTTGTAGGTAGTGTTTTTTGACATACAAAAGTTTTAAATTTTCATGAGGTCCAACTTTTCTTTTTTGTTACCTGTGCTTTTGGTGATATCCAAGAAGTCAGTGCCAAATCCAATATTGTGATGCTTTTGCTTTTTCTGTTTCTTCAAACAGTTTTATAGTTTTAGCTCTTACAGTTAGGTCTTTAATTCATTTGAGTTCATTATTATTTATGGTATTTTTTATTTAACTCTTGTTCAAGTACAGTTTTCTGTCTTATATTCCCAGCCCTGCCCGCACCCCGCCCAGTGATCCCCACCTCCCTCCCATTACCGCCCCCCACCCTTAGTTATTGTCCATGTGTCCTTTATAGATGTTGATGTGAGTCAATTCCCTTTTCCTCTATGATTCTCTCCCCTCTCCCCTCTGGTTCCTGTCAGCCTGTTCCATATTTGAGTGCCATTTCTCATATTTGCTTGCTTGTTTGTTTTGTTGTTTAGATTCCTGTTAATGGTGATATCACATGGTATTTGTCTTTCACCAGCTGGCTTGTTTCACTCAGCATAATGCTTTCCAGTTCCATCCATGATGTTGCAAAGGGTAGGAGTTCCTTCTTCCTTTCTGCAGCATAGAATTCCATTGTGTAAATGTACCATAGCTTTTTGATCCAGCCATTTACTGATGGGCATCTAGGTTGCTTCCAACTCTTAGCTATCGTGAATTGTGCTGCTGTGAACATTGGGGTGCATAGGTTGTTTTGGATTGGTGTTTCAGGGTTCTTAGGATATATTCCTAATAGTGGAATTGCTGGGTCAAAAGGCACGTCCATTTTTAGTTTTCTTACAAAATTCCATACTGTTTTCCATAGTGGTTGTACCAGTCTGCAATCCCACCAACAGTGAACTAGGGTCCCCTTCTCCCCACAACCTCTCCAGTACTTGTTGTTTGTTTCTTTGTTTATGATGGCCATTCTGACTGGTGTTAAGTGGTATCTGATTGTGGTTTTAATTTGCATCTCTCTGATAGCTAGCAATATCGAGCATCTTTTCACGTGTCTCTGGATCCTCTGTATGTCCTCCTTGGAGAAATGTCTGTTCAAGTCCTCTGCCCATTTTTTAATCGGGTTGCTTGTCTTCTTTGAGTGGAGTTGAGTGAGTTCTTTGTATATTTTGGAGATTAAACCTTTGTCTGAGGTATCATTGGCAAATATGTTTTCCCAAGCTGTTGCTTCTCTTTTTATCTTGATATTGTTTTCCTTAGCCATGCAGAAGCTTTTAAGTTTGATGAGATCTCATTTGTTTATTCTTTCCTTTATGTCCCTTGCTCTAGGGGACATATCATTAAAAATATTGCTGCGTGGAATATCTGAGATTTTCCTGCCAATGTTCTCCTCTAGGACTTTGATGGTGTCATGGCTTATATTTAAGTCTTTTATCCACCTTGAATTTATTTTGGTGTATGGTGTAAGTTGGTGCTCAAGTTTCATTTCTTTGCATGTAGCTGTCCAGTTCTCCCAACACCATTTGTTGAAAAGGCTGTCTTTACTCCATTTTATATTATTGCCTCCTTTGTTGAATATTAATTGACTATAGAGAGTTGGGTTTATTTCTGGGCTCTCTGCTCTATTCCATTGGTCTACATGCCGGTTTTTAAGTCAGTACCAGGCTGTTTTGATTACAGTGGCCTTGTAATACAGTTTGATATCAGGTATTGTGATCCCTCCTACTTTGTTCTTCTTTCTCAAAATTGCAGCTGCTATTCCGGGTCATTTATGGTTCCATATAAATTTTTGAAGTGTTTGTTCTATGTCTGTGAAATATGCCATTGGTACTTTAATAGGTATTGCATTGAATCTGCAAATTGCTTTGGGTAGTATGGACATTTTGATGATGTTAATTCTTCCAATCCATGAACACGGTCTATGTTTCCATTTGTTTGTGTCTTCCTTGATCTCTTTCTTCAGTGTTGTGTNTCAGGCATACGTCTCGCAGCGCGGCGCAGCGCAAAACCAAATGCGACCTAGTCGCGGGAGCCTAGCTCCGATTCCCGAGAGCGTCCTCTCCTTGGGAATCCCTCGGGTGACCTGCCGGCAACGTCTCGCCTATTCACCTCGAGGCTCAAAAGGTCTAGACCACCGAAACCAAATGAGGATCCTCCCAACACTTACCGGGCCCGGCTGCCCTTTCAGTTCCCGGACGACGCTTCCCCTTCGGAAGCGAATCTCGCTGGGGCCTCCAAATGTTACATTCGAAGAGCGAGTAACCAAATGTCCAGGCACTTAGAGCATTTAGATGTTATTTATTGGCCAAACTCTTAACCTGCGCAGGGGCGAACTTCCCAATGTGACCGAGGTCACGTAGCTCCAGGGAGCCCAAAGTGGAAGTCTCGCCTGCCTTACAGACTAAAGGGTATTTATAGAATACTGCGAGCAAGCAAGCAATATACAGAAGCAGATGTGGCTGTTAGCGATTGGTGCCATTGAACAATAGCCTCCTTACTCATTGGTGGGACCCCTTGTTGGAAGGCAGAATATATATTTTTCCTTTTTTTTTTTCCTACTGGCCTTCCACATTCTCCTTATCTGGCTTCATGCCTGACTCTCCTGGTACACTGAATACATTCTGGGGTGGGGGCCTAGCTATATCCTGTTGAAATTTCTACTTGCAGCTGGTCCCTATTGAAGCTGGCTCTTACATAGCTCAGTGGATTTAGCACAAGCCTGTGAAACACACGATCGCGGTTTGATTCCCAGTCAGGGCACATGCCTGGGTTGCAGGCCAGTTCCCAGCAGGGGACTCATGAGAGGCAACCATACATTTACGTTTCTCTCCTTCTCTCCTTCCCTTTCCCCTAAAGATAAATAAATTTAAAAAAAAATTTTAAAAAGAGTTGGGGAGTTTTCCCTCCTTTTGGATTTTTTGGAATGGTCTGTGAAGAATAGGGGTTAGCTCTTCCTTAAAAGCTTTGTAGAATTCTCCTGTGAAACCATTTGGTCCAGTGCTTTTGTGTGATGGGAGTTTTTCATTATGGCTTCAATTTCATCTGCTGTTATTGGTCTGTTCAGGATTTCTACTTCTTCTTCATTGAGTTTTGGAAGATTATATTTTTCTAGAAATGTGTCCATTTCACCTAGGTTTTCAAATTTCTTGGCATACAGCTCTGCATAGTAATTTCTTACAATCCTTTCTATTTCTGTGGTATCAGTTGTAATCTCTCCTCTTTCATTTCTCATTGTGTTTATTTGGGTCCTCTCTCTTTGTTTCTTTATGAGCCTACTTAAAGGTTTGTCTATTTTGTTTATCTTTTCAAAAAACCTGGATTCATTGATCCTTAGAATTGTGCTTTTAGTCTCTATGTCATTTAATTCTGTTCTGATCTTGGTTATTTCCTTCCTTCTACTTACTCTGGGATGTCTTTGTTGTTGTTCCTTGAGTTCTTGCAGGCGTCGGGTTAGTTTGTTTGTTTGAAATGTTTCTATCTTCTTTAGGTAAGCCTGTATTGCTATGAACTTCCCTCTCAGGACTGCCTTCACTGTGTCCCATAAGTTTTGAGTTGTTGTGAGTTCATTTTCATTTGTTTCCAGTTGCTTTTTGATTTCTTCCCTAATTTCTGTCTTGACCCATTTGTTGTTTAATAGCATACCATTCAGTCTCCATGCTTTTGGGTGTTTTGGGTTTTTTCCTGTGGGGTTGGTTTCCAGTTTCAGTTCCTTGTGGTCAGAGAAAATGCTTGGTATGATTTCTATTTTCCTAAAGTTTTTGAGACTCGTTTTGTGTCCTATCATGTAATCTATCTTTGAAAATGTTCCATGTGCATTTGAAAAGAATGTGTATTTAGCTTCTTTGGGATGGATGGCTCCATATATATCAATTAGGTCCATTTCTTCTAGAGTGTCGTTTAATGCTGCTATATCTTTGTTGATATTTTGTTTGGAAGATCTGTCCATTTTTGACAGTGGGGTGTTAAAATCCCCTACTATAATTGTGTTGCTGTCAATATCTTTCTTGAGGTCCTCTAGGATTTTCTTTATATATTTGGGTGCTCCTGTGTTGAGTGCAGATATATTTACGATGTTAATGTCTTCTTGGTGGATTCTTCCCTTGAGTATTATGAAGTGACCTTCTGGGTCTCTCTGTATGGCTTGCCTTCTTTCATTGATTTCTAATTTAATTCCATTGTGGTCAGAAAATATATTGTGTATGACTTGGATCTTTTAAAATGTATTAGTTTTGTGGCCTAATATATCCTGTAAAACATTCCATGTACACTTGAGAAAAATTTGTATTCTACTATTTTGGGGTGAAATTTTCTGTATATCTGTTAACTCTAATTGGTGTATAGTGATATTCAAATGCTTCATTTCTGTAATGATCTTGTCTCTTTCTGGTTCTATCTATTATTCATAGTAGGGTATTGAAGTCTCCAACTATTATTATAGAATTATCTATTTTTTTCTTTTAATTTTGTTAATTTGGGTCTCTGTTGTTAAGTGTATTTTTATATTATATCTTCTTGATGGGTTGATTGTTTTATCAATATTTAACAATGTTCTTTACTGTTTCTTGTAACTCTTTTACTTAGAGTCTATTTTGTCTAACACTAATATAGCTATCCAGATTCCTTATGGTACTATTTTTATGAAATATCTTCTTTCATCCTTTTCCTTTCAAATCCTATGTGTTTCTCTTGTAGACAGTATATAGATGGATCATTTTTAGTACATTATGTTAATCTCTGCTTACTAACTGGAGAGTTTAATCCATTTACATTTAAAGTGATTACTGTAAGGAATGACTTCTGTCATTTAATCTTTGCTTTCTTTGTGTCTACATGTTATTTGTTCCTCAACTCTTCTATTCCTTGTTTTGTATTTAGTTGATTTCTTGTATTATACAATTTTAATTCCCTTCTTTTGTCATTTTTTGTATACTTTTTAGTTACTACCTTAGTGATTATTTGGGGGGTTACAATTAAAACCTTAAATATATAGAAACCTTGTATGAATAATACCAATTTAGCTAAAATTGTGTACAAACACTCTGATTTTATATATCTTTGTCCATCTTTCTTCTTATTGTTGTCACACTCTACATCTTTATATATTGTGATCCCATTGACTTAGATCTTATATATGAAAACAGAAGAGTTATAAACAAGAATACAATCATACTGACTTTAATATTTATCTATGTAGTCACCATTGCCAGTGTTCTTATTTCATCTTATAGCTTTGAGTTATTATCTAGTATCCTTTCATTTCTGTCTAAAAAACTCCCTTTAGCATATTTTGTAGGGTACATCTACTGATAAGAAACTCCCTCAGCTTTTGTTAATTTGTAAATGTATTATTTTTCCCTTTACTCTTTATCACTGATTTTAGAGAGAGAGAACAAGGGGAAAAGAAAGAAAGGGGGAAGGAGAAGGGGAGAGAGAGAGAGAAACACTGATTTCTTGTTCCACTTATTTAAGCATTCATTGGTTGATTTTTGCATGTGCCCACTGGGGATTGAACCTGCAGCCTTGGTGTATTAGAATGATGCTCTAACCAATTGAGTTATCCAGCCATGGCCCCTCTTCATTCTTAAACAATAATTTTGCCAGATATAGACATCTTTGTTTAGAGTTTTTTCTTTCAGAACTTTAAATATGTCATCTCACTTCTTTCTGGACTCCATGGTTTCTGATGACAAATCAGCTGTTAATCTTACTAAGAATTCCTTGTACACCTGGTATAAGAACAGACACATAGACCAATGGAAGAGAATAGAGAGCCCAGAAGTAAACCCAAGTCTCTGTGGTCAATTAACATTCAGAAAAGGGGCAGAAGCATAAAATGCAGTAAAAGTAGCCTCCTCAACAAATGATGTTGGGAGAGTTGGATAGGTACATGCAGAAAAATGAGCCTTGATCACCAAATTATACCATACACAAAAATAAATTTAAGGTGGATAAAAGACTTAAATATAAGTTGTGACACCATAAAAGTCCTAGAGGAGAACATAGGCAGGAAAATCTCAAATATTTCATGCAGCAATATGTTCACTGATATGTCCCCTACAGCAAGGGACACAAAGGAGAGAATAAACAAATGGGATCTCATCAAAATAAAAAGCTCCTTCATAGCTAAAGAAAACAGCATTAAAATGAAAAGGGAACCAACTGTATGGGGAAAACATTTGCCAATGATACCTTGGACAAGGGTTTGATCTCCAAAATATATAAAGAACTCCCATGAATCTACTCCAGGAACCCGAAAAAAACAATTAAAAAATAAGCAAAAGACTTGAACAGACACTTCTCCAATGAAAACATACAAATGTCCCAGAGACATATGGAAAGATGCTCAGCATGACTAGCTATCATAGAGGTGCAAATTAAAACCACAGTGAGATATCACTTCACACTGATGAGAATGGCCATCATAAACAAATCAACAAAAAATGAGTGTTGGAGAGGATGTGGAGAAAAGGTAACCCTAGTGCACTGTTGGTGGGAATGCAGACTGGTGCAGCCACAGTGGGAAGCTCTGTGGAATTTCCTCAAACAACTAAAGATGGAACTCTGTTTTGACACGGTGATTCCACTGCTGGGATTAGACCCTCAGAATCCTGAAACATGAATTTAAAAGAACCTATGCACCCATATGTTCATAACAGCATTATTTACAGTAGCCTAGTACTGGGAATAGCATAAATGTTCATCAGTAAATGAGTGGATCAAAAAACTGTGGTGCATTTACACCATGCTTCCGTGGTGTAAATTCTGTTTCTTTCTATACAGCAGAAAGAAGGAACTCCTAACTTTTGCAATAGTGTGGATGGAACTGGAGAATATTATGCTAATTGATATAAGCCAGTCAGTTTAAGAGAGATACCATATGATCTCACCTATAAGAGGAATCTAAAGAACAACATACATAGAGCCACAGGTGTGGAAACATGGAACATACTGACAGTGACCAGAATGGAAGGTGGAGGGGGATAATGCTGGATAGAAGGAGAAGCAAATAATCAAAGAACATGAATGAAAGACCCACAGACATGGACAACAGTGCGAGTACTGACTGGGGGAGCAGGGTTGCAATGGGTGGAGGTGGGGAAGGGGGTAAAAAATTGGGACAACCATAATAGAACAATAATATAATATTTAATTAAAAAACTGATACACTGCAAAATAAAAAATCTGTGCAACCAATTACTAGTAAATATATTAAATCAGTAATGAAAAACTTTCCAACACAAAAAAGCTCATGACCAGATGATTTTACTAATGAATTTACCAAATATTTTAAAAAGAATTAATGCCAATTCTTCTCAAATGCTTCCAAAAAAATTGAAAAGGAGGGAACACTCCCAAACTCATTTTATGAGCTCAGTATTACCCTAACACTTAAGTCAAATAAGGATATTACAAGAAAAGAAAACTACAGGCCAATGTATGTGATGCATATAGAAGCAAAAATTATTTTAAAAAATACTGGCAAACCAAATTCAAGAGCACATTAAAAGGATCATGTACCATGGCCAAGCAGGATTCACCCCTGTGATGCAAGAATGGTTCAATATATGCAAATTGGTAAATGATGCACCACTGTAATAGAATGAGTGATAAAAATCACATACTGTATTTGCCATGTATAATGTGCACCCACGTTTTTGGCCCAAACTTTCAGGAAAAAAATATTTCATTTTAGAGAGGGAGGAAAGATGGCAGTGGAGTAGGACAAAGGATTTCGCTTCCCCCCACACACAAGCAGGAGAAAAACCGGGCTGATCTGCAGAGGAGCACAGTGGATAGCCAACAGGGACCCAGCATATAGGAAGGTAGGACTCCAGAAATTGTAGCAGACACTGAATGACCAGACAGTGAGGAGGAGAGATGACTATAGATCAATAAGGTCTGAGGGAACAGCGCAGAGGCTGCAGGCCCTCTGCCAGGCTATGCCAGGGCCCCTGCTGGTCTCCCTTGATCTCTGGGAGCAGAGGGCTGGCAGCAAGGACCCTGGGAGAGAGCCAGTCATCAGCTCCCTCCCTACCCGGCAGGGCTCGGATTGAAAAATGCCAGGAGAGATCGGTATGCCTGTAGTGTCAGAGAGAGGAGTGGGCATTAGGAAGCAAACCAGAGAGCTCTGATAACCCATGGAGTCAGTCTGTGGTCACCGGCTTGGGAGAATTGAGAGTCACCCTGGGCGTTCTGCCATAGCACTGGGAAAGGTTCGTGCCCAAGCCTGCAAGACCAGGAAAGCCTGGCCAGGAGCACACACCCACACCCCAGGCCAGGACTGTGATTCCTGGAGAAAATCTGCTCTCATTACGGCACTGGAGAGTGGCGCCAGTCTGAACCTTGGGAGGGCACTGGTGAGGGTTCACCAAGAAAGGAGGAAGGCCATACTAATAGCCCCTCAGGCTGCTGCAGCTAGTGTGGCCAGAAGAAAAGGTTCGACCAGCTGGAAACCAACAAGAGGTGGGGTTTTTTGTTTGTTTTTTTTTGGGGGGTTTTGTTTGTTTGTTTTTAAATAATCTTTTATTTCTTTAACTTTATTATTCTTTTATCTATCAATACTTTTACCCTCTCTCTTCTTCTTTCTTGTTTTATTCCTTCTTCCATTCTTTCCAAACCTACCGCTCTTTCCTCCCATCTGCTGCCTTTTTTTTCTTTCTTTTTTTCCTCTTTTTCTTTCTTTTCACCCCTCTCCCCGCCAAGTGAGAGAAAAGACTTAGAAAGGTAAAAAGACCAGAGTTGAACTCAAAGAGGGGTCATCCCAATAGCAGAAACAGAGAGACAAAATTCACTTTGCTATAACAGAAAAACTACAAGTTATGGCAAATTTGGTTTTTTTCATTATTCTGTCATTATTCTTACATCTTTTATTTTAATAGTATCTCTGTATTCCCCCTGTCTCTGTATAGTCTTCTTTTCCTTGGCTGGATATATTGTATCACTTGACAGGTTTTCCCTGTCCCCTTAATCATAGTGTATTGCTAATATACTGTCCTTTACTTCCCCTTGCCCATCTAGCACACTATTGAAGGTCCAATACTCCCTAATCTTGGTATATCATAGATTCTGTCATATGATTGTTGCCCTAATATTACTGTAAATAATAGCTATTACACACTATTGTAAATACTACACAGCACCCCCCCCATTTAGCCCATTTCATTGTTGCCTGAACTATAATACCGTACTGATTAACTCTATTCTCTCTCATACTACACCTATTCACAATCCTTTATTCTCACCTTACCTCAGAATCTGGCCCCCCTCAACCTCACTCCTTTCTAGATTCAAATCACAAACCCTCCCTCCCCAACAAGAGCCTTGTCTTCCTTCCATCCTTCCTAAAAAGTGGCTAGTTGGGTTGAAGATCACGGTTATCTCTGTGCATAGCCAGAGGATCACCTATCTTTTTTCTACTGGCTGTTACTGTAAATATCACAGAATACTCTCCTGCTGTCATAAACCACTTTGCCTCCCACTCCAACTGATCACAAAAAAAAAGGAGTAGGTGAAAGCGGAGAACACCAGGATGAATGAAGGAGTCTGCATCACTGAATTTCACAGGCATTCCACCACATAAGTTCACACCATAAACCAAAGGAGTCAGAACACATCAATTTAAGAAGCTGAGGTTAACAAGAATAGGCTCACAAACAATGGGAAGACAAAAAACAACCCCAAAATGAAAGGAAAGGAAGAAGCCACAGAAAGAATGTTAGATGAAATGGAGGCAAGTCAACTATCAGTTATTGAATTCAAAGCACTGGTTATCAGGAAGCTCAAAGAGCTCACAATGAGCTACCAGAAACTACAGGGGAGCTACAATGAACTCACTTCAAACTATATCAACATGAAAAAGGAAATAGAAACTATCAGCAAGGACCAAGAGGAAATGAAGAATACAACTGCCAAATTGAAGAACACAGTAGAAGGTATCAAATGTATAATTGATGAAGCAGAAGATCGGATCAGTGAGTTGGAGGACAAAGTAGAAGGAAACTCACAGAAAGAAGAAGAAAAGGAAACAAGGCTCTGAAAGAATGAAGAGGGATTAAGAGAAATGCAAGACAATATGAAACGTAATGATATCCAAATAATAGGGATACCAGAAGGAGAAGAAGAACAAAGGATAGAAAACCTATTTGAAAAACTAATGAGGAAAATTTTCCCTAATTTGATTAGAGAAAAAGTCACACAAATCCAGGAATCACAGAGTCCCAATCAAGAGGAACCCAAAGAGGCCCACTTCAAACCACATCATCATTAAAGTGGCAAAATTCTAAGATAAAGAGAGAATCTTAAAGGCAGCAAGGGAGAAACAGGAAGTAACTTACAAGGGAGCCCCAATAAGGTTAGCTACTGACTTCTCAAGGGAAATGCTCCAAGCAAGAAGAGAATGGCAAGAAATTTTCCAAGTAATGAGAACCAGAGGCCTGCAACCAAGGCTACTTTACCCAGCAAGGCTCTGAATCAAGATAGAAGGCCAAATATAGAGCTTCCAAGACAAAAGAAGTCTAAAAGAATACACCTCCACCAAACCAGCTCTGCAAGATATGCTAAAAGGACTACTTTAAGGAAAGAAAGGAAAAGAGAGAGACTGAGAGGAACAAAGGTAAAAAATAGCAATGAAGCCCTGGCTGGCATAGCTCAGTGGATTGAGCATGGGCCTGTGAACCTGAGGATCAAGGTTCAATTCCCAGTCAGGGCACATGCCTGGGTTGCAGGCCAGTTTCATGCAGGCCAATTCCCAGCAGGGGACACACAAAAGGCAACCATACATTGATGTTTCTCTCCTTCTCTCCTTCCCCTCTAAAGGTAAATAAATATATAAATAATCTTAAAAAATAAAAATAAAATTCGATAGTTTATTTTAAAAAATGGCAATGAATAAGTACCTATCAATAACAGCATTAAACGTAAATGGATTAAATGCTCCAATCAAAAGATACAGAATAGCTGAATGGATAAGAAAGAATGACCCACATATATGCTGCCCACAAGAGAGCCACCTCAGGACAAAAGACCATCATAGACTCAAAGTGAAAGGCTGGAAACAAATTTTCCAAGCAAAAGGACAAGAAAAAAGAGCCAGGGTAGCAATACTCATATCAGACAAAATAGACTTCAAAAAAAAAAAGGGCCATAAAGAGAGACCCAGAAGGTCATTTCATAATACTCAAGGGAAGAATCCTCCAACAAGACAATAACATCATAACTATATATGCACCCAACATAGGAGCACCCAAATATATACAGAAAATCTTAGAGGATTTCAAGAAAGCTATTGACAGTAATACAGTTATAGCAGGGTATTTTAATATCCCACTGTCAAAAATGGACAGATCTTCCAAACAAAATATTAACAAAGATATTGTGGCATTACACAACACCCTAGATGAAATGGACTTAACTGATATATATAGAGCCCTTTATTCCAAAGAAGCTAAATACACATTCTTTTCAAATGCACATGGAACATTTTCAAAGATAGACCACATGATAGGACACAAAACCAGTCTCAACAACTTCAGGAAAATAGAAATCATACCAAGCATTTTCTCTGAACACCAGAGACTAAAACTGGAGATCAACCCCAAAGGAAAAAAACCCCAAACACTCAAAATCATGGAGACTGGATGGCATGCTATTAAACAACAAATGGGTCAAGACAGAAATTAGGGAAGAAATAAAAATCTTCTGGAAACAAATGAAAATGAACTCACAACAACCCAAAACTTATGGGACACAGTGAAGGCAGTCCTGAGAGGGAAGTTCATAGCAATACAGGCTCACCTAAAGAGGATAGAAACATTTCAAACAAATAAACTAACCCTATGCCTGCAAGAACTTGAGGAACAACAAAGACAGCCCAGAGCAAGTAGAAGGAAAGAATTAACCAAGATCAGAACAGAATTAAATGACCTAGAGAATAAAAGCACAATTCTAAGGATCAGTGAATCCAGGAGTTGGTTTTTTGAAAAGATAACAAAATAGACAAACCTTTAAGTAGGCTCATAAAGAAACGAAGAGAGAGGACCCAAATAAACACAATGAGAAATGAAAGAGGAGAGATTACAACTGATACCACAGAAATAGAAGGGATTGTAAGGAATTACTATGCCGAGCTGTATGCCAAGAAATTTGAAAATCTAGGTGAAATGGACAAATTTCTAGAAAAATATAATCTTCCAAAACTCAATGAAGAAGAAGTAGAAATCCTGAACAGACCAATAACAGCAGATGAAATTGAAGCCATAATGAAAAACTCCCATCACACAAAAGCCCTGGACCAGATGGTTTCACAGGAAAATTCTACAAAGCATTTAAGGAAGAGCTAACCCCTATTCTTCACAGACTATTCCCCAAAATCCAAAAGGATGGAAGACTCCCAAACTCTTTTTATGAAGCCAGCATCATCCTAATTCCAAAACCAGATAGAGACACAACAAAGAAAGAAAACTTCAGGCCAATATCTCTGATGAACATAGACGCTAAAATCCTCAACAAAATATTGGCAAATCACATCCAACAACCCGTTATAAAGATCATACACCACAACCAAGTGGGATTCATCCCAGGGATGCAAGGATGGTTCAATATTTGCAAATCAGTAAATCTAATACACCACATAAACAAAACCAAAGACAAAAAACACATGATCATATCAATAGATGTGGAAAAAACTTTTGATATGATACAACACCTATTTATGACAAAAACACTCAGCAAAATGGAAATAGAGAGAGCATTTCTCAATATAATAAAGGCCATATATCAGAGACCTACAGCCAACATCATACTCAATGGGCAAAAACTAAAATCTTTTCCACTAAGATCAGGAACAAAACAAGATTGTCCACTTTCACCACTTCTATTCAATATAGTATTGGAAGTTTTAGCCAGAGCGATCAGACAAGAAAAGAAAATAAAAGGCGTCCAAATTGGAAAGGAGAAAACAAAACTGTCATTGTTTGCAGATGACATGATAGTGTACATGGAAAATCCTATAGCCTCTACCAAAAAACTGCTTCACCTAATAAATAAATTTGGCAAATCAGAGGGATACAAAGTCAATATCCAGAAATCAAAGGCATTTTTGTATACTAACAATGAATCAGCAGAAGCAGAAATCAAGAAAAAATCCCATTCAATATAGGAAAAACAAAAATAAAATATCTGGGAATAAACCTAACCAAGGAGGTAAAAGACCTGTATGCTGAAAGCTACACAACACTGAAGAAAGAAATCAAGGAAGACACAAACAAATGGAAACATAGACCATGTTCATGGATTGGAAGAATTAACATCATCAAAATGTCCATACTACCCAAAGCAATTTACAGATTCAATGCAATACCTATCAAAGTACCAATGGCATATTTCACAGACTTAAAACAAACAGTGCAAAAATTTATATGGGACCATAAACAACCCCGAATAGCAGCTGCAATTTTGAGAAAGAAGAACAAAGTAAGAGGGATCACAATACCTGATATCAAACTGTATTACAAGGCCACTGTAATGAAAACAGCCTGGTACTGGCATAAAAACAGGCACATAGACCAATGGAACAGAACAGATAACCCAGAGTTAAACCCAACTCTCTAAAGTCAACTAATATTTGACAAAGGGGGCAGTGACATAAAATGGAGTAAAAATAGCCTCTTCGAAAAATGGTTCTCGGAGAACTGGACAGCTACATGCAAAAAAATGAAACCTGAGCACCAACTTACACCATACACCAAAATAAATTCAAGGTGGATAAAAGACTTAAATATAAGCTGTGACACCATTAAAGTCCTAGAGGACAACATTGGCAAGAAAATCTCAGATATTTCACATAGCAACATTTTTACCGATATGTCCTCTAGAGCAAGGAATATAAAGGAAAGAATAAACAAATGGGATCTCATCAACATTAAAAGCTTCTGCACAGCTAATGAAAACAGTATTAAGATAAAAAGAGAAGCAACTTTTTGGGAAAAATATTTGCCAATGATACCTCAGACAAAGGTTTAATTTCCAAAATATACAAAGAACTTACATGACTCCACTCTAAGAAAACAAGCAACCCAATTAAAAAAATGGGCAAAGGACTTGAACAGACACTTCTCCAGGGAGGACATACAGAGGATCCAGAGACACACAAAAAGATGCTCAATATTGCTAGCTATCAGGGAGATGCAAATTAAAACCACAATCAGATACCACTTTACACTGGTCAGAATGGCCATCATAAACAAAGCAACAAACAACAAGTGCTGGAGAGGTTGTGAGGGTAAAAGGACCCTAATTCACTGTTGGTGGGATTGTAGACTGGTACAACCCCTATGGAAAACAGTATGGAATTTTCTCAGAAAAGTAAAAATGGAACTGTCTTTTGGCCCAGCAATTTCACTGCTGGGATTATATCCTAAGAACCCTAAAACACCAATCCAAAATAACCTATGCACCCCAATGTTTATAACAGCACAATTTACAATAGCCAAGAGTTGGAAGCAACCTAAATGCCCATGAGTAAATGACTGGATCAAAAAGCTATGGCAGATTTACACAGTGGATTTCTACGCAGCAGAACGAAAGGAGCTCCTACCCTTTGCAACATCATGGATGGAACTGGAAAGCATTATGCTGAGTGAAATAAGGCAGGACTTGAAAGACAAATAGCATATGATCTCACCTTTAACAGGAACTTAAACAACAAAACAAACAAGCAAGCAAAATATGACAAAATACACTGAAATTCAGAACAGGCTGACAGGGACCAGAGGGGAGAGGGGAGACGGTTTCAGGGGGAAAACAAAGGATTCACAGAAACTAGTATAAAGGACACAAAGAGAAGAACTAAGGGGGGTGGAAATGGGAGGGAGGTGGGGAGCATGGAGGGGTGGGCTGAGATAGGAGTGAGGGACGGAAAACTATACTTGAACAATAATTAAATTTGAAAACATTAAAAATATTTCATTTTAATTAATTCACTTTTCACTTATTTATGTTTAGATACTTTTTTATTATTAAGGAATTTTAGCATTGTATACATTACAATACAAGAAATTTTATGTTACAAATAATTACAATACACAAGAACAGATACAAGGTATAAGAATTTTTTGAAAGATTTTATTTATCTTTAGAGTGGAAGGGAAGGAGAGAGGGAGAGAAATATCAATGTATGTTGCCTCTCATGGGTCCCCTGCTGGGAACTGGCCTGCAACCCAGGCATGTGCCCTGAGAATCAAACCGCGATCCTCTGGTTTGCAGGCCCGCACTCAATTCACTGAGCTACACCACCCAGGGCAAGGTACAAGAATTTTTATATACTGGTAAGAAATTTATGATATTTATGCAATCATGAAAGGCCAAGAACTCTTTATCACTGTCAACATCAGAAGTACCACCTTCTTCAATATCTGCATTACCAGTGTTTTCTGAAGAGTCACTTTTCTCATCCTGGTAAATTTCACCATCCTCACTTCCATCCATAGAATTTCTGATGCAGCATTTTTAAATGATTTCACAACCACTTTCTTCTTAACACTGCTCCAGGATATTAGGATCCTATTACAAACCTATGTGATGGATGCTTTCTTGATCCTACCTGGTAGGACCCTGGTAATGATAAGGTGTTACATCATTACCAGCTTACTGAAGCCACAACATCCACTCTTTCTTTATTAGAGCCTTAAAGAGCTTGTTTACTGACACATCAAGAGGTTGCATTTGGCTGATTAGCCCACCAGGTTCCACAGCAAGTTGGGTTTTCAAGCCTGCTGAGATTGCTTTTGCACTTTGTGTAACATGGGCTTTGAAGTGATCAAAAACAAGCAAAACTGGTTTTTAAGCAATCCTCCAGGCCTTTGTGACCAGACTTTGTTAAACCAGATTTTCATGCCTTATTCAATCATTCATCCTTTTTCATGTATATGGACAGTAACTCCACTTGGAATCTTTTCTTTTGGAAATATTTTTCTTTTAAAGATGATCGTTAAGTGGCAGTTTTGTCCCATCTGTACAACAGGCTAGAACAATAGTGAAATATGTTTCCTCATGACCACTAGTTTTAATAGCCATAGTCCTTTCTCCTTTGATGTCCACAGTTCTGTTGGATGGCACATCAGATGTAAGTGGGACCTGTCCATATTGGCAATTTGGGACAGCTCAAAATTGTAAGTCTTTTGAAGATTGATAACGTGAGTATGAAATTCCAAATCTTGATTCTCATAGGCTGCTGGAAGCTTTGGGGCAAGTTTCATTTGTGTCCTCATCTCAAGACTTCTCTCTTCATAAAGTTAAAGCACCATTTAGATGTCCTTGAGAAATCATCGGTGTTATTTTCTTATGCAATCCTTTTACCTTGTATCATCTTGGTCAGAACAGAGATTCCAGTTTGATGCTGCTCCAGAAACCACCTCCTGCTCCACCTCTGGTCTCTTATGGAGGTTTCCCTGGCATTGCCTTCTTCTGTCCTGGCATCTGAAGAAGCTTTTCTTCCTGTTGCTCCACAATCTGATGACATTCCCTGTGGGAAGAGGTCTGAATTTTCTCTCAGCAGTTCTGTTGCCATACTTTTTAGCATATTTAATAGCTTTCACATTAAAATTTACTGTGTACAAAAACCACTTTTGGCACTTTCCAAGGGATTTTCCAATAATTTCTCCTGCCTAAAGTGTACAAAGAGAAATGCTGCACTGTTCATCCTATGATAATAAAGTCTGTGCCACCTACGTTATCAAGTGGATAAAAATTGGCATCATCTGTCTTACTCTGCGGATAACAATATGTCACTCTTTGTTTCATTTTGTTGAATCATTGTCCGAAACTGCTTTCATTACAAGCTCATCATAAGTTCAACAAAACTGATTATTGTATTCCAGGGTATTATTTTGCATATGAATACAGTTATTGCTTTCTAGTGTTACACTTTTAATGCATAAGCATAAATAAAAGAATTAAAAACATTTAAATAAATATGGAATATATTAAAATAAATATGGAATTATTTATATTAAATATTTATAATAAATATGGAATTATTTTATATTAAAATAAATATGGAATTAGTGCTACCCATGTATAATGTGTTTCCTCATTTTTCCTTAAAAAATTTGGGCAAAAAAGTACATATTATACAGAGCAAAATATGGGTAATTTTTGAGGCTTTGATGATTCTGATGTAAAGCTGGATTGGTTTCTTGACATTTCCTGTATCTTAGAATTTTTTTTTGATCTGCTGGGTAATTTCTGCTCTTCTTTCCAAAATTTTACTGATGTTTGTTTCCTCTGTTATCCTGAAAGAAATAATAATACCTAAATAAGTGGCAGAGGGAACAATCATTTTTAAGGATTGGAAGATTTAATATAGTTAAAATGGCAATACTACCTAAAATGTTCTACAGATTCAATACAATCTCTATAGAAATCCCATTGGTTTTGTGCAGAAATGGAAAAGCTGATTCTAGAACTCACACAGAACGTGTGAGTTCTACCAGAGACCCCTGGTAGTTAAAATAATCTTGAAATAGTAAAACATAGTTGAAGGATTCATACTTCTCAATTTTAAAACGTGTTCCATATTACAGTAGTAAAAAGTTTGGTGACAGAATAAGGACAGAGACCAATGGAATAGAATTGAGAGTCTAGAAATAAATCTGTGATTTATAGCTAATTAATTTTTAACAGGGTGCCAAGACCATTTATAAAATAAGTTTATAAATGGAAAAGAAGTTTCTTGAGCAAATAGTGCTAGCACAAGTGGATAACTATATGTGAAAGAATGAAATTAGACCATTACTTCACATGATACACAATAATTAACTCAGAATGGATCTCAAGCCTAAATATAAAACTCTTATAAACAGACTTCTAAACTATGAATTTTTTAATGGAAACATAGATTTAAATCTTTGTGACCTTAGATTAGGCAAAGGTTTTTTAAAATGTGACATAAATAGCCAAAGAAACCAAAGAATAAGTGGATAAATTGGGCCTCATCAAAATTAAAACCTTTTGTGCTTCAAATAAACTATCAAGAGAGTTAAAATATAACCCAAAGAATGGGAGAAAATATTTTGGAACATATGTATAATAACGGCTTAATATCCACAAAGAACTTTAATAAGTCAACAATAAAAAAAACAAAACATCAATTTAAAAATGGACAAGAACTTGAATAGATGTTTTACCAAAGCAGATATACAATGGTCAATAAGCAAATAAAAAATACTTGAGTCACTAGACATTCTGGAAATAAAAATCAAGACCACAATAAGCCCTGCCTGGTGTGGAGTGTCATCCCATAACTGAAAGGTTGTGGGTTTGAGTTCTGATCAGGGTACATATCTAGGTTATGTGTTCAATCCTTAGTCTGGGTGCATATGGGAGGCAACCAAGCAATGTTTCTCTCTTACACTGATGTTTCTCTTTCTCCTTTCTTCTCTCCCTTCTTCTCTTTCTCAAAGCAATGAAAAAATATCCTCATGCCCTGGCTGGTGTAGCTCAGTGGATTGAGCGTGGGCCTGCGAACCAGAGGATCGCGGTTCGATTCCCAGCCAGGGCACATGCCTGGGTTGCAGGCTGGTTCCCTGCAGGCCAACTCCCAGCAGGGGACACATGAAAGGCAACCATACATTGATATTTCTCTACCTCTCTCCTTCCTCTCTGAAGATAAATAAATAAAATCTTTTAATAAGAATATCCTCATATGAGGATAAAAGCAAAACCCATGAGGTACCATTTCATACCCATTAGGATGGCTATCGTCAATAAAAGAAAATAAGAGCTGGTGAGGATATGGAAAAGTCAGAACCCTTGTACTGCTGGTGGAAATGTAATATGGTGTAGTTGCTCTGGAAAAGTTTGGTGGTTCCTCAAAAAGTTAAACATAAAATTACCATATGATCCAGTAATTCTACTTCCAAGTATATACTCCGAAGAATTGAAAAATGAAATTGGAAACTCAAAAAGAAACTTATGCATCAGTGTTCATTGAAGCATTATTTACAAAGGCTGACAGATGGAAACAACTCACATGTCCATCCACAGATAAACACAGATGAATGCATAAAAACAGTGTGGTAATATCCATACAATGGAATATTATTCATCAATAAAGTTGATGAATTCACCAATTATTCATAAATAAATAAAGTTCTGATGTATGCTGCAACATGGATAAACTTTATAAACTTTAGGATAAATAAAATAAGCCAGATGCAAAAAGATAAATATTGTGTGATTCCACTTATATGAAATTTCTAAATTAGACAAATTTACAGATAAAAATAGAGGCTACCAGGCACTGTTGGGGGGGGGAAGTTGGGGGTTATTATTTAATGGGTCCCAGGTTTCTATGTGGGGTGATGAATATTTTGGAACTGGTTGGAGTGGTGGTTGCACAACCTTATGAATGTACTAAGTGACACTAACCCATATGTTTTAAAATGGTTACTTATTGTTATATGAATTTACTGACACACACACGTGTGTGAAACTAGAACACCTTGGTTGCCAGAAAACAAGGAAGTGATCAAAGAATGATGAGGACATATCAAAACACCATAAAAAATAGCTCGAAGTGGTCAAATTGGGGACAATTTGTGTTTTGTTAGTCCAATGAAATATTACTCAGCCATTGAAAGGAACGAACTACTGGTACCCACAATAAGAAGTCTCAAATGCATCATGATAAATGAACAAATGAGTCATTAAAGACTAGGTAAGTCATGACTGCATTTGCAAAGTTATGTTGACAGAAACAGAGCAGTTATTGCCAGGGGTCAGTATTTAGTGGGAATTAATTGGCTTCAAATGGGCANGGGACAATTTGTGTTTTGTTAGTCCAATGAAATATTACTCAGCCATTGAAAGGAACAAACTACTGGTACCCACAATAAGAAGTCTCAAATGCATCATGATAAATGAACAAATGAGTCATTAAAGACTAGGTAAGTCATTATTGCATTTGCAAAGTTATGTTGACAGAAACAGAGCAGTTATTGCCAGGGGTCAGTATTTAGTGGGAATTAATTGGCTTCAAATGGGCAAGAAGTAACATTTGTAGAATTATGGAATTGTTCTGTATCAGTATAATGATTAGTCTGGTGACTACCTCAATAAAATTAATGAAAATAATAATATATTGCCTGTAGTTGAAAGAGATTTACATAGAAACATGAATTCCTCGTTTGGGAGGTCTTGTACCCCAGGGACTCACATTGCCAGGTGGCAATAGAGGGAAGTGGAGAGGGAAGAGGTGAGTGGAGCCTCCCTTTTTGCCTGGGCACCCTTTGCATGGGCCTCTGCTTTCCTGACAATGTTAGCGACTGGCCCCAAAGGCATCCAAGTTAAAGACCCTTGATCTATAAGGAATTTTGCCTGACTCCTAAGTGGACTACAGAGCAGAAAAAAAGTGAAGTGGTGCTAGAATAAGAGCTGTGTCCTTTCCCAATGCCATAGCCCGCCAGCTGCCTGTTCTAAGTCTGCAAGAAGACCACAGACAGCCCTTGCCTGAAACCCCTGTGGCAGCGCAAGCCTTGCCTAGTCATCCCCTGAAGCGGTGGAGTTGAGTGTGTAGTGCCATCGTGTGATGACTATAGGGAAGAGCAGCAGTGGGCTTCCAGCAAGCCTCCTTTTGGGACTTAGCCCTTTGAGATTTCCAACATCCAGAGATGGGCATCCCTGTAGTTGAGGAAGCCCATGCATTCTGGTAAAGGCATGTTTGGGTTGGAGTGATGATGAAGTAGGTACACAGGAGCTTAAACCAGTTGTGCCCTAGAGTTTCTGAAGCTCCATACCCAGCATAGGTGCAAAGAGGTGTTCACATCAGTGTGGACAAAACCCTCTTTGTCTTGTTAACATTTTTTCCTTTCAAATTTTTTTCTGAAATTATGGTTGTGAGTAAGATTTTGCCTGGATAATGAGGTTTGTTTTGAGAAGAGTGAGAGATAATTCAATGCTCCCTTTCACCCCCACCTAAAAGGCTGCCAGAAAGGCAGTCGCACCTAGATCTTGGGAGCTTTAATCCTCCCCAAAATTATAATCTTAGGCCTGAGAGTCCATTAAAGAAAAAATGTAAACTGCGTGTAATTAAACATAGAAACCCAAGTTCAACTTTGGAGGTAGAACTCTTGTGTTTGCAGAGGCAGTACTGGCTGAGGCCAGTGACAGAACCCTTCTCAAACTGGAGTCTGGCTTGTGAGTGCAGGTGCAGGGGCACTTGATATTACTGACATTTTCCTTGTGTGAAATCCTCTTTTTGCCTCCAAACCTGGGTCTTCATTCACAGTGCTCGGTGAGGCCCTGCGCCAAAGAGTGTGCCCTCTGGGGACTATGGTGACCAGAGAACCTGCCTCCTCACAAAAGAGGTGATGACACCAAGTCCCCAGTTGCCGATAGCCAGCAATGTGAGAAGATAGGACTTTCACTTCTTACCCCAACCCACCAGAGCTGAATGGCACTTGAAAGGGTTGGAATATGCTGAGCTTGTTTTTGGAGTGTAGCATGAATAGGTGGGTAATCTTTGTACTTGGCTTCTCTGTCCTTGCATGGCGGTAGTCCAAGACACTAGACCAGCAGGAGCAGGTGCAGGGAGGAGCCACATATGGCTCAACAACCATGGTTGCCAAGGCCAGAGTAGTGAAAGCAGTCTGGGGTGATGGAGGTAGAGCTGCGACCACCAGTTCTGACATGGTTCACAAAGGCATGGGGCTCAACCACTGAGTATTGGAGTGTTCCCAACACACTTCTACCCCATAGGCAGCTCCTGGCCCTCTCTGAGGGGTCCTCATATTTCTAGCTGTAAATTGGAGACATTAGCAGTACCTGCTTGCTAGGGTTATCTGAGGATTAGGTGAGATTAGGGGGTACAGGACACTGCAGAGTGTCTGGCAGCAGTCCTCTTCCTCTATCCCATCTGTTGCAGACTGCTGTGCCTGGTTTTAGGAATTGTATCTCGACCCTTTGTGGCTAAGGGTGAGGGACAACCTTTGGAATGTGAGCTGCAGGAGACAAAGCTTGTCTCTGGTAGAAAATGCTGCTTCAGTTTCCTCTCCCTGCCCCCAAAGCTTGGTCGGAAGTCAATAAGGGGTAAAACCCCTCACGGGGGCTGGGGGGGGGGGGCAACCTAAGCCAGACTCGATCACTTGGGAGGCCATCATGGAAGGACTCAGGGGGCTGCAACAAAGAGCGATGGACTCTCACCCCACCCCACCCTTGGCTTTGACAAAGCCTGAGTCCCCATGTTCCCTGGGAGAAGTACTTCCTGGCTCTAATCCCCTTAAGCCTGAATACCTGTTGGGGAGGGGTTCAGCTCCTTGCCTTGCTAGAGCATGTCCTGGGGAAAAATCTGGCATCACAAAGATTTCCTGATAAATCTGTGAAATCTGCTCTGCTAAGAGTGCTTTCATTCATATGTTAAGGGTTTGAGCANAATGCTGCTTCAGTTTCCTCTCCCTGCCCCCAAAGCTTGGTCGGAAGTCAATAAGGGGTAAGACCCCTCACGGGGGCTGGGGGGGGCAACCTAAGCCAGACTCGATCACTTGGGAGGCCATCATGGAAGGACTCAGGGGGCTGCAACAAAGAGCGATGGACTCTCACCCCACCCCACCCCTGGCTTTGACAAAGCCTGAGTCCCCATGTTCCCTGGGAGAAGTACTTCCTGGCTCTAATCCCCTTAAGCCTGAATACCTGTTGGGGAGGGGTTCAGCTCCTTGCCTTGCTAGAGCATGTCCTGGGGAAAAATCTGGCATCACAAAGATTTCCTGATAAATCTGTGAAATCTGCTCTGCTAAGAGTGCTTTCATTCATATGTTAAGGGTTTGAGCAGGAAACCCTAAAACTCTGTTCCTGACAGACTCTAACTCATACTAAGCCCTCAGATTTCTTTGAAATGTTATCTACTATTTGGTCCTTGCCACCCTGTATTCCTGTGTATTACAATCCAATAAAAGGCCCTGGAAGAGGAGGCTTGAGGCCTTTCTCTCCTTGGAGAAAATGGCCGCTGCTGGTCTTTTTCCCCTGAGAAACTGGCCACCAGCCCACAGCCTTTTCCCAGCAGAGGAAATGGCCACCCTTCCTCCCTAAGCAGAAACACCACCATATCTTGGCCATATTCACTTTCATCTGTGGCACCCGGGGGGACTTTCGAGGAAGTCGTCCCCACACCCATCCATGCTTGCAAAGATAGGAATAGTGTGCGCACATCCATGCTTGCAAAGATAGTCTCTGAGACTCACGATTTGCATTTTAGTGTTTGCTATTGCATTATTTTATGCAAGTAACACACGTGTGGTCTAAAGACCAAACACATTGCGATTCAAACACAAAGACTTCCCCATTGTCTAGGGACGTGATCAGGGACCCTTGCTCAGGGCCAAACAGTGGCAGAAGCACTGTGAGGCTGGCTGACCGGCTCCCTCCATCTCCTCCCAAACTGCACCACTGCTACAAGGGAATAAGAAATCACTCTCCATCATGTTGTGAATATTGCTGAACAACTTGACTTATGTGACAGAGCAGAGGTCATAGCTCACAGTGATAGAGAAAAGCCCCTTTTCCGCTAGCCTAAGAACGCCCAGTAGGAGAGTCTAACTTCCGCTTTCCCCTTCTGTAATCCGCTTTGCCATGTAGACAGGAAGGTCCTGCAGGCTATATAAACCCCAAGAACCCTTTATTCAGGGCTCAGAATTTGGAGATCACTCTCCTCTGGGCCTGTGTACGTAATAAAGATCGTGCTCCTGAACCCTCAGTGTCTGGTCACTTCATTTTTCTGTAACAACTCTAGGGGGCTTTCTGACGGGGAGCACCATGGGGCCAAGGGCACTCACCTCCTATTAGTCAGGCTCTTGCAGGAATCACCAGGAACTGCTCCAGGGGCCAGGAGAATTTCAGGAGGGGACAACTCACAAAGGTGAGGCAGCATGAAGGGACAGAGAGTACAATGGGCCTTTCTTAGCACCTGCTGTCAGAGGGCAGGAGGTAACTACAACTGTGGAAGAGGGGCTGCCTGAGGGGTGTGGACTCTGCTGGTCCTGGGGAACCCCAAAGGATGCCCATTCCCTCTGACGTCCAGCTGGCACCTCCCACCAGTTGGACCCAGCAGGAAGCCGTGCCTAGGCTCCTAGTGGTGGGAGCTAGGGCAGGTAAAGGTGTGGGGGTGTCTGTGGAGTGAACAGACACACACCGTTATTTTGCTCTAGGACTTACTTTGCTGGACTTGACCTCAGCAGACAGGTAGGTATGTTCCACCCATGGATCCATTAGATATGTGAGGCTAGTTCTCCCTAATGGTCAACTTCAAACTCAAGTCCAGGCTTCTCATAGCGGGTCTTCATTGACCACCTCAGTTAATATCCTGTCAAATGTCCCTTGTCCACTAGTTAATAGAGACAATTTCATCCTTCTTAGTGAGAAAAGTATTTTCAACTAACCATGTTTGTGAATCTTAGACACAGTACTTGTATTTCACTGTTGGCATTTGGTGCATTGTTTTGGACTAGTAATATAAACATGCAGCCTAAAGAGATTTATACAAAATACCACAGTTTTCTGCAGAGCTTTGCCCTTTCTCCCAAGGATGCGTCCCAGAGCAGCAACTCTGTTTGCTTTAGCTGTTTCTTTCAGCATTTCTGTATCAGCATGTTGCTAAGCCATTTGGGAATAGTGCTATCCATCAATTCTATTTCACTTACCATTTATTGGTGTCTATTGTGGGAAAGGACTCAGTTTTCCCATCATAAGTTGAAAATATTGTAATTCAAAAATGCATTAAATGCACCTAACCTATCAAAAATCATAGCTTAGTCTACTGTACCTTAAAACATGTTTGGACCACTTACATTAGCTTACATTTGGGCACATTTAAGGTATGCTAGACTAAGCTACTTTAGACAAAATGATGGCTTGGGTGCTGAAAGAGCCTAGAACTATGGTAAATATGTTAAATAGTCTGAAGTAAAAAAGCAGATGTTATGTGTGAACATATAAAAAAAACATAAACTAAGAATCCATTTAGTGGGTTTAACAGTAGGTTGGACGAAGCAGAATAAAGAATCAGTGAAGCTAAAGACAAGTCTATCCAAACTGGATTACAGTGATTTGAACAGAAGAGATGGAAAAATACTACAAGTCTGAGACCTGTAGGACAACAAAAAGTCTAATGCACATGTAATTGGAATTCTAGAAGGAGAGGAAAGAGAATGGATAGAAGAAATATTTGAGAAGGCAATGGCTGAGAATTTTTCCAAAACTGGTGTAAGATATCAGCCCACAAATATAAAAAGTTGAATGAAGCTGAAGCAGGATAAGTACAAAGAAAAACATATAGGCAAATAAAAGCCAAACTGCTGAAAATTCAAGAGAAAGTAAAAATCTTGAAAGCAATCAAAGAAAGGAAAAAAGAGTTCATTCTGTACAGGAGGAACCAATGAGAGTGACAGTTGAGGTCTCATCAGTAACAATGGAAACAAGAAGTTGGTGGAAATTCCTTAAAGTGCTAAAAGGAAAAAAAAAACAGTATCAAACTAGATTTCTCATCTAGCAAAAATACCCTTCAAAAAGGGGGGTATTTCCATTTCCATGAAATGGAAATAAAGGCATTTATGGGTAGACAAAACTGAGGAAATTAGTTTCTAGTAGACCTGAGGAAATGCTACAAACATTCTTAAGACAGATAAAACTGACTTGGATATTTTTTTGTCATTTGCAACACAAATGGAAATGGTTTAACTTCTTAGAAATCAAAATATGTAAACGTGGGTCCTAGAGCCTAGTTAGAAGGCACGTAAGCTTCCCCTAGCAGGAGGTTGAAGAGGTGGTCCGTAGTGCCAGGCAGAAAACAGTAGAGGAGCAATCTGAGGCCCAGATGCTCCCAAGTGAGGTAGATGGAGTCCATCAACTACCTGCAGTATAAACTATCTCAAAGCAGATGAGGCAAGGCCTTATGTTCCCAAATAAACCATATTAGGATTAGCTGGAGAGCAGCCTGAGCCCCAGATCTTTATATTGATGGTCATACCAGGACTACAGCTGAGAGCGTTGCCTGAACTGCTTGAAAAACTCGAGCATGGTCTCTGATCACCTATCACAGGGAAATTCTAAGTGAAGGTGGGTCCCTGCCTTTAAATGTGTACATCTTTTAAACTTAAGTGTTTATATTTATGGCTATTTTAATGAATGAAGAAATCAGAGAAATTATGCTACCTTCCCCCCAAAAGGTAAAACATCCTGATTATACTAAATATAAACAGAGTCCTAATCTACAGACTTATTAACATTCTTTTCTGCTGCTTTGATGAAGTGGAAAAAAGCAGCATTTGGAGTCAGCAGGTTTCAGGGTGGAACCTGGCTCCCTGTGGATGTAGTTACCTCACTTGTGCTTTAAAGTGTTATTGAGCTTATTAGATTAGACAGTGTGGGGGTGACTTTCCTCACAAGTCTCCCTGTGTGCCATGGATGAGAGTAAACATAACTGAGACATGATGTGATCTGCTTGGGGAGGAGAGGTAGTCAGTTTCCCAGAGGGAAAAGGCCTTGAGTAGAGGCCAGTTTCTCAGGGGAAAAAGGTGTTGAGCCCCCTCCTCCAGGAGCTTTATTGGGTTGTAATACACAGGAATACAGGGCAGCAAGGATCAAAGAAATCCGAGGGCTTAGTCTGAATCAGAGTCTGTCAGGAACAGAGTTTTAGGGTTTCCTGCTCAAACCCTTAACATATGAATGAAAGCACTCTTAGCAGAGCAGATTTCTCAGGTTTATCAGGAAGTCTTTGTGATACCAGATTTTTCCCCAGGACATGCTCTAGCAAGGCAAGGAGCTGCACCCCTCCCCATCAGGTATTCAGGCTTAAGGGAATTAGAGCCAGAAAGCGCTTCTCCCAGGGGACATGGGGACTCAGGCTTTGTCAAAACGGGGGTGGGGGGTGAGGGTGGGGGTGGGCAGTGAGAGTCCATTCCTCCCTCTTTGTTGCAGCCCCCCAAGTCCTTCCATGATGGCCTCCCAAGTGGTCGTGTCTGGCCTAGGTTGCCCCTCCTCTAAGGGGTTTTACTCATCAAGGACTTCTGACCATGCTTTGGGGGCAAGGAGAGGAAACTGAGGCAGCATTTTCTACCAGAGGCAAGCTTTGTCTCCTGTGGCTCTCATTCCAGAGGTCTTCACTGGCCCTTAGCCACAGGGGATCGAGTTACAATTCCTGAAACCAGGCAGAGCAGTCCACAACAAGATAGATGTTTGAACCAAGCACAACTCTGGTTTATTACAGAATTCGATATTTATTTCCTTCCCTATAGAGAACAAAAATAACTTTATAGTTGACTGTCTGGTATTCCCACTTGATTGTAAACTCTCCAAGGGCAGACTCCCATACACCACAGGGTCTGAAGCCACAGTGTGTCCCATCAAAGTCTGAATAAACAATGGTGATTTAACAACACTGTAGCAGTTAACACTGATCACTTAGCTTTGCAAGTCCACAGGACTAGCTAATGGTTGTCAATGATGGTGAAGAAATTGGCTTTTAGTTTAAATTGAGGGAATCATATGCACACTCCCTTACAAAATCATCACAGGGTTCATCCCTTTAGAAGGGGATGAAGGCAAATTAGTGCAGAAAACTTTCAATATAATCAGACTGCCTGTGTCATTATACTGGGAAGTCTGTCGTCATTAATACCACACAAAGGAAAAGACTGAGGAAACTGTTGTGTTTAAGAAGGCAATTGGGAACAACAGAACCACAGAATATTTGCCATGAGTGGTACACAGAGTGTGTTTCCTTTAAACAGCCCACTTGAACTGCACAGCATCACCAACACCCAGCAGTGGTTCCACCAGAAGATCTATGTCACTGAGCAAATAAATACAAAAATGCCATTCTGTATTTACCCCTGAAGTAGAAATCTCTTCCTGGGAAAGCCACAACAACTTTAATTTTTTTCTACTTACTTGGCAGTTTGCCTGGCAAAAGAAAAGTGTTGAAACCAAGTTCATCATTCCTTAAATAATGACAATCATATATTACCTTTGAATTTGGAAAGAAGTGGGAAAGTGAAAGAAAGAAGAAATCTGGGTTACCAGGTTCAGTCCATAGGAGCTCACAGCAGGTGATACAAATATCAGGAACAAAGCTGACACTAGAGCTGGGTGCTAATCCCGTATGTTCCTTCCTGGATGCTGTTCACATGGGGGTATACCACACTGTAACTGAAGAATTAAACCCCAGGGCTGCCTGCCAGTGTTAATGGCATTCCTTACTGATTAATCAGGGGTATTCATAAAATTACCAGTCTACTAATGGGCAAATTCTGAGATCTGTATCACAGATGTCAATCTAGTATTACACACACAGACACACACACACACACACCCTTCAGACCTGCCTGTCTACCTAAATCCTTACCTTCCTTGCCTCATCCTCTTCTTGGCCACTTTAGCAGGAAACATTTGAGATATCCTCAATTCCTCACTCTTCTCACCAGTGCCTACCATCTATTAAATGTTCATTAAATATTTGGTCATTGAGTAAAAATCATTTTGAAGTATAATTCAAATACAGTAAAATACATTCATTTAAGTGTTCATTTTAACTTCTGATTGATGAATTGACAAATTTATGCAATCATGTAGCTGCCATCATGATCAAGATCTGGAATTTTTCCATTACTCCAAGTCCCTTTTTGTCCCTTCACAGTAAATAACCCTCATCCCAACAGCCACTGATCTCTTTGTCACTTATAGATTAGACTGGTCTTTTCTAGAATTTCACATACATGTATAAAAATACACAAGTAATAAGTAAAGTATTTTTTTGGCCTGGCTTCTTTCGCTCAGAATGATGATCTTGAAATGCATCCATTTTGTGGCCATTTGTCAGTAGTTCATTTATTTTTATTGTTGAATAGTACTTTATTGCATTAATTTACTGCAATTTGTTTACCCATTCATCTTTTGAAGGACATTTGTGTTCTTTACAATCTTACACTATTATGATTAAAGCAACTGTGAATATTAACATATACACTTTTTGTGTGATACCTAGGAGTTGAATTGCTGGGACATGTAGTAAGTGTATAACTAACAATTAGGAACTGCCGGACTGTTTTGCAAAGTAGTTGAACAATTTCACATTCCTACCAAAAATGTGGGCAAATTCTTGTTGCTCCACACCCCCAACAATATTTGGTACTATCAGTATAAGTTTTAGCTGATCTAGTGGGTGTGTAGCTGTACCTCATTGTGTTTTTAATATGTGTTTCCCCATACCCAATTATCTTTTATGTTGATTTTGGGGGGGGGTGAAGTACACACTTTGTTGGTTAAGTGTGAAGGAGTATCTACTCAAGTTTTTTGCCCATTTTTTAACCTGGTTGTTATCTTATTATAATTGACTTGTAAGTAAACTTTATATATTCTCAACACAAGTACTTTGTTAGTTATGTGCATTGTAAGTACTTCTTTCTGATCTGTGGCTCACTTTAAAATTCTGTCTTTCAAAGAGGTTTTTAATTTTGATAAAATGTAATTGATTATTATTTTCTCTATGGTTTATATTTTTTATTAATACATGTTAATGAATCTTTGTCCATCCCAAGATCACAAATGTTTTCTCCTGTGATTGCTTCTAGAAGTTTTACAGTTTTAGCTTTTACTACAATCCATTTTCATTCACTTTTGTTTGTAATTTGAGAAGAGGGTCAAAGTTTACTTTTTCCTCATGGATGCCCAATCATTCCAGGACACAGTTCATTTTGTTGAAAAGATGACCACTTTCCTATCAATTCACCTTAGTACCTTTGTCAACATTCAATTAACCAATATATGTGGGTCTATTTCTGGATTCTACTTTGCTCCAATGATTTATTTATCTATTCTTGTGCCAATAACTAAACTGTCTTAATTACTGCAGCTTTATTGTAGGTAAAAAAATTAAGTCCTGTAAGTCCTCTGACTGTTATTTTCCAAGATAGTTTCAGTTTTTTAGAGATATACTGCATCTTCAGATAAATCTTGAATTCGGTTTTTCACAATTTATTTTTTTTAAAGATTGCTATGAGATTTTAGTTATGGGCAAAAAAAAGCTAGCACACTCTACCATGTCCTCCTACTGGATGCAGCTACAAAACCTGAATGCAGAATAGCCATTTTAGGCCTCTGGAAGGTAAATGGTAGAAGGAGAATGGGGGCGTGAAATCGACATTGAAACCACAACACAGAATTCTGGTTCAAATATGCAGACTGAACCCAGTTAATTGCCTAATAAAACAAGACCAATAGACACGTAATACTCACAATGTCTGGGATATAATACAAAATAGCTGATATATGAAATACCAAGAAAATCTCTATTTGCATGAAAAAGACAATGAATAGATGACAATGCTGAGATAACAGATTAGCTAATGATGTTAAAACAACTATTACAGAAATGCTCTAATAAATAAGAGAAAAACTCTTGAAATTAACAGAAGATTAAAATACTCAGAAAAGTAATAGAAGACAAAGAAGAATAACTGGAAATTTTGTAAATGAAAAATGCAATAATCAATATAAAAATTATTGAACTCAATAGCAAAATGGAGATGACAATTAGTCTGTGAACTTGAGAAATCAATAGAAACTGTCCTATTTAAACAATTGAAAGAAAAAAATTTAATTAACAGAGATCCAGACAATAAAAAAGAACTGTGTGTCATCAGAATACCTGAGGAAAGGAGAATAAATGCAGAAATTTGAAGAAATTGTGGCTGAAAACTTCAAAAATTTCATAAGACATAAACATACAGGTTCAAGAAATTTGTGAACCACAAACAGGTTAAATACAAAGAAATCCACATCTAAATGCATTATAACCAAAATTCTAAAAACTAAAGGTAAAGTCTTAAAAGCAGACAGAGAAAATCAACACAACCACTATAGAGGAGCAATAGTTCAAATTATGGCAGATTTGTCATTAGAAATCATGGAAGCCAAAAGGAATAGACACAGCACTTTTCAAATGCTGAAATAAAAGAACTATTAACCCAGAACTTTATATTCAGCAAAAATATCCACCAGGAATGGAATTCTTTGGGATTGTCTGAGTTTCCTGGACTTCCTGGAAGTCTATTTCCTTTGCCAGTTTGGGGAAGTTCTCCTTTATTATGTTTTTCAAATAAGTTTTCAGTTTCTTGCTCTTTCTCTTCTTCTTCTGTCCACTCCCACCCCCTCATGCACACACACCTGTGATTCTGATGTTGGAACATTTAAAGTTGTCCCAGTGTTCCTAAGCTTCTCCTCATTTTTTTTTAAATCTTGTTTCTTCATTCTGTTCTGGTTGACTGTTTATTTCTTCCTTCTGCTCCAAACTGTTGATCTGAGTCCAGTTTCCTTCCCTTCACTGTTGCTTCCTTGTATGTTTTTTTGAATTTTTATTAATTTTTAGAGTGAGGGGAAGGGAGGGAGAAAGAGAGGGAGAGAAACATCAATGTGTGGTTGCATCTCACATGGCCCTCACTGGGGACCTGGTCTGCAACTTGGGCATGTGCCCTGACTGGGAATTGGACTGGAAACCCTTTGATTCTCAGCCTGTGCTCAATCCACTGTGCTACACCAGCCAGGGCTCCCTGTATGTTTTCTTTATTTCACTTTGCATAGCCTACACTCTTTCCTCTATTTTGCAACCATACTCAACCATTTCCATGAGCAGCCTGATTACCAGTGCTTTGAACTCTGTATCTGATAGGTTGGCTATCTTTTCATCACTAGTTGTTTTTCTGGAGCTTTGATCTGTTCTTTCATTTGGGCCATAACTTTTGTCTTGACACACCTGTTAAATTGTGTGTCTTAGGTATTTGCCAGGGTAGGGCAACCCATGTCACTGGATTATGGTGCTGTATGTGGGGGAGCATTCAGAGAAGGAACAATGCCACTTGCTTGTCTTTGGTCTGGCATTTGATCTGGCACTTCCCCCACTACCCACAAGCAAATTGAGCCCTTCTGGTGCTGATTCCCAAGTGGATGGGCTTGTGTATGTTCTAGGACCCTGTGGGTCTCTCCAATGAATTCTCCCATGAGTCTGGCAGTTTCTCTTGCTGCTGCAACCCCCACAGGTTCTACAGCCAGAGGTTTTAAGGCTTTCTTTTCCCATGCTGAAACCCTGAGTTGTGCAATCTGTCTGGATCCTTAGTTGTTTCATCCCGGTTTATCCACACACAAATGTGGGTCCTCCAGCCACTGCCTTGCCTCATGTCCTCTCCTCCTTGGCTGCCCGTCTCCACCCCTCCTACCAGCCTGGATGAATTTTTCTTCTTTAACTCCTTGGTTGTCAGACTTGCATACAGTTCAATTTTCTGGCATTTCTGGTTGTTTTTTCATTTTTAAATTTGTTGTTGTCCTTTTTTGGTTGCACAAGGAGGCACAGTGTTTCTACCTACACCTCCAACTTGGCTGGTAACCTTTATTGTGTTTTCTGTCTGAATTTGCCTATTTTGGTACCTCACATAAGGGAATCACATTTGTCCTTTTGTATCTGGCTTATTCTACTCAGCATAAGGTGTTCAAATTTCACCCATGTTGTAACATGTATTTCAGAATTTCATTCCTTTTTATGCTCAAATAATATTTCATTATGTGGATATACCACATTTTGCTTATCTGTTAATCTGTTGATGAACACATGAGCTGTTTCCACATTTTAGCTAGTGTGAGTATGTTTCTATAAACATTGTATCTGTCTGAGTCTTTATGTTCAGTTCTTTTGGATATATACCTAGTTGTGGAATTGCTGGATCATATTGGTAACTCTATGGTTAATGTTCTGAAAAACTGCCAGACTCTTTTCTTCAATAGCTACATCATTTTACGGTCCCAAAAACTATTCACAAAGGTTCCAATTTCTACTCATTCTCTCCAGCATGTATTATTTCCCCAATTTTAATAATATCCATTCTAATGGGTGTGAATTGTTGTCTTATTGTGGTTTTATTTGCATTACCTAACTGACCAAAAAGTCTAATAAGAAAAACATCAGGCAAATTGCAGTTGAAGTATATTGTATAAAATACCAGACTGGTACTCCTCAAACCTGTAAAAGTCATGAATAATAAGGAAAGTCTGAAAAACTACCACAGGCAAGAGGAGACATGACCATGCAATGTGGTATCCTGGATGGGATCTTCAAACAGAAAAAAATACATTAGGTAGAAACTAAACAAGTCTGAATAAAGTATGGACTTTATTATAATGTATCAGTGTTGGTTCCTGAATTGTAAATGTGTGCCATACTAATAAGAAAACTGACAGGGGTGCATGGGGATTCTTTATTATCTTCTACTTTTTTATTTTGGTAAATCTAAACTTTTCTAAAGTAGAAAGACTATTTTTAATAAAATGTAAAAGATCTTACAGATGTTAAAAGGATAATAGAATGTTTTGAACAACTTTATCCTGATAAACTCAACTTTAAGAAAATGGGCAGGTACCTGGCAAGACACAAATTACTAAAACTGATTAAGAAGAATTAGAAAGTCTGAATAGCATTGTATTTATTAAGGAGTTTACAATTTTAAACTTTTTTACAGTGAGTAATCCAGGACTAAATGGCTTTGCTGTCAAATTCTATTAAACATTTAAGAAAAAGACACATTCTACACAAATTTTTAATATAATGTATAATGTATCATAACCAAGTTTATTTCATGAATGCAAGATAGATTCCACAAATAAAAGGGAGAAAACAATAGTTATATCAGTAGCTGCAGAAGACAAAACTGAATACCTATTTATGATATAAACTCTCAGCAAAGTAAGAATAAAAGAAAACATCCTCAGTCTAATAAAGGACCTCTACTAAGAGAAACTACAGATAACATCATACTGAGTGGTGTAAGATGATTGAGAACAAGGCAAGGATGCCAGTTTTTACCATTTATGGTTAGCACTGTGGTGGAGGTCCTAGGCAATGCAACAAGGCAAGAAAGAAGTAAAAAGCAAACAAATTTGAAAACAGGACATAGCTGTCTTTATTTGTAGAATATGATTGTGTACATAGAAAATCCTAAGAAATTTTCCTGAAAAACCTGATAAAACTTCTAGTTGCTTTTAAGAAGTCAAAGAACATGAAGCCAATATATAAAATCAATAGTATTTCTGACTACTAGCAACAAATCACTGTGAATTGCAAATGAGATTATAGCAGCATATAAATATGAATAATTTGGGATATATTTAACCAAATATGTATGACCTATATACTGAAGCTATAAAACATTGCTTAGATAAACTAAAAATCTACATAAAAGATACTATTTTCATAGAGTAGAAGAGTCAGTATGTTAAATCATTCCTTTCTCCTCAAATTAATTTTTAGATTTCATGTAACCTTAATCAAAATCTCAGCAGATCTGCTGGCAAAAACAACAAAAAAGTCCTGTTAATTTTCTTTCATCAGAGAATGTCTTTATTTTATTTCCATTCCTGGAAATAAAGGAAATAGACTTACAGAAAGTCCAGGAAACTCAGAGAATCCCAAAGAATTTGGACTCAAGGAAGCACACACCAAGGCACATCATAATTACATTAGCCAAGATGAAAGATAAGGAGAGAATGCTAAAGCAGCAAGAAAAAGAGACAGTTACCTACAAAGGAATTTTCATAAGACTACCAGCTGATTTCTCAAAAGAAACCTTATAGGCATGAAGGGGATGGAAAGAAGTATTCAAAGTCATGAAAGGCAAGGACCTATATCCAAGATTACTCCATCCAGCAAAGCTATCATTTAGAATGGGAGAGTACATAAAGTGCTTCCCAGATATGGTCAAGTTAAAGGATTTCATCACCAAACCCTTATTATATGAAATGTTAAAGGGATTTACCTAAGAAAAAGATAAAAAACTATGAAGAGTAAAATGACAACAAATACAACCATCAACAACTGAAACTAAAAAACAAAAGGAAAAACAAACTAAGCAAACAACTAGAACAGGCACAGAATCACAGAAATGGAGTTCACATGGAGGATTAGCAGGGAGGAAGAGAGGGGTGAGTGGGGGAAAAGGTACAGGGAATGAGAACCATAAATCATAGGTGCAAAATGGACAGGGAGAGGTTAAGAACAGTATAAGAAATGGAGGAGCCAAAGACCTTATATGTACAATCCATGGACATGAACTACGGGTGGAGGATGCTGGTGGGAGGGGCAGTACAGGGTGGAGGTAAATAAAGGGGAGAAAAAAATGGGACAACTGTAATGGCATAATCAATAAAATGTACTTTTAAATAAAAGTACACTTGAATAAAACGTACCTTTTAAATAAAAGGTTACCAGGGGTTTGGGGAAGAGGAATTGGAGACATTACTAAGTTGGTTAAGAGTTTCTGTATGGAATGATGAAAAAGTTCTGGAGATGGATAATGATGATTAGTGCTGCACAGCATTGTGAATGTATTCATTACCACTGAACTGTGCACTTAATCATTAAAACAGTAAAAGAAAAAAAGACAAGTAATGCCCTTTAATATTTTTTGTGTATTTTTTTCTTGTGTAAATTCTTTTAGTAAACTTCAGATTTCCGATTGATTCAAATTTAGTACCTCTAGTTCAGTTTTGTTCTTCCCTTATTTTCAACTTCCTTCCCTCCCTCCCTTTCTTCTTCTTTCCCTCCCTTCCTTTCCTTTCTTTACTATTTAGTGGTAACTTCAGTGATGGGATCCTCCCTATCCTGTTTATATTTATACATTACTTCCTCTAAGAATCTCACATCAGTATTATTAGGGTTAGGGAACTCTTACATGACAATGGTAGAATTAATCTGTTGGCTGTGCCACAATTGTATCATGGGTGTTTTTTTGTTTTGCTTTGTTTTTTGTTTCTGCAATAACCTCAAGGATCAGGATCCTTGTTTGTAGAAGTTTAGGAGCAGTAGCAGCAGCAAAGGCATTTTGTTGTGTGTGCACAGAACCTCAGATGCCACACAGTAACTGCTCTTTCTCGACATGAGCGTCCATATTGATAGGCCCATATATTGTAAAATCTCTCCACCGAGCAATCCACAAAGCAAGCATCAATGCCTGCTTAAAACACTCAGTCAATGGTCACAGATTAAGAGTCATTGTCCTGAGTCTAGCTTCAGTTATGGCTTATACTTGACACGTATTGAAGGTCCCCAACCCCTGAGCTGTGGACTGATACCAGTCCCTGGCCTGTTAGGAACAGGTTGGCACAGGCAGGAGGTGAGGGCAGGTGAGACACTGAAGCATCGCTTGTGGGAGCCCGCCAGGCCGCAGGGGACCAAGGACAGAGTCCTCCACTGTGAAAATGGTGGAGGAACTTAGTTTCTGGTCCCCGGAGCCGGCGGGTATCTTGACATTTTCCGGACCTTCTCGTTCTCAGCCTTGAAGGAAAGAACAAGATCTTGGCATATGCGTCATGTTCCAAGGAAATGATAGTAATGAGGACACCATTGTCCTCGGGCTAATGTTCCAAGGATATGAGAACATCCTGCCCTTTTGATAACTCTAGGGTGTGTAACATTGTTTCTAGTTCCTTGCGGTCTTGCTTTAAGCCACAGCAGTTTGTATATAAGACAGTTTTTCCTTGAATAAAGTTGCCATTTGCCAGCAGAGCATTTGGTCCTCTCCTTTCTTTTAAGTCCCTCGCCTCACCTCGTGACCACCCTTGCTGCGGCGGGCCGCGGCAATCGCTCACATTAATTACCACCTGAGCTCCACCCCGTCTGCCTCCCCCACTCCCTTCCCTTAGAAGGAAAAAATTGTCTTCCATGAAGCTGGTCCTTGGGGCCAAAATGGTTGGGGACCTCTGAATTCCCAGGGACTGAACATGTGAGGTTGAGGATCAGAGTACAGTTGTGGGGAAGAGTATTGCAATGATCCCAGAAGAATATGGCCCTAGTATCTTCTCACTGCTTTCCCCCCACACCCACTGTGACAATGCCCTTAAACACTCTCAACTCTGTCATGTTCCATTAGAGACAGTTCAGGTTAAGAAAAAGCAGATGGGAGTTTTTCACCCCACACCTACTGGGAATAGGCCACAGGCCATATTCTTCATTTGTACTGCTGTGTGATTTAAGCAAGTCACCTGCTTTTTTATCTTTCTAAAATGTTTTATAGATTTATTTGGAAGAGAAAAATGAAGAGAGATACACAAAGAGAAAGAAAGAAACATCAATTTTTGTTCCAATTATTTAGGCATTCAGTGGTTGACTCTGATATTATGCCTGTGCCCTGACAAAGGATTGAAGCTTGACTTTGGCATATAAAAACAATGCTCTAACTCAGGGGTCCCCAACCCCCTCCTGGGCTCACCCCCCATACTGGTCAGTGGCCTGTTAGGAACCTGGCTGCACAGCAGGCGGTGAATGGCTGGGGAGGGATCAAAGTTTCATCCTGCTCCCCATCAATCTCACATTACCTTCTGAGCTCAACCCCTTCCCCAACCCATCCACAGAAAAATTGTCTTCCACAAACCAATTCCTAGTGCCAAAAGGTTGGGGACTACTGCACATATGATTCAATCTGAGATACACAGTTCCAAATACACTTGACCTAGGGCCACTTAAGGAGAGTCCTGTTCCTAAATGCCAGTAATCAAAACTTCTAAGTCAGTGAAATCTTTAACAGAAGCCACAAAAACAAAGCAAATACAGGCAAAATCAGCATAGCTCCAAGAGCAAACTTGCCAGCAAGCAGAATCTCAAAGTACGTGCTCACCTGTAGGTAACTCAGTCAGTTGGCAAGCCAACGCAAAGAATTGCCAGTGGTGGTACTCACTGTCTAGACCTGCTGCATGCTGCACCAATTATTGAGGCTACCTCAGAGACAGAATGAACCCCAACCCAAAAGTCTGGTTGCTGAGACTGATAACCTTGCACAGCGCCCAAGAGGGTGTAAAAAGCTTGATTACTCACATACTGAGGCTTTTTGGGAGAGCAGAGACTTCCAAAACTGATCTAAAAATGGTGTGAGAAAGCAAGGAAGGATGGGAATAGGGCTTTTATCATGGTAAGGTTGTGGACTGGGGTGAGGATTCCCATTCACGGGTTAGGGTTTGCACAATTTGAACTTCCCCCTGGCAACAAAGGAAACACCTGGTCTTTCTTGTCAGCTTTTCCAGATGGGGACAGAAGGGAAAGACAAAAGTTGACTTAGAAGCCATCAGCAAACATTAGGAAAATGAAGTCATTTCATTACAATTAGTGTATTTATACTCTTCACATTTTTAGTGGTTATTGATATAATTGGATTAACATCATGTTTGGAACTTTTTTTGTTACATTTATTATGTTTCTTTTGTGCTCCCCCCCTTTTCTGTTTTTTTCTTCTGGTTTTGACATTTGATTCCATTGTAGCTCTTTTCACATATTATACTTTCTTTTTGAAATGAGTGATTGCTCTAGACTTTCCAATATAGATTTTTAACTTTCAAATAACACTATGTCAATTCACATTGTCTTTTTTAGAAATCTTTATTTCTCCACATTAGAAAGACAATTTTGATATAAAATTTTAGGTTTGTAGGTTTTCCTTAAAATACTTCACTCTCTTCTTGCTTTTATGGTTTCTGATAAAAAGACAGTTACAATTCTTACCCTTGTTCCTCTATAGGTTAAGTTTTCCTTCCCCTCTGGTTTCTTCCCTACAGTTTGTGTAGGTATAGTTTTGGGGAGTACTCACCCTCTTTGCTGTTCTGAGTTTGGTGTGGTGTAATTTTGGAAATTTCACAGACATTATTACTTCGAATGTTTCTTCTGCTTCATTCTCATTTGTCTTTTTGGTCTTAAAATATATATGGTATAGATTCTGAAATTGTTTCACAATTCTTGGATGGGTTTTTAAAAATTCTTCTTTGTTCTCTTTTTAAGTTTGGGACATTTTTATCAACCCACCCTCAGTCTCACTGATTCTTTCCTTGGCCATGTGTACTATACTGATGATTCCATCAAAGGCATTCCTTATTCCCCCTTTTTTTAGTGGTTTATTTACTTTTGGGCAGTGGAAGAAGGGGAAACATCATGTGGTTGCCTCTCACATGCTTTCTACTGGGGACCTGGATGGCAACCCAGGCATGTGCCCTAGACAGGGAATCAACCTGGTGACCTTTTGGTTTACAGGTTGGCTCTCAATCCAACCAGCTAAGGCCCTTATTCCAGTTATTTCTAACATTTCCTTCTATTTCTTAAGTTTTCATTTCTCCTATTGTACCCATCTTTCTTGCATGTTGCCCACTTTTTCCATTAGAGCCCTTAGCATATTAATCATAGTTGATTTAAATTCCTGGTAATTGCAATCTCTCCCCCATATGAATCGGATTCTGATGCTTGCTGTCTCTTCAAACATTGTTGTCTTTTAATATGCTTTGTATTTTTTTCTGTTGGAAACCAGGCATGCTGAACTTGGGTAAGGCTTTGATATGTAAGCTTATAGTTTCCATCAAATTTATAAAATTCTTCTCTATTTTCTGCTTCTTGCCTCCTTTGCCTTTCTGGAACTCTAATGATAAATTTAAAGTATTTGACAATGTTATGGAATTCATGTAACCTAAATTCTTTTATTATTTTTCAATCTCTTTTTTTGTCCGTACTTTATATTGTTTCTATCATGTCTTTAACTCATTACTTTTTTCTTCTATAGTGTCTAATCTATTGATCATATTCAATGAAATATTCTTTTTTTGAATATAGTGAAGGAACAGTTGATTAAGTAGGTCTATTTTGCTCATTTTTATGTATCTCTGTAGCCAGGGCAGTGATCTCTGGCTAAGCCATGAGAAATAAATTGATGAAATACAGTTACAGGTTAATTACTATTAGATATACCTAAAGTAGTAGGTCAAGATGCACCAGGATATGTGTTTAAACATGAACGTTTATAATGTACAGTTGGTGTCTGATTTCTGGTCCTCATCACAGCTATGTGACTAGTCCCTTTCAATAACTCAGAACTCCAAGATGTGTGAACTTTCGTGGGTGTAGACAGGTGTCTTTGCAGTTCACAGTTGAAAGTACATCTGTACAACTCTTGTAGAGATATGACTTGGAAACCTGCACATGACCTAACACTTGCTTATGCTTTTTTCCCTGTCCCTGCACTTTACCCTTTATTGTAATACAAATTGGGCATGAGTGTGACTTTGAGTCATGTGAGTCCTTCCAGCAAGTCACCAGACTATCTCAGGGACTTCCTGAAATGTGTATTGTATTTTTCTTTTCTAAAAAAAATCCTTAATCTATTTTTTTCATTGCTTTTAGAGAAAGGGAGAGTGAAAGAGAATGAGAGTGAAAATCTATTGGCTGTTTACACACACACCAACTAAGGATTGAACCCACAACCTGGATATGTGCCCTGACCTGAAATTAAAGTGGGATTCTTGGGTCTACAGAATGATGCTACAACCAAGCAAGCTACTTCTGCAAGGACTGTATTTTTCACCTCTACAAATTATTTTTGGTTCTTTTAAGTATTTTCCATTTTATTCATTATGTTCATGTTTCCCTGTAACAACCTTATGTTATTTCATTCTGGGTCTATTTCTTATTCACTGGTTTTTATTAGGGGTCTCACTTTCCTGCTTTTTAGCATGCCTAGTAATTTTTGATTGGGTATTAGACATTAAGCTCTCTACATTTTCAAGTGTTTTGTTGTCTTCTCTTAATACGTGCTGTGCTTACTTTTGTAGGCAGTGACTTCTGGATTATCTTAGTCCCATTAAATCCTATTTTTAAACTTTGTTAGGATGAGTGTACAGTAGACTTGCCTCCTGGGATAGTTCAACTCTACTGCTAAAGCATGGCTCCTCCTGGGGTCTCTACTTAATATCTCAAGGGGATTATTGAGGACATTCCTCTGCTGGTCAGTTAGATTTTTTTCCCTCACCTTCTAAGATCTGTGGCAACTGTTCAGTTTTTACTCCATCATTTTTCCCCCTGACTTTCTAGACTTTTACTCTGAGGATGTATGGCTTAGAATTCAACAGACTCAGGGGATCTTGCCGTAGATTTCTGGACCTCTTCTCTGCAGAGCTCCCACATGTCTCTCCACCACAATAAACTCCAATTTCTACCCCTATTTAGCAAGATCACTGGGCTCTGTTTGGATTCTCCCTTGTGTTTGTATACTTAAAATTACTCCCATGCAGAAAGTTCGGGGAAATTGTAGAGAATCACTTCATTTGTTTTCCTTCTCTCAGAAGTCACAATTCTGCACTGTCCACTGTTCCATGCCTGAACACAGTTCCACATTTCCTCCAGGTTACAGAGAAATGTTAAGTCTAGTACTTGTTATTCCAGCATGGGTGGAAGCATAAATTTCAATAAATATTTGATGATGTCTTACAATAAATTCTCACTAGGTCTCTTTGTCATTCCCTTCCTAGACACATAGGATGGTTCTACATTGGGAAATAAAACCACAATTTGAAAAATTGTACTGTTGCTCAAAAACCTATAAAGTGTACTAAAGCACATTACACAACAAATTACCAAAACTTGAGCTGTTTTAACAAAAACATTCAGACCTGTATGTTCCAAGAGAAGACTACCATAGCAGGAACTCAAGATGGTCTCACATATCCCAAATTCTAAAGATCACTGACACAATTCCAACAACTAGTTTACAAAGTCTGACCAATTTCTGCCTAGAGCCACTCACCTACCTCTGCCATATAACCACCCCTTGACTAACCCTACCCCTCACCCTCAATACTCTAAGGACACTTCTCTAATTCCTATCTGAGAAGAGACTGTCAAGGTATTGTTCTGCCTTGCTAAGTCAAATGGTTTCCTAAGCAATCTTTCATGAGCATTAACAACCACAGATGCTCCAAGAAAGTTCAGCAGGGACCCACCACAGCCAAAGCCCAAGACAACAGACTCAGAAGGTTCTCCACTAAGGACTCTTAAGCTCCTCTGCTTATGGTTTCCTTGTCTGCAACTGAAGGAAGTTCAGTGTTTAATCTGAGCTCCAATCCCTTTTTGTTGAAATTCAAAATCTGCAAATAGGTTATCTGCCCTAGGAAATAAAGTCCAAGACATTTTAAATTATCTGATGAAATTTGTATTAATTTTAATTTTCTATGAACATATTATCTATTATTGTGTAACAAATTATTCCAAAATGTAGCTTGAAAAATTAAGTATTTATTTTCTCAGTTTCTGATGATCAGAAATCTGAGAGTGGCCTGAGTAGTTCTGGCCCAGTCTCTCAAGAGATTGCAGGCAAGCTGTTGGCTAGGGGATGGCTTGCATGGGGAAATATCACTTCTGAGCTCATACACATGGATGCTGACAGACCTGTTTATTGGTGTTGGCTACAGACTTCAGCTCCTTACCATCTGGGCCTCTCCATGGGTTTCCTGACAGTCTTCATGATATGGCAGCTGCCTTCTCAGAGAGCAAGTGATCCAAGAGAGTACATGAGAGTGACCAAAACTTAAGTGTCAGTCCTTTGATGACCTAATTTTACAAGTGACAAACCATCACTTCTGCCATATTTTACTGGTCACACAGACCAACCTTGGTACATTATAAGAGGGGACTACATAAGGATATGACTACCCACAGCTGGAGAATCCAACTTGAGGCCCAACTAAAAGGCTGCCTATTATAGTGAAGTCTGCCAAAGCACCAATGAAAAAAACTTTTTAAATCCTCACCTGAGGATATGTTTATTGATTTGAGAGACAGACAGACAGACAGACATCAGAATGAAATATAAACACTGATTGGTTGCTTCCCATATGTGCCCTGACTGGAGATTAAACTAGCAACCTAGGTATATGCCATGATCAGGGATCAAACCCACAACCGTATGGCGTATGGGATGATGCTCCAACTAACTGAGCAACATGATCAGGACTGCCAAAGAACTGCTTCATCAATAGTCTCCTGTCTTCTAGTGGCTATACTGCTGTGTATAGTGGCTATACTGCTGTGTCTACAAAAGCTTTCCTTAAATAGGGCCCCTACTCATCATCATGGATGCCAAGCTACTCCACACTGATATGCTATATACTGGAAACTTAGTAAATGTATTCAGTTGTTGTAAATATGTGAAATGGGAGATACTGTCAGCATAAATGAAGAATTAGAAAAGTTAAACAATGATTTTTCTCATATATTTAGTAAATAATGGGACCAGGCTTTCACAAGTCTATTATTCTTCAAAGTCTAGAATCTTTCCACAATTTCCTTCTTCTTGTGAATGATTCCTAAGTCTAACCTAGCTCTTTTAGCTTGATCTCACATTAACCCCTTGCTCACCTCATACCTTCATATTTCATTCCCCACCATACTGCATGGATTTTGAGATCTGTGGGTTCTTAGTGTTAGTCCCACAGCTAAAACCCTTTTTGTCTCATCTCTATACCAGTCTTTTGAAACTTGTTGATAGGAAAATGGCGGCGGAGTAGGACGGAGCGACTGCAGTTCTCCTACACTTGGGGGAAAATCCTGGCAGATATACAGAAGAACAGCGCAATCAATTCCCCAACCAACAATTCCCCAGCATTTATGAAAATAAGAGACCAGAGATAGTGACGAACCAGACAGCTAGAGGTCCTTGGGGTCTCAGGGACGCAAGTAAGGATGGAGGCGGCCAGACCGGCGGCAGCCATTAGCCGGCGCGTAAAGACCTCGGAGCTGCGGCTGCCGCAGCGGTTGGAGCCCAGAGGCTTCCTTCCGTCTGTGCCCAGCGACAATGGCGTCTGCCACGGAGAACTCATCGGGAGCCCGGCAACCCTGAGAAAAGTCAAGGGCAGCGGCAGCGGTGGCGGCGGCGGCAGGACGGCAGCCATTGGCCGGCGCATAAAGACCTCGGAGCCTTGGCTGCCTCAGTGGTCGGGGCCCAGAGGCTTCCCCCTGCGCCCAGCGACAGGGGCGTCTGACACAGAGGACTCATCTGGACCCCAGCACCTGTGAGTAAAGACAAAAGCGGCAGTGGCAGGGCCGGCTGCCCTCGGGAGCCAGGCACCCCAGAGTAAGTCAAAAGCAGCAGCAGCGGGACCAGCAGCCATTGGCCGGCGCGTAAAGACCTCGGAGCTGCTGCTTCCGCAGCTTCCAGGGCCCAGAGGCTTCTGTCTAACCCAGCGTCAGGGCGTCTGCCACAGAGGACTCAGCGGGAGCCCAGCAACTCTGATCACACACACACAAAGAAAGGAGTAGGTGGAAGCAGAGAACATCAAGATACCTGCAGGAGACTGTACCACTGAAGTTCACAGGAATTCTACCACAGAAGTTCACACCATAAACCTAGGGAGTCAGAACAGATCAATTTAAGAAGCTGAAGCTAACAAGAAGAGTCTCATAAGCAATGGGAAGACAAAGAAACAATGCCCAAATGAAAGAAAAGGTGGAAGTCTCAGAAATAATGTTAGATGAAAGAGAGGCAAGTCAGCTCTCAGATATTGAATTCAAAGCACTAGTTATCAGGAAATTCAAAGAGCTCACAATGAGCTACCAGAAACTAGAGGGGAGCTACCAGAAACTAGAGGGGAGCTACCATGAGCTCTCCGCAAACTATATCAACATGAAAAAGGAAATAGAAACTATCACCAAAGGACAAGAGGAAATGAAGAATACAATTTCGGAACTGAAGAACACAGTAGAAGGAATGAAAAGCAGGATCGATGAGGCAGAAGATCGGATCAGTGAGTTGGAGGACACAGTAGAAAGAATCTCCCAGAAAGAGCAAGAAAGGGAAAAGAGGCTCAAAAAGAATGAAGATGGACTAAGAGAAATGCAAGATAATATGAAACGTAATAATATCCGAATAATAGGAATACCAGAAGGAGAAGAAGAAGAACAAGGGATAGAAAACCTATTTGAAAGAGTAATGATGGAAAATTTTCCTAATTTGATGAGAGAAAAAGTTACACGAATCCAGGAATCACAGAGAGTCCCATTCAAGAGGAACCCAAAGAGGCCCACTTCAAGACACATCATCATTAAAATGGCAAAATTTCAAGACAAAGAGAGAATCCTAAAGGCAGCAAGGGAGAAAAAGGAAGTAACATACAAGGGAGCCCCAATAAGGTTAGCTACTGACTTCTCAATGGAAACACTCCAAGCAAGAAGAGAATGGCAAGAAATATTTCAAGTAATGAGAACCAGAGGCCTACAACCAAGGCTACTTTACCCAGCAAGGCTCTCAATCAAGATAGAAGGCCAAATAAAGAGCTTCCAAGACAAAAGAAGTCTAAAAGAATATGCCTCCACCAAACCAGCTCTACAAGAAATACTAAAAGGGCTGCTTTAAGGAAAGGAAGGAAAAGAGAGAGACAGAGAGGAACTGTGGTACAAAAATGGCAATGAATAAGTCCCTATCAATAATAACCTTGAATGTAAATGGATTAAATGCTCCAATCAAAAGACATAGAATAGCTGAATGGATAAGAAAGCATGACCCACACATATGCTGCCTACAGGAGACCCACCTCAGGACAAAAGACCATCACAGACTAAAAGTGAAAGGCTGGAAACAAATTTTCCAAGCAAATGGACAAGAAAAAAAAGCCGGGGTAGCAATTCTAATATCAGACAAAATAGACTTCAAAAAAAGGGCCATAAAGAGAGACCCAGAAGGTCACTTCATATTGCTCAAGGGAAGAATCCAGCACGAAGACATTAACATCATAAATATATATGCACCCAACATAGGAGCACCCAAATATATAAGAAAAATCCTAGAAGACTTCAAGAAAGATATTGACAGCAACACAATTATAGTAGGGGATTTTAACACCCCACTGTCAAAAATGGACAGATCTTCCAAACAAAATATCAACAAAGATATAGCAGCATTAAATGAAACTCTAGAAGAAATGGACTTGACTGATATATATAGAGCGCTTCATCCCAAAGAAGCTAAATACACATTCTTTTCAAATGCACATGGAACATTTTCAAAGATAGACCACATGGTAGGACACAAAATGAACCTCAACAAATTCAAGAAAATTGAAATCATACCAAGCATTTTCTCTGACCACAAGGGACTGAAATTAGAAACCAACCCCACAGGAAAAAACCCCAAACATCCAAAATCATGGAGACTGAATGGTATGCTATTAAACAACGAATGGGTCAAGATTGAAATTAGGGAAGAAATCAAAAAGTTTCTGGAAACAAATGAAAATGAACTCACAACAACCCAAAACTTATGGGACACGGCCAAGGCAGTCCTGAGAGGGAAGTTCATAGCAATACAGGCTTACCTAAAGAAAATAGAAACATTTCAAACAAACAACCTAACCCGACGCCTGCAAGAACTCGAAGAACAACAACAAAGACAGCCCAGAGCAAGTACAAGGAAGGAAATAACCAAGATCAGAGCAGAATTAAATGACATAGAGACCAAAAGCACAATTATAAGGATCAATGAATCCAAGAGTTGGTTTTTTGAAAAGATAAACAAAATAGACAAGCCTTTAAGTAGGCTCATTAAGAAAAGAAGAGAGAGGACACAAATAAACACAATCAGAAATGAAAGAGGAGAGATTACAACTGATACCACAGAAATAGAAGGGATTGTAAGGAATTACTATGAAGAACTGTATGCCAAGAAATTTGAAAACCTAGGTGAAATGGACAAATTTCTAGAAAAATATAATCTTCCAAAACTCAATGAAGAAGAAGTAGAAAGCCTGAACAGACCAATAACAGCAAATGAAATTGAAGCAGTAATCAAAAAACTCCCATCACACAAAAGCCCCGGACCAGATGGTTTCACAGGAGAATTCTACAAAGCGTTTAAGGAAGAGCTAACCCCTATTCTTCACAGACTATTCCAAAAAATCCAAAATGATGGGAAACTCCCAAACTCTTTTTATGAAGCGAGCATTATCCTAATTCCAAAACCAGATAGAGACACAACAAAGAAAGAAAACTTTAGGCCAATATCACTGATGAACATAGATGCTAAAATCCTCAACAAAATATTGGCAAATCGCATCCAACAATACATCAAAAAGATCATACACCATGACCAAGTGGGATTCATCCCAGGGATGCAAGGATGGTTCAATATCCGCAAATCAGTAAATGTAATACACCACATAAACAAAAGCAAGGACAAAAACCACATGGTCATATCAATAGACGCGGAAAAAGCTTTTGATAAGGTACAACACCCATTTATGATAAAGGTACTCAGCAAAGTGGGAATAGAGGGAGCATTCCTCAATATAATAAAGGCCATATATGAAAGACCTACAGCCAACATCATACTGAATGGGCAAAAACTGAAAGCTTTTCCACTAAGATCAGGAACAAGACAAGGTTGTCCACTTTCACCACTTCTATTTAATATAGTATTGGAAGTTCTAGCCACAGCAATCAGACAAGAAAAGGAAATAAAAGGCATCCAAATCGGAAAGGAGGAAACAAAACTGTCACTGTTTGCAGATGACATGATAGTGTACATGGAAAATCCTATAGACTCTACCAAAAAACTGCTGGAACTAATAAATGAATTTGGCAAAACAGCGGGATACAAAGTCAATATCCAGAAATCAAAGGCATTTCTGTATACTAACAATGAATCAGCAGAAGCAGAAATCAAGAAAAAAATCCCATTCGATATAGCAAAAAGAAAAATAAAATATCTGGGAATAAATCTAACCAAGGAGGTTAAAGACCTGTATGCAGAAAATTACACAACACTGAAGACAGAAATCAAGGAAGACACAAACAAATGGAGACGTATACCGTGTTCATGGATTGGAAGAATTAACATCATCAAAATGTCCATACTACCCAAAGCAATTTACAGATTCAATGCAATACCTATTAAAGTACCAATGGCATATTTCACAGACATAGAACAAACACTTCAAAAATTTATATGGAACCATAAAAGACCCCGAATAGCAGCTGCAATGTTAAGAAAGAAGAACAAAGTAGGAGGGATCACAATACCTGATATCAAACTGTATTACAAGGCCACTGTAATCAAAACAGCCTGGTACTGGCATAAAAACAGGCACATAGACCAATGGAACAGAATAGAGAACCCAGAAATAAACCCAAATCTCTACAGTCAATTAATATTCGACAAAGGGGGCAGTATCATAAAATGGGGTAAAGATAGCCTCTTCAACAAATGGTGTTGGGAGAACTGGACAGCTACATGCAAAAAAATGAAACTCGAGCACCAACTTACATCATACACCAAAATAAATTCAAGGTGGATAAAAGACTTAAATATAAGCCATGACACCATTAAAGTCCTAGAGGAGAACATTGGCAGGAAAATCTCAGATATTTCACGCAGCAACATTTTTACTGATATGTCCCCTAGAGCAAGGACTATAAAGGAAAGAATAAACAAATGGGATCTCATCAAAATAAAAAGCTTCTGCGCAGCTAAAGAAAACAGCATTAAAATAAAAAGACAACCAACTGTATGGGAAAACATATTTGCCAATGATACCTCAGACAAAGGTTTAATCTCCAAAATATACAAAGAACTCACACGACTTCACTCTAAGAAGACAACTAACCCAATTAAAAAATGGGGAAAGGACTTGAACAGACACTTCTGCAAGGAGGACATACAGAGGATCCAGAGACACATGAAAAGATGCTCAATATCACTAGCTATCAGAGAGATGCAAATTAAAACTACAATGAGATACCACTTTACACCGGTGAGAATGGCTATCATAAACAAAGCAATAAACAACAAATGTTGGAGAGGGTGTGGGGAAAAGGGGACTCTGGTCCACTGTTGGTGGGATTGCAGACTGGTACAACCATTATGGAAAACAGTATGGAATTTTCTCAGAAAACTAAAATTGGACTTGCCTTTTGACCCAGCAATTCCACTGCTGGGATTGTATCCTAAGAACCCTAAAACACCAATCCCAAAGAACCTATGCACCCCAATGTTCATAGCAGCACAATTTACAATAGCCAAGAGTTGGAAGCAACCTAGGTGCCCGTCAGTAAATGAATGGATCAAAAAACTATGGTACATATACACAATGGAATTCTATGCTGCAGAAAGAAAGAAGGAGCTCGTACCTTTTGCAACAACATGGATGGAACTAGAAAGCATTATGCTGAGTGAAATAAGCCAGGTGTTGAAGGACAAATACCATATGATCTCACCTCTAACAGGAAGCTAAACAACAAAACAAACAAGCAAGCAAAATATAACCAAAGACACTGAAATAGAGAACAGGCTGACAGTGACCAGAGGGGAGAGGGGAGGGAATTTCAGGGGTATAAGGGAGGGATTTAGAGGAACCTATATAAAGGATACATGGACAACAACTGAGAAGGGTGGAAATGGGAGGGAGGGGGGAGGATGGGGGGTGGGATGGGATGGGAGTAATAGAGAGAAAACTGTACTTGAAAAATAATTAAATAAAAAAATTGAAAAAAATAATTTTAGAAAATATAATTAAAAAATTCAAAATCAAAAAAAAAAGAAACTTGTTGAGCTGGCATATGGCAAATTTCATAAATATTCAATATGTACTTGAAATGAGTATTTATGTTAAAGTCTTCTTCATAAGTTCATTCAACTGACCTTAATTGTGCTATCCAAATCTGTACCTTTACTGATATTTTTTCTTTTATCTAATAAATTGGTTAGGTATATTAAAATCTCTACTATAATGCAGGATGTTAATATTTCCCTGATCAATATGCATGTTGCGTTATTAGATACATATAAAATTTATCTTCCAGATAAAACAGATCTCTCACCATTATAAAAAGCCCACTTTTACTCCAGGAGAGGAGAAAAAAAAAGTGGAGAAAGAGATAAAGTTGGGGCGGGGGTGCAGGGAGTAGGGGAAAGGGAATGAGGGAGCCAGTTAACAGATTTATATCCAAGCCTTTTCTCCCCTTGCTAAGGATAAGTACCCTTTCCAATGATCTATGACTTGCAGAGTGGTTATAAATCCTTTGGGTGTCTGTAGATAGGCCTCCCATTGCAAGGGCCTTTTAGATGCTGACAGGTATATAAATTCAAATGGAATATCCTAATATCGTTTGTTCATTTACTGAACTTGGCTATAATTAGATTGCAGACTGAATCATTTTAGAGTTTTAAATACAACTCAAAAAATAAAGTATTGAAAACCTTTTATATTATCTTAAGATCAACATGAAAAAAAAAAAATACAAGCATTTCTCTCTGACCTAAGATACTCTGTTCGGTCTAGAGACACTAAGAGGAGAATGACTGACTCCAAGGTGGTCACCATCAGGAAACCAGGAGAGGGTGAAGCACGAGGCAGTGGGTAAAAATGTAATCAAAGGAGGAAACAGCTAACTAAACTACATTTAGTGTGTGTAAGTTTCTACTAATGCACCCCAGTCCTCTACAGCCTGTTACTTCAGGGCATTTCCACAGACACCACTCACCAGAGACCATGTGTGCTTTCCATACTCACACATTGGAAGATCACCATTTTATAGTTTTATAACAAACAATATTTTCATAGGAACAAAGCAAGGAAATTAAAAACCCTAGGAAACAGAAAAGTTAACTTAGATTAGTTATGTGATTAAACGGTCTTTCAAAGGAAAGCTCAGCTCTGACTTGGAAGAGCATTGGTCTTAGCTCACTTCATAAGGGGTTCTGAGTAAGACGTCAAGGAAGCAGTGTAACTGCCCCTCCCAGGTCAGCTGAGACAGTTGAGTATATATGCACTGCTGCCTGCCTCCTTGTCTACATTCTCATCTGTGTGCTATGATGAAAGCCCTGCAGTGGGCCCTGTGCATGAGAGCACATGATTCTAGTCATGTGAAGAAATGTGAATTGACAAGGGAGACTAGACAGCAGCAGGTCTAGCCTCAGCAGCCTTTCTGGGAGATGTCTAGTCCTGATGACTTTGTGATTTCCAAAGTGGTAAATACCTGTAAGAAAGGAAGAAAACAAATTTGTGTTTTGGCAACAATTATTTCAGTATTGCTTTAAGAAAACACATTCTGAATATTACATCTGTTCTCCTTTAACATATGCAAAATAATTACCAATACAAAAACTTTCTGACAATGTGCTTCATAATAGTTTTTCAAACTACACCAATTGAAATGAACTTTAAAAAACCTCTCATTTCTGTATGTACCTCACCACACGTGGGGTGAATTCCAATAGTGTCATCAAGTAGCTGCTTCGTGAGCCCACATTTCATTGCAGCTGCAAATCCCTGGGTAACTTCACCGGCATTTGGTCCAAGAAGATGAAATCCTATCACCCGATTCTTTAATACAGAATCAAAACAAAGGGAAGCCCAGTAGGTTAATGGTCTGGATAGGAATCTAGTCATTGCAAGTTCACAGTTCAAATTGACAATATCTACTACAGAAAAAGAACCAACATTGAACTCAGCAGAGAACATTACCATGAAACTGAGCCATTGTTAAAAATCTGTTAAATGAGTCAATAAATGCACGTCCAGAGTAACATGCACTCAAATTTACTGGAAATAAGCAAACTTTACTCACTGAATAAAAGAGCTCATTAGTATGTATGGTAGAAATTTCTGAATTATGTTGAGATAGTGCTAAACGACATACAAATCTGAATTAAAGTCCAACACTGGGATAATTCTAATGCAGCAGGTTTCACTGTCACTGCAGTGATTCTCAACCCAGGAAGCAAGTTGCCTGACTCCTAACAACTAAGGGAAGATCAAAAAGTAGAAGGTGAGGTGCCAAGTCCATGTGATGAGTAGATCACTGAGACAGAAAGAGATTCATGGCGAATTTCCAAAGTATAATGCATTTAGGCTATCATTTTGTCAGTGTATTTTCCATCATACTCTAGTCTTTGTTTTAATCTTCGATAGTAAGTATACAACAGATAGAGAGAAAGGGCAGCAGAGGTCTTGGGGCTGGCAGAAATCTTTGCCTCCTCACATTCTAGAAGAAAAACAATGGTTCAAAGCAGCAAACTCACACACATCTACTTGTGGATGCTCAAAATGGAGAGCTCTGGAAGCAGTGTTTCTCGAAGGGTAGTCATGGGCCACAGGGTCTCTGGATGAGAAATGAGTTCCCAGGGCCCCACAGAAGTAGACTGAATTGGGATCTCTAAGGTGGTACATTGTGCATACAGCAAACTGGGAAAGGCAGGCAGACCAGACAGTAAAAACATCTGATGAAAATCCCCATTTAAAAATGAAAATGAAGGCAGGTTCTGTGAGAGGGTAAACCTCATTCACAGTTTTTACCACATAGCTACAGTAAAATACATAGTAGTAGGATGGTCCTCTAGAAGCAGAAATTTGGACAGGAGTAAAAGAAAGTAATAAGCTTTATTGAGGACAGTGGGCAATTTTACGGAGAGAAACGGGGATCAAGGAGGCAGCCTCTGCGAGCAGAGGGAGTGGCAAGGGACAGAGATGGGGTTCAAAAAGAAGGTAAATAGACATGAAAATTCCACCTCAGGACTGATAGCCATAGTCAACAACTCTGTCAAGAGGTCAGAAATAATACGAAGGCTGATAATCTTGGTTTCAGAAGCAGCTCAACCAAACCCCACTCCCACACACTTTCAGAGGCCTCAGTGCATGCATAGTCTCAGCCTGCTCCCTTTGGGAAGGCGCCCACAACTTCATGAGAGTAACCTCAGATTACTCTGTACACTTATATAAATGTCAGATGTTGCTGTTCATATGTATCTAATCTGATGTTTTATCTCCCCAGATAAATTATAAACTCTTAAAAAGGGAGTAATTAACTGCTTACACTGCTTCCTACCCTCAGTGTTCTTTATAAAACTAGTCCTGAATAAACAGTGCTGTAAACTCTGATAATCAGGGTACCTGTTAACAGTTTCATGCTCACCTCAACAACAGGGAAGGCAGAGGCCTCCGACAATGGATTCTCCACCTCACTGATTCTTCTTTAATGAAAGGCTTCATTAGGAATTAGTTAATTAACTAGTTTTCACTTTGTGTAAGCATCTCCTTGTAAAGGCTTTTTCATATTCGCTTTACAAAATGCACATAAACATACAACTTACATTTTAATAGTTGAAGAATACAAATTTTCACAGGTGATCTAATTCTAAACTGCTGAGTTTGGTAGGTTGGAAGAGACAACTTCCAATGATTACTTTGAAAAGGTAATCCTCAGTTACAATCTATATCACTTGTTCAACCTCTGCAAACATATTAACTGGGTAATAATTTGAAGAATTTATGCCTTCCCTGAAAACTACCTTTAAAGGAATAATAAAAATCCAAATACTAGAATAAAAGCTACATTTTAAAATTACAGCATTTCAGCTTCCAATCATATCACATACATTGTCAAATTTATTGCAAATTATCTTTGCATAACAAGTACTGTTGTCTCTGCCAGCTACTGTCCATTCGAGAGGCCAGAACAAAGTATGATACACCTGGAAGACAAGAAGAGAAAGGGGCCAAGATTGGCATATAAGGAAATCACTCCTTGATATGATCTTTAGTTATATAAACACAATAATCTCTAAAATAGCCTTCAGAAGTTTAAAGTTCCATGAGTCCAACTTTATGTATCTGATTGGAGTGTCTGGGCCACAGCTCCTATAATGCAAGTTGCGCAAGCATGTTGACCTTTGGTTTGCTCTACTGTTAGTACAAAAAAATCTCTTGTTAACTAAATTGAGTTTTCAAATATTTATAGAATAATACTGTTCAAGACAATGCACTAGGCTGTGTGGGCTGAAAAGGTAAAGACTTAGATCCTGCCTTTGACAAATTCACAACCTGCCTACAAGATCATTTTCAAACCAAATCTAAGAAAAGCAGAAGAGATAAAACACTTCAACTCCATTAAATGATATTAAGAACATTACCTATGCTACTTGAAAGCCATCACTCCAGCACTCAAGTACATAGCTAAGGCTCTTCAATCTGGCTCACTCAAAAGACCCAGAGCAAAATATAACATGACCCCCATCCTGCTCATGACAGCTTCATTTTCCCAGTGCTGCTCCTCCTAATCTCTCCAAAAAGAAGGCAATGGATTAATGTTTGGTGACAGCATTAAAAAATATGTTCTAAACTACATATGGTCCCCAACTTACAATCGTTCAACTTACGATTTTCTGACTTTAGGATGGTGTGAAAGTGATATGCTTTCAGTAGAAATGGTACTTCAAATTTCCTGAGCTAGCAGTATATGATAAGACACTCTTTTTTAAAAAATTTATTTTTAGAAAAAGGGGCTGGGAAGGAGAAAGAGTGGGACAGAAACATCAATGTGTGGTTGCCTCTCATGTGTCCCTGGGGACCTGGGGACTGGGGACCTGGCCTGCAACCCAGGCATGTGCCCTGACTGGGAATCGAACCAGCGACCCTTGTTTCACAGGCCTGTGCTGAATCCACAGTGTTCTTTATAAAACTACACCAGCCAGGGCAGACACTCTTTTATGGCACTGGGAAGTGGCAGGAAGATGATTTTGCTCAACTGTACAGGCATACCTCATTTTATTGTGCTTCACAGAGTTGAATTTTTCCACTTGAAGGTTTGGGGCAAGCCTGTGTAAGCAAGTCTATTGGTGCCATTTCTCAATAGCATGTGCTTACTTTGTCATATTTTGAATATTCTTGCAATATTTCAAACTTTTCATTATTATTATATGTTATGATAATATGTGAATGGTGATTTTTTTTATATTTTTTTATTTAACTCTTGTTCAAGTACAGTTTTCTTTCTTGTATTCCCAGTCCTGCCCTCCCCCAGTGCTCCCCACTTCCCTCCCATCTCTGCCCCCCACCTTAGTTATTGTCCATGTGTCCTTTATATTTGTTCATGTGAGTCCATCCCCTTTTCCCCTGTGATTCTCTCCCCTCTCCCCTCTAGACCCTGTCAGCACGTTCTGTGTTTCAGTGTCTTTGGTTACAATTTGCTTGCTTGTTTGTTTTGTTGTTTAGATTCCTGTTAAAGGTGATATCATATGGTATTTGTCTTTCACTGCCTGGCTTATTTCGCTCAGCATAATGAATGGTGATCTTTTAAAATATTTTGTTTTTATTTTTAATACATTTTATTAATTATGCTATTACAGTTGTCCCGATTTTCCCACTTTGGCCCCCTCCACCCAACACCCGCCACTCCCTCTGGCAATAGCCCCCACTTAGTTCATGTCCATGGGTCATGCATAAAAGTTCTTTGGCTTCTCGATTTCCTACACTGTTCTTAACATCCCCCTGCCTATTCTGTTCCTACTTGTACTTAATCTCTGGACTTTTCCCCCAATCTCCCCCTTCTGCTTCCCAACTGGTAACCATCCACATGATCTCCATAATTACGATTCTGTTCTGATTGTTTGCTTTATTTGTTTTTTAGATTCAGTTGTTGATAGTTGTGAATTCATTGCCATTTTAATATTCATAGTTTTGATCTTCTTTTTCTTAAATAAGTCTCTTTAACGCTTCATACAATAAATGATGAACTTTAGCTTTATCTCGTCTGGGAAGCACTTTACCTGTTTTTGATTATAAATGATGGTAATCTACAGCTATACCACCCTGAATGCGCCTGATCTTGTCTGATTATAAATGATGGCTTTTCTGGATAGAGTAATCCAGGTTGTAGGTATTTGCTTTTCATTACTTTGAATACTTCTTGCCAGTCCCTTCTAGTCTGCAAAGCTTCTTTTGAGAAATCAACTGACGGTCTTAGGAGAATTCCTTTGTAGGTAACTGCTTTTCTCTTGCTGCTTTTAAGATTTTCTCTTTACTTTTAACCTTGGCATTTTCATAAATTTTTTTGAAAATTTATGTTTAGAGGGAAGGGAGGGAGAAAGAGAGGGAGAGAAACATCAATGTATGGTTGCCTCTCATGCACCTGCAACTGGGGAACTGGCTGACAACCCAGGCATGTGTCCTGACTGGGAATGAAACTGGCCACCCTCTGGTTTGCAGGCTGGCATCAATCCACTGAGCCACACCAGCTAGGGCTAACCTTTGGCATTTTAATTATGGTAAGTCTTGGTGTAGTCTTCTTTTGGCTGAACTTATTTGGAACTCTCTGTGCTTCCTGGATTTGTATGTCTATCTCCTTCACCAAATTAGGAAATTTTTCCTAATTTCCTAAGAACAAAATTATCTTGTTCTTTGTCTTCTACTTCTGGCGCCCCTATGGTTCAAATGTTGGTACATTTGAAGATGTCCCAGAGGCTCCTTACCCTATCCTCATTTTTTATATATTTTTTTGTCTTCTTGATGTTCTGTTTTTTTTCTTCCTTATGTTCCAAATCATTGTTCTGATTCTGTACTTCATCCACTCAACTGTCGATTCCCCATTAATTTTTATTTCCCTATCTTTTCTGATTGGATCATTTTTATGCTGTTGAAGTACCCAATGAGTTCCTTGACTATCCTTATAACTAGTGTTTTGAACTCTGCATCTGAGAGACTGCTTATCTCCATTTTGTTTATTTTTTTTCTGGAGTTTAATTCTGTCCTTTTATTTGGGTCACATTTCTTTGTCTCCTCATTTTGGCAGCCTCCCTGTGTTTGTTTCTATTTTTAGGGAGAGCTGCTTTGACTCCATCTTAGTAGTGTGGCCTAATGTAGAAAAGAGCACCTGTAAGCTGGATGGGGCAGAGCCTTAGGTCAGGGGTGTCAAACTCATTTTTACCAGGGGCCACATCAGCTTCACTGCTGTCTTCAATGGGCCGAATGTAATTTTAGGACTGTATAAACATAACTATTCCTTAACTAAGGGCAAGGAGCTCAGCGCTGCTGCTGGATAGAAACATGGTGCCTAGCCAGATAAAACAACATGGAGGGCCAGATTTGGCCCATGGGCATTGTGTTTGCCACCTGTGCCTTAGGTGATCACCAGGGCAGAGCATCCTGTGTGAACTAGGTTGATTGAGTCTCAGATATGGTGTTGCTACTCTGCGGCCATGTGGGGGAGGGTCTCAGAAAAGGAACAGTGGCCACTGCCTGGCCTCTAGTGTTTGTCCGGGAGGAAGCTATCCCTTGGCACTTGCCCTGATGCCAGACACTTCAGTTCCTCCCAGTATGCCACTGGTGCTCTTCATACTGCTGCCCTGGTGCAAGAGCCCAGAGGAAGTGAGTCTAAGTCTTAAGTCTGTTGTGGGCTCTTTAACAGGAGATGCCTGAGACTCCTGCAGTTTTTCCCACTGCCCAATCCCCACTGGATTTTACAGCCAGAAGTTATGGGAACTTATACTCCTGGAACTAGAGCCCTGGTTGTGTGGTCTAGTGTGGGTTGAGATCACTTGCACAGGAGATATGCCTCCCAATATTTACCCACCACACATGGGCGTGAGACTACACTATTCTGCATCTCTGTCCTTCTTACCCATTTGAATGAATGTGACTTCTTTAATTCCTTTGTTGTTGGACTTTCATACAGCTTGATTTTCTGACTGTTCTAATAGTTGTTTTGTAGTTTAATTGTAATTTTTGCTGTGGTTGTGCAAGGAGGTGAGTTGTGTTTACCTATGCCTATATCTTGACCAAAGTCCTAAACAGTGATTTTCAGTGTTACTCTTATTATTTTGGAGCACCATAAACCACACCCATATAAGATGGCAAATGTAATTGATAAATGTGTGTTCTCAATTTTCCACTAAGCAAGTGTTCCCCCATTCTCTCCCTCTTCTTAAGCTTCCCTATTCCCTAAGATACAAATGCTACTGATGATTCAATAGACTATAGTATAGTGTAACAATAACTTTTATATGCAGTGGGGAAGCAGATCATTTGTGTGACTCACTTTGCTGTGATACTCTCTTTATTTGGGTGGTCTGGAAAAAAACTTTCAGCATCTCTGAGGTGTACCTGTACTGTAAAATTTTGTTTGGGGTCAGGCCACCAGAGAGCATAACCTTATTTTGTCTCCTTTAGGAATTACTTTTTTTCCCTCTTGTTGATGCCCTTTTATTTTTTAAACCAGTGTCTATCAATAGAAATTAATTTTTCAATATACTGCACTTTGGCATTATGCCATGGGACTGCAGTTTTGAATCTAATAAGAAACGTTTCTGTAAATCCATTATTGTATTTAATGAGATATATTAAGCATATCATTCATCATATCTGAATGCCCCTTTTATAAAAATGTGAAGAAATACCTCCTAATTCTCCTTCTTCTAGTCATGAAGTAGGGAGCTTAGTGTTAAATTCATTTTTTTCATCTTAAGCCTGAAGTATTATAGACTTTATAGCATTAATTTTGTGAACCAACAAATTAACTTTTCCTCTAACTATCTTATTCTTTTTCTACCCTCATTCTCTTTTTACCTTGATTTCCTTACTTAAAAAATATTATATAGTCCTGGCTTGTGTTGTTCAGTGGATTGAGTGTGGGCTGGGAACCAAAGGGTCACCAGTTTGATTCCCAGTTGGGGCATATGCCTGGGTTGCAGGCCAGATCCCCAGAGGGGGGCACATGACAGGCAACAACACATTGATGTTTCTCTCCCTCTCTTTCTTTTCCCTTCCCCCTTCTATCTAAAAATGAATAAATAAAATCTTAAAAAAATATTATATCGGTATTTTTGAGTCTTCCTCCAATTTTTTATAATAGGAATTTTAAAAATACTAATACATTAAATTTTCAGTCTTGTCAAATGCAATAAAGAAAGAAAGAAAGAAAGTAGGTGAATTGATGTGCAGTGAACATTAGAATGAATACCTTAAAGAAATCCCACAAACTTGGGAAACTATTTTCCTATAAAAATATTCCTTTAAATAGGACCTGGCCTTCTACAGCCTTCTTGCCTCTGTATTTTAATTCTAATTAATTTCAAAAAGTTTTACAACTAAGTGTTAAATCTGTAATCATTACCATCAACTTTCCAGCACCCAAGTGAAAATTCACCATTGCAGAAAGGATGGCTCATAGTCACAAGGAGTTAATTATAAACACTGATCAGACAATGTCCTCTAAAATGTAAATGTTTCATTGAAAGCTACCAGCTAAAATAACATTATAAAGTTTTAGTCATATATTTTCCCAATACCAGAAATGTAAGTAAGAGTTTCAGTAACTCATTGGGCTTTTTACTTAGGGAATATCAGTGCTATGGTTTAAAGAAATTTCCAGTAATAAATTAAAATGTCATTTAAGGGAAAGAACTGAAATTTCAATTATCTTTTGCCTAATACCTCAAGTAGAAATAATCCTCTGGCTCTTTTCATTTCTCCCTATCTCTCCTATGTTGGGAGGATGTGCAGAAAAAATAATACTCACACCACCCACCAAATTGTAAGAAAATATTTATAAGGTTGTTGTGATTAAACAGAGTAGTGGTGAAAGGGAAGCTGAAATAAATGTGTGAAGGACATCTTTGTCAGAGTCTGAATGGCCCACAGCCCATGACAACTCTAGGAAATGCTCATCTTCCCCACCTAAAGCTCAGTGATGGTGTAGGTTCCCAGAGCCATGCTGACACTCCATGAGTCTGGCTACCATCATGCCAAATGGAAGTGGTTGGATAGCAGACCCAACAGACCAGTCAGAGGTCCTCTCCCATAATTTAAAATTGAGACTAAGAAACAGTAAGTTAATCCATTTCTCTTAAGACCAGAATAAACAGTAAACTTGGGAGTAAAACAAAGGCTGTATTTTGACTGCTATGTGCATTCCAGAGACAAAAAAAGTCTATCTGTAGGAACATAAGAATGAATTGCATGCACACACACACAGAAATACATAAGCCCCAAGCAAGTAAAAGGAAGAGGTGAGAAGATCTTCCAACTCTTAGTTCTTATCCCTTCCTAAGGCCCTGAAACATTCCTGTACTCCTAAAAGAACTTGTAATAACATGTGCTTCCTTGTGTAAGCTTACTCAAGTAGGTATTTGCTATTTGTAATTCAAAAGCCCTAATGCATACATTATACAACTCTCTTTCACCACGTGTTACTATTAGTTTACAAGAGAAATGGGGTTTAAATTACAGTTATACCTCAGTACTTATTGGCTTCAGAACTTGTCAAACTCTGTACTCACTGCATTTTGACAATGTCTCAGCACTCAGTGCTTGCTCAGGAATCACTGTGCTTGCTAGAACTTGTATGAGTCACAACATTGCCCCACAAGAGAAAATGCTTTATCATCTGCTTGATTTTGGCACTTGTCATGAGTTCTGGAATGAATTAACAACGAGTACCAAGATACCACTGTATTTAATTTCTAATTTTCCTAAAATAGGATGATTTCCTACAATATAACCATTACAATAACTTGCAAAACAACAAAATAAAAAGTGATTAAGAAGACAGTTGATTAAAAGAGTAAAATAAACCAAAAGTAAACTAAATACAGTCTTACTTCTAGATTCTCTTTTTTATATACTTCAATAGCTTTCTCTTCAGATAATCCACAGCAGCCATATTCCAGAGGAGTAAATACCGTAGTTGGAACATTTATATAATCACACTGAAAGATAAAGAAATTACATGCTTTTATTTTGTGACACTTTTTTTTACAACAAAAACTTCTATCACATACATTTACAAAAGGAAAATAAGTAAGTCCAGTTCAATGTAAATGATTCTGATATATCAACACTTCAGGGAATTGTAAATTATACTAAAGGAGATGGGATGAGCTCAACTCCAGGGCAGAGACCATACACTGGCCAGTGATGAATGAACAGGACTGGCTCTCCCAGAGCCCCAACCTCACACTTCTGATCTGAAAACCACTCAGTAGAGGAGAAGGTGGGTATAATCACCCACCCTTAAGGGCAACTAAAAATTTTTTTCCGTTCCCACAATTTCTGGGTCCTGCTTTCCATTACGTCCACTAGGTGATGGAGAATTATACTATTTCACTTGAAGCCTAGACCACTCTTGGCCATTTTATTTAATAGTGCCACTGACATGATAAGCAAAGAAACAGATTAATAGTGCAGGTCTGAGTGACTTCCCTGGACCACCAAGGGAAGATGGCATACACATGTGTCCTTGGAGGCTGAGACTGCATGAATCCCATGGTTATGATGGAACTTCTTCAGAGCCTTGATCTGACTGAGACACAGCATGAGTGGACAGCACAACCAGACTGCAGACTCCGAACCCTACACATGATCTTCCAGCAGCTCCCCTTGCCTCGCCAAGTTCAAGTGGCATCCTTGCCTGGAGGATAAAGTGTTTGTGACTGTGCGAAGCAGAGTTAGAACATGTTGGAGGAGGTGTCATTAAAACTGTGTATGTGGATAGAGAGTGGTGTGCAGGGAGAGAAAGAATGGAGGGTATAACCAGGGATGAAGGTCGCTGTGCCTGTGTATCCACGGCCCCTCGAGGTGTTACAATGCTTAGAGCACTGCATGTCACCCAAACCCCTGCCAATAGGTTACAGATTATTAGGTTAGAGATGACATCCCCAATGACAGGTAATCCATAAGCTGACCAGAAACCTATGCAGAGAAAAATGAGCTGCACCAAACTGTTTCTTTTGCAGGAAAATAAACTAGGAGCAAAGGAACAATCCCTTATGTGTAGCAGTGTGATAAAAAAAAAAAAACAGAGTTGTGGCCAAGTTAGGCTAACTGAAGGGCACCCTGTGAAGCCCACTTCAGTGTGCTAGGGCCCCAGAGCAGCTGTGACACCCAGACCCAGCCCTGCTTTAACTGCAGTGAGACCCAGTACTAGCACAGTCCTTGTTCTAAGTCACTGTGCGACTTGACTACTCATCCACATGGTCTTTATAAGAAACTTCCCCAACTTGCCTACTTTGAGTGATTTTCTATTTTACACAAAAGAAAAACTTCAAAACACCAGGTATATTGCACTAAAGAGGTGATTTGCATACAAATATGCATCAGCCTAGAGTCTTTAACTAAAATATGCTCAACTGAATTTCACATTTGCTAACTGCTAATCAAGAAACATTTGTGCTTATTCCAATATGGCTAGAGAAAAATCACATAACCAGGTGCCTAGTTTTCTGATTTCTCTTAAGCCATCAAATGCTCATCACTCTATTTAGTGACCAGCAGCTGATCCCATATCCCATGGCTCAACAGAGGCCTCTATCTCCTGTCTCATATCAACAGAGAAATCAACAGGCAATTCCTCAACTTTCTCCCTTTCATCTAAAATACTCTCTCCACATCTTACACTATTTTTTCCACTTGAACTGGACTTCATCTTTTTCTACCTGTAGCCTTCCTTTCAGTCCTAGACTTTTAATCACTCCCTTTTTACACACACACTCATCCACTTCTAATTTCTTTACCCCATGGCCACCATGACTAATTTCTTGAAAGCATTAGGAACTACTCTGCTCCCATATGCCTCAAAATGCTATTATTGCATTTGGGGCAGGATAATTCTTCTTTGTACATTTATCATTCCTGGCCCCACCCATTCATGCAAGCAGTACCACATCCCCAGCTACCCCTCATCCACCAACATCTCCACATATATACTAGGTCTTTGTTCACAACTTCACAAGGTAACTAGACTGATAAAATAAGCAGCATACAGCATCTCTTCTAAAGAATATGTACCCCAAACTTTTCACCTGAAACTAATCACACAAAAACAATCAGAGAAATTCAGAATGTGAGATATTCTACAAAAAAAGTAGACTGGATTCATTAAAAATCAAAGTCATGAAGGGACTTCCGCCAAGATGGAGGCATAGGTGGAAACACTGTGCCTTCTCCCACAACCAAGTTTGAATACAACAAAGGTTTGGAGAAACAAAGACACAACCAAAGGACAGAAAATTGAATTATACTGAAGTCCGACTACATCTAACCGTTCAACGGGGATGGTAAGAGGGGCGGAGCCAGCAGCGAGCAGGTTCGGGCAGGACAGGGCCCCCGACCCAGGCGCGCAGGCAGACGGGAACCAGTTGGGGTGCGGAGCAGACCGCGGACGCATATTCATGCACAGTGAGACAGACCACGCAGGCCCCAGGGGGTGAGGGCTGACGGCGGTGGCACACTCGCGTGCAGTGGAACGAAACGCGTGGGCCCGGTGACGGCAGCAACTGTGGCACCGGTGAGGGCCGTGGTGGCAGGCGGCGGACAGGACGCCAGAGTCCCTCTTAGACCCCGCCCCCACATACAGCGTCACAACCCAGCGACTTAGTTGCCCTGCAAGACCAGTGAGAGCCATTGTCCCTCTTTGACCCCGCCCCCACCTACAACGTCACAACCCAGCGACTGAGTTGCCCTGTTCTAGTGAACACTTTAGGGCTCTGATCCTGCTATGGAACAGGCACGAACAACCCGAAAGATGGCACAAGAAGAACTCAAAGTCCCAGAGCCAATAACTCTAAGCGACCGAGAAATTGCCAGCCTCTCAGAAGCACAATTCAGGACACTATTTATCAGGATGCTCACAGAACTGGTTGATTATAGTCACAAATTAGAGGAACAAAGTTACAAATTAGAGGAACGTGTGAGGGCTGGACTGATTGAAATGAAGGGAGATGCACAGGAAACCAATAGTGATGGAAAGGAAACGGGGACTCAAATCAATGGAATGGACCAGAAGGAAGAACAAAACATCCCACCAGAAAGGAATGAAGAAATGAGAATTCAAAAAAATGAGGAGAGGCTTAGGAACCTCCAGGACATCTTTAAACGTTCCAACATCCGAATTATAGGGGTACCAGAAGGGGGAAAGAAACAGCCACGAGTGGAAAACGTATTTGAACAAATAATAAAGGAGAACTTCCCCAGTCTGGCAAAGGAAATAGACTTCCAGGAAATCCAGGAAGCTCAGAGAGTGCCAAAGAAGTTGGACCCAAGAAGGAACACACCAAGGCACATCATAATTACATTAGCCAAGACCAAAATGAAGGAGAGAATCCTAGAAGCAGCAAGGGATAAGGGGACAGTCACCTACAAAGGAGTACCCATCAGACTGTCAGCGGATTTCTCAAAAGAGACCTTACAGGCAAGAAGGGGCTGGAAAGAAGTATTCCAAGTCATGAAATCCAAAGACCTACAGCCAAGATTGCTTTATCCAGCAAAACTTTCATTTAGAATGGAAGGACAGATAAAGTGCTTCTCAGATAAGGTCAAGTTCAAGGAGTTCATCATCACCAAGCCCTTATTATATGAAATGCTAAAGGGACTTATATAAGGAAAAGAAGATGAAAAATATTAACAGTGAAAGAACAGCAAACACACAGTTATTAACAACCACACCTAAAACAAAAGCAAACCAAGAAGACAGCTAGATCAGGAGTGGAACCATAGAAATGAAGAACACATGGAGGGTTAGAAACAGGGGGGTGGGAGGGGGAGAAGAGGGGAGAAGGCACAGAAAATAGCATAGATGGTAGGCAGAAAATAGATAGGGGGGAGGGCGAGAATAGTGGGGGAAATATAGAATCCAAAGAACTTGAGACACGTGGTTATAAACTAAGGGGGGGAGAATGGTGGGGGAGGGAGGGTGTGGGTGGAGGGGATTGAAGGGGGGGAATAGAACAACTGTAATGGTATAATCAATAAAATATATATTAAAAAATCAAAGTCATGAAAAGTAAAATAAGCAAGCAAATAGGTAAATCAAGGCAGAGGATTGCAAGATTACAAGATTACAAGTGACTTAGGAGTCAAAAGAGCCAGGTACTATTGAGCGCGGGCCTGCAAACCACACGATCGTGGTTTGATTCCCAGTCAGGGCACATGCCTGGGTTGCAGGCCAGTTCCCGGCAGGGGACACACCAGAGGCAACCATACATTGATATTTCTCTCCCTCTTTCCTTCCCATTCCCCTCTAAAGATAAATAAATAAAATCTAAAAAAAAAAGAGCCAGGTACTGTGTGAATCAAAACATGTGCATACATACTAATGAACAACTGAAGAAATGTAATATTACTGCATATTTGTTGAATTCTCAGCTACAGTAATGGAATTGTTATTATGTAGTTCAATATCCTTATTCCTAGGAGATACATGCTAAAGTATTTAGGAGCAAAACATCATTAATGTCTGCCACTTATTTCAAATAGCATGAAAAAATGTACATGCAGAGAGAGAGCAAAAATGGCAAAATGTTAATAACTGGAAAATATGAGTGAAAAGGGTAATATGGGTGATTGATACTATTCCTTCTGAGGTTTGCCATCTTTCTAAATGAAAAGTTTAAAAAGAAGATCTTAAATAGCTCCCAATGCCTAGATAGGGCCCTATTAATTCTTTACTGTGGCATCATAGATTTCTGATGATCTGGTGCCAAATCAATTTTCCAGCCTCATTTCCTATTGTACTCTTCTATCACCAATTGCTCTGCCTGCATACTCCTCAAAATTTGTTAAGTATCGTGGATGAGACAATTTTTCCTTTGTGTGCAACAGAACAGTTAGCATTCCTTACACCCACCCAGTAAAGACTGACTTAACCAGTCAATCTTTCACCTGCTAACACCTCCACACATTCACTGTGCTCCTGATGGAATAGAGCACGAACTCCCCCAGAGCTCTGGGCTTTTGAATGATCTACTTATCAAAAGAGCCCTTTGCTCCCTCAGTTTTAAATTACTCATTCTACAAAGTCCATCCCAAATCTTTGATCAAAGTCTATGAAGGGTGAAGGAGACTGTAGAACTCACCTGATTCACACCATCAGCGTTGCAGATGGCGAAACTGAAGTGAAGTGAAATGACATGACCGACTTCACACACTAACAGGCATTTAAGCCAGGGCCGGCATCCTAATCCCCTCCTACTCTGTGATAGTGCAACCAATAACCTAGGAGGCCCCTTCTTATCCCTTCAGTCAGAATTAACTACTCCTCTTCTTACTCATGACCCCCACCTACCTAGCAAGCTCCTTGGTGCTGGAACCATGTCAGTACTTTGTATATTATCCAGCAAAACATCTTGTACATGGCATATATTAAAAAATATTTTTGAAAACCAGTAGTAAATAAGTCACCTGCAAATGGCTTATTGGTGAAAAACCCTTTACTCGAAAAACAAACACACAAGCTTTATTTGAACTGGTTTTTTAAGTCATAATTTTATTTAGATATTATCTCAAAAACAACAGTAAGAAACTTACCTTTTCTACATGACCCCCGAAAAGTCTTCGAGCCAACAGCTTGCCTGCCTGTATGGCAACAGGAGTGAGCTCAAGTTTACCTTCCAGAATATCCCCAATAGCATAAATATACGGCACATTGGTCTGTTCCACATCGTTGACTGGAATCTTGCCACTCCTATTAGATTTTGAATGGGGAAAAATATATTATGATTAACTCTATACTGCTGGATGACTAATACTCTTCCAAGAGAACTAAATACAAAGAGATATGACCTTGCTCTAAGAATTCATGTACCTCAGGACATTAATTGTCTATTAAGACCAATGGCTTACAATAGCAAAAGTTTCTGTAGCTGCGGAAGAAAACACCTTGCTGGTTGATAAAACAAGGCTCATTTTTTGGATGTTGAGGATATTCTCTGGTTTCCCCCACAGCTTCACTTAAGAGCTTTGAAATCTTTCTCCTTGCTTGACCAAGGCCATAAAATTCAGTCTAAGTCAGATGTAGGTGAATACATTTCCTCAATTATTTTTTAAAATCATGCACGGGCTCTTTCAGGCACACAATAAAGAGTTACTTGTTAATGAAAAAATTGATATATTAACACAGAGCTGGGACTGTACTTAATATAAAATAAATTCAAAGCAGTAAAATTTTGTATCTTAGTAATTAAATAAGAATTTTAAGAGGTGATCTGTAGAAACATTGTGCTTTGTGCACCAACATGATCCCACATGTACATACTTCTCATTGATTTTGACACCAATCGTCTCCAAGCCTATTTTCCTTGTAGAGGAGTCACGACCAATTGCTAACAAAACCTATAAAGGGAGATGAAAAACACAAATTTACCAATATTAAAAATGAAAGCAGGAACATCACTATAGATCCTTCAGACAATAAAAGACTAATAACTATTATAAATGCCCCATGCCAATGAATTTGACAGCTTAGATGAAATAGATTCCTTATTTCTTTTGGTCAAAATGCATTTTAATTGAGGCATGAGTGATACACAACATATTAGTTTCAGGTATACAACATAATGATTCATTATTTGTATATATTGAAAATGATCATCACAAGTTTAGTTAGCATCTGTCACCACACAGTTATAAATTTTTTTCTTATGATGAGAACTTTTAAGATGTACTCTCTTAGCAAATTTCAAACATACAATACAGTATTATTAACTCTAGTCACCATGCTGTACATCACATCCCTGAAAAAGTCTCCTTGAAAGACACAATTTACCAAACTCATATATAAATCTGAATAATCCTATATTATGTGCTGAAATTATGTACCCCCCTACCAAATTCATGTTGAAGTCCTAACCATCAATAACTCAGAGAGTATTAGGAGTCAGGGCCTTTAAAGAGATAAGGTAAAATGAGGAGACTTCCAGCCAAAACGGAGGCCTAGGTAGACACATTGTGCCTCCTTGCACAACCAAAATTAAGGACAACAAAAATTTAGAAACAAAAAAACAACCAGAACTGACAGAAAACTGAACTGTACAGAAGTCCAACAATCATTCATCCAGACCGGTAAGAGGGGCAGAGTCCGCAGTAGGTGGAGAGGGGTTGTGGCAGGAAAAAGCGGTGGCTGACAGACCCCAGGCAAGGGAAGGGGAGGGGAGGCAATGAGCGGACCCAGTGAGGGACGCAAGGAGGCTGGCTGAACACCGTCACACATTTGTGCACAGATATAACAGGTGAAAACAGGGAGCAAGACAGACCACACAGCTCAGGGCCCCAGCGCTGAAAAATGAAGCCTAAAAGCATTGATTAAAAACATATGTGGGGGCTGAGGTGCCAGGAGAAACTCCCAGCCTCACAGGAGAGTTCATTGGAGAGACCCACAGGGTCCTAGAATTTACACAAGCCCACCTACATGGGAACCATCATCAGTTGGCCCTGATCTGCTTGTGGAAGCAGCAGAAGGGACTGAAATCCGACAGAGAGCAGAGCAAGTGCCATTGTTCCCTCTCTGACCCAGCCCCCACATACAGCATCACAATCCAGCAACTGGGTTGTCCCACCCTGGTGAGCACCTAAGGCTCTGCCCCTCACTACATAACAGGCTTGGACAAACCAAAACATTATGGCTCAAGAAGAATAGCTCGAAGCCCCAAAGCCAATACTTTTAAGTGACCAAGAGATAGCCAGCATTTCAGATGCACAGCTCAAAATACTGGTGATCAGGATGCTCACAGAGCTGGTTGATTCTGGTCTCAAATTAAATGAAAGAATGAAGGCTATGCTAAATGAAATAAAGGAAAATGCACAGGGAACCAACAGTGATGGGTAGAAAACTGGAACTCAAATCAATGGAGTGGACCAGAAGGAAGAAAGAAACAACCAAACAGAAAAGAAGGAAGAAACAAGAATTCAAAAAATGAGGAGAGGCTTAGGAACCTCCAGGACATCTTTAAACATTCCAACATCTGAATTATAGAGGTACCAGAAGGGGAAGAGGAACAGCCACGAATGGAAAACTTATTTGAACAAATAACAAAGGAGAATTTCCCCCAGTCTGGCAAAGGAAATATACTTCCAGGAAATCCAGGAAGCTCAGACAGTCCCAAAGAAGTTGGACCCAAAGAGGAACACACCAAGGCACATCATAATTACATTAGCCAAGACTAAAATGAAGGAGAGAATCCTAGAAGCAGCAAGAGATAAGGGGACAGTCACCTACAGAGGAAACCTACACCTACACCTATTATCAGACTGTCAGCAGATTTCTCGAAAGAGACTTTATAGGCAAGAAGGGGCTGGAAAAAAGTAATCCAAGTCATGAAAGGCAAGGACCTACATCCAAGATTGCTCTATCCAGCAAAGCTTTCATCTAGAATGGAAGGGCAGATAAAGTGCTTCCCAGATCAGACCAAGTTAAAGGAGTTCATCATCATCAAGCCCTTATTATATGAAATATTAAAGGGACTTATCTAAGAAAAAGAAGATAAGAAACATGAACAGTAAAAAGACAGCAAACTCACAAGTATTAACAACCACACCTAAAGCAAAAACAAAAACAAACTAAGCAAACAACTAGAACAGGAGCAGAACCACAGAAATGGAGATCACATGGAGGGTTAGCAACAGGGGAGTTTGAGGAGAGAGGGGGAAAAGGTACAGAGAATAAGTAGCATAGACTGTAGGTAAAAAATAGACAGGGGGAAGGCAAGAGTAGTGTGGGAAATGTAGAAACTAAAGAACTTATGACACATGGACATGAGCTAAAGGGGGGAATGTGGGTGGGAGGGGGTGTGCAGGGTGGAGGGGAATGAAGAGGGGGAATGAGACAACTGTAATAGTATAATCAATAAAATATATTTAAATAAATAAATAAATAAATAGACAAGTCATAGATGGGAAGATAATATTCATAATACCTAAATCTGAAGAAAGGAATATATCCAAATATATACTGAACTTCTGAAATTCAAGAATAAAACTTCAAATAACCCAACAGGCAATATGCCAAAGACTCAAACAGACACTTATTAAGGAAAAATATATAAATGACCATTAAAATGGAAAAATATGTTCCATGTTGTTAGTCATCAGGAAGATGCAACTTAAAACCATAGTAAAATACCACTACATCAGGGATGTCAAATTCATTTTCACCAGGGGCCACATCAGCCTCACAGTTGCCTTCAAAGGTCCAAATGTAATTTTAGGACTGTATAAATGTAACTACTCCTTAACTACAGGCAAGGAGCTCAGCACTGCCACTGGGTAGAAACAAAGTGCCTGGCCAGATAAAAGAAGGTGGAGGGCCAGACTCAGCCTAGTGGCCTTGGGTTTGATATCTGTGCATTACACATATTATAATGGCTGAAATGAAAAGCCAACAAACCCCAAATATTGGTGAGGACATGGAATGACCAAAACTCTCATGCATGGCTGGTGGAAATATAAAATAATATAATCATTTAGAAGGTATTTGACATTTTCTCAAAAAATTAAACATAGAAACTATCCTAGGACCAAGCAGTTTCAACCTTAGGTATTTATTTACCCATAAGAAATGAAAATATATATCCACAAAAGGCCTTATACCTGAAATTTTCATAGCAGTTTAAGTCACAATTAGCCCATGCTAGTAACAGCCTAAGTGTTCACGCACAGGAAAACGAATAAATTATGGTATACATACAACTGTATAGTCATACAATTTATACAATAAAGACTACTGATATACAAGACAACATAGATGAATCCTAAAAACATTACTCTGAATAAAAGAAGCCAGATATCAAGGAATACCTACCATATGGTTCCACTTCTCTGATGCTTAAATAGGCAAAATTAGTTCATAGTGACAGAATCAGAACAGGGTTGCTTGGGGTCAGGAAGTGAGAAAATACACAAGAGCTTACTAAAAATCACAGATGTGTTTTGTTACCTTCAAAGGAGTGTGGATTACATGAACATGTACATTTGTCAAACTGACTGAACTATACATCTAAGACCTGTGAATTTCACTACATATAAATTTTATCTCATTACAAAATTAAATAATTTACTAATTTAGATATTGTGAACAACTTTATACCAATATTTTTGGTAACTTAGATGAAATGCACTAATTCCTAGAAAAATATATTAATGTAAAATAACTCAAGAAAAAAATAGAAAGCCTTCAATGTCCTTTGACTGTCAGAAAAATGAATCAGTGGTGAAATACCATAGAAAATTCTTGACTCAGATGGTTGCAGCAGTGAATTCTATCAAATATACAAAGAATGTTCCAATACTACATTAATGCTCCCAGAGGAAAGAAAAGGAGGAAATACACTCCAAACTCCTTTCATTAGTTAGTGTAACCAAGCAAACTGGGTATCGACCATATGGTACCTTGATGCATGACTCAACAATTAGTGTTGAAGGAAGCAGGTTTTTATTTACAGGATTCCATCCTTAGGGGGCTGAGAGCACTCCTCCTCAGAGCCCTGTTCTCCCACAAGACTCAGAACTTCCCTCGCTCCCCACCAGGCTATAAGCCAAAATCATGCCAGGAGTTCCCACATTCTTATCTGTTCTTAAACCAGCTGTGCAAACAGGTCTTCATCCCCTCTGGAAGATGCTCTTATAGGTTTCAGAGTGGCCATCCTCTTGTAGAAGCTCTCTCTCCTTCAGGATCTGGGATATGTTGTTCTCAGCCTCCATGTAGTGGTTCAGGGAAATATGTCCCATGTTACAATGGATCATGGTGGAGTCCAGGGAGGCACATGTCCCAAGAGTGGCTTCTCCATATGTCTTTCAGAGAAGCAGAAGTCTGCAGCTCAGCATTCCTGATCACAGTTCATTCAGCTCCAAACATCTCCCACAAATCTGCGCTTGGCTAAGGAGGTCCTCACATAGCTCCATCAGCTCTCTCTTTACACCCTTTCCTCCTGCACAGCTTCTTCCTCCTCTTTCAGGCCTCATTTAAATGCTTGACCTGGAGCTCCTATATGACCTCATATCCGGCCCCTCTTATGATGTGCTACTTTTGCCAGTTCCCCTTTTTCTTTTACCTTCTTTCAGCTACCAAGTTTAGTCAGGGCAAGAGTTCCCTGTGACAGAGGGGCACCAGGGGTGGGCATCCACCTTCACTGGCTATATCACCAGTCAGAATAGGACCTTAAAGTCATGTATACCTTTTGCCCTGGGCGGCAGCACAACTTAATAGTTGTGCAACTATGCAAAGTACTTTAACTGCCTTATGTCCACTTCCCCCTTCCCCTAATCTAAGTTTATCAGGAATCTGCTATTTTTGGGGACCCCTACACTGCACCCCATTACATTACAATGAACTTGACATCAAAATCTGACAAGTTCAATCTGTGAAAGGAAATTATAAGCCAGTATGATTCATGAATATAATGTAAAAATTCTAAATAAACAAATTCAACAACATATAAATAGGACCTTTACCAAGTTAGGTTTATATCAGGAGTAAAAATTTGATTGAAGATTAGAAAAGCAATGTAATTCAACATATTTACAAATAAAGAAAAAAATTGATTATCATCAGCTACAAAAGGAACTGTTACAACTGAACTCACACACTCATGATTTTTAAAAAACAAAAAACCCCACATAACCAAAAACCCTTACCAAACACAAAAATAAAAACTCACTGTGTTATATACTCCTTCAATAGTTTCTGGTCCTTCAGTGGATTTAGCCACTACTTTCAGTTTTCCAGGTGAACCTTTCTCCAACTGTTGAACCTAGTAAGGATAAACAATGTAATGATTCTATCTAAAGGGAACTGAAAACTAATGGGTCCTAGGATGTTCATGTTCATGTGAATGTGTGTGTGTGTGTGTGTGTTCAGGTTTTTTGGACTAAACAGAGAGAGACAGAGAACAAAGGACTGTCACAAGATACATTTTGGAGGTAGAACTAAGTCAGTGGAGGTAGCATAAAAGAAAGAAGGGATGCTTACTAAGGCGTTGGTTTAGTAAATTGTGTGGACTGTGGTATCATTTAGTGACTACACAGGACAGAAAGATTAGCAGGGGATTATACATAGGCAGAAAATCAAGAGTTTCTTATTTGCCTTGTTAAATTTGAAATGCTTATGAGGAATTCAAGTGGAGATAACTAGTAGGCAGCTGTCCAAATGGGTGTGGAGTTCAGGAGAGATGCCTGAGCAGGATATATATATGCCATTAGCATTAAGATATCAAAATGTGGGCCTAAAGAAGACTGCCTAGGTATAAAGGGCAGAGAATGGAAAAGGGTGGAGGGACCAGGTGTTCTGATATTTACAAGTTGAGTATACATGGAACCACAGGCGGTGGGGCCAGAGAAGTACAGAAAGGACTGGGTTTCAAATGGAAAGAATGTAGATGCCAGAGGTCCAGTAAGATAGGATAGAGATGTAACCAATGGCTTTGACAACAGAACCTGACAGGCAGTTTCAAAGGAGTGGCAGGGAAGGAAGAAGCAGCTGAATGTCTGAGGCAGTGGGAAATGAGGTAAGAAATGAGAAATAACATGCATAGTTTTCTCCTAAAGGGAAAAAGAAAAATGGGGACCCAGTCAGAAAAGCAGAGAAGGGTGGAAGAGCTTAGTTGTTTAAAGACGAATGACACTGAAGGGCATGATAGAGCAGAAAGGAAGACCCTGAAGATGGGAAGTCCCTGAAAAAGTGGGAGAAGGCGAGGAACAGTGAGAGAAGAGGGAATCTTGCCTGAGAGGAGCAAGGACCCTGCCCTATCAGAGGAGGAGAAGACAGGGACAAATGGGGCCAGTTTTATAGACTTGGGGTAGGAACACTTTATCTTTAAGGTTTCCTACTGAGTAAAGACCAATTTACTCAATGAAATGAAGGAGGGGTAAAATAAAAGGCTAATTAAAGAGAGTAAAAAGTAAATAAAAGGAATTCCAAATATCATTCAGACTCACCATGACAGGTATAAATTTCCTTAAGAACTTAACACCATGTTGTTCCATGTAGGAACCCACTTTCTCTGCCATTTCTTGATCAAAGCCACGAAGAAGGATTGAACGCACCATAACTGTGACATCTAAGCCAACACCAGCAAGAAATCCTGCACATTCCAGAGCCACATAAGATGCACCAATTACTAATGTTTTGCCAGGGCAATAAGGCAGAGAAAAAAGGTCATCACTGAAAAATAAAAATAAGAAACAGAATACCTAGGCAATAAAAATAAAATGAGTTACTGCTTTCAATGGTCTTTTCTTGGCTGAATTACAATTTGGGGCTTGAATGAAGAAACACTAAAAGAAATGGCCTTCCGGAGTTTGTAATAGTTTCTCTGTGGAGGAAGAAGTATCCCTCAGTCTTTTAAAAATCAAATTAGTAAACTGCAAGCAAAGTTTTGTGTGTATGTTTTTTTATCCTCACCTCAAAAGGACATTTTTTTCATTGAAGGGGGGATGGGGGGGAGGGAGGGAGGGAGAGAGGAGGCAAGGGGTGGGGCAGAGAGAGAGAGAGAGAGAGAAGAAACATTGATGTGAGAGAGAAACAGAGTGGTTGCCTCCTATACATGCCCCATCTTGGAACTGAACCTGCAACCTACATATGTGCTCTGACCAGGAATCAAACCCACAACCTCTTGTTGCATGCGACAATGCTCTAACCAATCAAGCTACACGGGCCAGGGCGCAAGCAAAGTTTTTTTAAAAAACAGAATAGAAAATATCAGACTAACTTATATGTGATAAGAAGAAATATTATTTTGTTTTGGATGTGTGTGTGTTCACCTAAATAACAGCACAATGAAAAATATATTTCTTAATGTGTATCTGGTCAAAAAAAGCTTGCAAGTCATTTACTACATTATACATTGTTCTCTTTAGGAATGGCCAGCCATGATTCTCCTGATCAGCTGGTTCATTATATTAGACACTAAAACCAAAAGCCAATTGTATTTGCTTCTTCTCTTCAGCCTCCAGGAAGGTTAGAGTCAAATTCCCAGAGCAATTATCTAGAAACATAAAGCACATTTTTGTGCGTAAATTTGACCTTATTATTTGCCTAACTTTATTTACTCTTTGTTCCATTAAGCTAACTACATAGCTTCTTGCATTGTATATACCTTTATTTATCAATTTAAATCTTTGTGAAACAAGACAGGGAATACTTAAACATAATACAATTTACAGTTAAAATGGCCTATTTAATCTTACCTAGTAATACAGTATTCTTTATCTCCTTGGATTCCTAAATACCGTGGCCTTTCACCTGTTGCTACGACAAATTTTGCAGCAGTATAGTAAGTTTCCTGTCCTTTTCTATCAGTTGCCTTGAAAAAAGAAAAGTAAATTTCACTTTTCAACCAACACTACAAAGTACCAGTCACCATGATCAAACTAGTTACTCCCCTCTATGGACCTTCCCATCAACAGGAACAAACAGGCAAAATAATAATGCAGTGTGATAAGCATCATCATAGAAATATGTCTTCACAAAACATTAACCAAAAGACCATAGTGGGGGTGGTTTAAAGGTGGTGGCATTTCAAGTGGAGAGGAGAAAAGTGCAAAGATTTTAGAGAAATGGAAACCTAAAGAGAGAACAGTACATAAAAATGCAAACAGGCCTGAAAGCAGCTGGCATCTGGGGAACAGCAAGTGGTCAGAAGTGACAGGACAGGAGGCTGTGTGTCAGAGGTGAAGTCACACAGATTAATGCCAAAAGTAAAGATCCTTCTATGTCATCCTAAAAATTCAGGCTACGGAGCATCAGGAAAGGTTGTTCATTGTTTGTTTGTTTCCGGTTATATAAGTAAATAATAAATACATCCACATTTTAAAAGTTCAAAAAACAATTAAAGAATTTAAGCACAAAGGAGTGATTTCAGTGGGATGGAGGGAGGGCAACCTGGAGATAGGGACCTGTGACAGGCAAACAAGTCTAAGCTGTGAGGGTGAAGTGGGAAGAACCTGAAGTTTCTTACTGGAGAAACTGGAGAGATGCTGGTATCACTAAATGAGGAGGCATAGGAGAGACAGGGATGACTGGGAATGATCACTCATCCAACGAGCTATCCCAGATATATAACAGTTTGAGAACTAAAACTGACTGACTTGGATTTCTAGTATGTTTCATGTGAATGACGTAGGTCAAATTAGGCCAAATTATAGCTTTAAAGCTATAATTAGCCAAATTATAGCTTTAAATGGACCACCTCACACCTTTCTAGACAAGAAATGACTACAAAATATCTTCAAATTCTATCAAGATTATTGCACACTATGCTACAAAAGCAGAGTACAGAAATAAAATAGGTGCTTGAAGATAATTTGCCTGTCTTTCAAAACTCCAATTAAAGTTTTATGTTCATCAAAATGTTCTCATTTTCCTTGCATATTGATCTTATAATACATAAACATTATACATACAAATTTAGAAAATACACTAATCTGATGCTACTTTTACTAAAACTTTTATGAATAATATATATTGAAGTTCTACTAAAGGTTTCATTTTTTAAAAGAATTAACACTAGACTTCTGCCAAGATGGAGGCATAGGTGGAAACACTGTGCCTTCTCCCACAACCAAGTTTGAATACAACAAAGGTTTGGAGAACAAAGACACAGCCACAAAACAGAAAACTGAATTATACGGAAGTCCGACAACCACTAACCGTTCAACGGGACGGTAAGAGGGGTGGAGCCAGCAGCAGAGCAGGGTCCGGCAGGAAAGATCCTCAGACCTAGGCGCGCAAGGGGCCCGGACCCAGTCAGGGTGTGGGGCAGACTGACCGCAGTCCCACATTTGCACACAGTGAGACGGACCACGCAGGCCCCAGGGGGCGAGGGCTGACGGCTGTGGCACACTCATGTGCAGTGGGACAAAACGTGTGGACCCAGTGATGGTGGCAGCTGCCACACCTGTGGGGGCCTCAGCAGGACACGGCAGACGGGACACCATTGTTCCTCGTTGACCCCACCCCCATATACAACGTCACAACCCAGCGACTTAGTTGCCCTGAGCTAGTGAACACCTTAGGGCTCCGATCCTGCTACATAACAGGCACAAACAGCCCAAAAGATGGCGCAAGAACTCAAAGTCCCAGAGCCAATAACTCTCAGTGACTGAGAAATTGCCAGCCTCTCAGAAACACAATTCAAGACACTATTTATCAGGATGCTAACAGAACTGGTTGATTATAGTCACAAATTAGAGGAACATATGAAGGCTAAACTAATTGAAATGAAGGGAGATGTCCAGGAAACCAATAGCGATGGAAAGGAAACTGGGACTCAAATCAATGGAATGGACCAGAAGGAAGAACAAAACATCCAACCAGAAAGGAATGAAGAAATGAGAATTCAAAACAATGAGGAGAGGCTTAGGAACCTCCAGGATATCTTTAAATGTTCCAACATCCGGATTATAGGGGTACCAGAAGGGGGAAAGAAACAGCCACGAGTGGAAAACTTATTTGAACAAATAATAAAGGAGAACTTCCCCAGTCTGGCAAAGGAAATAGACTTCCAGGAAATCCAGGAAGCTCAGAGAGTCCCAAAGAAGTTGGACCCAAGAAGGAACACACCAAGGCACATCATAATTACATTAGCCAAGACTAAAATGAAGGAGAGAATCCTAGAAGCAGCAAGAGATAAGGGGACAGTCACCTACAAAGGAGTACCCATCAGACTGTCAGCGGATTTCTCAAAAGAGACCTTACAGGCAAGAAGGGGCTGGAAAGAAGTATTCCAAGTCATGAAATCCAAAGACCTACAGCCAAGATTGCTTTATCCAGCAAAACTTTCATTTAGAATGGAAGGACAGATAAAGTGCTTCTCAGATAAGGTCAAGTTCAAGGAGTTCATCATCACCAAGCCCTTATTATATGAAATGCTAAAGGGACTTATATAAGAAAAAGAAGATGAAAAATATGAACAGTGAAAGGACAGCAAACACACAGTTATTAACAACCACACCTAAAACAAAAGCAAACCAAGAGGACAGCTAGATCAGGAGTGGAACCATAGAAATGAAGAACACATGGAGGGTTAGCAACAGGGGGGTGGGAGGAGGAGAAGGGGGGAGAAGGTACAGAAAATAGCATAGAGGGTAGGTAGAAAATAGATAGGGGGAGGGCAAGAATGGTGGGGGAAATATAGAATCTAAGGAACTTGAGACACGTGGTTGTAAACTAAGGGGGGGAGAATGGTGGGGGAGGGAGTGTGCGGGTGGAGGGGAATGAAGGGGGGAATAGAACAACTGTAGTGGTATAATCAATAAAATATATTATTTTTAAAAAATTAAAAAATAAATAAATAAAATAAAAAAGAATTAACACTAAAATTTTGATTTTTTCACTGCTTAAACATTTTCTCTTTTAAAATGTCAATCAAAAGGTAACTTCAAAGAACTTTAAAGAGTTCTTTAAAAGGAAATTTCTTAAATTTAGCTAGACACATGGAATCCACAAACAATGGAGGAAATACTTGTGCATGCATGGTCAAATATGCACTAGCTATACCCCTTAACATGCGACATGGAATTTTAGTTCAAGGCAAGTACAAGTAGCAGTAAAGGAAAGAAGAGAAGACAAATCAACAAGATAAAATATTCAAACAGTACCTTTATCTTATGATGCTCAACAAATTCTCCATAGGAATTTACATAGGCTACAGACTTCTCCCTTAAAGACAGCCTGTAGCTCCAATTTAGAGAGCCAATGTGGTTCTGAATAGCTTCTGTCATGGTCTTCCAGTTGTGCTTCACTGAAAATAAATAACCAGGGTGAAATCATGAGCCACAGGGAGTGATTTTACTGTAAATGGTAAACTACATATAACCACACGTGAGCCACATAATATATTACTTTAAAAATCAAGAAATGAACAGAAAATAATTAGTAACTTAAACCTTTTTTATACTAGTCATGATTCATACTTCTTCCTCTATTACAAAACACATGCAAAAAAGCATAGTTAGAACTATGCAAAACATTTTCTCTTTTAGAAAAAGAAGAGAATTGGAAAAAAATCCATGAAGAAGAGAATGGGGAAAACTAGCTCTTCTATGGCCATGCATGCAAAGTTATGAGGCAGGAAGATCATCTCCACTCAAGAACACCCAAGAAGACACTTTCACATTCTGTGAGGGCCTGCTGCATGTGGCCTTCTGCATGTAAAGGAAAGCAAGCCTCAGGTCAGAGAGCACTGCACATTCGCCTCCCCAGACAGGCCCAGGCTATTCCCATTCGGTTCAACCAGTGGTGGTTTTATAATAGTGAATACCCTACATTGCTTTATAATAAATGTAGTTATTACACCCCACTGCACACTATTTGTATTGAAATGCTTACCCACTTCCTATTGAAGCTGGGTGGCAGTTGATGGGATCAGATTTCTTATCATCCCTGTATCTTCCAAGTGGAATTTACTTCTGGGCATTCACCTTACCTGCTGATGCTGGTTCTTAAAAGACATACTGTCTCCATGTGTCGCGATGTTTATAAGAGACAGAGGCCAGCCCAGTTCCCATCAAACTAAATAAGATTCCTGAAGACAAACCCAGCCAATAGAGTTCACCCTCTCATCATATTTGGAGATTCACCCCATCTAGTACTCTCAAGAAAGGCCCCACCACTCATCAGGAACATGGATACATTATGATGCAGGCAAGGAAATGAGGTCACAGTGCAGAGAGGCTTGGCTAATGTAACCGTTTATGACCCAGAACTTACATAACCCTTTCTAGGATGCCCATATATATAATGAAGTCAACTAAGATTTTGCAATCTGGAAGGTCATTCTGGTTACTACATTACCCAACCGCCATCCTATGATCCCTCAAGGTTATGACCCAGCAGCGCTGACCTTTTTCACAACAGCACATACCCTCTCTAAAATACCTCTGCCTCACTCCCCAAATAGTTGTAAAAGCTATTCTTCCAACCCTTAAAGAATCATTTATCCCAAGGACCTATGAAATTCACACTTCATATCCTTGTTTCTGGTTCTTGTTGTAAAGGACATTCTATATATTAGAGGTTCCCAATATGGCTGTACATCAGGAACCCTGGGAAACATGTTGAAATATACAGCTCCTAGGACCCACCTCAAACCTGTGCAATCAGGAACAGGACCTCAGAACCTGTAGTTAAAAAGGTCCTCTAGGAGAATTTAATATGGCAAGTCCATAGACTGGCATTTTGGAACCATTTGCTGTTCTGTTTTATTATTCTGTATTTTCCTGAAACAGTATCATGATTTTAAATACTGATGAAAAAAGTCATTTGCAAAGACTAACTATCCGCACTTTTCAATATGAACTTAGAAAAATCTGTCAAGTCCCCCCCTACAAAAAATTTTGAGATATTTCTTGGACTTAAATGAAATTTACAAATTAATTTTGAGATAGTGTCTTCAAAATATTGAGACATTCTCTCCAAAAAAAGCCAGTATATATTGTTTGCATATTCTTATATATTTTGTACCTCCCTAGATTATTTATTCATTCCAAGCTATTCTATTATTTTTGTTGCAATTTTCCATTACATAGTTAACATTACTGCTAATATGTTGTACATTCTTGATATATTGCATACAATTCATATTATAAATTTACAAAATCTTTTTCTTCCTTGTTTTCAAATATATATACATTTTTCATTTTCTATTCTTCCTTTTTGTGCATTGGCCAAAAGCACCAAAACAATGCAGGTATTAGTAGTGGAACTGTGCAGCTGTGTCTTAGTCTTGACTTTAATGCAAATGCCTCAAAATTTTCTCCATTAAGTACCTGCTTCTGATTTTCCTTCATTATATAAAGGAAGTATTCATTTCTTTGCTTATTTCACTTAATATTTTTTAAAAAGCAAGGATAGATGTAAGATTTTTATTAAGTGCTTTTGGAGCCGAAATCTAGGTCATCATGTGGATTTTATGTATTCCTACCATGATTTCCTAATGTTGATTCATTCTTGCATCCTCAGAATGAATCCTCATAAGGACAGTGCATTCTTTTAGTAGAGTGCTACAGAGGACTTGTCAATGCTTTTTCTAGAAGTCTGGCACCTCAATGGACTATAGCTTTCTATACTTACACTATTCTTCTGTATAATCAAGTCAGCCTCAAAAAATAAAAAAAATAAACCTTTTCAATTTTTCTAAGCCTTACACAGTTTAAATTAGAAAGAACCCCATAGGCAAGGGAAGTAAAGGCAAAAATAAATGAATGGGATATCAAACTACAAAAGCTTCTGCACAGGAAAAGAAACCAACAACAAAACAAAGAGGCAACAAACAGAAAGGGAGATGACATTTGCAAACAACAGCTCCAACAAAGGTTTAATATCTAAAATATATAAAGAACTCGACATGACTGAGGGGCCCATGGGTGGCAGGATGGCTCTAGAAGCAGGGGTCTAGCAAGGGCTAGGAGCAACCCCAGCCTGGCTATAGCCAGCATGGCCCCTACTCTGTTCTAGCTCTTCCACAAGAGGAACAGGTTGGGAACACCTGTCAGGATGTGCAGGACCCAGATTTCATGTTCAGGTTTCTTGGAAGCTAAAACTGGAGGTATGTGGTTACAGGACCCACTGGCCTCAATGTTATCTATCAAAGGACAAATGTGAATCCTAAGAGATTATGGTTACTTGTTGTAGACCACTCTGCCTGGTTCTAGGAATTGTATCTCCACCCCTTGTGGCTAAGAGTGAAGGACTACCTCTGGAATGTGAGAGCCACAGGTGACAAAGCTTGTCTCTGGTAGCAAATGCTGCTTCAGTTTCCTCTCCCTGCCCCCAAAGCTTGGTGGAAAGTCAATAAGGGGTAAGACCCCTCATGGGGGCTGGGGGGGCAACCTAAGCCAGACTCGATCACTTGGGAGGCCATCATGGAAGGACTCAGGGGGCTGCAACAAAGAGCAATGGACTCTCACCCCACCCCGCCCCTGGCTTTGACAAAGCCTGAGTCCCCATGTTCTCTGGGAGAAGTACTTCCTGGCTCTAATCTCCTTAAGCCTGAATACCTGTTGGGGAGGGGTTCAGCTCCTTGCCTTGCTAGAGCATGTCCTGGGGAAAAATCTGGCATCACAAAGATTTCCTGATAAACCTGTGAAATCTGCTCTGCTTAAGACTGCTTTCATTCATATGTTAAGGGTTCAAGCAGGAAACCCTAAAAACTCTCTTCCTGACTCAGACTAAGCCCTCAGATTTCTTTGAAATGTTATCTACTGTTTGATCCCTGCTGCCCTGTATTCCTGTGTATTACAACCCAATAAAAGTCCCTGGAAGAGGGGGCTCAACGCCTTTTTCCCATGAGAAACTGGCTACTGCTCACGGGCCTTTTTCCTCTGGGAAAATTGGCACTTCTTCTCCCCAAGCAGATCACATCATATCTCAGTCATGATTACTTTCATTCATGGTGGCTGGGGGAACATGCGAGGAAAGTCGCCCCCACAGTTACTACTGACCAGACTGAAGCAGGACCTAATCAAATGAAGCATGGTGGAAGATAGAATCATCCCCTTAGAACTGTTAATAAAGGGAGTCCTTAAAAATTGACAACGATGGTAAAATATATTGTGATACTACAGGCTTTGTTCATTTTTGGTTGCTGTACCTGTTGCTGGTAGAAAAAGTTTAAAATTGTCAGACTTGATGTAATATAAACCTGAATTCAAAGTAAAATTTAGTCGCCAAAATGCATTTGAAGAAGAGATTATGTATTTCAAAACAGCCTTCATACTTGTTGCAGTGCAGAAACCTGTTTATATATAGCTAGGCTAAATGTCAAATATCACCCATACTTGATAGGATAGTGGAGAACCCAGTTGTGCAGTGGTAGTAAGAAAAAAATAAGAATTTGTTAAATTTTGGAACAGGTAAAACTGTGAAATGATTGCTGCACTGGTTTAAAAAGTTTTGGTGCTAAAATTATTCACCCACTCCTGCTAATGCAGGACCCATTAGTAAATATAAGGTCCAGCACAAATAATACCCCTTTTTATTACAAAATCTTTTATTCCTAAATCATAAGCATGTAATTCTGTAACATAACTATCACACTGAAGCACACCATATGACATTTTAGGTGAAATGTTCAAATTGAAACTATAAATTATTACACCCATATTATCACCCTATCAACCACATTCAAGCAGGCGTTACTTCTACTGGACCCTATATTCAGTTACACATGTGAAACTGAAGTAGTAAATGTAAAGAAATTTAACTGACTTTAGAGGAAGAAAAATCTCAGTTGTGATCCTCTTGGGAAAGTGCTCAAATACAGTTTCCTAGGTTTTGGTCTTTTCCACTGGGAAATAATGTCTTGTCATCCTCATTTAATCACTTTTAGTATTTCTTTTTGGAAAATGAAAGTATAGCCTAGATAATACTACACTGAGCCATCCAGTAAATCAATAGTCAGTAGAAAATAGGTTTAGGAAGGATGTTAAAAAGGTGACCATTCTATAAGTTCTCTGTTCCTAAGCAAAGACTGACTTTGGAATATTCAAGTTGTCAAGAGTCTCACGTCATTCACGTGAAAAAACATTTTCATGTCTGTTTTTTAAAAATGAGAAGTCTACTATATAGTTGTATAGTACTCTACTACTTTTGAGTTGCCAAAGCACTGTCTCAATAGTTATCTTGTGTGGTATTTCACAACAACCTTGTGAGACAGAACAAGTAGCAGTACTGATAACTGCATGATTCTTTCTCTAGTGAGAAGAAGAATCATGTGTAAGCCCAATAACTGCAATACAATAAAGAAATGACTGCTTTAAAAATAAAATGTGTACAAGTGTGCACATGAGAAAATGAAAAATGGTTAATGTCACACAGCTAGTAAACCTGCAGATCTAATGAATCCACCTTTATTTTTAAACAATTTCATTGAGCTATAACTTACAATAAAACTGAGCCATTAAGTTATACATATACAGTTAAGTACCCACCACTCCAAGGAAGTTTTGGAACACCCTGCCTCACCAAAAAAAGTTCTCTCTTGCCCTTTTACAGTCAGTCCTTAACTCCTTCTTACCTACAGCAATCACTGATCTGCTTTTTGTCTAATGATGGAAATTTTGATTCTTCTACAGTTTCATATATATGTAATCATACTGGTAATAGTCTCTTGTGTTCTGGCCTATTTTAACTCAGAGTGATGATTTTGAGATTCATGTATGTTGTTGTATTTATTAGTGGTTCCTTACATTTTATTGTTGAGTAATATTCCATTGCATGGGTATACCATAATTTGTTTTTTCACCAGTTGGCAGAGATTTGGGTAATTTCCAGATTTGGGGTAGTTTCCAGATTTGGGGTACTTTAGGCTGTAATGAACAGTACTGCTATGAACCTTTATGCACAAATCTTTATATGGATATATGATTTTATTTCTCATGGGTGGATACCTAGCAGTGAGATTCCTTAGCCATAAGCTTAACTTTTTAAAAAATTGCTAAAATTCTCAAAAAAACAAATAAAATATATAAAGAACTCATAAAGTTAACACCAAAAAAACAATCCAACTGAAAAATGGGCAGAGAACCTGAACAGACACTTCTCTCAAAAAGACATACAAATGGTGAACATATATATGAGAAGAGGTTCAACCTTACTAGCTATCAGGGAGATAAAAATCAAAACTACCATGATATACCACGTCATTCTTGTTAGAACAGCAGTTATCAACAACACAACTGATAAAAAGTGTTAGAGAGATTGTGGAGAAAAGGGAACCCTCATTCACTGCTGGTGGAAATGTACACTGGTACAGCCACTATGGAAAACAGTATGGCAGTTCCTCAAAAAATTAAGAACTGAGTTATTATATAACCCAGCAAATTGTCTCTCGAAGATCTATCTGAAGAGCTTGAAAACATGTATTCACAAAGATATATGAACCCTCCCTGGCTGGTGAAGCTCAATGGATTGAGTGTAGGCTGTGAACCAAAGGGTCACTGGTTCAATTCCCAACCAGGACACATGCCTGGGTTGTAGGCCAGGTCCCCAGTAGGGGGTATATGAGAGGCAACCACACACTGGTATTTCTCTCCCTTTCTTTCTCCTTCCCTTCCTACCTCTCTCTAAAAATAAATTTAAAAAAAAGATATATGCACTATGTTTACTGCAGCATTATTCATAGTGTCCAAGACATGGAGACAACTGAATTGTTCTTGGATAGAAGATCTGATAAAGAAGATGTGGTACATATACACTATGGAATACTACTCAGCCATAAGAAAAACAAAATACTGCCATTGGTGATGACATCGATGGACCCAGAGAATATTATGCTAAGTGAAGTAAGTCGGTCAGAAAAAGCTAAGAACCATACATATGATTTCACTCATCTGTGAGGTATGAAACTGAAACTTACGGACACAGACGGCAGTGTGGTGGTTGCCAGAGGGAAAGGGGTAAAGTGAGGTGGTGGGGGGGGGCCTAATATATAATCATAAAGAATTTAAGAATAAATAAAACATGGATTCAAAAATTGAAAAAATATATAGAAAAAGAATTCCTTAAAGATTTGAGGAAATTTACCTATAATTCTATGCTATCTTGGGGAATGTGTTGTTCTTTTTTTTTATATTTATCTATCTTTAGAGGGGAAGGGAGGAAGAGAGGGAGAGAAATATCAATGTATGGTTGCTTCTTGTGGGTCCCCTGCCGGGAACTGGCCTGTAACCCAGGCATGTGCCCTGACTGGGAATTGAACCGCGATCCTTTGGTTCGCAGGCTCGCGTTCAATCCACTGAGCTACACCAGCTAGGGCAGGAATGTGTTGTTCTTAAACAATGTTTTCTTAGACAGTTCAAGCCAATTCTGGTCACTCATTTTTTTAAAATCCATTTAAGTCATTGTTCATTCATTTTTTAAAAATGTTTTTATTTACTTATTTTTAGAGAGAGAAGAAGGGAAGGAGAAAGAGTGGGAGAGAAACATCAATGTGTGGTTGCCTCTCATGTGTCCCCTAATGGGGACCTGGCCTACAACCCAGGCATGTGCCCTGACTGGGAATCAAACTGGTAATCCTTTGCTTCACAGGCCCACGCTCAATTCACTGAGCTACACCAGCCAGGGATGGTCAATCATGTTTTGCTAGAAGATACTCCTTTTTAAGGAGATATTTAAAATTTTAGACTTCCAGTCAAGATAGAGGAATAGCTACACATAGCTCACCTCCTCCCAAAACCACGGCAAAAGTTACAACTAAACTATAAAATAAATATCACCCAGAACTGTCCAAAAATTAAGTTACATGAAAGTCTGACAGAATTAAAAAAGTCATATTCATTCAGATGGAGAGGAAGGGTAGAGACAAGGAGACATGGAACAGTCTCATACACATGCATGGTGAATAAAAATCAGGAGGGATATCTTAGGAGTGAGGGATCCCAGCCCCACACCAAAGCACTCAGCTCACATTTCCAGTGCCTGGAAGATAAGTCCCCATAACTTCTGGCAGTAAAAATGAGTGGGGGTTGGGGTGGCAGAAGAAACTGCAGGATTTTCAGGCATATCCTTTTAAGGGGCCTGCAACAGTCATAGAAGTTACACAGACACACTCCCTCTGGGCTACAGCATCAGGGCATCAGCTTGAAGCATACCAGTGATATACAGGAAGAAAATGAGGTGTCTGGTATCAGGGCAAGTGCCAGGGAACAATACCTCCTGGAAAAAACTCCAGAGTCCAGGCAGCTGCCATTGTCCCTTTTTTGAGCCCTCTCCCACATAGCTATAAAGCAACTGCACCATATCTGAGACTTCATCACCTAGTTCACAAAGGATACCCCACCTTGGTGATTACTTAAGGCTCTGCCCCATCCAACTTACGGGTGCATTTTTCTACTACATTAGGCCACACCACCAAGACAGGGAGTCAAAGCAGCTTTACTTAACACACAGATATAAACACAGGAAGGTTGCCAAATGAGAAGACAGTGAAATATGGCAAAGAATGGAGTAAAAGAATAGAGCAAAACTCCAGAAAAAAACAAACAAACAAACAAAATGGAGATAAGTAATCTATCAGATGCAGAGTTCAAAACACTGGTTATTAGGATGCTCAAGGAATTTACTGGGTACTTTAACAGCATAAAAATGATCCTATAGAAATGAAGGATACACTGAGTGAAATAAAGAAAAATTAAGAGGAAATCAACAATGGAGTGGATGAAGCCTAGAATTAAATAAATGATTTGGAACATAAGAAAACATTCAATCAGAACAGCAAGAAGAAAAAAGAATTTTAAAAAAGAGGATAAGGTAAGGAGCCTCTGGGACAACGTCAAACATACCAACATTCAAATCACAGGGGTGTTGGAAGAAGAGAAAGACAAGAAATTGATAACTTATTTGAAAAAGTAATGAAAGAAAACTTTCCTAATTTGGTTAAGGAGACAGACACACACACTCAGGAAACACAAAAGTCCCAAACAACATGGATGCAAAGAGGACCACACCAAGACACATCACAATTAAAATCCCAAAGATTAAAGATAAGGTGAAAATCTTAAAAGCAGAAAGAGAAAAGCATATAGTTACCTACAAAAAGTTCCCATAAGACTGTTGGCTGATTTCTCAAAAGTAAGTTTGCAGCTAGAAGGGACTGCAAGAAGTATTCAAAGCAATGAAAAGCAAGGACCTACAACCTAGATTACTCTGTCTAGCAAAGCTACCAGTTACAATTGGAGGGCAGATAACGTGCTTCCCAGATAAGGTAAAACTAAAGGAGTTCATCAACACCAAGCCATTATTATATGAAATGTTAAAGGCACTTATTTAAGAAAAAGAAGGTCAAAACTATGAATATTAAAATGGTAATAAATTCACAATTATCAAGAATTGAATCTAAAAAACAAACTAAGCAAACAAGCACAACAGAAACAGAATCATAGATACGCAGCTCATTTGGATGGCTACTGTTTGGAAGGGGAAAGGGAAGAATGGGGGAAAAGGTGCAGGAATTTAGAAGTACAAACTGACAGATACGGAATAGGCAGCAGGATATTAAGAACCCTATAGGGGCTTCTGGTCAACTAGAGGCATAGATAGACATGCCTTGCCTCACTGCATAACCATGAGAAGGAACACACCTAACTTAAAAATAAAAAACACCCAGAACTGCCAGAAAGTCACCCAGAAAAACACTCAGAACTGTACTGAAGTCCAACAACCAAGGATTTAAACAAGCTATATTCACCCAGATGGTTAGGAGGGGTAGAGATGAGGAGTTGGGGTGGAGAAGATTTGGTGTGGCAGTGGTGATAGTGAAACAGACAGACCCACATTCGCATGTGGTGAATGAAAATCAGGGAGACACTTTGTGAGAAAGCAAGCCCAGCCCCAGGCAAGACTGCACAGCCCAGAGCTCCAGTGCCAGGAAAAAGAAAGCTTTATGAGCTATGTGTACCTATAACTTCTGGCTATAAACTCAGTGGGGGTTAGGGCAGAGGAAGAAACTGCCAGTTTCTCAGAAGAGCCCAGAATGTGTGCAAACCCACCCACCTTGGGAACCACAATCAGGACAGCAGCTGAGGGGGTGCCAGGCACACCAGGAAGTGGGTGAAATGACTGGAAACAGGGTGAGGGCCAGGGAAACCCCAGAAGTCAGTCAGCAGGGACACTATCCCCTCTTGAAATCCTCCCCCACACATGGAGCCATGGTTGCCCACTCTGGCTAATACCCAAGGATCTTCCCCATATGACTTCAAAGGTGTACTAAAACATAATCAAAGTGGCTCTACCTAGTGCATAGACACAGGGAGGTTGCCAAAATCAGGAGACAAAGAAATATGGCCCAAATGAAGGAACAGAATAGAAGTCTAGAAAAAGAATTAAGTGACATGGAGATGGCCAACCTATCATATGCAGAGTTCAAAACACTGGTAATCACGGTGCTTAAAGATCTCATTGTATATGGCAAAAGCATAAGGGAAGAAATGAGGGCTCTACTAAGAGAAATAAAGAAAAATCCACAGGAAACCAATACTGAAGGGAAGAAAGTATGGATTCAAACCAATGATTTGGTACATAAGGAAGAAATAAACCTTCAACCAGAACAAAATAAACAAGAATTCAAAAAAAAGGAAGGGGGCAGAGTTTAAGGAGACTCTGGGACATCTCCAAAAGGGCCAACATCTAAATCAAAGGGACACCAGAAGGAGAAGAGGAAGATCTAGAAATTGAAAACTTAAAAAAAATGGAAAAAATGCCCCCAGTCTGGCAAAGGAAATAGACGTACAAGTCCAGGAAGCTCAGAGAGTCCAAAACAAGTTGGACCCAAAGATGGCCACACAAAGACACATCATAATTAAAATGCCAAAAATTAAAGATAAGAAGAGAATCTTAAAAGCAGCAAGAGAAAATGAACAGTAACCTAAAAAGGAGTTTCCATAAGAATATCATCTGATTTCTCAAAAGAAATCTCGCAGGCAAGAAGTGGCTGGCAGGAAATATTCAAAGTCACTAAAGGCAAAGACCTACATCCCAGGTTACTCTACCCAGCAAAGCTATCATTTAGAATGGAAGGGCAGATAAAGTGCTTCCCAGATAAGGTCAAGTTAAAGGAGGTCATCATAACCAAGCCTGTCTATGAAATGTTAAAGGGGTTTATTTAGGAAAAAGAAGAAGATCAAAACTATGAACATTAAAATAACAATGAACACCACATCACCACCTGAATCTGAAAAACAAAAACAGACTTCCAGCTAAGGTGGAAGCTCAAATAGATACACTTTGCCTCCTTGCACAACCAAAAGAAGGACAACAAATTCAAAAACAAAAAATAACCAGAACTACCAGAAAACTGAACTGTGCAGAAATCCACCAACAAAAGAGTTAAAGAAGAAAGTCATCCAGACTGGTAGGAGGGGTGGAGAGGGCATGGGGCATGGCTGGAGGACCAGGATGGGCCAGGCAGCAGTTGGTGAAGAGGGTGGTCCCACATTTGTGTGCAAATAAACCAGGGGAACAACTCGGGAGTGAGACAGACTGCACAACCCAGGGCCCCAGCACAGAGAAATAAAGCCTCAAAACCTCTGACTGAAAAAACATGTGGGGGTTGAGGCATCAGGAGAAACTTGCAGCCTCACAGGTGAGTTCACTGGAGAAACCCACGAGGTCCTAGAACATGGACAAAACCAACCATTCAGGAATCAGCACAAGAAGAGCCAAATTTGCTTATGGGTAGCAGAGGAAGTGACCAAAGGCTAGCCAAGAGCTGAACAAGTGACATTGTTTCCCTCTGTGACTCCTCCCCCACATACAGCACCACAACACAGCAATATGGGTTGTCCTGCCCTGGCAAATACCTAAGGCTCTGTCCCTTAGAACATAACAGGTGCACCAAGACAAAAATATATGGCCCAGCTCTGGCTGGTGTAGATCAGTGGACTGAGCGTGGGCTTCCGAACCAAAGGATTGTGGTTTGATTCCCAGTCAGGGCACATGCCTGGGTTGAAGGCCAGTTCCCAGCAGGGGATGCAAGAGAGGCAACCATACATTGATATTTCTCTCCCTCTCTCCTTCCCTTCCCCTCTAAAGATAAGTAAATAAAATCTTTATATATCCCAAATGACAGAATAGATGCAGAGTTCAAAACATTTGTAATCAGGATGCTCACAGAAATAAGGATGAGTATGGTCACAAAATGGAGGAAAAACTGAAGAGAAATAAAGAAAAGAATACAGGGAACCAACGGTGAAGGGAAAGAAACCAGGACTTAAATCAATGATTTGGAGCAGAAGGAAGATATAAACATTCAACTAGAACAGAATGAAGAAACAAGAATTAAAAAAAAAAAATGAGGATAGGCTTAGGAACATCCAGGACAACTTTTAACATTCCAACATCTGAACCATAAGGATGCCAGAAGGAGATGAGGAAGAGCAAGAAAATGAAAACTTATTTGAAAACATAACAAAGGAGAACTTCCCCAATCTGGCAAAGGAAACTCAGAAAGTCCCAAAGAAGTTGGACCCAAGGAAGCACACACCAAGGCACATCATAATTACATTACCCAAGATGAAAGATAAGGAGAGAATCTTAAAAGCAGCAAGAGAAAAGGAGACAGTAACCTACAAAGGAGTTCCCATAAGACTGTTCGCTGATTTCTTAAAAGAGACCTTGCAGGCAAGAAGGGGCTGGAAAGAAGTATTGCAAGTCATAAAAGGCAAGGACCTACATCCAAGATTACTCTAAGCAAAGCTATTATTTAGAATGGAAGGGCAGATAAAGTGCTTTCTAGATAAGGTCAAGTTAAAGGAGTTCATCATCACCAAGCCCTAATTATATGAAATGTTAAAGAGACTTATCTAAGAAAAGGATGATGATCAAAAGTATTAACAGTAAAATGACAATGAACTCACAACTATCAACAACTGAATCTAAAAAAATATGATCTAAGCAAACAACTAGAACAGGAACAGATTCAGAGAAATGGAGATCACATAGAGAGTTATAGTGAGGAAGAGGGTGAAGAATGGGGGGAAAGGTACAGAGAATAAGAAGTGTAATTCATAGGTCAAAATAGACAGGGGAAGGTTCAGAATAGCAAAGGAAATGGAGAAGCCAAAGAACTCATATGTACAACCCATGGACATGAACTAAGGCAGGGAAATGATGTTGGGAAGGGGGTGTACAGGCTGGAGGGGAATAGAGGGGAGAAAAAATGGGACAATTGTAATAGCATAATCAATAAAATAGTATTAATTAAATAAATAAATGTGATTAAAATGCTGATGTGGGTTGACTAAAGTATAATCTTCCAATAAAAATAAAACTTGAGACATCCTCAAAAAAAGGAAGAAAAACTAAGCAAACAACTAGAACAGGAATAGAATCATAGAAATGGAAATCATTTGGAGGGTTATCAGCTGGGAGGGGGAAGGGGGAGAATGAGAGAAAAGGTATAGGGATTTAGAAGTAAAATTGGGTAGGTACAGAATAGATATATTAAATATTAATATATTTAATACAATATAGGGATATATTAAATACAATATAGGCAATGGAGAAGCCAAAGAACTTACATGCACAACATGTAAGAGGGGGGAATCATAGGACAGTAAGGGGAAACTGTGCAGAGGGCAGTATAAGAGGTAAAATTGGGACAAATGTAATAGCGTAATCAATATACTTAAAACTAAACAAAAAAGGAAAAGTACAGGAAATGGAGTACTGAAAGAACTTACATTCTAAGAGGGAGGATTGCCAGATATAGTGGGGGTGGTTCTGGGTGGAGGGGGACAATGGGAGAAAATTGGGACAACTATAATAGAATAATCAAAATCTATTAAAATTTAAAAATAAAATTCTTACCATTAATTTATATACTGTATTTTTCAAATATGTTATTTATTTTTAGAGGGTATGGGAAGGAGAAAGAGGGAGAGAAACATCAATGTGTAGTAGTCTCTCACGCACCCCCTACTGGGGACCTGGCCTGCAACCCAAGCATATGCCGTGACTAGGAATTGAACCAGGGATCCTTTGTTTCACAGGCTGGCACTCAATCCACTAAGCCACACCAGCCAGGGCTGTACACTATTATTTTTAATTTATCTTTAGTTATATGTCCTTTCTCAAATCTAGGTTTGTTCATTAGTATGAATTTTATCCCCTATTTTACTGAATATTCCAACTGACTACCCACTTTATTTGTAGTTTCAAATACAGTCTTTATCTCCCATTTTAGGGAGGGTGCTAAGTCATTAATTTCTAAGTTTTGTTTTCATTTTTGTTTTTGGTTTGTGATTTACTTATCTAATATTAACTGCCATTGCTTTGTTTTGCATTTCCCTGATATCTTTTTGAAAATTTATTGTTGACTTTCAGTAAGTTTTTATTTTTCAATTACAGGTGACATACAATATTATATTAGTTTTAGGTGTACAACCCAGTGGTTAGACATTATATAAATTACTAAATGATCACCTGAATTAATCTAATACTCATCTAGCACCGTACATAGTTATAACTTTTATTTGCTATACTCTGATCCATATACTTTACATCCCTGTTATTGTTCTTACTACAATTTACACTTCTTAATCCTTTCACCATTATCACCCAACACCGACCCCAGACCCAAGGTGGCAACTAATAAAATGTTTTCTGTATCAGTAAGTCTGTTTCAGTTTTGCTTGTTGGTTTGTTTTTTAGACTCCACATATAAGTGAAATCATCTGGAATTTATCTTTCTCTAACTCATTTCACTCAGCTAATACCTTTGAGGCCCATCCATGTTATAGATGGAAAGATTTCATTCTTTTTATAACTCAGCAATATTCCACGATGTATATGCATGACTTCTTTATACATTCATCTATTGATGGACACTTAACTGACTTCCACATATTGGCTACTGTAAATAATACTGCATTTGAATACAGTAAAAATACATATGAATGTATCTATCATTCCAATTTAGTGTTTTGGATTTCTTAAAATACCCAGAGTGGAATTGCTGGTGTCTTCTTTGTCTCTTTCTACATAGCTTTTCTTTTAAAGTCCATTTTGTGGGGTATAATTCTTGCTGCCCAAGACTGGTTTGTTTGTGTGTTTGTTTCCACTTTCATGAAACACCTTTTCATCCCTTTACTTTGTCTGTGTTTGTCTTTTAATCAAAAGTCTGTGTCTTATTGACAGCATTTGTAAGGGTGTTGTCATGTTATCTATTCAGTCTTCATATGTCTTGGAGTATTTAATCCATTTGCAGTTAAAGTAATTGTTGATAAATATTTATTGCTATTTTATTATTCATATTTTATCTTTACTTCTTCTTCTTAAAGAAGACCCTTTAACATTTCACGTGATCCAGGTTTGCTGGTGATGAACTCCTTTAGCTTTTTCTTGTCTGTGCAGCTTTTTATCTGTGCTTCAATTCTAAATGACAGCTTTGCTGTGTAGAGTAATCATGGTTTTAAGTCCTTGCTTTTCATCACTTTGAATATTTCTTGCCAATTTCTTCCGGCCTACAATTATTCCATTGAGAAATCTTATGACAGATTTATGGCAGCTCTCTCAAAGATAACTACTTTTTTCTTGCTGCTTTTAAGATTATTTGTCTTTAACCTTCAGCATTTTAATTATGATGTGCCTTGATGCGGGCTTCTTTGGGTTCCTTTTCTTTGGGATTCCCTGTGTTCCCTGGACTTGCATATCTCCTTCCTTCATCAAGTTAGGGAAGCTTTCCATCATTACTATTTTGCATAGGTTTTCAATTCATTGCTTTCTCTCTTCTCCTTCTGGTACTCCCATAAAGCAAAAATTGGTACATTTAAAGTTGTCCAAGAAACTCCTTAACTATCCTCACTTATTCTGGATTCTTTTTCTTTGTGCTACACTATTTGGGTATTTTCTGCTTCCTTATCTCCCAAATCTCTGATGTGATCCTCTTCTTCATCTACAATACTGGTGTTTTCATGTCATGTATTTTTCATTTCAGTTATTATATTCTTCACTTCTGACTAGTTCTTTTTTGTTTCCTACCTCTTTGTTGAAGTTCTCACTGAGTTCCACTACTCTTCCCATAAGTTTATTGACCATCCTTATAACTAGTGTTTTGAACTATGCATCTAGTAGATTGATTGTCTTCACTTTGTTTAGTTCTCCTTCTGAAGTTTTGTTCTGTTCTTTCATTTGGGACATGTTTGCCTCCTCATTTTGGCTGTCTCCCTATGTTCATTTCTATGTATTTGGTAGAGCTGCTGTCTCCTTGGCTTGGTAGAATGACATCATGTAGTAGGTGCCCCATGGGGGCCAAGTGGCACAGCATCCCCATCCACCTGACCTAGGCACTGCACATGCTCCCTTTGTGTGAGCTGTGCACCCACCTCTTGTAGCTGAGTCATGATTCTGCTGGCATCTCAGTGGGAGGGATTTACCCCTGCACCAGCTGGCTTCAAGGACCAGCTGCAAACACTGTGGAGGACCAGCTGTGCCAGAGTGGGACTTATTTCAGTGGGGCTGTGGTGCCTGCTGAGTCTCAGCATTGAGTGTGTACCTGGTGGAAGAGGTTGGGTGGTGCTTCAAAATGGTCTGAAGCTGTCCACTGGTGTGCTGGCTCTGTGGCCTCCCAGGAGGTACAGGCCAAGATGACCCTCCACTGCACCCTGCCTGTGGCCAACTGGCCTGAGGCCTACCTGCAGATGGCTACTACTTGTGCTGGGCTTGGAAGTGCCCAGGAGAGGCCAAGTTGTGAAATGAGGCCTGCTGCTAGTGCCTGGCCTGGGGGCACTTGGCGAGAGATACATGGCACATTGAGGTCAGATGCCATGTTTATTTTAGGGAAGTCTGAAGCATGAACCAAGACAGACCATTTGTATGGAAAAGCCACTGGAAATGGCTTGGGTTAGGCTCCAAAACTGGATGGGGTGGGGTCTCAGAGAATCACCAGGGCAGGATAAACAGTGTTAGCCAGGTTGATGGAAACTTAGATATGGCACCCTCTGGTGGCTCAGTGAAGGCAGGGCCTAGAAAAGGAACAATGGCCTCTGCCAGCACTTCTGTCTGGGAGAAAGTTGCCCCTGCAGCTCTTGCCCCCATGTCAAGATTACTCCTTGTATGTCCCTGGTGCCCCAGCACTGGAACTCAGAGTGAGCAAGTCCGAGGAAGTCGGGGTACAGGCCCTTTAGGAGGTACTTGGGACTCCAGCAGGCCTCCTTACCGAATGATAGTTGTTCTGTAGCTTAGTTATAATCTTGATGTGGTTGTGGGAGGATCTGAGCACCACATTTACCTAGCCACCATCTTGACAAGAACCCCTGATCTCTTTTCTCACCTATTAAAAATTTTCCTATCTATTTAAAAATTCTTACATTTTCAACAATTATCTTTTGGCTTTAGATGCGTGTCTTGTAAACAGCATGTTAATGAATTTCGCTCTTTACTTAACCTGAAAACCTGACCTATTCAGCTTTATTCTAATATGTAAAAGATGGCTCCTATGTTGGGCCTCTTCTGCTGTTGTTTTGTCTAAACTAAGTTTCATGCTGTTTCTTTATACATTCTCCCCTTCAAAAATTTCTTTTACTTTAAAGTCCTACATTTAATTTCTAATCTGGAGATTATGCATACATTTTAAATCACTGTAACATACCAAATTTTGACCTGTAATGTGCTCCCTTGTATAATGCATGCCCAAGTTTTTGGCTCAAACTTTCAGGAAAAAAGTCTTTCATTATAGTTTTTTAATTCAACTATTTATTTATTTATTGATATTTAGAAACAAAACTGATTATTGTATTCTAGGGTACCTTTTTGCATACTGATGTCATTATTGGTTTCTAGAGTTACATTTTTAATGCATAAGCATAAATAAAAGAATAAAAAATTTATATAGATATGGAGTTAGTACTACACATGTATAATGCGCATGCTTATTTCTCCCTCAAAAATTTGGGCAAAAACGTGCATCATACATGGCAAAACACAGTATATTTTTAATCAACATCAAGAATAAAAGTATCTACATCATTAACCTGAATGAGATTTCAGCAAGTCTTTACTTTCCATTCTCTTGCCTCTTATATTCTGTTAACTTCTCATGGCCATACATAGAGCCTATGACTAAAAATTGCTAGGCCCCAAATTCCATGTAATGGCCACCTAGGTATATGTTCATATAGCTACTAGTGCTGGTCCTGGGGTCACTTAGCAAGAGGTATGGGGCACTCTGAGGCCAGATGCTGCTAGTTTGGGGTTTGTGATCCATTGAGAAATTTAGGGTATGTGCTCGGCATGAGCCAAGGCAAGTTGTTTGTACAGAAAAGCCACTCGAAATGGTGCAAGTGNGGAGGAGAAGGGGGGAGAAGATACAGAAAATAGCATAGAGGGTAGGTAGAAAATAGATAGGGGGGAGGGCAAGAATAGTGGGGGAAATATAGAATCTAAAGAACTTGAGACACGTGGTTGTAAACTAAGGGGGGGAGAATGGTGGGGGAGGGAGGGTGCTGGTGGAGGGGAATGAAGGGGGGAATAGAACAACTGTAATGGTATAATCAGTTAAAAATATATTTTTTAAAAAGAATGAAAATATCTACAACATCAACACCAAAATGATTTCAGCTTGCCTTTACTTCCTTTTTTCTGTTTCTCGGATTCTGTTGACTTCCTTTGGCCATACATAAGAGTCTATGATTAAAAACTGCTAAGCCCAAATTCCATGTGATGGCTAGCTAGGTGTATCTTAGTATAGCACCTCAAAATTAACTTGCATTTTATATATGGGGAACTCTTAGGAATCTAAGATTTTACTGCCTCAGAAATTAGAAAGTATTTAGAAATATTAAGTACTTAGAAGAGTTCAAGAGTGTCAACTCACCACTGAGAGGATGCAAAGTGGATGCAAACCCTGCTCTCTCCTCTCTAAAAGTACAGGGCCCCAACAGTGTGAGGCAGTGGGCATATGAAAGGCTGCTGCATCAAGAAGTCATCAGTCACTGGGGATACCTGCTGTCTGGTATCATGTGCACATTCCCTTGCCTAGCTGTCACCTCCGTCACTGGCCACGTGTGCAGTTCCATTCTTCATGGCCCCTTTCCCCTCCAAGAAAACATACCATGTTTTCTCTCCACTCAGACTAGATTATTATGAAAAGAGGGTATGAACACTTTTCATTTTTTAAATATATTTTATTGATTATGCTATTACAGCTGTCCCATTTTCCCCCCTTCATTCCTCTCCATCCTGCACTCCCTCTCACCCACATTCCCCCCTTTAGCTTATGTCCATGTGTCATATATATAAGTTCTTTGGCTTCTACATTTCCCATACTATTCTTACCCTCCCACTGTCTATTTTTTGCCTACCATCTATGCTACTTATTCTCTGTACCTTCCTCCCTTCCCCTCCCACTCCCCTCTTCATAACCTTCCATGTGATCTCCATTTCTGTAGTTCTGTCCCTGTTCTAGTTGCTTGTTTAGTTTGTTTTTGTTTTAGGTGTGGTTGTTAATAATTGTGAGTTTGCTGTCATTTTACTCTACCTGTTTTTTATCTTCTTTTTCTTAGATAAGTCCTTTAACATTTCATATAATAAGGGCTTGGTCATGATGAACTCCTTTAACTTGACCTTATCTGAGAAGCAACTCATCTGCCCTTCCATTCTAAATGAAAGCTTTGCTGTATAGAGCAATCTTCAATGTAGGTTCTTGCCTTTCATGACTTGGAATATTTCTTTCCAGCCCCTTCTTGCCTATAAGGTCTCTTTTGAGAATTCAGCTGCTTGACTTATGGGCATTCCTTTGTAGGTAACTGTCTTGTTTTTTCTTGCTGCTTTTAAGATTCTCTCCTTATCTTTACTCTTGGGTAATATAATTCTGATGTGCCTTGGTGTGTTCCTCCTTGGATTCAACTTCTTTGGGACTCTCTGCGCCTCCTGGACTTCCTGGAAGTCTATTTCCTTTGCTAGATTGGGGAAGTTCTCCTTTATTATTTGTTCAAATAAGTTTTTCACTTGTTGCTCTTCCTCTTCTCTTTCTGGTACCCCTATAATTTGGATGTTGGAACATTTAAAGATGTCCTGGAGGTTCCTAAGCCTCTCTTCATTTTTCTGAATTCTTGTTTTTTCATTGTTTTCTGATTGGAACTTTCTTTCTTCCTTCTGGTCCACACCACTGATTTGGGTCCCAGTTTCCTTCCCATCACTATTGGTTCCCTGTACATTTTCCTTTATTTCACTTAGTGTAGCCTTCATATTTCCATCTAATTTGTGACCAAATTCAACCAATTCTGTGAGCATCCTGATTACCAGTGTCTTGAACTGTGCATCTGATAGGTTGGCTATCTCTTTGTTGCTTAGTTGTATTTTGTCTGGAGCTTTGATATGTTCTTTCATTTGAGCTGTTATTTTTTTTGTCTTGACATGCCTGTTATGTAGTGAGGGGCAAAGCCTTAGGTGTTCACCAGGGTAGGGTAACCCACATTGCTGTGTTGTGACACCGTATGTGGGGCAGGGGTCCAAGAGGAAATGGAGCTTGCTCTGCTCTCTGCCAGATTTCAGCCACTTCCCCTGCTTCCCACAAGCAAATTGGGCCTTTCTGGTGCTGATTCCCATGTGGGTGGGTTTGTGTATGTTCTAGGACCCTGTGGGTCTCTGCAACAAACTCTCCTGTGAGGCTGGGAGTTTCTACCGGCACCCCAACTCCCACAGGTGTTTTCAATCAATGGCTTCAGGCTTTATTTCCCTGTGCTGGGTCCCTGGGTTGTGCCGTCTGTCCTGGTTTCGAATGGTTTATCTGCATGTGAATGTGAGGCCACCCACTCTGACAGCTGCTTTGAGTGCCCAGCTCTGCTCCACAATCCACCCCCTCACTGGGTCCACCAGCCACTGGTTTGAGTGAGCCCTCTCTGCCCAGGCTGCCCAATTCTGCCCCTCCTACAGGTCTGGATGAATGTGTCTTCTTTAATTCCTTGGTTGTTGGACTTCCATACAGTTTGATTTTCTGTCAGTTCTGGTTTTCATTTTTAAATTGTTGTTGTCCTTCTTTTGGCTGTGTGAGGAGTCACAGTGTATCTACCTATGTCTCCATCTTGGCCAGAAGTCTGAATATTTTTAATTTTTAAAATTTTAATTTTATAAAAGAGACCTCTGAACTCCCCAACTACCAATTCAAAATGCAAGTAATTCAAATCCCATTCCATTTAGCCTTTCCACAGCACCTCACTCGATAGTTCTCTTTGAAAACTCCCTAAGCCTTAAATCCTGTTCTTAAAAATCTAAACCCTCCTGGTTCCTGTGACACAACTCTCCTGGTTTTTCCTCCTCTTTCTCACTCACTTACCTTAGGTATTAACATACCTTAGGATTCTGTCTCTGTCTTCTATTATTTTTCATCCATATATTACTTCCAGACCTTCTCAGCAATTCCTAAGACTTCAGCTGTCACCTACAATGCTGTGATTCTAAAACCAGGCCTTACCCAGACCTCTCTCAAATACAAATCATCCCTAACCTATTCCATTGGGATGTTCTCAAGGGACCTGGAGTGGAATACCCACACATTATAAAGGATTTAGGGAGAAGATTCTTAAGAGTAAAGACTACCCAGAAATTAAACTGCCAAGTGGCAAAACCTCATTTTATCCACAAAAAATTGATACTAACTATAGTTTGACCAAAAGCTCTCCAATGAGTTGACCAGGGAAAATTTGTCAATAGGGAATATGTCCAGCTATAACTCATTATGCTGCAAACCAGACTGTGTTTTTTATCTGAATAAATGTATCACATTTTCATCCAGTCTCTCTTGCTAAATTCCTTCCTCCCTTCATACTCTACCCTACCAATGACCTACACAGCTTTGGATAATCACCTTTAAGTATCAGAATCATCTATGAAACTTTATGCACAAGCACAGATCTACTGGATCAAAATCTCTGGGAAAAGAGACAAGTTGTAATTTTATCTTTAAAAACTCCATATGTTATACATATGTGATCCTCCATAAGATCATCATTCCACATCTAACCTATCAATTCCATGGCTAAATCCTCTAAATTCATCTCATTCTCTCCAATGAATTTCATGGTCTTTGCTCAGGCCTTACCATTTCTCCTCTGGGTTATGCAATAGCTCCCCACCTCACTTGTGTTTGGACTTGACCCTTCCCCAACCCACCTCCAGCCTTGTTAATTCCTCGGTGCCATCAGAGGAATCCAGAATCCAAACTATGGTTCATGCTCCTCTACTGTTGAAACTTCTCAACAGCTCTTACCACCTTTGGGGTAAATTCTACCTCCTCCAAATGACATTTCAGAGCCTCTGGGACCTGTTTACCTCTCTAATTTCATTTCTCTCAATATCCTGCCCCAGTTCTTTATTCCAGCCAATCACTAACCCCTCAACCTTCAACCTTCAACCCTCACCAACCCTATTCCAACCCTCACCCTACCTCCAATACTCAAGGTTACACTGAGTGCCCCTCAAACTGATGTTTAAAACAGCACCATAAATTAGAGTGCACTGAATGACTTCTCTCCTCTTCAAACAGGCTGTGTACTGCTTAAGGGCAAATATTATCTTTTCCTTATATCTATAGCCTCAAAGTCTAACCAGAAGTGTTTATTGGATGGATTTGTTATCTATTTTTCATTAAATAAAGACATACAGAATCACTGATAAAACAAAATGTTACCACAGTAATGGGGGGAACCCAAATAATGACCCTTGCTATTCTATTTTCTTTTTACTTGAAATAAATCTGAAAATAGGGATTATTCTCCCTCATATTCTACTAGTCTGGAATAACTATAACTATTAACAGTTCCCTCCTGTAAGGCCCATGAGGGCAGGGCCAGGTTTAGTTGACCATGTTTGAGTCCTCTGTGCCTGACTAACATACAGGTGGCTCCTAACAAGTGGTTATTAAAAGTATTTTAAATTAGCTACAGAAATATAAATAGCAAGTCTTTCTCTAAAAAACTCACTTGTTCTTTTCTCTCAATATTTTTTAAAATAGTTTATTTATTTATTTTTAGAGAGAGGGGAAGGGGGACAGAGAGAGGGAGAGAAACACCAATGTGTGCTTACCTCTGGCGCACTCCCTACTGGGGACCTGGCCTGCAACCCAGGTATGTGCCTGACTGGGAATCGAACTGGTAACACTTTGGTTCACAGGCTAGAACTCAATCCACTGAGCAACAACAGCCAGGGCTCAATGTATTTTTTAAATTTTGAAAATTACTTTATTTTAGAGAAAGGAGAAGCAAGGCAGAAAGAGAGGGAGAGAAACATTGGTGTGAGAGAGAAACATCAGAGCCCACAACCCAGGCATGTGCCCTGACCAGGAATGAATTGGCAACCTTTTGGTTTGCAGGAGGATGCCCAACCAACTGAGCCACGCCAACCAGGGCTCCCAATCTTTATTTTTATATATCATTACCCACCTTGTTGACTATACTCCCAGCCGAATTTCCTTGAGTCATTTAATGCCTGTCCCAAAAGGGCAGCTTGATGCATCAGTTTCTTAGGAACACAACCTACATTTACACAAGTACCGCCAAGACCTGAGAAAGAAAATAATAGTTTTAATGTTTCATGTATGTATGTGTGTTTACACATGTGAAGAGTTAGTGTTATTAAAACACAGAAATAATAATTGGTTGTGGGATTAACACATGCCACAATAACATGCAAATGGTTAATCCACAGTTTTTAATCATGGGTCTATGAAGGAGGCCCAAGGATAAGCAAAAATGTGGATTTGCATCTGAACAGTTTTCTAGAGACAATATCCAAACTTAGTCTGACCTACAAAGGGATCAGACCAAGGACCAGAACTGCAGCTTCTAGCCTTTACTCTTTGTAAGTCTGACTCCTAAGAGCCAGTTGGTCCACTGCAAGGTAAATTATCTTTACTAATATGAAATTCTTGACTATAATTTTGTGAGTAAGCTTAAATTTTTAAAAATAATTTTCATATTGTGACAGATTTCTGGCAGGCAATAGAACCTCAAGTTGGTTAACTAAGGAAAATTTATAGAGAAATTGTCTCTGGGGTATAGGCAGGAAAAGCAAGGTGGGATAGCACAACAGTAATAACTACTAACAGTGGCTCCTCACCAACCCCGCAGGAATGGGCAAGCACAATGCATAGGTGCCCCAGACCAAAGACGGATGGCTATGACAAAGGCTGTGGCCTTCCATAGGGGAATGGAGCCAGCTTGCAGCAACCAGTAGACAGGAACCCAGGAGAATGAAGACCCCCAATTCCGTTCTCCTCCCTCATTCTGTTCTCCTCCTATTATCTCAATTGGCCAAGCCCAACCAGAAGTCAGAGGACAAGGCTACCTATCAATTCACCAGACATCGGGGACGTGTAGCAGGGTAGAGACAATGAAGAATGGATTTGAAGCATAAATAGAAAATATCCAGCATAAAATCTATGTGTTCCAGTTTATATTGAAAAGAACATGGAAGGGTGAGCACTCTCGTCTACAGCAAAGTCACAGGGCTGGAAGCTCACTGTATACTTTATTAACTGATTTGGAATCATCACACACACTAATTCAAACTGACCATCATGCAGCCTTAAAAGTCAGTTATAAAATCAACACAGAAACACACACACAAATATTAGAGCAAACTTAAATGAATATGACACACTACAACCACAACTATGAAAATATTCATGCATGTGTGCAAAAATTATTATGGAAAAATTGCTAGAATACTAGGTCATGAATTTTGGGGGGGGCAAGATGTTCCTCAGTTATTTTTATGCTATCTTTCTATATCAGCACTTGTTAACTATACAATAGTCTCAGGCCAGTTACTTCACAGCACCTATGAAACAGGCTAGTTATTGATCCTGAAACTGTTGTGATTAAATCTGATTAAACAAGCCAAAATATATGTAAAGAGCAGAGAACAACAAAGAACAACACCTTACCCCAAGATGTACCCTGAGGTGATGGGACCACAAAATCTAGCACCATCACTTTCTTTCCCAAAATGGCGGCTTCCTTAAAAAAAAAAAAAGCCACATATAAAGATCTTGTCACTTTCCTGACACCCCCTAATTTTTCTATTCCCTAAATAAAAAGGCCGTTTGTATCATAACAGTCTTTTCTCTTTATTAAATGAGCTATTAAAATAAAATCTTAAAACTGTAACATCAAAATGGACTTTTTTTAAGTAGCAGAAGAAATTTTTATGGCAATCATCAAGAAAATTATTGTTTCATTTATTTCATACCTGAGCACATGCAAGGCCACCAGAACCACCACCAATGACAATGAGGTCATAATCATATGCCGAATTTTCCTGAAGAAGCTTCTGCAATAAACCACTCTGATGTGCCTGTAGTTTAATAAAAGGAGAGAATATGGTATGACTTATTTTAAAATTGTTTATCTTTATACTATGTTTAATCAGTATGGTTTTCTTTTATAAAATCTTAGAAACAATCTATAATTTTCATATAAATTGGAACTGTACATTTATCTGAATGATATTCAAATAAGATCCAACTAGTTAGACTATATGCCAAAGTACATGTTTGTTCATGTACTCCTGATAGGCAGGCATGTTCAATGACTGATATCATAACTTTATATCCATCAGATGAGGTCCTTTTCCTTGAGCTAATCATTAAAATGTCATATCCAAGTACAAAAAAAAACAGTCAAATACCACTTTCCAATATCCTCTGTATTTTCTTCACCAGTGCTATGTGCTAGGCTTCCTTTTGAAAACAATTCTTATGCATCATCAGCAGGAAATGCACTTCAATTTTTTTCATGGTTTCTCATAAATTGATCTAAACTTTTAGCTTACTGATAAATTTCCTATACAACACAAACATTTTGCTTTTTCTTTCAGTAATAGTCATGAGCCTGACTCTGCACTACACACTCTTGTTCACTTGGATCGCCTTGTGATCAGAACTGAAGTTAGAGGTTCGATATATGATTTAGTAATAGTTTTTATAAGCAGTCAGTTGCTCAATCCCATTATGTTGGCTTTAGAAGTGCCATGCTGGGAACCACCTCATCCCAGGAAGCACAACAGAAATGCTATGCAACGACAGGACTCAATAGTTGGTATGTGGCCCACTGAAGGATGGATGCACACAGAGGCTCTTGGCACATTTCTAAACAGGACTCCTTTGGCCTCCTTTGGCCTCCTTACTTTTAGGTGCCATTAGAGAAATTTGTCTCCTAAGCATCTGTCATTCAAGGAAACAACTTGCAGTCTTCAAATAGAGTAAATATCTCTACAGCTCCGGATTTACCCTGTTATTATTTTTTACATTGGGATTGGCAAGACTAACACTCCTAAAGGTGTTTAGGGACTATAATTATAGTATTCACCACCTTGTGAATTGAGTTATAGTTTCTAGGACCAATAAAGCAGACTGTCACTGGATAACAACTCTAATTATAGATTAACATATAATGCAAATCATCTCTTTTCCCCCATGAAAAACAATTTTTAATTAAAATTTCAGCTATAAATATTTAATCAATCACTGATTACTATCATTGCATACATACATAAAGGATATGAGAGTAGAATTTTAATAAAAGTAAATAACTAGTTATAAAATAAGAACCTTATTTAATAGAGATCAGTTTTTATTTACCACTACTTAACTGACTGATTCCTGTTCATTACCGTACTTTAGGAATCAAAAATTAAAAGTCCATGGGCCTTTGCAAAGCTCCCAGGATTAGCAGCCTTGACAGGAACTCTACTTACCATAGCCTAAAATGTTAGCATTGACCTTATTCTGCTAAACCTAAAAGAGAGAACAGCCACTGTTTCTCTCCCCATCAGGAAGAAGAGACCAAGGTCTCCAGGGAAGCCCACCTGGTTGTCTGTCAAACCCACTCAAAACCTTCTGAAGTCTGAGCTGGTAGAAAAGCTATTTTCCATCAAAGTAATCAAGATTGAATTTATTTTTGTGTATGGTATAAATTGGTGGTCGAGTCTCACTGGTGGATAAAAGACTTAAATACACCATTAAAGTCCTAGAGGAGAACATAAGCAGGAAAATCTCAGATATTCCACACAGCAATATTTTCACTGATATGTCCCCTACAGCAAGGGGCACAAAGGAAAGAATAAACAAATGGGATCTCATCAAAATAAAAAGCTTCTGCACAGCTAAAAAAAAACAGTATTAAAATAAAAAGAGAACCAACTATATGGGAAAACATTTGCCAGTGATACCTCAGACAAGGGTTTGATCCCCAAAATATACAAAGAGCTCACATGACTCCACTCTAAGAAGACAAGCAACCCAACTAAAAAATGGACAAAGGACCACCTGAACAGACATTTCTCCAAAGATAACTTACAAAGGGCCCAGAGACACATGAAAGAATGCTCAGCATCACTAGCCATCTGAGAGATGCAAATTAAAACTACAACGAGATACCATTTCATGCTGGTCAGAATGGGCATCATAAACAAAGCAACAAACAACAAATGTTGGAGAGGTTGTGAAGAAAAGGGGACCCTAGTGCACTGTTGGTGGGATTGCAGACTTGTGCAACCACTATGGAAAACAGTGTGAAATTTTCTCAGAAAACTAAAAATGGAACTGTCTTTTGACCCAGCAATTCCACTACTGGGATTATATCCTAAGAATCCTGAAACACCAATCCAAAATAACCTGTGCACCCCAATGTTGACAGCAGCACAATTTATAATAGCTAAGTGCTGGAAGCAACCTAGGTGCCCATCAGTAAATGAATGGATGAAAAGATTATGGTACATCTACACAATGGAATTCTATGCAGTAGAGAGAAAGAAGGAGCTCCTACCCTTTGCAACAGCATGGATGGAACTGGAGAGCATTATGCTAAGTGAAATAAGCCAGGAGATAAAAGACAAATAAAATAGGATCTCACCATTAACAGGAACCTAATCAACAAAATGAACAAGCAAGCAAAGTATAGACAAAGACACTGAAATTGAGAATAGGCTGACAGTGATCAGGAGGTAAAGGGGAGGGGATCATACGGGAAAAGGATGAAGGGTTTACATGAACAATTATAAAGGACATATGGACAACAACAGGGTGGGATGGAAATGGGGGAGGGAGGCAGGAAGGGTTGAGGTGGTGGGGATGGGTGGGGGGAAAAGGTAGAAAACTGTACTTGAACAACAATAAAATAAATAAATAAATAATAGTTTAAATTTTTAAAAAGTTAATCAAGATTTTCTGATAATCATCTTACACCCTTTCCATCTTACAATTTCTAAAAGACTAATAGACTCCTAAAAACCATCCTATCCCTTTTCAAATATGTTTACAAGCAAAACTTCAACAAACAGCATTAAAAAACATATAATACCATCATTACCTGGAAAGTTTGGTCACATCCACCCATATGCACTTTATTTACAAAAATATTAGGCACAGTTCTCTGATTAGTGATCTCTGACAGCACTTCTTGAACACTGGCCCCATCATCTAAAGAATAAAATATTAAATATATAAAAACATCAAAAAGGTTCCAAACTTTTGTGAGTCAAACAGAAGTGTTACAGCACTCAAATGCTCCCATATACGCACCCATACAAAGCCAGTGTGTTATCTAACTTTATGAAATAGTGACTTAAGAGAAAAAAAACATCCGGGTTTTCAAGAGAAACCTTAGAAAATAAAGACCAATATACTAATTTCATGTAAAATAAACCCTTCCAAATTAGATTTTGATATATAATTCAATGATAATGTCAGAAAAATAGGTAAGAATCCTCTTTAAAGATCAAATATCAAGAAAAATCTGCTTTAACAGTAATAATGATGAAAATATTCCCTACAATTATATTTGAAAAAAAATTTTTTAATCCTTACACAAGGACACTCTTTTTTCATTACTTCTAGATAGAAAAAGAAAGAGAAAAATAAATGCCAGAGAGAAGCACTGACTGGTTGCCTCCTATGTGCATCCAGATCAGGGATTGGCATCTGGACCAGGAGGTCACCTGTGTCTGCACTCGGATTGGGAAATTGAACCCACACGTTTTACCTATGGGATGACACTCCAAACAACTGAGCCACACTGACCAGGGCTGAAAAATCTTTATGCTTATAATCCAAACTCTGTCCTCTATCCCCAAAAATAAAACCAGGCCACAACTACTTAAGACTATGTATTTTGTATGCTCTTTAGAAAAGTCTCAAAGATTTAAGAACATTTCATATATTCAGGTGACTAGCTAAAAGGAGATGGTGAGGTCCCATGAAGGCAGACATAATTTTTTTTCCTGTTCAACACAGTCTCCCACCCCTACAAAACACATACATGTGTAAAGTGCTTGGTTAATATTAGATAAATTAATGCATTTTTGACAAGAATTCATAAGCATAAAGCTAAAAGATTGATGTTCTCTCCTTCATAGGTAATACAATCAGGAAATAGGGGCAGACTCTTTTCATCTATTACAGCTTAATCTATTTTGCTAGAAGTTACAAAATACATCTGAAATGTCTGAAGTACTTCAATGTTAGCAGCTTATACATCTTCCTTCACGCCTCTCAAATAACAAAAAAATATACATAAAAAATCTACACCAAATTATCTGTAACGCAGAGGTTCCTTTTCTACATGGTTGAACATAGATGAAAAAAAGCTCATCTAACCTAAAGAGACAAGAGCAAATTGAAATGAACAAGGCAAATGAAAGTAAGTCAATCTTGTTGATATTTATTACAACAACAGTACATATGAACCATTCCACTTACCAACTCGATCGAGTTCCAAGATTTTACACTCAACTCCCAAAGAAGAAAAGAGTTCTTTAACCTGTAAAAAATATGTACTTAAGTTTTACTTTCACGAGCATTCAACAGACTTATGAAATACAGACACAGTAATAAGGGATGTCCAAAATAATGTTCTTCAGAAATATAAGCTCTGGCCCATTTTTAAAATTTTTCTTCCTCTACATATCTTTCCACAATAATCTCAGCCCATCTCTTCCTCTCTTTTACCATCTGAATCCTCAACTTTCAACTCTATAACTTTTGCCCAAATCCCTTTTCTGAACTTAAGACAGTTGAAAATATTTCTTCACCTGAAATGTCCCCAGGCACCTCACATGCAACATACTCAAAATAAAACTCATCTTTTTACTACGGACCTTTTCCTCTGTCTGTATTTCCTTTCAACAGTCATTAAATCATTCAACAAATATTTATCCAACAAATACCTAGCATGTTGTCAAGATATAATAGTAAACAAGACAAATCCATGCCCTCTAGTAGGGAAAACATACAAATAAATTGGTAATTGACACTGCCACCCTTCACCAATTGCATGAACAAGAACCCCCAGGTCCTTGTTATTCAAATGGAGGACAGAGGAAAGGCATCATATGCATCACCTAGCAGCTTGTTAGATACTTCGAATCGGGCCTTGAATCATAATCTACATTTTGACAACTCTGTGAAGCACTATGAGTCATTTTAATGATTCCCTCTCGTGCACATCTTCCTATCCTACACTAACTCTCCATCCATCAAATTAATTATTAGGTCTTAATCAGTTATCTCTATTGAACTAAGTTCACCTTTCTGGTTCTCAACAGTTGCTATTTTAATTTAAGCAATTTCGCAGTAACATCCTAGGAGTACTCTCTGCACTGAGCTTTGTCCCTTTCAGTTATCTAAACTGCAGCCCAAGTGGTCTTTTAAAGCCCAATTGTCACCAGTACTTAAACTCTACAAGGTCCTCAACCTTCAAGATAAAGCACAGAAGATCCAATTCCAGATGGAGGTATAAGGAGCCTGGCAGACTTGCTCCCTAAAATAATATCCACACTGGTGAAATTATTGGGGAAAAACCCACTTGAAGTCTCTGAAAATTGTACTAAGGGCACACAGCAAATGAAGAATCCCATATTTGAGAAATTCTACTAGATGTCAATAAAAACAGGGAGAGTATGAGGCACTTAAGCTGAAACCCACACTCTCCCTCCTATGCGCTAGGTTAGCTTGATGGAAGCTCCACTTCATGAGCAGCCAAGGAAATGAGGTTCCCTGGCCCTTGAAATCTAGTCACCAGAAGGGGAACACTTCAGCATTTCTGTCTCCCTGCAGCTCTGAGTGGCAAAGGCTACGTTCCTGATGAGTATGGCCGAAATCATGGGGGCCCCCTTTCTCCACCCAGCCTGCAATGAGAGATCAAAGGCTTTACACTAGGCTTAAAAAGCTAGGGACCTGATCACCTTTGCTTCAGCCCTCTTGTAGGGTGAGGTTCCAGGCTAGGAGAGGTAAGCTAAAAAGACAAGAGGCCCCACCCAAAGCTCCACTGGTAAAGTAGGGCTGTTACTCCAAAACAATTGGGTCATTGTCCCCAGCTCAAGATCTGGAGCAAGTATCTCAAAGATTTTGCTCTGGAAAAAAGGTAAAGCATAAGATCAGAGAGCTCAGAAGCTCTACCCAAAGGAAACAACTTTATTTTAAACCGCAGGAAAGTTCAAGTTTTAAGGTGCTCTTGATAATAATGGGCATTTTGGTAATAAGCAATGAAGGCTGGTACCTCCACGACAGCAACAAACTAACCTATAAACCAGCAATTTACCAGGAAAAAAACAGGGATAGACAAAGCTAAGAATACTACGTCTGGAGTCAGAATACTTATTCTGTATTCTATCTAAGTATTCTTAGAGAGAATAAGTACTCTTATTCTCCAAAGAATAGTCAGAATAAGTCTCAAATGTGCCGTGAAAACTATTTATGCAAAAGGGCCTAGATTTAATTGGGTAAGAGTGTGAAACAATTTACACTCCAGGGTACTGTCAAAAACAACAGCACAATCAGCCTAAAATTAGTGGGGCATAATACCTGGGTATGGTACCAAGAAAGCCAAAAAATATAAAACGGTCAATAAGAGCCCTGTTAAAATCCCAATCATTCCAGTGTGACTGTCTATATATTCAATGCTAATGCTGCATTTTTTAAAGAAGTGACATCAAAAGCTTCATCTTCGGGTGAAAATACTTTCCTAAAATAATCCAGCCACTCACTATAAAGAAATAAACATGCAAACAAAAAGAGGCCACAGAGAAGGATGGGTCCAGTAACTAAACTTGCTACAATATATTAGCTAAACTGTCCAGGTTTCAACAAAAAATTAACCAGTCATACAAAGAAACAGGTATGTGGATCCATTCACAAAGGGAAAAAAGCAGGCAAGAGAAACTATCTCTAAGATAGATAGTTTCTATCTCTAGAAACTATCTCTTAGAAACTATCATCTAAGGTCTAGATGTCATACCAAATACTCAAAGTAGTCATTCCAAATATGCTCAAGGAATTAAACTGTTTCAAGAACTGAAAAAAGGTATAACGAAAATGTCTGATCCAAAAGAAAAGATCAATATATAGATGAAAAAAAAAACTACAACAACCAGATGGACATTGTGGAACTGAAAATTACAAAAACTAAAACAAGAAGTTGACTAGTGTATCTCAACAGTTAATTTGAACTGGCACAAAAATCTGCAAACTTGAGAATAGGTCAATCAAGATTATGCAACCTGAATAAACAGAAAAAAGAATGAAGATAAACAGAGTCTCAGAGAAATATGGAACTTCATTAACCATACTAATGTATGCACAGTGTGAAAACAGAAAAAGGAAAAAGGGGCAGAAAAATGTTTTTAAAATGCCCCCAAAATACCAAATTTGATAAAACACAGCAATCTACATTATCCAAGAAAATCAATGGCCTCAAAGTAAAATAACTTAATAAAAACTCTGTAAAGTGGTCAGAGATCTACAGCACCCAAACATATGCTCAATCACCAAAATAGCAAATTTGAAATGATAAAAATTTTGTGATTTTGTGATATTTATAGCTTCCCTTGCCTCACCCACTCCCTGGTACTGCATGGCACAGTAAGAGGAAAGCAACAGCCCAGGCTCCAGTTCCCTTTCACCAGGAAGCATAGAAACCAAATATGCAACATTCCAATCTGTTTGAAAACTGCTTGACTGGTCCCTGTGATGCCTAACTCAGAGTTCAGTCAGTCAAAAGGGGCTTGGCTCTCAAGTTAGGGGAAGCCATGAAAAGCAGTGAGCATGGTTTGTGAAAACCAAAAGAAAACTACAAATCTGAAGATACCTGGGGGCAAGAGATTACAGGCATAGGAACACAAAGCTAAATCCACCCAGCCCTGGCAAAAAAAAAAAAAAGCAGAGGGGCACTTTTAAAAAACTTAACACTCTTTGAAGCAGCCATGTATATAGGAGAATTTGGATGATACAGGACAAATTCAAATACAGGCCCACAGAGGACAAATGCCCAGAAAAGACCTAAGAAGATCCTTCACTCTGCACTGATTAGTTAAGTCCTTCCCAGCAAGAAGCCAGCAAACTAAGAGTGGGAGAAGCAGCTATTTTATATATTGCTTAATCTTCAATAAAAGATCATATGCATACAAAGAAACAGAAAATGTGGCACATTCAAAAATAAATCTCCAAAAACATCCATGAACAAATACAGTTTTCAGACTTACCAAAGACTTTTTTACAGCATTAATAAAACTTTTTTATTTTCCAATTACAGCTAATCTACAATACTATATCAGATTTGGGTGTACATCCCAGGGATTAGACATTTATAGAATTTATGAGTGATCACACCAATAAATCTAGTACCCATATGACACCACTCATAGTTTCTACTACCACTCATAGTTATTCAGGTGACTAGCTAAAAGGAGATGGTGAGGTCCCATGACCTCACCTTATTGACTATATTCCCTATGCTGCATTCTACAGCCTCATAACAATTTTGTAACTACCAATTTATACTTCTAAGTCCCTTATATTTTTTCATCCAGACCCCAAATGCCTACCATCTGGAAACTATCAAAATGTTCTCTGTATCCATGTGTCTTTCAGTTCTGCTTATCCATTTATTTTGTCTTTTAGATTCCATAGATAAGTGAAATCATCTAGTATTTGTCTTCACGTCACTTAGCACAATACCCTCTAGGTCCATCCATGTTGTTACTGATGGTAAGATATCATTCTTTTTTATGGCTGAGTAATATTCCATTGTATACATGCACCACTTCTTCTTTATCCATTCATCTACTGATGGACACTTAATTGCTTCCACATACTGGCTATTGTAAATAATACTGCAATGAACATATGAAGGTGTATGTCTTTTCAATTTAGTGTTTTAGGTTTCTTTGAATAAATACCCAGAAGTTGAAACACTGGCTCCTTCTTTATCTCTTGTTACATAGCTTATGTTTTAAAGTCTATTTTGTCTGGTGTAAGTATTACTACCTCAGCAATTATTTGTTTTTTCCTATTTCCATGAAATGTATTTTTCCAGCCCTTTACTCAGTCAGAGTGTGTCTTCTGATCTGAAGTGAGTCTCTTGCAGGCAACATGTATAGGGGTCTTCTTCTGTTATCCATGCAGCACCATAAGCCTTTTGATTGGAGCATTAATTTACATTTAAAATACGTGCAAAAATATATTTATTGCCATTTTATATTCATATCTATCCCTCCTCCAACACCTCCACTCCAACTCACCCTCACCTCCAACTTCTTCTTAAAGAAGACCAACATTTCTTGTAATACTGGTTTGCTGGTGATGAACTCCTTTAGCTTTTTTGTGGCTGGGAAGCTCTTTTTCAGTACTTCAATTCTAAATGACAGCTTTGCTGTGTAGAGTAATCATGGTTTTAAGTCCTTGCTTTTCATCACTTTGAATATTTCTTGCCAATTTCTTCTGGCCTGCAACATTTCTGTCCTGAAATCAGGTTACACTCTTATGGGTGCACCCTTGCAGGTAACTAACCGCTTTTCTCTAGCTTCTTTTAAGATTCTTTGTCTTTAAACTTAAGCATTTTAATTATTATGTGTCTTGCTGAGGGCCTCTTTGGGTTCATCTTCTTTGGGACTCTCCATGCTCCCTGGACTTGCATATCTCTTTCCTTCATCAAGTTAGGGAAGCTTTCCATCATTACTATTTTGCATAGGTTTTCAATTCATTGCTTTCTCTCTTCTCCTTCTGGTACTCCCATAAAGCAAAAATTGGTACATTTAAAGTTGTCCAAGAGACTCCTTAACTATCCTCACTTATTCTGGATTCTTTTTCTTTGTGCTACACTATTTGGGTATTTTCTGCTTCCTTATCTCCCAAATCTCTGATTTGATCCTCTTCTTCATCTACAATACTGGTGTTTTCATGTCATGTATTCTTCATTTCAGTTATTATATTCTTCACTTCTGACTAGTTCTTTTTTGTTTCCTACCTCTTTGTTGAAGTTCTCACTGAGTTCCACTACTCTTCCCATAAGTTTATTGACCATCCTTATAACTAGTGTTTTGAACTATGCATCTAGTAGATTGATTGTCTTCACTTTGTTTAGTTCTCCTTCTGAAGTTTTGTTCTGTTCTTTCATTTGGGACATGTTTGCCTCCTCATTTTGGCTGTCTCCCTATGTTCATTTCTATGTATTTGGTAGAGCTGCTGTCTCCTTGGCTTGGTAGAATGACATCATGTAGTAGGTGCCCCATGGGGGCCAAGTGGCACAGCATCCCCATCCACCTGACCTAGGCACTGCACATGCTCCCTTTGTGTGAGCTGTGCACCCACCTCTTGTAGCTGAGTCATGATTCTGCTGGCATCTCAGTGGGAGGGATTTACCCCTGCACCAGCTGGCTTCAAGGACCAGCTGCAAACACTGTGGAGGACCAGCTGTGCCAGAGTGGGACTTATTTCAGTGGGGCTGTGGTGCCTGCTGAGTCTCAGCATTGAGTGTGTACCTGGTGGAAGAGGTTGGGTGGTGCTTCAAAATGGTCTGAAGCTGTCCACTGGTGTGCTGGCTCTGTGGCCTCCCAGGAGGTACAGGCCAAGATGACCCTCCCCTGCACCCTGCCTGTGGCCAACTGGCCTGAGGCCTACCTGCAGATGGCTACTACTTGTGCTGGGCTTGGAAGTGCCCAGGAGAGGCCAAGTTGTGAAATGAGGCCTGCTGCTAGTGCCTGGCCTGGGGGCACTTGGCGAGAGATACATGGCACATTGAGGTCAGATGCCATGTTTATTTTAGGGAAGTCTGAAGCATGAACCAAGACAGACCATTTGTATGGAAAAGCCACTGGAAATGGCTTGGGTTAGGCTCCAAAACTGGATGGGGTGGGGTCTCAGAGAATCACCAGGGCAGGATAAACAGTGTTAGCCAGGTTGATGGAAACTTAGATATGGCACCCTCTGGTGGCTCAGTGAAGGCAGGGCCTAGAAAAGGAACAATGGCCTCTGCCAGCACTTCTGTCTGGGAGAAAGTTGCCCCTGCAGCTCTTGCCCCCATGTCAAGATTACTCCTTGTATGTCCCTGGTGCCCCAGCACTGGAACTCAGAGTGAGCAAGTCCGAGGAAGTCGGGGTACAGGCCCTTTAGGAGGTACTTGGGACTCCAGCAGGCCTCCTTACTGAATGATAGTTGTTCTGTAGCTTAGTTATAATCTTGATGTGGTTGTGGGAGGATCTGAGCACCACATTTACCTAGCCACCATCTTGACAAGAACCCCTGATCTCTTTTCTCACCTATTAAAAATTTTCCTATCTATTTAAAAATTCTTACATTTTCAACAATTATCTTTTGGCTTTAGATGCGTGTCTTGTAAACAGCATGTTAATGAATTTCGCTCTTTACTTAACCTGAAAACCTGACCTATTCAGCTTTATTCTAATATGTAAAAGATGGCTCCTATGTTGGGCCTCTTCTGCTGTTGTTTTGTCTAAACTAAGTTTCATGCTGTTTCTTTATACATTCTCCCCTTCAAAAATTTCTTTTACTTTAAAGTCCTACATTTAATTTCTAATCTGGAGATTATGCATACATTTTAAATCACTGTAACATACCAAATTTTGACCTGTAATGTGCTCCCTTGTATAATGCATGCCCAAGTTTTTGGCTCAAACTTTCAGGAAAAAAGTCTTTCATTATAGTTTTTTAATTCAACTATTTATTTATTTATTGATATTTAGAAACAAAACTGATTATTGTATTCTAGGGTACCTTTTTGCATACTGATGTCATTATTGGTTTCTAGAGTTACATTTTTAATGCATAAGCATAAATAAAAGAATAAAAAATTTATATAGATATGGAGTTAGTACTACACATGTATAATGCGCATGCTTATTTCTCCCTCAAAAATTTGGGCAAAAACGTGCATCATACATGGCAAAACACAGTATATTTTTAATCAACATCAAGAATAAAAGTATCTACATCATTAACCTGAATGAGATTTCAGCAAGTCTTTACTTTCCATTCTCTTGCCTCTTATATTCTGTTAACTTCTCATGGCCATACATAGAGCCTATGACTAAAAATTGCTAGGCCCCAAATTCCATGTAATGGCCACCTAGGTATATGTTCATATAGCTACTAGTGCTGGTCCTGGGGTCACTTAGCAAGAGGTATGGGGCACTCTGAGGCCAGATGCTGCTAGTTTGGGGTTTGTGATCCATTGAGAAATTTAGGGTATGTGCTCGGCATGAGCCAAGGCAAGTTGTTTGTACAGAAAAGCCACTCGAAATGGTGCAAGTGAGCCTGCATGTAAGGTGACATAAAGTCTCAAGAGAATCACAAGGGTCAGGTGAACAGTACTAGTCTGATTGATAGTGACTCAGATGTGGTGCCCACCTACTGGCTCTATAGGGGGAAAGCTCAACAAAGGAACAGAGGCCTGTGCAAGCACCTATATAAAGGAAAAAGCTGCTCCATCAACCCTTGCCCTCAATCCAGACTATTCAGTTCCTGCCTATATGTCCCTGGAGCCTTCTGAGTTGCTGCCTCAATACTGGAGCTCAGAGCAAGTCTGAGTAAGATTGTGTGCAGGCCCTTTAAGAGGAAGGCCTGGGTTTCCAGAAGCCCTCCTTCTCACTCAACCACAAACCCTCCTGTTTTTTTAAATGTTTTTTTATTTAATTAGTGTTCAAGTATAGTTTTCCAGCCCCCACTCCCACCCCAGCCCACCCCCCCCCGTGCTTCCCACCTCCCTCCCATTTCCACCCCCCTTAGTTGTTCTCCATGTGTCCTTTATACTAGTTTCTGTGAATCCTTCCCCTTTTCCCCTGAAATTCTCTCCCCTCTTCCCTCTGGTCCCTGTCAGCCTCTTCTGAATTTCAGTGTCTTTGGTCATATTTTGCTTGCTTGTTTGTTTTGTTGTTTAGGTTCCTGTTAAAGTTGAGGTCATATGGTATTTGTCTTTCATCGCCTGGCTTATTTCACTCAGCATAATGCTTTCTAGTTCCATCCATGATGTTGCAAAGGGTAGGAGCTCCTTCTTTCTTTCTGCTGCATAGAATTCCATTGTGTAAATGTCCATAGCTTTTCATCCATTCATTTACTGATGGGCATTTAGGTTGCCTCCAACTCTTGGCTATTGTAAATTGTGCTGCAGTGAACATTGGTGTACACAGGTTCTTTTGGATTGGTGTTTCAGGGTTCTTAGGATACAATCCCAGCAGAGGAATTGCTGGGTCAAAAGGCAAGTCCATTTTTAGTTTTCTGAGAAAATTCCATACTGCTTTCCATAGTGGTTGTACCAGTCTTCAATCCCACCAACAGTGGACCAGAGTCCCCTTTTCCCCACAACCTCTCCAACATTTGTAGTTTGTTGCTTTGTTTATGATGGCCATTCTGACCAGTGTAAAGTGGTATCTCATTGTGGTTTTAATTTGCATCTCTCTGATAGCTAGTGATATTGAACATTCTTTCATGTGTCTCTGGATCCTCTGTATGTCCTCCTTGGTGAAGTGTCTGTTCAAGTCCTTTGCCCATTTTTTAACTGGGTTGCTTGTCTTCTTAGAGTGGAGTTGAGTTAGTTCTTTATATATTTTCGGGATTTAACCTTTGTCTGAGGTATCACTGGCAAATATGTTTTCCCAAAGAGTTGGTTCTCTTTTTATCTTAATAGTTTTCTTTAGCTGTGCAGAAGCTTTTTATTTTGATGAGATCCCATTTGTTTATTCTTTCCTTTATATTCCTTGCTTAGGGGACATATCAGTAAAAATGTTGCTGCGTGAAATATCTGAGATTTTCCTGCCAATGTTCTCCTCTAGGACTTTAATGGTGTCACAGCTATGTTTAAGTCTTTTATCCACCTTGAATTTGTTTTGTTGTATGGTGTAAGTTGGTGCTCAAGTTTCATTTTTTTTTTGCACATAGCTGTCCAGTTCTCCCAGCACCATTTGTTGAAGAGGCTCCATTTTATGTTACTGCCCCCTTTGTAGAAGATTAGTTGATCATAGAGACTTGGGTTTATTTCTGGGCTCTCTGTTCTGTTCCATTGGTCTATGTGCCTGTTTTTACACCAATACCAGGCTGTTTTGATTACAGTGGCCTCGTAATACAGTTTGATGTCAGGTATTGTGATCCCTCCTACTTTGTTCTTCTTTCTCAAAATGCAGCTGCTGTTCGGGGTTGTTTATGGTTCCATATAAATTTTCCCTCCTGGTTTTTATAGCCAGATGTTGTGAAGACTTCTCTTCCCAGCACTGGAACTGTGGGCTGGGGAAGCCGGTATGGGGTTAGGAACCCTCGCTCCTGAGGGGGGACCTCTGCAGCAAAGATAACCCTCCCAATTTTTAACTGCCACACATTAGTGTGGCACCCAGCTGTTCCGAATTTCTACCCCTCCTACCAGGTTCAATGTGTTTTTTTCTTTATATCCATAGTTAGGACTGCTATTCAGCTATATTTCAGGAGCTTCTGAATGATGGTTGTTCTGTAGAATGAGAGTACAGTGAGTACTCTCACTATAAATGCTTATACTAAAAAAGAACAAAGATCTTAAGTCAAAAAACTAACTTTACACTTTAAGGAACAAGAATGACAATATAACTAGCCTCAAAGCCAGCAAAAGGAAGGAAATAAAAGAAAGATTAGAGCAGAAATGAACAAAAGAGAAAATAGAAAAACAAGACAGAAAATCAACAAAACCTAGAGTTGGTTCTTGAAAAAGATCTTCAAAATTAACACACCATAGGAGAAAAGTAGAGAAGACTCAAATAACTAAAGTCATAAATGAAAGTGGGATCATTACTGTTTTTATAAAAATAAAAAGGACTACAAGAGAGTATTATGAACAGCTGTATGCTAACAAATTGGATGATCTAGATGATATGTATAAATTCCTAGAAACACACAACCTAGTAAGACTGAGTCATAAATAAGTAGAAAATATGAATAGACATATAACTAATAAAGGAGACTGAATCGGTAGTCAAAATCCTCCCAAAGAAGAAAAGCCCAGGACCGCATGGTTTCACTGGTGAATTTTACCAAACATATAAAGAATGAGCCCCAACCCTCCTCAAAATCTTCCAAAAAACTAAACAGGGAACACTTCTAAACTCCTCCCATCAGTTCAACATTACCCTGACACCAAAGCCAAACAAAAACACTACAAGAAAACTACAGACCAATACTGCTGATAAATATGACATAAAAATCCTCAATAAAATACTAGCAATACAATTTCAACAGCATATTAAAAGTATTATACACCATGACAAAGTGGGATTTATTTCTAAAACCCAAGGATAGTTCAACAGAGATGTAGATCAATGTAATATACCACATTAACAGAAAGAAGGAATAAAAATACACGGTCATCTCACTAGGTGAAGAAAAATATTTTTTAAAAATCCAACATCTTTCATGATAAAAATATTCAATAATCTAAGAACAGAAGGAAACTCCCCAACACACTAAAGGCCATATATTAAAAGCCCAAAGCTAATATCATACTTGATGATGAAAGCATTTTTTCTAAGATCAGAAAAAAGACAAGGATGCTCACATTTGCCATTACTACTCAATGTAGTACTGGAAGTCCCAGCCAGAGAAACAAAGCAAGATAAAGAGATAAAAATGAATCCAAATTGGAAAAATTACCTCTGTTCACTGGTAATATAATCTTACATGTATAAAACCTTAAATTGTTAAACATACACAAAAAAACCCTGTTAACTAATAAGAAATTCAGCAAAGTTGTAAATAAAAAATGAGACAAAAATCAGGTGCTTTCCTATAAACTAAAAATGAACAATCAAAAAAAGAAATTCAGAAATGAATTCCATTTACAACAGCATCAAGAAGAGTTCCTAGGAATACACCCAAGAGGCAGAGACTTCTGAAAACTACCTAAGTCTTCTTTACTAAAAACTACAGAAGTCTATATTGAAAACTGCAACATGTACCTGAAAGAATTAAAAAGACACCATTAATTGGAATGAAATCCTGTGTTCATGGATTAGAAGACTCAACACTTTTAAGATCTCAATACTACCCAAAGCAATCTATAGATTCAGTATAATCTCAAAATCTCAAAAGCAAATTTTTAAGAAACAGAAAAAGCCATCCTAAAAATCATATGGAATCTCAAGAGAACACCCAATTATACAAAAAATATTAAAAAATAAGAACAAAGTCGGAAGTCTCACACTTCTTTTTTTAAACATTTTATTTATTTATTTTTAGAGGAGAAGGGAAGGCGAGAGGGAGAGAAATAACAATGTATGGTTGCCTCTCATGGGTACCCTGCTGGGAACTGGCCTGCAAGCCAAGCATGTGCCCTCATTGGGAATCAAAGTGTGATCCTTTGGTTCGCAGGCCCATGCTCAATCCACTGAGCTACACCAGCAAGGGGGGAAGTTTCACACTGCTTGATTTCAAAACTTGCTATAAAGCTATAGTAAGCAAAACAGTGTGGTACTGGCAATAAGATAAACATAGATCAATAGAAGAAGACAGAAAGCCCAGAGAGAAAGCTTCATGTATCATCAGATCAAATGATTTTTGACAATGGTACCAAAACTACTCAATGTGGAAAAGAAGAGTCTTTTCAACAAATCATGCTGAAAAAACTGGATATCCACATGCAAAAGAATGAAGTTGGACCCTTACTTAACACAATATACAAAAACTAACTCAAATGGATCAAAGATAGAAACTAAGAGCTAAGTCTCTTAGAAGAAAACATAGACCAAAAGCTTTACAACACTGGATTTGGCAATTTCTTGTATGACACCAAAGGCACAAGTAACAAAAGAAAACATAGACAAGAAAATTAAAAAAGAACTTCTGGTCAAGATGCGGCATAAGTAAACATGGCTCACTTCCTCACACAACCACAGCAAAATTATGACTAAAATATAGAACAACCATCATTCAGAATGGTTAGAAATCAAATTGAATAGAAGTCTGACAACTGCAGAATTAAGGAAATCACATGCATCCAGACTCATAGGAGGGACAGAGGCACAGAATGGGTTGGTCCCAAACCCAGGTGTGGTGGATAAAAATTTGGGAGGGAAATCTCAGGAGCAAGGAGTCTTAGCCACACATGAGGCCCCACGGCCCAGGGTTCCATTGCCAGGAAGATAAGATCCCATAAATACTGGCTGTAAAAACCAGCACAACAGAGTTGATCGAAGACAATACTAGAGTCCCAAGCAGCTCCTCTTATAGAACCCACACAAGAACTTACTCAGACTCACTCCCTCTGAGCTCCAGCACTGGGGCAGCAGCTAGAAAGGCACCAGTGGCATATATGGAGGAACTTAAGTGTCTGGTGTCAAGGAAGGAGCTGGGGGACAGCTTTTCCTTAGAAAGAAAGACGAACAGAGGCCATTTTTCCTTTTCTGAGGCTTTCCCCCACAAATCCACAGAGCCAGCATGCAGGTGCCACACCTCAGATTCCATCAACCTGACTAACACTGTTGTCCCACCCTGAAGATCCCCTGAGACTTCCTCCCACCCAATTTACAGACCCACCCAAATTGTTAACCATGACTTTTCCTTATGAATGGCTGGTCTTGGCTCATGCTTCTCCATTTTCTGAACAGTATCAAATAAGCAACAGCTGGCCACAGTAAGCTCCCAGCCCCCATACTTCTTGCTAAGTATCCCCAGGCCCAGTACTGAAAGCAGCCAGTCTATATTTATACCCTGCACACCCAGGAAATCCCAGAGCCTTTGAACCCCCTGGACAGCTACAGACCATGTCAGAGCATTATCAACCTCTCCTAACACAGCTGATCCTCCACAGAAGGCAGAGGTTGGTGGTCAGTGGTCACAGTCAGTCCTTGCAGCTGACTACACTTAGTATATCCCTCCCATTGACCTGCCAACAGAATTAAGGCTCAACTACAAGAGAAAGTTCTACTGTGCCCACATGAAAGGCACACCTGAAGTACCCAGCTTGGGTGACAGAGGAGGCTGTGCCACTGGAACCTACAGGACACCCACTACATTAGGCCACACTACCAAGACAGGGTGTCATAGTAGCTCTACCAAATAAAAAGTAACAAACACAGGGAGGCTGCCAAAACAAGGAGACCAAGAAACATGGCCCAAATAAAAGAACAAATCAAAACTCCAGAAGTGAATCAGATGAAATGAAGATAAGCAATCTATCAGATGCAGAGTTCAAAACACTGGTTATTAGGATGCTCAAGGAAATTAGGGAGGACCTGAACAGCATAAAAAAGATCCAATCAAAAATGAAGGATATATTAACTGAAATAAAGAACAATTTACAGAGGAATAACAGTAAAGTGAACAAGAACAAAATCAATGATTTGGAATGTATGAAAGCAAAAAAAAAATCAGAACAAGAAGAAGAAAAAAGAAATAAAAAAATGAGGATAGTGTTAGCAGGCTCTAAGACAACTTCAAGACATCCAACATTTGCATCATAGGAGTGCCAGAAGGAGGAGAGAGTAAGCAAGAAATTGGAAATCTATTTGAAAAAATGATGAAAGAAAACTTTCCTAATTTGACGAAGGAAATAGACATACAAATTCAGTCCCAAAGAAGATGAGCCCAAAGATGCCCTTAGCAAGACACATCATAATTAAAATCTGAAAGGTTAAAGATAAAAAGAGAATCTTAAAAGCAGCAAGAGAAAAGCAGTTACTGTAGTTACCTACAGGGGAGTTCCCATAAGACTGTCAGCTAATTTCTCAAAACTAACTTTGTGGGCTAGAAGGGATGGGCAAGAAATATTCCATGTCATGAAAAGCAGGAACCTACAGCCAACATTGCTCTACCTAGCAATGATATCATTTATAATTGAATTCAAAGAGCAGATGAAGAGCTTCTCCAGCAAGAAAAAATTAAAGGAGTTCATCATTACCAAACCATTATTATACAAAATGTTAAAGGGACCTATTTAAGCCCTGGCTGGTGTAGCTCAGTGGACTGAGCACAGGCCTGAGAACCAAAGGTCACTGGTTCAGTTCCCAGTCAAGGCACATGCCTGGGTTGCAAGTCAGACCCCTGTGGCATGGTCATGAGAGGCAACTACACATTGATGTTTGTCTCCCTCTCTTTCTCCTTCCCTTCCCCTGTCTCTAAAAATAAGTAAAATCTTTAAAAGAAAAGGGGCAGGACCTATTTAAGAAAAAGAAGATCAAAACTATGAACAATAAAATGGCAAGAAATATATATCAACAATTTAATCTAAAAAAACTAAGCAAATAAGAAAAACAGAGACAGAATCACGGATACAGATAGCGTTTTGATGGTTGCCGATGGGAGGATGGTGTAGGGGAATGGGTGAAGAGATGAGGGGATTAAGGAGTATAAATAGGTAGTTATAGAATAGCCATCAGATTTAAAGTACAATATAGGGAACAGAATAACCAAAGAATTTATACACATGACCCATGCACATGAACAATTATGTGAGGATTGCCTGAGGGAGTGAGGGGTGCTGGGTGGAGAGTGCAAAGGGGGAAAATTTGGGACAATTGTAATAGAACACTCAGAAATATAATTAAAAATAGAAAACACAGACAAATTGGACCTCATGAAAATTAAAAACTTCTGTGCACCAAAGCCAACTATCCATTGAGTAAAAAGGCAACCCCCAGAATTGGAGAGAATATCTGTAATCCACATGCTTGGTAAGGGATTCATATCTAGAATATATAAAGAGAACTCCTACAACTAGACAAAAAAATTTAAAAAACTGGCAAAGCACCTAAAATGACATTTCTCTAAAGAAGATATTGGCCATTCACAAATGGCAAATAGGGACATGAAAAGATATTCAACATCACTAGCCTTTAGGGAAATGCAAATCAAAACCACAGGGATATCACTACCCATTTAGGATAACTATTATCAAAAAGCAACAAAAAAAGAAAAAATGTTGACAAGGATGTGGAAAGATCTGGAAAAACCAACAGTGCACCTTTTGTGCACTGTTGGTGGGAATGAAAAAGGATGCAGCTACTATGGAAAGCAGTATCGTGGTTTCCTCAAAAAATTAAAAATAGAAATATCATATAATCTAGCAATTCCATCTCTGGGCATATATCTAAAAGAATCAAAAAGAGAGCCGTGGCTGGTGTAGCTCAGTGGATTGAGCGTGGGCCTGCAAACCAGACAATCGCAGTTCGATTCCCAGTCAGGGCACATGCCTGGGTTGCAAGCCAGTTCCCAGCAGGGGACACATGAGAGGCAACCATATATTGATATCTCTCTCCCTCTCTCCTTCCCTTCCCCTCTAAAGATAAATAAAATCTTTTTTAAAAAAGAGACTCAAACAGATATCTGTACACCCATGTTCATAGCAGCACTATTCATAAAAGCCAAAATGGATGAATGTGGAGGGCATTATGCTCATGAAATAAGTCTTACATGAATGGACAAATATCACATGATTCCACTTATATGCAGCAACTAGAGTTGTCAAATTCAAAGAGCCAGATAGTAGGATGGAGGCTTCCAGGAGCTTGAGGAGTGGGAATGAGGAAATACTGTTTGATGGATATAAAGCCTCACCTGGGGAACATGAAAAAAGTTCTGTGGTGATGGTTGCAAAACAATGTAAATGTGCTAATGCTACAAAACTTTACATGATTAAAATAGTAAAGCAGCTGGCCAATGGAAGTTTACATTTTTACAAAACTTACAAAACTCAACACCAAAAAAACAAACAACCCAATTTTAAAAAATGGGCAAAAGTCCTGAATACACACCTCTCCAAAGAGGACATACAGATGACTAATAAGACACATAAAAAGATGCTCGATGTCACTATTAATCAGAGAACTACAAATTAAAACCACAATGAGATACCTGTCAGAATGGCTATCATCAATAAATCAACAAACAAGTGCTGCCAAGGATGTGGAGAAAGGGGAACCCTTTTTGCTCTTTTGGTGGGAATGCAGACTGGTGCAGCCACTGTGGAAAGCAGTATGTAGATACCTCAAAAACTTAAAAATGGATGGGCCTTTTGACCCAGTGATCCCACTTCTGAGAATATATCCAAAGGAACCCAAAGCACTAACTCAAAAGAACATAAGCACCTTTATATTCATTGCAGCATTATTTACAATCACCAAGGTATAGAAGCAGCCCAAGTGTCCATTAGCTGATGAGTGGATAAAACAACTACGAGACATTTACACAATGGGATACTACTTGGCTGTAAAAAAAGAAAAAAAAATGTACCCTTTAGGACAATATGGATGGACCTGGAGAACATTATGCTAAGTGAGATAAGCCAGTCAGAGAAAGACAAATACCATGTGATTTCACTCAGATGTGAACAAACTGAACTAACAAGGAAAATGGGACAGACTCATAGATGGAGACCCAGATGACAGCTCATGGAGGCAGAAAGGTGAGGGGGTGAAGGGATTGAGCAAAAAGGAAAAAGGATTCATGGACATGGACAACAGTGTGGAGATTTTGGGGAAGAGGGATGTATAAGGTAATGGAAAAAATACAATAAAGATTAAATCAAAATAAAATAAATTTAAAAAATAATAAACATTAAAAATAGATAGGAGACAGAGCCTGGAAACAGACCAATGCATATGTGAGACCATTCAAATTAACATAGAAAACATGGACTCTCCAATAAATGAAGCAGAGATAACCAATAAGTCTTAAGGAAAAAAATGAAATGGCTCCCCACTCACTGTCAGCATCAAGTCCAGGCAGAATAAAGAAAGTGAGTGCAAAAAACATACTCTAAAATTTCAAGAACTAAAACCAATGAGTTATCTTAATGACCTCAGAGTAGACACAGTCTTATTCTTAAAATAAGACACAAAAAGCACAAACCTTAAAGGAAAAGAATGATAGATTCAACTGTTACAGGACACAGCATATGAGACTGGGCTACTGTTGCTGGCCAGAGACTATTGTGTCCTGGTTGCCAAGCAACACCTACCAAAATCAGGTAGCAGCTAAGAATGAAGGGCCAGAGGGGAAATAAAGGCTGGGCCTTCACCACTGAAATCTAACAAAGAACTTAATTCAGAAGGCTAAAAGCAAAGGTGGATTTTTCTTACCTATTTACCCAGGAATTCTGAGCCTGGTCTAATGAGGCTGCCAGGCATTCTGAATAACACAAGTAAACTATGATAGTGCAGCAGAGAAGCCACTGAAAGTCTATGTGTTTCACCCCTACTAGCTGGTAAAAGGCAAATCCTGACACTGTCTGTGTATTCATCCCAACGCCTAGAAAGGAGAAGGTGTGGCAGTCTACAGTGCCCCCCCCCCAAAAAAAAAGCCCATAAACAAGTTTGGTTAACTGCCTACCTCCTGTACAAAAGGAGCAAACAGTCTGAAGCAAGATAAGGATTCGGGGCTAACAGACCCCACCAATACCTATGTTTAGGGGGTCACAGTCCCACAGAAAGCTGGTATCACCTTAACCTGTCAATCAACATGTAACTCTCTCACTCTATCCTGCCAACTATGTGAGTCCTCAGAACAAAGGACTCCTGCTCTTCTCTTGGCTTTTGGCTCTCTTGTTGTTAGAGGAAATTGGCAGTTATTTTAAAACATAGCACAATACCCAGGAATGACTTGTTTATGGCCTGTTTTTTTCATTTGCTTCTTGCTTGCCTCTGCCCACCAGAGATAACAATTGCCCCTGTGTGCTAGAGATAACATTTTGATTCTTGCTTCTGTAAGCTGCTTCTTACTTTTCAGCCAGAAGTAACGATCTAAGTGACAGACTGCCCCTCACCCTATGTAAGTAATTGCTCCCTGCTGATCGGGGCCCAGAATTTGGAGACTCCCTCCTCTGGGTCTGCATGCATAATAAAGGTTCCACTTCTCTTCCTCTAGTGTTTGGTCTGAGTCTTTCCCGTAACACTGTCACACAGTGGGGGCCCCTGGCCACCCCTTTCTGGCCAACCAGCCTCTGGCCACCTGGGTGCTGCCACCCTTGCTTTTGCTCTCCCATTTACTAATAAACTTTGCTTGCAGGCTAATAGGCTTGCTGACCTGTAATTCTTTACTACATCAGCGAGAAGAACCAAGGTTTCTCCAGTAATACAACTACATTAAACTTGCAAACTTCAGTTAACCAAAAGATCCCATAAAGAGTAGGGAAAAAAATCTGGGAGACTTCCCAATACATATAACCAAAGGATTATAGGATAGAATCCTTATATTATTATTATTATTATTATACATTGTAATATAATATTATTGCAATATAACATCCTATATTATATCCAAAATATAAAGAATACCTACAAATCGGTACAAAAATAAAACAAACTGAGAACAAAGCAAAAGGCCTGAAAGTTTCATAGAAGTGAAACTTCTAAGATCCATAGAAGCAAATGATCCATAAACACATGAAAAGGTGTTCAACTTCATTAGGAAACGTAAATTTAAAGCCACAACAAAACACCATTTCATAATTACCATTATGCAGGCAATAATTAAATATATCAACTGTTGACAAGAATATGAAGCAAAGCAGAAGTGATACCCACAGCTAGTGGGAGAGTAACTGGTATAACCACTTGGAAAAACAGTTTGGCATCATCACCGGTTAAGATAGAAATCATGTATCCTTTATGGCAAGCAATTCAGCTGCAAGATAACTACTCTAAAGTCTTACATATGCACTGAAAGATATGTGTAAGAACAGGCACAGCTGTGTTGTTTTTAAGAGCAAAATACTAGAAACACCAGAATCAATAAACTATGGTATTATTCTACTTAGATAAAGTACCAAAACAAGCCAAAAGAAACAAAATATTTTCAGGAATATATGTGTATTTGGTAAAAATGCAAAGAAAAGCAAGAAATTTTGGATAGTGGGTCACGCTAAGGGGGGAGAGGAAAATGTAATCGGGATGAGATATCTAAGAAGTCTTCCAGAGTACTACTTTGTTTCTTTATTCTTTAAGATGTATATGCAAGTTTTATGAAACAATATGTAAGGCAACGAGTACTTAAAAATAAATTTGAAAACATAGCCTATAAGTTCATTAAACTACCCAATAGTTTATGTCTTTCATATTCCATTTCAGCTTTCTAATAAGTACTTTTAAAAATATTAAAAGTCTCTATTACTCAGATGGGGTTATCTTCCAAAGGTTCATTTCTAAGTGAGTTATTTTAAACATCAGAACAAATCTGTCCATAAAAATGCTGGATTCCCAGTTAGTCCCCAAAGTTAAAGAATTATGAAGCATAGCTGAAATTACATCACCTCGTGCCATCTTCACACCCTTCCTCGCATTCATTTTACAAAATGGGGAAACCAAATCTCCGCTGAGTTCTGTAACCTGGTCAAGGTGAAGCAGTTAGGAAGCTGAATCTGTCTCAAGCTCCATCTAGTACTCCCAAGTCCTGGCCTCTCCTTGCACTACTCTTATCAGGCCAAAAGTTTTTAGAAATATCTTTTATTCTTCTAGATAAACACTTGATAAGTAACCAACATCAAACTAACAACCAGGAGGAAAAGGATTAGCGGTCAACCCCACCGGCCACGGTCCTAGAACATTTCTGCGGAGTCTAGGCGGTCGCGGTAGTTTCGGGAGGCCGTCCCACGTGGCCGCCTCACCCACGGAGCCAAAGGAGCAAAGCAAGAGGTTGTGATCCAGGCCTCGGGTATACCACCCCGGAAAACGGGTTCCGGGTCCCGGCCCCCCGAGCGGTAGTTGGGCCTCGCGTGAGCGTTCGCTCCAGTGGGCGGTCCGGGGTCTCAGAAGGGAGGACCAGCCTGGGATCCCGAAGACCGGGTCTCCCTAGGCTCTCACTGCATTTCCCCAGCCGGCCCCGCGTACCCGCGTGCAGTGCGGACAGTAGCTCTTGCTGAAAATCATCACTCGGTTGCCCTCGATGAGGCCCAGGAGACGGCGCCGTAGCTTCTCGCGGGCCTCGGAGGACTGGTGACTGGTTCCAGGGGAAGACAGGCGGCCCCGGCGCACGGGCAGCGACATGGGCACGCCCTGGACACGTCCAGGCGGCGGTTGAGGACAGCGCCCACCTTCACCCGCCCCGTCGACGTCAGTGTCCGTGACCACGGCGGCAGCGTCCGGGCCTTAAAGTCCCTCCCGGCTGGGTGGGACCTGGACTGGAACGAAAGGCCGATACTCCAACTCCAACGGAGCGCCCAAGGCTGAGTTTGGAAGGAGAAACCTCAAAACACCGCCCACGATCCCCACCTGCTGCAAATCCTCCGACCACCACTCGCCCCGCCCCCCCTCCCCCCGCCGCTGACCCGCGCCCCCCGCCCCCCGCGCGCTGCTTTGTCACGTGGTGCCTCCTCACCCCCAGCTCACAAGAATAGGCTGTGGCGCTGGAGTCACTTACTTTTCCGGAATGGTTGGGTGCAAACCCGCTTACCTTCGTGCTGCAAACCCTCGTTATTGCGACTTTGTGAGCACACCTCGGAACAACCCAGCGTCTGCGATGCCAACCAGAGATGCCCTCTGTGGAGGACTTCACACGCCTTGTAATACATAACAATCACCCCAAACTCTAGTAAAAAATATTTTTGATGTGTCATGACCATCATTCCAGATATCTCTACAAGCATTAAACACATAGAAGTACGAAGAGAGAGATACTTTTCTAGTATAAGGTCACGCTAATTTAAAGTAAAATGTAAATTAAATTTTAAGAAAACAAGCTAAACTGTAACTCAGAATTATTTATTCAGACTTTTCCAGAGAATCGAATATTTTCTCAAAGGTCTCTTTTAAAAATTATTATAAACACTGAAATTGAGGTAATTTTTAATTTATTTTTAATCACAGTTTACACTCAATACTATTTTGTATTAGCTTCAAGTGTGCAAGATAGTGGAAATGTTGGAAACTCAGTCCTTCTTTCCCACACAGTAAATAATTAAAGCTCAGCAAGTCAGTATTCAAGGAGAGTTTATTAGTAATTAAAGTTCTTTTTCCTGAGGTGGATGAGAGAGGCATAGGCCCCTTGTCCCTTTGTCCTGAGAACTTACATAGTTTGTGGAGTGAGGGAGTTACCCCACAATGAATGGCATATAAAGGTGGTGTCTGTTCCTCCCCAGGAGGACATGACCACCTAAAGGTAAGCATGTGTGTGGGTCTATTTCCCAGGGTCCTTATCTTTGCTCCAGACCACATCTGGTCACCCATTGTAAAACAGATAAGTGACCAAAGTCACAGATATGTGACTCAAAATTAATGCAGTTAACCAAAGCTATTTATGGGCTTTATCTGTAAACATTATGGACCCCTCTTAAAACAGATACATTACTGGAGGCAGTTAATCAAAGGCAAGGCTGTTAACCAAAGTTATTTATGGCTTTTTTTCTGTAAGCACTGTGGACCCCCTCTAACCCCTCTTCCTTCTACACTCTCTAACTTCTGCCTAATAGACAACCATATACTTTACAAAGCAGCCCCCCAGAATTTCAAATACCTACCTGAAACCATACATAGTTATTACAATATTATTGACTGTATTCCTTATGCTGCACTTTACATCCTGTGACTATTTTGTAACTACCGATTTTTACTTCTAATCTGTTTACCTTTTCACCCAGCCCCCCAAAGCCCTCACTCCTCCAGCAATCATCAGTGTCTTCTCTGCATTTATGTGTCTGTTTCTATTTTGTTTGTTCATTTATTGTTTTTTAGATTCCACATATAAGTTAAATCATATAGTATTGGTCTTTGTCTGACTTATTTCACTTAGCATTGAGATCATTAATTTTTAATAAATTTCAACTTTGAACTGTATGTTTTTACTTCATGGAAAAAAGTGAAAAAATTAGAACATTTACACTTACCTCTTTACTCATGAATTTTATGAATTATTATTTATACATTGTCAGGTTTATAATATTTGTATTCCACATCTCCAGTAAACCTCTCATAATTTAGCTTTACTTATGTGTACCCTGAGAGAAAAGACCTACAAAGAAGGATTCTGGATGGCTAACTGAGCTCGAATTTAAAAGCAGAACCTAGCAGCCATTTCTAAATAGGTTTCTTACCAACAATGAAATATCAGAAATAGAAATCAGGAAAAAAATCCCATTTGACATAGCAACAAGAAAAATAAAGTACCTAGGAATAAAACTAAGTAAAAGGAAAGTAAAAGACCTGTACTCAGAAAACTACACGACACCGAAGAAAGAAATTAAGGAAGATACAAACAAATGGAAGCATATACTGGATTCATGGATTGGAAGAATTAACATCATCAAAATGTCCATACTACCTAAACAGGTGTCTCTCATGCAAACCCCTTTTTAGGGTCCCTTCGTTAGAGAAGCCTCCAGAATTCTATGTATTGGGTAAGGACTTAGATACTGTAACCTAGAAAACTCATTTGAAATCTATGTTTTTATGGGGAAGGTACTATTTTTATTTAGCTTGTGGGAAATAAACTTTTTTAAAAAATACAATTTTTCCTAAAGTTGCCTGCCTCCTGGACTGAATTGCCTGCCTACCATTTCAGCCAGGCCTTACAAAAAAGCCCTTGGAATTCTATTTCAACTAGTGGTACTGAGGCTTTCCCCATCTAATCAGAGCTGTGCAGCTATATGTCCATTGGCATCTTCACTGACCAGTCACAGTGTCTCCATTCTAACCAATCCAGTGCTTTCTGGACCAATGAACTTCAAGAATTTAAAGTCCTCATTTGAAAAAATAAAAAAGTCCTTATTTTCATGAGATCAGACCAATCAGGGACCAGGTGCAGGGACTTCCTATGTAAGTTGGCTCCCCTCTGACTTAGAGAGTGTACTCTGCCTTTCCATGGAATACTGAACCTTGTGTTTCCCTGGCTAAAGCTGAAACACCAAAGATAAAACACCATCTTGGCAGAGTAGACAGAGTGGAGCAGATCAGCACAGACCAGCATGACACAGAGCAAAATGGAGGAGGTGGGGTAGACCAGAGCAGAGCAGTGCCCTCGCTCCAGGGCTGCCTGGCCCCATGGCTGTCTTACAGGGGTGCTGTCTCATAATTGAGCTCTAACATTATTAAGCTGTTCTCACAGTCCTGCTGTGGCACAATTAAGCTATTTGCACTGAATGAGTTTTCCTTCTTCGTTGCCTGTTGGCATTGAATTCATGTCAAAAATCATCTGTCTATTGACTATTATTTAAAGGGATACTCAATGAATTTGGCATCCAACACTAATTTTTTTGCCATGTCTTTTTTATTATTGAACTTTAGTATTTTAATCACCTCTTCAATGTTTGATTTTAATTATCTCAATTTTTTTAAAAAAGGATCACAGTTGTCTACCCTGTTTTTACATTCTTGAGCATGTCTGTCTATTATATACACATATGAGCAACTCAGCTAACTTTAAAATTCCTGGATCATGTTTTCTTTCCCTCTGAACTTTGCAGATCTGCTCATCTTCTGGATTGGAATATGAATGTGGAAAATTCTGAGAACAACAGTTTCCATCTTGAATCACATGTTAGTTATCTATTGCTACAGAACAAATTACCCCAAAACTTGGCTGAAAAGAGCAAATACTTATTATCTTACAGTTTCTGTGGGTCAGAAATCTGGGAACAAATTGGCTGAATAATTCTGCCTCAGAGTCTCTATGAAGTTGCAATTAAGCTATTGATTGGGGCTGAAGAATCTGCTTCCAGTCTTACATAGTTGTTTACAGGAGTCAGTTCTCACCACATAGGCCTCTCTATAGGTTTCTTGGGTGTTTAATGACAAGTGACTTTCCTCAGAACGAGTAATTAAAAAGATAGAGATAGAGAGCCCATGTGAACCAAGCTAGAAGCAACATTTTCATATCCTTTTTATAACCTAACCTCAGAACATCCCATCACTTCTACTGAATTATTACCTTTAAACATCCCTAACCATTAATTAAGATGAAAGGATGTTGAGAACCTGTTGATGAGAACTGTATCAAAAAACTTGTGGGAATACGTTGAAGATCACCATATACCATGTCCATTTTCTTTTTTGGTATAGAAGCCTATCTTATTCTTTACTTACCCTTGAGATTTGGAAACATCACCCAGCTATGTCTTGGTGTGTGTGATCTTTTGAGCACAAGTCCAGGTACATCTTTGCTTTAAGAATATTGGGAGGGAGGTGGGGAGCATTGGGGGGGTGAGCTGGGATGGGAGTAAAAGACAAAACTGTACTTGAACAACAGTTAAAATAAATAGAAAGAAAAGAATATTTTCCTGTACTGTATCTTTAGATCTTTTGTCCATTTGTTTAGTTTTTCTTTGTTCAGATAATTATTATAATATGTTGGGTTTCCTTTGCTTTTACATTCATTATCTCTATAATTATGGTTATAACCTATTGTTTTCCATTAACTTTTCTGTTAGTTTGTGTTTCTTCTACTTTACCCATCATAATCCCTTAATGTGTTTACAGTCATATTTATTCTGTATGTGTATTTTAGATACAATTACTTGTATAAAGAATATATTTGCTGTTTTTTTAGGATTTTATTTATTCATCTTTAGAAGGGGAAGGGAAGGAAAGGAGAGAGGGAGAGAAACATCAATGTATGATGGCCTCTCGTGCATTCCCTGCTGGGAACTGGCCAGCAACCCAGGCATGTGCCCTGCCTGGGAATCGAACCATGATCCCTTGGTTTGCAGGCCCACCCTCAATCCACTCAGCCACACCAGCCAGGGCATATTTGCTGTTTTTAATGTGGTTTTGTGCTCTATAATATCTTTATTTTTTAAAGATTTATTTATTTACTTATTTATTTATTTTTAGAGAGAGGGGAGGGGAAGAAGAAAAAGAGAGGGAGAGAAATATTTATGTGAGAGAGAAGCATTTATTGATTGTCTCTCATACACACCCCTACCAGGGACCAAACCCACAACCCAGTCATGTGTCTTGAACTGAAATCAAATGGAAGATGTTTTGCCTTACAAGACAATGCCAAAACAGCAAAGCTACACCAGTCAGGGCATACATTGCTTTTATTTTTAATTTATTTGCTCTGCCAGCTTTCTCTAATCATCTGATGGGTTAAAGGAACATTGAGAATCCTCCTTGTTTATGCCTGAGCTGTGACCTTTATTGTAAGAATGAAATATAGGCGTGCTCTCTCCCAGGGAGAACTGACCTTACTCCCCGGAAGATTAGTACTTTTAATACTTAACTGTTCATTCGGGGAGAACTGGCCCTTCCCCCAACAGGGACCTGTTGGTTAGCTAAGTCACACAAGGCCCTTGGCACATAGCACTTTTGTCTAAAACACATTTAACCATAGCCCCCAAAGTGAGACTTTGGAGTCTCATCGGAGGGAAGGACACTTTGCTCAGAACTTTCCCAGTCAGACCCTGAAAGCTGTTTCCGGGATTCCCTAACATCTATGTTTGGATGTTGGTGAACTCTTATCTATTGATGTACAATCTTGATTCTTGCTTTTGCTTTGCTCTCAGTTAATAAAGTGCTTAGTTATTCACATTTGACTTGGTAATTTTATTGTCTGTGAATCCGAAACTCCAAAATAAGTGACCATTATCTCATGTGTCCCTTGATGGCAGACCATCTTATTACATTCAGTGGACTTACTTCTTTTTTTGTAACTTTATGCCTTTTTTCCTTGAACTTCCTGCCCTCATTTTTATTTATTTATTAAAATATTTTATTGTTTATGCTATTACAGTTATCCCACTTTTTCCCCCTTCTTCTCCTTCCACCCTGCCTGCCCTCCACTTCGATAATCATTCCCCTCATGGTTGTCCATGCCCNAAACTCCAAAATAAGTGACCATTATCTCATGTGTCCCTTGATGGCAGACCATCTTATTACATTCAGTGGACTTACTTCTTTTTTTGTAACTTTATGCCTTTTTTCCTTGAACTTCCTGCCCTCATTTTTATTTATTTATTAAAATATTTTATTGTTTATGCTATTACAGTTATCCCATTTTTCCCCCTTCTTCTCCTTCCACCCTGCCTGCCCTCCACTTCCATAATCATTCCCCTCATGGTTGTCCATGCCCATGGGTCCTTCATATATGTTCTCTGACTAATCCTTTCACTTTCCTTCAGTCTGACCCCTCACCCCCCACGCCTTTTTACAGCTGTCAGTCTCTTCCATGATTCTATGCCTCTGGTTCTATTTCATACATTAGTTTATTTTTTCATTAGATTCCTCTTATAAGTGAGATTATATGGTATTTGTCTTTCACTGCCTGGTTTATTTCATTTAGCATTATAGTTTCCAGTGTCACTCATGCTGCTGGAAAAGGTAGGAATTCAATCTTTCTTTTTGCTGTGTAGTGTTCCGTTGTGTAAATGTACCACAGTTTTTTTGATCCACTCGTCTACTGATGGGCATTTAGGCTATTTCCAAATTTTGGCTATTGTAAATAGACTGCTATGAACATGGGGATGCATAAATTTTTTTGAATTGGTGTTTGAGTATACTTGGGTATATTTCCAGCACTGGAATTGCTCAAATTTGCTCAAAAAATTTCTTACTGTTTTTCACAGTGGCTGCAAAAGACTGCATTCATTCTCGCAGCAACAGTACACTAGGGGTCCGTTTTCTCTACACTCTCTCCAGCACTTGTTTGTTGATTTATTAATGCTGGCCATTTTGACAGATGTGAGATGATATCTCATTATGGTTTTAATCTGCATCTCTTTGGTGGCTGGTGATGTTGAGCATTTTTTCATATGTCTCTGGGCCATCTGAATGTCCTCCTTAAGGAAGTATCTATTCAGGACCTTTGCCCATTTTTAAGTTGATTATTTGTCTTCCTGGTGTTCAGTCCTTATAGTTCCTTATATATTTTGGAGATTAAACCCTTTTTTGATATATGTTGGCAAATATGATCTCCCATACATTCGGTCCTCTTTTCAATTTGATAATGATTCCTTTAGCTGTGCAGAAGCTTTTTTTAAATTTTTTTTTAGGAATGTTAACATATTTTATTTTTTTAATTTTATTTAACTCTTGTTCAAGTACAGTTTTCTTTCTTCTATTCCCAGCCCTGCCCCCCCCAGTGCTCCCCACCTCCCTCCCATCTCTGGTCCCCTTAGTTATTGTCCATGTGTCCTTTATACTTGTTCCTGTGAGTCCTTCCCACTTTCCTCTGTGATTCTCTCCCCTCTCCCCTCTGGACCCTGTCAGCACATTATGTATTTCAGTGACTTTGGTTACATTTTGCTTGCTTGTTTGTTTTGTTGTTTAGATTCCTGTGAACAGTGAGATTATATGGTATTTTTCTTTCACTGCCTGGCTTATTTCACTCAGCATAATGCTTTCCAGTTCCATCCATGATGTTGCAAAGGGTAGGAGCTCCTTCATCCTTTCTGCAGCATAGAATTCCATTATGTAAATGTACCATAGTTTTTTGATCCAGTCATTGACCGATGGGCATCTAGGTTGCTTCCAACTCTTGGCTACTGTAAATTGTGCTGCTATGAACATCGGGGTGCATAGGTTCTTTTGGATTGGTGTTTCAGGGTTCATAGGATATACTCCTAACAGTGGAATTGCTGGGTCAAAAGGCACGTTCATTTTTAGTTTTCTTAGAAAGTTCCATACGGTTTTCCATAGTGGTTGTACCAGTCTTCAATCCCACCAATAGTGAACTAGAGTCCCCTTTTCCCCACAACCTCTCCAACAGTTGTTGTGTGTTTCTTTGTTTATAGTAGCCATTCTGACAGGTGTTAAGTGGTATCCCATTGTGGTTTGAATTTGCATCTCTCTGATAGCTAGTGATATTGAGCATCTTTTCATGTGTCTCTGGATCCTCTGTATGTCCTCCTTGGTGAAGTGTCTGTTCAAGTTCTTTGCTCATTTTTTAATTGGGTTGCTCATCTTCTTTGAGTGGAGTCGAGTGAGTTCTTTGTATATTTTGGAGATTAAACCTTTGTCTGAGGTATCATTGGCAAATATGTTTTCGCAAGCTGTTGCTTCTCTTTTTGTCTTGATACTGTTTTCCTTAGCCATGCAGAAGCTTTTAATTTTGATGAGATCCCATTTGTTTATTCTTTCCCTTTATGTCCCTTGCTCTAGGGGACATATCAGTAAAAATATTGCTGCGTGGAATATCTGAGATTTTCCTGCCAATGCTCTCCTCTAGGGCTTTAATGGTTTCATGGTTTATATTTAAGTCTTTTATCCACCTTGACTTTATTTTGGTGTTTGGTGTAAGTTGGTGCTCAAGTTTCATTTTTTTGCATGTGGCTGTCCAGTTCTCCCAACACCATTTGTTCAAGAGGCTATCTTTACTCCATTTTATGTTACTTCCCCCTTTGTCGAATATTAATTGACTGTAGAGATTTGGGTTTATTTCTGGGCTCTCTGTTCTATTCCATTGGTCTATGTGCCTGTTTTTATGCCAGTACCAGGCTGTTTTGATTACAGTGGCCTTGTAATACAGTTTGATATCAGGTATTGTGATCCCTCCTACTTTGTTCTTCTTTCTCAACATTGCAGCTGCTATTCGGAGTATTTTATGGTTCCATATCAATTTTTGAAGTGTTTGTTCTATGTCTGTGAAATATGCCATTAGCACTTTATTAGGTATTGCATTGAATCTGTAAATTGCTTTGGGTAGTATGGACATTTTGATGATGTTAATTCTTCCAATCCATGAACACGGTCTATGTTTCCATTTCTTTGTGTCTTCCTTGATTTCTGTCTTCAGTGTTGTGTAGTTTTCTGCATACAGGTCTTTTACCTCCTTGGTTAGGTTTATTCCCAGATATTTTAGTTTTGTTTTTGCTGTATCAAGTGGGGCTTTTTTCTTGAATTCTGCTTCTTCTGTTTCATTGTTGGTATACAAAAATGCCTTTGATTTCTGGATATTGACTTTGTATCCTGCTGTTTTGCCAAATTCATTTATTAGTCCCAGCAGTTTTTTTGGTAGAGGCTACAGGATTTTCCATGTACACTATCATGTCATCTGCAAACAATGACAGTTTTGTTTCCTCCTTTCCGATTTGGATGTCTTTTATTTCCTTTTCTTGTCCGATCGCTGTGGCTAGAACTTCCAATACTATATTAAATAGAAGTGGTGAAAGTGGGCAACCTTGTCTTCTTCCTGATCTTACTGGAAAAGCTTTTAGTTTTTGCCCATTGAGTACGATGTTGGTTGTGGGTCTTTCATATATGGCCTTTATTATATGCTCCCTCTATTCCCATTTTTCTGAGTACCTTTATCATAAATGGGTGTTGTACCTTATCAAAAGCTTTTTCCGCATCTATTGATATGACCATGTGGTTTTTGTCTTTGCTTTTGTTTATTTGGTGTATTACATTTATTGATTTGCGTATATTGAACCATCCTTGCATCCCTGGGATGAATCCCACTTGGTCGTGGTGTATGATCTTTTTGATGTATTGTTGGCTGTGATTTGCCAATATTTTAATGAGGATTTTAGCGTCTATGTTCATCAGTGATATTGGCCTGAAGTTTCCTTTCTTTGTTGTGTCTCTATCTGGTTTTGGAATTAGGATAATGCTGGCTTCATAAAAAGAGTTGGGGAGTTTTCCCTCCTTTTGGATCTTTTGGAATAGTCTGTGAAGAATCGGGGTTAGCTCTTCCTTAAAAGCTTTGTAGAATTCTCATGTGAAATGATCTGGTCCAGGGCTTTTGTGTGTTGGGAGTTTTTTTATTATTTCTTCAATTTCATCTGCTGTTATTGGCCTGTTCAGATTTTCTGCTTCTTTTTCATTGAGTTTTGGAAGATTATATTTTTCTGGAAATTTGTCCATTTCACCTAGATTTTCAAATTTCTTGGCATACAGCTCTGCATAGTAATTCCTTACAATACCTTCTATTTCTGTGGTATCGGTTGTAATCTCTCCTCTTTCATTTCTGATTGTGTTTATTTGGGTCCTCTCTCTTCTTTTCTTGATGAGGCTCCTTAGAGGTTTGTCTATTTTGTTTATCTTTTCAACAAACCAACTCCTGGATTCATTGATCCTTAGAATTGTGCTTTTAGTCTCTATGTCATTTAATTCTGCTCTGGTCTTGGTTATTTCCTTCCTTCTACTTGCTCTGGGCTGTCTTTGTTGTTGTTCCTCGAGTTCTTGGAGGCATCGGGTTAGGTTGTTTGTTTGAAATGTTTCTATTTTCTTTAGGTAAGCCTGTATTGCTATGAACTTCCCTCTGAGGACCACCATGACCGTGTCCCATAAGTTTTGGGTTGTTGTGAGTTCATTTTCATTTGTTTCCAGGAACTTTTTGATTTCTTCCTTAGTTTCTATCTTGACCCATTTCTTTGTTTAATAGCATACCACTCAGTCTCCATGATTTTGGATGTTTTGTTTTTTTTTTTCCCATGGGGTTAGTTTCCAATTTCAGTCCTTTGTGATCAGAGAAAATGCTTGGTATGATTTCTATTGTCCCGAATTTGTTGAGACTCGTTTTGTGTCCTATCATGTGGTCTATCTTTGAAAATGTTCCATGTGCATTTGAAAAGAATGTGTATTTAGCTTCTTTGGGATGATGGGCTCTATATATATATCAATTAGGTCCATTTCATCTAGAGTGTCATTTAATGCTGCAATATCTTTTTTTTTGATATTTTGTTTGGAAGATCTGTCCATTTTTTACAGTGGGGTGTTAAAATCCCCTACTATAATTGTGTTGCTGTCAATATCTTTCTTGAGCTCCTCTAGGATTTTCTTTATATATCTGGGTGCTCCTGTGTTGGGTGCATATATATATTTATGATCTTAATGTCTTCTTGGTGGATTCCTCCCTTGAGTATTATGAAGTGATCTTCTGGGTCTCTCTTTACGGCCCTGTTTTGAAGTCTATTTTGTCTGATATGAGAATTGCTACCCTGGCTTTTTTTTCTTGTCCATTTGCTTGGAAAATTTGTTTCCATCCTTTCACTTTTAGTCTGTGGTGGTCTTTTGACCTGAGGTGAGTCTCTTGTAGGCAGCATATGTGTGGGTCATGCTTTCTTATCCATTCAGCTATTCTATGTCTTTTATATGGTGCATTTAATCCATTTACGTTTAAGGCTATTATTGAAAGGTACTTATTCATTGCCATTTATGTACCTGTGTTCCTCTCCGTCTCTCTCTTTTCCTTCCTTTCCTTAAAGCAGCCCTTTTAGTAGTTCTTGTAAAGCTGATTTGGTGGAGGCGTATTCATTTAGACTTCTTTTGTCTTGGAAGCTCTTTATTTGGCCTTCTATCTTGATTGAGAGCCTTGCTGGGTACAGTAGCCTTGGTCGTAGGCCTCTGTTTCTCATTACCTGGAATAATTCTTGCCATTCTCTTCTTGTTTGGAATGTTTCCATTGAGAAGTCAGTAGCCAACCCCCTTGTATGTTACTTCCTTTTTCTCCCTTGCTGCCTTTAGGATTCTCTCTTTGTCTTGGAATTTTGCCATTTTAATGATGATGTGTCTTGCAGTAGGCGTCTTTGGGTTCCACCTGATTGGGACTCTCTGCGATTCCTAGATCCGTGTGACTTTATCGTTCCTCAACTTAGGAAAACTTTCTGTTATTACTCTTTCAAGTAGGTTTTCTATCCCTTGTTCTTCTTCCTCTCCCTCTGGTATTCCTATTATTCAGATATTATTATGTTTCATGTTGTCTTGCATTTCTATTAAATTCTCCTCATTTTTTCTGAGTCTCTTTTCCATGACTGTCTGGGCGATTCTTTCTATCCTGTCTTCAATCTCACTTATGCGATCTTCCATCTCATCGATCCTACCCTTCATACCTTCTACTGTGTTCTTCAGTTCAGAAATTGTATTCTTTGTTTTCTCTTGGCCTTTACTGATGGTTTCTATTTCCTTTTTCATGTTGGTATAGTTTTCCGAGATCTCATTGTAGCTCCCTTGTAGTTTCTGGTAGCTTGTTGTAAGCTCTTTGAATTTCCTGATAACCAGTGCTTTGAATTCTGTATCTGATAGTTGACTTGCCTCTATTTCATCTAACATTCTTTCTGAGGCTTCCTCCTTTTCTTTCATTTTGGGACTGTTTCTTTGTCTTCCCATTGTTTGTGATACTCTTCTTGTTGGCCTCAGCTTCTTAAAGTGATCTGTTCTGGTTCCCTGGGTTTATGGTGTGAACTTCTGTGGCAGGATAACTGTGAAATTCAGTGGTGCAGTCTCCTGAAGGTATCTTGGTGTCCTCCACTTCCACCTACTCCTTTATTGTGTGTGTGTGATCAGTTGGAGGGGGAGGCAAAATGGTTTATGATAGCAGAAGATTATTTTATGTTATTTAGAGATACAGTTGGTAGAGAAGAAATAGACAATCTTTAGGCTATGTATAGAGTTAACTGTGCTCTTCGACCCAGCTTGCCACTTTTAAGAAAGGATGGACATAAGCTAAGTCTCTTGTTGGGGAGGGGAGGCTTGTGAGTTGTATCTAGAAAGCAGTGTGGTTTCGGGTGGTCAGATTTTGAGGTAAGGTGAGAGTACAGGTTAGTAACTAGATATAGTGTGTGAGTAAATAGAGTTATAGAATTCAGGAACCTGTAAGGTGGTCTAAGGTCCGAGAGATGTATTATGAAGTATTACCGTTGTATAGAACAGCTCTTATTTACAATAATATTAGAGCAACACTCACGTGATAGACTCTATGTGATCTGTCTAAGTCAGGGTTATAGAGCTTGGGTAGTATGCCAAANTGTCCTCCACTTCCACCTACTCCTTTATTGTGTGTGTGTGATCAGTTGGAGGGGGAGGCAAAATGGTTTATGATAGCAGAAGATTATTTTATGTTATTTAGAGATACAGTTGGTAGAGAAGAAATAGACAATCTTTAGGCTATGTATAGAGTTAACTGTGCTCTTCGACCCAGCTTGCCACTTTTAAGAAAGGATGGACATAAGCTAAGTCTCTTGTTGGGGAGGGGAGGCTTGTGAGTTGTATCTAGAAAGCAGTGTGGCTTCGGGTGGTCAGATTTTGAGGTAAGGTGAGAGTACAGGTTAGTAACTAGATATAGCGTGTGAGTAAATAGAGTTATAGAATTCAGGAACCTGTAAGGTGGTCTAAGGTCCGAGAGATGTATTATGAAGTATTACCATTGTATAGAACAGCTCTTATTTACAATAATATTAGAGCAACACTCACGTGATAGACTCTATGTGATCTGTCTAAGTCGGGGTTATAGAGCTTGGGTAGTATGCCAAAGGAAAGCAAGTGAAGTATAGAAAATTAGCAATACACTGTGGAGGAAAGAGCACTGGGAACCTTTCAGGTAGTACAATATAACCAGCCAGGACTAAGAAACCTGTACAAAAAGAGGAGGAATACAAAGATATTCTTAACATAAAAAAAAGAAGTAAGAATAATGCAGAAAAATAATAATACACCTAAAAGAAAACTAAGCAACACACAAACAAACCATCCAACACACCCACACACAAAAGTCAGGAGAAAGGAGGAATAAGCGGAAAATTTGGGAAGAATGGAAGGACTAAAACCAGACAAAAAGAAAAAGAAATGAGGGACAGAGTATTGAAAGATAGAGCAACATACAGTTTTAAAGGTATAAGATTACTTGAAAAAGAGGTTGAGAGAGGAAAAGAAAAAGGGGGGAAGGGGAAAAAAACCCATACACACACACACATAAAAAACAAAACAAAACCAAAAAAAAAGAAGTAAACACCCTTCCTTTGTCAGTTTCAAACTGTCCAAACCCGTTTTTCTGGTTGCAGCCGGCTGGGCCTCTCTGAGGGCAGTTACTCAGGTGTGCGCGCCAGCGAGCATGCACTTGAGCCAGGCTACCAGATTGGGCTGTGGGCGCCCACACCCCCAAGAGGCTGCCTGTGTCCCGAAGTATCCGGCACTGTCCTTCTCAGTCCTGTGGCGGGACCCAGGTGTTCCCACCGCTCCCCTGGATGGCTGCTGGGTGGTTGGGCCATGAGGCAAGCTGCTGTCGCAGAGCACTTCAGTTCACTTTCCAATAGAGACTTCTCCACAAAACCTGCCACTCAGCCCAGCCCAATCCCCAAAAGATCGGCAATGACAGTGTCCTTTTTTAAGTCCCCCGGGCTGGTGGACTGGCGCGCTGGCGACCACAGAGTCCGCAGTTGAACAGGGCCCTCCGCCCTTGCCACCCTTTACGTTAACTTAAGCCCACAGGTCTCTGCCCAGTATTAACCTGCCTGCCTAGACAGGGATGGGGCAGTCAGTTCTCTCCCAAGGACCCTGTAGCAGGCTCACGATTCCCATGGAGTCCGCTGCCGGCCCACGGGGTGCCGGGCCTCTGGAGTTCCCTCTGCCACAGGCGCCCTGGAGGAGGCCTGGGGTGCAGCAGCTTTTGTCCTCACTTGCCCTCTGGAGTCCTCACCCACTTACAGATGTCTGATTCCTCTGTCACACTCTCTGGTCTCTCGTTTTCATAAATGTTCGGGAATTGTTGGTTGATTATGCTGTTCTTCGGTAGATCTGCCTGGATTCTCTACCAGATGCACGGGAGCTGGGTTCCCTCTGTGCTACTCTGTCACTATATTCCTAAACCCAGAAGTTTTTTATTTTTGATGTCCCATTTGTTTGTATTTTCCTTTATTTCCCTTGCCTTGGGAGATATACTGGGAAAAATATGTCTATGTGAGATATCTGAAACTTTACTGTCTGGTTTTCCTCTAGGATTTTTTTTGGTATCACAACTTATATTTAAGTCTTTTATCCATTTTGAGTTTATTCTTGTGTATGGTGTAAGATGGTGGTCTAGTTCAATTTTTTTCACATTGAATTGTACCAGTCCAATTCTCCCAAAATCATTTACTGAAGAGACTGTCTTTACTCCATTGTATGCTCTTGCCTCCTTTGTCTAATATTAATTGGCCATAAAGACATGGGTTTATTTCTGGGCTCTCTATTCTGTTCCATTGATCTATGTGTCTGTTCTTATGCCAGTACCAAACTGTTTTGAATACAGTGGCCTTATAGTATAGTTTAATATCAGGTACTGTGATCCCTCCTACTTTGTTCTTCTTTCTCAAGATTGCTGAGGCTATTCAGAGTCATTTTAGTTCATATAAATTTTTGAAACATTTGTTCCCAATCTATAAAATATACCATTGGTATCTTAATAGGAATTGCACTGAATCCTTAGATTGCTTTGAGTATTATGCACATTTTAATAATTCTTGTTAATTCTTCTATCCATAAACACAGTATATGCCTCCACTTATTTGTGTCTTCCTCAATTTATTTCTTCACTGTCCAATAATTGCCACAATACAGGTATCTTTGCCTCCTTGGTTAAATTTATTCTTAGATATCTAATTTTTGTTGTTGTTATTATAGTAAATGGAATTGTTTTCTTAATTTTTCTTTCTGATAATTCATTATTGGTATATAAAAATGTTATCAATTTCTGATTATTGACTTTGTATTCCTCTCTTTGCCCAATTGATTTATTAGGTTGAGTAGCTTTATGGTGGGGTCTATAAAGTTTTTTATGCATAATTTCATGTTGTCTGTGAATAATGACAGCTTTACTTCCTATTTTCTGATTTGGACACCTTCTATTTCTTCTTGTCTGATTGCTGTGGCCAGGACTTCCAGTACTATGTTAAATAAGAGTGATGAGAACAGACATCCCTGTCTTGTCCCTAATCTTAAAGGAAATACTTCTAGTCCTTACCTATTGAGTATGATGTTAGCAGTAGGTTTTTCATATATGGACTTTATTATGTTGAGGTATGCTCCCTCTATTCCCACTTTGCTGAATGTTTTCTTTTTAATCATAAATGGATGCTGGATTCTATCAAATGCTTTTTTCAGTATCTATTGATATGATCATATGATTTTTGTCTTTCATTTTATTTATGTGGTGTATTATATTGACTGATTTGTGGTTATTATACCATCCTTGAATCTCTGGACTAAAACCCATTTGATTGTGGTGTGTGATCTTTTTGATGTATTGTTGGGTCTTGTTTGCTAATATTTTGTAGAGCAGGGGTATCACACTTATTTTCACTGGGGGCAATATCAGCCTTGTGGTTTCCTTCAAAGGGCTGAATATAATTTTAGGACTGTATAAATATAACTACTCCTTAACTAGGGGCAAGGGGCTCTACATTCAGCCTTTTGAAGGCAACTTCAAGGCTGATGTGGCCCCTGGTGAAAATGAGTTTGAAACCCCTGTTGTAGAGGATTTTAGTGTCTATATCCATTAAAGATATTGGCCTGTAATTTTCTTTCTTTGTTGTGTCTTTACCTTGTTTTAGAATTAAAGTAATGCTGGCCTCATAAAAAGAGTAGAAGTCTTTCTTCTTGAATTTTCTGGAATAGTTTGAGAAGGATATGTGTTAGTTCTTGTTTGAATGATTGGTAAAATTTGCCCATGAAGCCATCTGATCCAGGGCTTTTGTCTGCCAGGAGATTTTTGATTACTGCTTCATTTTCACTGGTTGTTATTGGTCTTTTCAGGTTTTCTGATTCTTCCTGGTCCAGTTTTGGAAGATTGTATGTTTCTATAAATTTATCCATTTCACCCAGGTTGCCCAATTTCTTGGCCTATAGTTCTTAGAAATTTCTTACAATCCTTTGCATTTCTGTGGTATCAGTTTTTACTTCTCCCCTTTCATTTCCAACTTTATTTATTTGGGTCCTCTCTTTTTTCTTGATGTGTTTGGTTAAAGGTTTTTCAATTTTCTTTATCTTTTCAAAGAACCACCTCCTGGATTCATTGATCTTTTGAAATTTTTTTTAGTTTGTATATCATTTGTTTCTGCTCTGATCTTGATTATTTCCTTCCTTCTACTTGCTCTGGGCTTTTTAAAATTATTGTTGTCTTCTAGTCCTTTTAGGTGTAGGGCTTGTTTATTTGATATTTTTCTATCTTCTTTAATTAAGTCTCTAATGCTATGAACTTCCCTCTCAAGACTGCTTTCACTGTGTTCCATAGGTTTGGGGTTGTACTGTGTTAATTTCTAGTTGTTCCTAGGTACTTTTTGATTTTTTCCTTGATCTCATAGGTTAACCCATTTATTATTTAATAGCATGCTTTTTAGCTTGCAAGTATTTGTTTTGGGTTTATTTTTCTTGATGTTGATTTCTACTTTCAGGCCATTGTGATCCAAGAGTACATTTGATATATTTCAGTTTTCTTGAATTTGTTAGGACTTATTTTGTGTCCTACCATGTGATCTATCTTTGAGAATGGCCCATGTGTATTTGAGAAGAATGTGTTATTTTGCTTCTTTGGGGTGAAATGTTTTGTAGATATCAATTAAGTTCATTTGATCTACTGTGTTATTCAATGCTGCTATATCCTTTTAGACTTTTTTTTTGGTCTGGAAGATCTGTCCATTGTTGACAGTTGGGTGTTAAAATCCCCTACTATGACTGCATTGCTGTTGATCTCTTTCTTAAAGTCCTCTAAGATTTTCTTTACATATTTAGGTGCTCCTTTATTGGGTGCACATATACATATATGTTTCCAAGGGTTATATCCTCTTGTTGGACTGAACCCTTGAGAATTATGTAGTGTCCTTGTTTGTCTCTTATTATGACCTTTCTTTTGAAGGCTATTTTATCAGACAGAAGTATTGCGAACTCAGCTTTTATTTTTCTCCATTTGCATGGAATACTTTTCCATCCTTTTACTTGTAGCCTATGTAAGTCTTTTGCTCTAAGGTGGGTCTCTTATAGTCAGGACACATGCGGGTTATCTTTTCTTATCCATTCAGTTGCCTTATGTCTTTTGATCAGAGCATTTAGTTCATTTAAATTTGAGGTTATTATTGATGGGTACTTATTCACTGCCATTTTTAAAAGATTTTATTTTTAGACAGAGGGGAAGGGAGGGAGAAAAAATGGAGAGAAACATCAGTGTGTTACTACTGCCTCTCATGCAACCCCCACTGGGGACCTGACCCAGAACCCTAAGAACTGAACTGGCAACCCTTTGATTCACAGGCCAGCACTCAATCCACTGAGCCAATTCAGCCAGGGTTATTCACTGCCATTTTTCCCTTTATACCTGTGTTCCTCTTTCTATTTTTTCTTCTTTTTTAAGCAGTCCCTTTAGCATCTCTTGCCATGCTGGTTTGGTGGAAATATACTCCTTCAGCCTTTTTTGTTTGTTTGTTTGTTTGTTTGTTTGGGAAGCTCTTTATTTCACCTTCCATTTTAAATAAAAGCCTTGCTGAATAGAATAGTAGTCTTGGTTGCAGGTCCTTGCTTTTTTCATTACTTGGAATATTCCATGCCAATTCCTTTAGGTTTGTATTGTTTCTGTTGAGAAATCACCTGATGGCCTTATCAGAGTTCCCTTATAGATTACTGATTATTTCTCTCTTCCTGCTTTTAAGATTTTTCTTTGTCTTTAAACTTTGTCATTTTACTCATGACATGTCTTGGTGTAGGCCTCTTTGGATTCATCTTGATTGGGACTCTCTGTGCTTCCTGAATTTGCATAACTATTTCCTTTACCAAGTTAGGGAAGTTTTCTGTCATTAGTTCTTCAAATGGGTTTTCTATCCCTTGCTCCCTTTCTTCTCCTTATGGTATCCTATGATGCTAATATTGTTATGTTTCATGTTGCCCCAAAGCTCCCTTAAACTCTCCTTGTTCTTTTTAGTTCTTTTCATTTTGTTGCTGACTGGGTGTATTTTTTCTACCTTGTCTTTCAAACTGCTGATTCTATCCTTTGCTTTGTCTAGCTTGATTTTAATTCCTTTTAGTGTATTCTTCACTTCAGATACTTCATTATTCATTTCTGTCTGATCCTTATTCATAGTTTTTATGTCCTTTTCACACTGATGTAGTTCCCACTAAGTTCCTTGTAGCTCTTACTAAGTTCCTTGAGCACACTTGTAACCATTTCTTTGAATTCAGTGTCTGATAATTTGCTTGCCTCAGTTTCATTTAGCTCTTTTTCTGGGGATTCCTTCTTCTCTTTCATTTGGAGGTTGTTTCTTTGTCTCCCTATTTTAGCTGTCTCTTTTTGTTTCTTTTTATGTTTTAAATAGATCTGCTTTGACTCTCTGTGTCGTAGGGTAGCCTTATGTGGTAAGAGTCCTCTGGTACCCACTGGCGCAGACTTTTTTGATCTCCTGATCTGGATGCTCTAGGAATGTTCTTTGCTTGGCTTACATGGGCTCTTCTACTGTATTTTGGTCCTGATTGTTGTTGGTTTATTCATTGGTGGGGTTTCCTTTCTGGCTGGTGACTAAGAGGCTCGACACGCACCACATCTTGTACACTGTTGTACAGGTACTGACAGAACAAAGCAAAACAACAACAAAAAAACTATAATGAAACAAGCAACTTCCCCCAACCACAACAGAAATTTCTACAACAAAAGATCAGAAACTAGTTATAGTGGAAATAGAAATGGCATACTAGGGAAAGGGGGAAATAAAATAAATAGAATAAGAGAAAACCAAAGGACCCAAAAATGATTATGCAAAGAGAAAATGGGGAAGAACTAATACAAATAATGAATTGAAAGAGGAAAACAGAAAAAAGATACAAAGAAAGAGGAAGAATAACAAAATTAGGAAAAAGAAAGGAGAAGGGAACAATGGGGTAATCAATGATAAGAGTAAAATAAGAGATATGACAGAAAAAAATAGGGCAATAAAAGTAGAAAAGAAAAAATAGGAAAAAACTAATGATAAGTCTATGAAAAAGAAAAAATAACAAAAATAATGTTTAAAAACCAAAGTGGAATTTATCTCAGCAGAGTTAAGTGCTTCCCTGCTGGGCTCACATTATGGATGACTTTCATGTACTCTGAGGATGATATATGCCAGTGTCAGGTGCTGTCCATGCCTAGCCCTCAGCAGCATTTCTGTAGCTACCAGTGATCTACAGTTTGTGGCTGATTCCTCCAGGATTGGCTGCACCCAAGCTGCTCTGCACAGCTAGGTTTTAACAGCACTGGGTCCAGGGGTATCTCAGGAAATGATCCAAGTCACCACTGGATCCACCTCTGTCTGCCTCTGCCTTCTTCAGTCTTAGACAAATCATATACCCAACTGTTTCCAAGAGGGCTCCTCATAGGATTGGGGGATGGGACTCCTGGATATCCCATGGCAGGTGCCTCAGGTTTCAGGGAAGATGATTGGTGTGTTCCCCTGTCCCCCAAGCCACTGGTCTGAGTCTCTTGAGGATTAGTTCCCTGTAGTCAACAGGTCAGGGCCCCTAGTAGGCTATTTGGTGGGGCCTCCAGAGTCCCAGTTTTGGGTTTGCCAGAAACCAGGAGGGTGTTTCTATGGCTCTCCCATGAAGGGGAAATACCAGTCTATTTCCTGGGAGAGTATACAGTATGGCCGCAGCCTACAGCCAGTCTCTAACACTCCCTGAGTCTGAATATGCTGCTGTCTGCTCATCAAAAGTTAAGATGCAAAGGCCCTGGCTGGTGTAGCTCAATGAATTGAGCTTGGGCTATAAACCAAAGGGTCATCAGGTCAATTCCCAGTGAGGGTACATGCCTGGGTTTCAGGCCAGGTCCTCAGTGGGGGCCATGTGAGAGGCAAACACACATTGATGTTTCTCTCTCTCTCTCTTTCTCTATCCCTTCTCCTCTCTCTAAAAGTAAATAAACTTTTTTAAAAAGATGCAAGAAGGGAGAAAACAAAGAATAAAAGGAAAAAACACACAAAATGAAACAAAAAACACACAAATGAACCACATAAAAAAGGAAAAATATGCAAGGTGAAGAGAGCAGGGTTGCAGAGGAAGAATGGCGTGAGCAATATCCCACAGGGGATGGTAATTTCTTTTTCCTTGGTAGAGGTTTTCTCTTCTAAAGCAAAATGGTTACTGCAGAATCTAGGTATATTCCAGCACAGAAAGCCCCACAGCCACCATCCCACATTGCTCTCCCAGTACCTCCCACACTAGACTTTCCTCACAAGACTCAGGTCCATGCCTCCTTCTCTTTGCTGGGACCCTAAGTGAGTGGTTGTGACTTGTGCTTTAGCCCTGTTAAGAATTAAGAAAAAAAATGTGGCTTTTTCTCCCAGCAGTTCTCGTCTCTCCCCACCAGTGACAAACCTTTCAGTGCTGGATGCTACATGGTCTGCTGATTCCAGATTGGTACTCTGTGTTTGGGGGCCCAGTTTGTATTCCCAGCTTCTCTCTCAAGGGAAAGCTCCAACAGCTGCACTGCAGCCATTGTGAACCGGCCAGCCCCTTTGATAGTCTCATCCTTCCTATCAGTGATGTTCATTTTTCCCCCTGACCTTGCTAAAAGCCTCCTTTTCAGGTAGTCTTCAGTTTACTTAAGGTACCTAGTCTTCTGTTTTGTTTTATTTCCAGTTTGATTCTGGGAGGAGGTATGTGATATATTTTCTTACTTGGTCATCATCTTTTCTCTATCCTGCCCTTATTTTTTTTAAAGACATTATTTTTCTCTAGCTTCTTTAAAAGTATAGAGAAGTACTTGTGTGAATTCTTCCAATGTCTAGTTGTGGGTTGATTCTTTTCTGATGTGTACTTTTCATCAACAATTCCTTACTAGTTCCTGTTCTCATTCTTTTTTTTTTTAAGTAGCATTTATGCATAGATCCTGCAGTGTCAATAGTTGGTTGCCGTGGGTTCAGATTGGCAATCTAATTCATGAGCCACAATAAACTTTAGTCTAATACTATGTTTAAATATTTTTATAGAAAGATACAGAACAGAATATTTAGAATGAACCATTACCTCATCTTTTCAGGATTCCAACAGCTACCCAGGTACACAGTTTCTGCTGTCTCCTTACCCCCATGGAACATGTTTAGCTGCTGCAGACAACCGACAAAATACACATGGGTAACCTTAACACAAAATTTTTCACTTCAATTTCTCACCATTTAAAAAATGTATCCACAAGACTGGATGCCAACTCTCCTAGTCTGGGTACAGCCCCACAGATCACCAAGTGTTCTGTAACTCAGTCATTATCACATTTTTTCCCATCCTCACCTTCTGATAGTCTCCTCAGCCAGAGACTAGGTCATTGAAAGGAGGGATAACACACTCTCTTTCAATCCACTCACTTCCTGGATACTTGTTTTACTCTGCATCCTGCTTGTGCCCTTATAACTATTGGATCCATCAAAGCTTCATTGGATGTGCCATGACACTGTTTTTAGGAAAACCTGTATTTTAGAAAAGTACTTAAAAAACCAAGCCATTGCCAGCACAGTTGCCAATAGGATGGACCAGTTCACTTTTCAAACCCAGACCAGCAGTGAGATGGTAGACTGTACTCTGGATGAGTGAGATTACTACTCCCTCTGATGCCCTCTTTACCTAGCCTTTGTCTTTCCATGAGATCTTCAGATCCCTGTCCCTCGGTTATAGCAGCTCTAAGCAAGTTTTTGATCAGTATCTGCTGGCAGAGGATCTATACTTTGTTAGAAAGTCTGGTAACAGTGGTGGAGGAATGTATGTCATCAACTGTCTAAGTCTCTAGGACCCCTAGCCACAACCGCTTTGGAGTCTGCCATATAGGAAAGGCTAAAGTCTCGCTGTACTAGACTGTTCCATATAATTTAGCAAAAACTCTTTTATATTATGGCCAAAATATGGCTTCTCTAATTTTTACTTTTTGACATTTATCAGATTCTCTCCATAGTGTGACAGAAATTAATTTTTGTCAATGCTCCTTGACTATTTGAAAAGAATGTGCATTTTCAGTATGTTGTGATTGTGTATTTCACATCACATCATCCCAATTTATTTGTGTTGTCAATTAATAAGAGAGGTAAGTTAAAAATCTCCTACTATGATTATGAATTTGACAAAAATTCAGTACATTTGCATGTATAAGTTTTGGGCATGTGGTTGGCTCTCCAGGATTTGTCCCATCTCTTTTATGTTGTGTCACTTCAAAGTGTTTGGGACATAATTGACATACCATGGATGGACCATGATGTGCCAGATAACTGAAGAATGCCTTCCCCCTTGCTTCAGTTTATACAGAATGTACACAAGTTGCATCTAAGCCAACCACTACCTGCCATACCCTTGGCTGTATAAACTGGTTCAGCCATGATCATATGACCTAAGTTGGTCCATGAAGAGTGTAGTTCAGGATGTACGTGTGTGTGCAGTTAAAGAGAGAGATAGTTGATGCTAATGAGGAAATATTTTTTTCCAGATGCTACTAGCAGCTATCCTCTAATCATGAGGAGAGACTGCTTTAGGTGAAGTAAGTTCCCTGAAAATAAGGATGATTCAAAGAGGAAAGTGGGGTCTCTGGAAGCTTCATTGAACCACTGGACCAAACCTCACTTGAAAGCTGTCCTATCTGGAATATTGTGGTGTAGTGAATTCCCTCCATTATGTAAGCCAGCTTGAATTGTGTTTTCTGTTTTTGGCAGTGAAAAGCATCATAACAAAGTTAAATACTTCAATGTTTTGATGATAAGTAATTCATGACTTGTAATTTCTTTATGAATTATATTTTTATCATAAATGTCTTTCTTTATCCTAGTTAACTCTTTAGCTCTTAAGTTCTATTTTTCCCCAAATATTACTGTGGCTAAATCTACTTTCTTTTGTTGATATTTGTATGCATATCATTTTTGATTATTTTATTTTCAACATATATTTGTATTTTTCTTCTATATATTATCCATTAAGAAAGATATAGTCTAATTAATCACCTCTTATCCTTTGTAAGTTCTTAATTAATTGAAGACAAATTCAAAAAATAACATGATAGAGCCAAGAAGACCAACAGAAAGTAGATTAATGGTCATCTCGATCTGTACAGTGAGGGGGAGAATAGGGGGACATGGGCAGTGATAGCTAAAGGTTATTTTTTTTGAGTAATGAAAATATTCTAAAATTGATTGTGGTGATAGGTACACTACTCTGTAAATATAATAGAAGCCACTGATTTTACATTTTAAATGGGTGAATTGTACGGTATGTGAATTATCTTAATTAAGTTGTTAAAGAAAAATTATACTGAATAATGACCCAGCAATTCTACTGCTGGGTTTATATCCCAAGAACCCTGAAACACCAATCCAAAAGAACCTATGCACCCCAATGTTCACAGCAGCACAATTTACAATAGCCAAGTGCTGGAAGCAACCTAAGTGCCCATCAGTAAATGAGTGGATCAAAATATGTATGGTACATTTACACAATGGAATACTATGCAGCAGAAAAAAAGAAGGAACACCTACCCTTTGCAACAGCATGGATGGAACTGGAGAGCATTATGCTAAGTGAAATAAGCCAGGTGGTGAGGGACAAATACCATATGATCTCACTTTTAACTGGAACTTAATCAACAAAAGAAAAAGCAAGCAAAATATAACCAGAGACATTGAAATTAAGAACAATTTGACAGTAACCAGAGGGGAGGTGGGAGGGGATAATGAGAGGAAGGGTTTTCAGGAACTACTATAAGGGACCCATGGACAAAACTGGGGGGGTAGGATAGGGGCAAGGGGGGAAGGTGGGTTTGGCTGGGGTGGGAGGAGGGTGGTTGGGGGAAAATGCAGACAACTGTAATTAAATACCAATAAAATAATTATTAAAAATTATACTGAATAAATAAAACAAGAAACAATTGGGAAGAAAATTCTTAGAAATTTAAAGCATTGTCACCAAATTTTATTTATATATAAGTATGTATTATATGCTATTGCATATAATTAAATTATTACACATAACTTACATGAACTTATAATATAAATTATATGAATACACATAATGTATATAATTAATATATATTATATAGTTAATATTACATATACTTATAATCTATATTTATATGTATACACATGTATGTTTATGTCTATAAGACAATTGCCCACAATATGGCACAATAAGGTAAAAAGACAGAAAATATAAAAGAAACATGAAAAGATCAAGCCATAATGTTGCAATGTCTGTCTAATAGGAACTTCAAAAATATATGACAGAGTAAAAACAAATGGTAAAATAATAATAGTAATAGTAATACAAGACAATTTCCTTATAAAGCACATAAGCCTTCAGTTCAATGGGGCCTTCCAAGTGCCCAGCATAATAGATCAAAGAGACCTATGTGATCTCAGCACAAAATTTCAGAATATCAAGAATGCTAGAACTATCCTACAAGCTTCCAGAAAGGATGGGTGCCAAGAAGATACATTTTACCTCATCACTAACTCTGGGTGCCAGAAGAAAATGCACTACTGCCTCTAAATTTGTGAGGAACAAAAATCTTTCACCTAGACATCTAACACAAGCCATTGTTTAAAGGAAAAATAAAAGTGTTTGCAGATATGGAAGGACTCAGGAGCTTTACCCTGTGCACAATAATTCTCAGGAAGTTATTTGAGGTTTCCCTCTGTGGCTAATGAATGGAACTCCCTGGGCAACAGCCAAATAGCAGTCTTAGAGAGCAATTGGTTCAAAGAAAAGAAGGAAAATATCCAAGAAAAAAATCAGAGACTGCAGCAACCATTACCTGCACAGGAAAGCAGTCTCTCATCCCTCAGTGAATAGGTTCATCAAGATTGAGCTCATTCTTAGCTGACTCTTCGTGTTTGTAAAGATTCCTTAGTGGGAGTATTGAGCCCCAGAAGGCAGAAGGTGGGGAAGTAAGTCACAGAGACAGAGGTACCTAGCGGGATGACCTTGAGCAAGTCCAGAAAACAAGCAGAAGAATAAAGTTAATGGGTATATTAGTTAGCTGTTGCTGCATAACAAATCATCCCAAAGTGTAATGGCTTCAAACAACCATGTCATATTGTTTCTGTGAGTCTATGATTGGGCAGGATGGATCTGCTAATCTGAGATGGGCTCAGCAGGGTTTACTCATGCATTAGCCTTGAGTCAGTTATATGCAGCCAGGTGGCTTTTCTGACCTTGATAGGGACATCTAACAAGTCTGCAGACTCAGCGGGAACTTCTGGGCTGACTCACTCAGCTCTAGATGGTATCTCATCCTATAGCAGGATGGCCCAGAGAGGAAGAAAGCATGTAAGACCTCTTGAAGCCTAAACACAAAACCAAAACGCCTTCCTTCTGCCACATTCTGTTGACCAAACGAAGTAAAGGGGCCAGCTCAGACTCAACAGGGTAGGAAATAAACAGCACATCTTACTTAGAGGAGCTGCACAGTCACATCACTAATGATGTGGATACAGAAGGAGTGAAAAATCAGGGCTACTTTTGCAATCAATTCCTAATGGGGAAAAATAAGAATTTTTTTATTTTAAAAACTTTTATTGATTGTTTGAAATGGGGAGAGAAATGGAGAGATTGATTTGTTGTCCCACTTATTTATGTATCCATTGGCTGATTCCTGTATGTGCCCTGACCGGGGATCAAACATGCAAACTTGGTATATCAGGACAATGCTCTAACCAATGGTCAGGAGAAATAAGGATTTTTTTAAATTAGTAAAATGGTACCTCTTCTCCTATGTGGGCTTTCTCTTCCTTTCTTCTATATGGATCATTTTTCCTAGATCAAAACTCCAGGTGTTGCCCTGGCTGGTGTAGCTCAGTGGATTGAGTGCGAGCCTGTGAACCAGACGATCGCGGTTCGATTCCCAGCCAGGGCACATGCCTGGGCTGCAGGCCAGTTCCTGGCAGGGGCCAGTTCCCAGCAAGGGATGCATGAGAAGCAACCATACAAGAGGATGATTATCTTCCTCTCTCTTTCCCTTCCCCTCCAGGGGAAGGGAAAATATAAAAAAAAAAACTCCAGGTGTTCCGTATAGTTCAGACTTTGCTATATTTATTTCCCTTATTCCACATGTATAGAAGCCTTTGGATGGACCCAGTATGGCTTCCTGAGCTAAGGGAGCCAGCAGAAAGGCATTCAGATCACTGAGATCACTGCTGGAACAGAATATGGAAAGGGAGACTCACTCTCCCTCTCCAACACAGGGAGGCAACATAGTATTAGACTGAGGCTCTCAAGGGAAGGAAGAGTTAGTCTCCTCTTCCCCTCTGGAGTTGATCTTTCCAGAAACCAGCCATAGAAATTCTGAGGGTAATGGAAGTGCTTGCTCAGGCAGAAACTTAAAATTATGCAGCTACTCCCTTGTCTATTAATGGAGACCTTAAGTCACCTGGGAATAATTTGCCTTACTATCTTCTGAGTTTCTTTAAGTTATATAAATGTAAGGCAAGTCAGCACTGCCATTTTTTGAAAAAGGGCATAAAGGGACCTTTGCTTTTTTTGGCTTGGAAATGCCTACCCCTCAACGTGTCTTTAATATACAAAGGCAGGGAGGAGATGGTGGCAGATTCACACAGGGGCCACCAGCTGCTAGAAAAAGAGTTGTCCTTTTATTGGAACCAGACCCTCTCATAGGAACTGGTGTGGCCTCCATGAGGTCCCCCAGCAGGAAAGGGTGGCCACAGCCCTGGAGGATAATTCTGTGTCTGGCTTTTTTGGGTGGCTTGCCCATACCATGCTAGCCACAGTTTTCTACTCAGTGTGTTCTCTTTCCAGCAGCTGTGTACTCTAAAAACTGCCAACCTAAGCCCAGATTTGAGCCTCTGATTCTGCATAGCCTTTGGGGCTCTTGAATAATTTTGGCAGCAAGGTTCCAAGCCTGAATTGCAGACTGTCAATTGGAGCAAGTAGGGAATTAAAGCTGAGCAGTGGACAAGAGCTGTGCTCTCTGGGTGGATTTGGAGAGCCTTTGTGTTCAGGCCCCCAGAACTCAGTGCAGAGGGCTTCACATCAGTCTCTGTCTTTACAGTTCTCTGGGATTCCCTACAGTTAAGGCAGTGGTGTTCTTCCTCTGCCAGAAGCCCCCAGTTTGCCACTCTGCCACCCCCATAGCAAGGCCCAGACCTGACATTGTTAGAGGATTTTGGCATGAATTTAGTGAGTTTCAAGCACGCCCCAGAGCCCATCCCCACTTCCAGAGGAGTAACAGAGGCAGAGCTGCACTACAGCTAGTTGAGTCAGGCAGCTGCAGGAGCTCAGGAGCACATCTGAGGCCAGCCGCTAGTAGGTGCCTACCAGCTGCCTGATGCCCTGTACACCTGAATGTCTCTTGACCACTGAGAGGCAGCTGCCCACAGAGCATCTACCCATTCAGTGACTATGCCCCTCCAGGGCTTAATTTCCAATTAAACAATGTAGGGAGCATGACTCTGATTCAGAGAGAATGGATATAAGCACACAGCATGAACTGTAAAGACTGGGGTGTGGACACTGATGAAAAGGAAGCAGAGATGCACCTTCTCTTAAGGAATGTCCTGAGCCAACTATTGAAAATCCCATCCAGGACCAGGAAGGCATGTTGACACTTGTGAAGAGTGAAAAGTTCTAAAAGCATTGTTCCAAGAAGGGAAGGATAAAAACTGTGCTGTCTTCTTTGCAGGGGTTGACTTACTGAAACCTCACAAGAGGTGTCTGACTCTCTGGGCTACTGTGATTATCCCCATTTCACAGAAAGGGAAGCTGAAACCCAGAGAAGTTGCGACTTGCTGTAGCCCACATCTTAGTAAGTGGCCAAGGGGGGTGAAGAATGGAAAGTAAGGAGTGGGTAGGGTGAAAAAAGGTGGAAACTCTGGAGGGAGGGAGGTTATAGTGAGAAGGGGTATGAGGTGAGAAAGGGCATGAAGGCAAGGAGAAAGATACCTTCCAGAGGCCATATGGGACCACTTCCACAGCCCACAACCAGAGGCCACCAGCATGGCATGGTCCCTTTTTTCAGAGGCCTGGGCAGGAAGGTATCATGACCTCTGGGAACCAGACCCAGGGTCTCTGCTGGCCTTTTCCGTTGCAGACAGCTTGGGAGCACATGCTCCTTCCAGCACAGACCATTATATTTTNCAAGAAGGGAAGGATAAAAACTGTGCTGTCTTCTTTGCAGGGGTTGACTTACTGAAACCTCACAAGAGGTGTCTGACTCTCTGGGCTACTGTGATTATCCCCATTTCACAGAAAGGGAAGCTGAAACCCAGAGAAGTTGCGACTTGCTGTAGCCCACATCTTAGTAAGTGGCCAAGGGGGGTGAAGAATGGAAAGTAAGGAGTGGGTAGGGTGAAAAAAGGTGGAAACTCTGGAGGGAGGGAGGTTATAGTGAGAAGGGGTATGAGGTGAGAAAGGGCATGAAGGCAAGGAGAAAGATGCCTTCCAGAGGCCATATGGGACCACTTCCACAGCCCACAACCAGAGGCCACCAGCATGGCATGGTCCCTTTTTTCAGAGGCCTGGGCAGGAAGGTATCATGACCTCTGGGAACCAGACCCAGGGTCTCTGCTGGCCTTTTCCATTGCAGACAGCTTGGGAGCACATGCTCCTTCCAGCACAGATCATTATATTTTTCAGAGCCTTTGCATGTATCAGAGTTTGTAATGCTATATTTGTGTGATTTTCCCATTAATGTCTGGCAACCTTCCCCTGCAAATTGGGAGCTCTGCAAGGGCAGGGAGCATGCCAGGTGTTTACCACTGTCATCAGTGTGGAGTGTATGCTGGCACATGGGTGACACTCATGAGTAGATTGGAATAAAATGAAACAGCAGAAAGTCAACTGTGGTGAGCATACAGGATGGCAGTCTTTGAAGAGTGTGGTTTGCACAGCTATCTCTTTGGTCTCAGTCCCTCCTTCTATCTCAGGCCTCAACTCTCTTCTTGAATGCATGTGTGTCCTTCAGCACATAGGAGCTGGAGTGATGCTCATTGTTTGTAGAAAGTGTTCATAGGAAAAGAAGAAACAAGGTTGAGTTCCTTGAAGCCATGTCTTTCCTGCTATGGTTTTATCTGTTTTCCAGCTATAGAATATCTAAGTGCAGCCATTCTATTTCACTGGAATGGCTGTCTCAGGGACATGACCAAGAGGTAACAAAGCTGGCTGTGTTCCTGGGATGAAAGGAATCACCCAGGACACCATCTCAGAGTCTCTGCTATTTCTTTTCCCCTCCAGGGACTGGGTAATGGCCTCATAAAACTGGAGTCAGCACAATGGCCTCTCCAATTTGATTCTTATCCACTTGCAGGAATCATTTTGCCTACAAGAATCTATTTATTCCCAAACATAGAAGTGTCATTTATTGGTTAAAAATGCAAGCTGACTTCTGTAAATTGCAGTGTCTAATTTGGGAGAATAGTACTTGCTGATTATTAGAATCCTCATGGGTTTTATTTCAGTATTTATTATTGTACAGCATTATTTGTGGTTCTTGTCCTTAAACTGTGAAGGGTGAGAATTTTCTGAGAGTAGGTATGAACGTGCTTCTCCCTGCCTTTGCCTTTCTCCCTTTTTTAATGGCTACAAGAATTAGTGTCCAAATAAAACCAACCAACAGGAATGAGCAAATAATTTCACTTTATGAACCTGACAGATTATTGTAACAAAACTGTATGTAAAAAAAGCTATAAAACACCTAAACAAACCTGTATGTAAAAAAGCTATAAAACACCTAAAAGCATCTATCTTTTGTCAAATTGTGATAAAGAATATCTATAGACTGAGGGGGAAAAGTCAGCTAACCAGGGATTTCTTAGGTCTGGCAGGCAAGATGTTTATTGCACACATGAGACTGAAATTCTAAGTTGCAAAGATAGCGAGGCTGAGGAAGATCAGCTTTTGGAAGGTCTTAGCTTTTCTTTATTTACAAAGTGTATAAAATTGAAAAAACCAAACTGCATAAAATTGGAATAATCATGTATTTATCCAAGTCACAGAGAAACAAGAGACACAAAGCCTGGTTCTTATAAAAGACAGGAAGGGAAAGACTTGGGAGTCCAACAAGGGGGATTCCAGTATCCATCCTCTAGGAGTGGGCCTGGGGCTAGAAGTTTTATCCATCCTACCAAGAACCTTTGGGCCAAGAAAACCTTTCTACTCTCAGTCCTTTAGTGGCCCATCAGGTTCAGCCATAAACATTCAACAGCATCCACAGGAATCATCTGGGGAGAATTCCTCATCTGCCTGCCAGATTTACCTGTGTCCATGGGTATTCTTTGCCAAGAGTTGGTTATCCAGGAACAAGTATAAAGGGCACATAGACAAAAACTAAGGGGAAATGGGAGGGAGGTGGGGAGCACTGGGGGGGCGGGGCTGGGATGAGAGTAAAAGACAGAAAACTGTACTTGAACAATAATTAAATTTAAAAAAAAAGAAAAGAAAAATAGTCCCTTTTTGGTCACTTCTGCATATTGGATGGTTAACTGATCCTCTTTTCTTGGCTCACCCCTTGGCATTTTGGAGGGATTTTCATTTCTACTGGCTTTCTTCTCCATCCAAGGAAGACACTGCAACCAACCTTTGACTACCAGGATCCAACTACTAATTACTTACTTCGGGGGGTGAGGCACAAAACTAACTAGTAAATTAAGGTGGGGGGAGGGAGGTGGGGAGCACGGGGGGGAGGGCAAGGCAGGGAATATAAAACAGAAAACTGTACTTGAATAAGAATTAAATTTTAAAAAATTAAAAAAACTAACTAGTAAAGGAGTTAGTATTTTGGAGCAATGGGAAGGAGTGCTGAGAAGGGGAAGAGAAAGGAGTGTGGAAGGGAATGGCTATGTAGGCCTTGAAAGCTGCCACTATTCTCCCCAGACACCGCTAAAGTGAATCCCTTTGGTCAATCTCCAATTTAGCACCAGTGCCACTAACTGCTCAGATTTATTTGCAAATCTGTGAGGTGATTTGAGAATCTGAACATTATTAATGAGAAAGTCTTTCTGCTGTGTTCTCTAAATAGTAACACTGTGAAAAGGAGTCATTAAATTCCATCAACAGCAAAAAATATATATCTGAGAAATAAAATTTATTTTTTAAAAAAACAGGGCAGAAATGTTTAATAAGTATAATTAATGGCTTCAGAGAGATGCACAGGGATATTGCCTTCATAGACAAATAAGGATATGAAAAACTCAATTGCTAAATAAGGAAAAACAAATGCTCAATACATGGGCTAAAAAATGGAATGAATACAGCTAAAGATCAAATCAGTAATCTAGAAAAACATGAGGAATTATCATAAAAGTACAAAAATAGAAAGCATGAAATAAAAGTTAGGGGTCAAGAAAGATAGAAAAACTGCAAAAGCCATCAAATAGGAGTTCTAGGAAGAGAGCATAGAGAAAATGGAAAGGAGGAAATTTTCCAAGAAATAGAGAAAATTATTTCCAAACTAAAAATAAATAAATAAATAATAATAAAATAATAATAGATGCATGGATGCTGAGATTGACAGGGCCCCTCAGGAGATTAACATGATAATTGAGCAATATCTTTAAAATTCTGAGTAAAAACCACTTGGAACTATAACTAGATATCAAGCCTAACTATTACAAGCTGTCATTCATTGTGAGGGTGAAATATAGACATTGTCAGATGTATAAGAAATCAAACATTTTGGTTCTACACTTTCTAAAACAAACAAATAAAAACTAAATATTAGATGATAGCTCTAGCAAGAAGGAAAATCTTTGAAGACATGCAAAAAATACAATACAAAAAATCTGTGATAAAATAAAGCAATCAAAGCTACTTTTTAAAGAATAAATAAATGCTGATTGTTTAGGGTAAGAAATTTTAAATGATAATATGGACATGTTACTTGGAAAACTGACAGTTACCTTCAAATGCATACCCTATGACCAAGCAGTTCTGTTTCTAGGTATGTATGCAAAAGGAATGCATGGATATCTGTACCAAAAGGACACATGCTAGAATGTTTATAGCAGTGTTATTTGCAACACCCACAGGCTGAGACCAACACAAATGTTCACCAACAATAGAACAGATAGATAACTAGTGATAGTCATGGAATGGACTGTATAGCACAAGAAAAGCACCATGCTGTATGCATCTATGTGGATAAGTCTCAGAGGCATAATACAAAGCAAAACAAGTCAGACATAAAGGAATAGATACTATGATTTCAAATATATAAAGTTGAGAAACAGGACAAATTGATTTATGGTAATGGGAGTAGGCATTATGGTTTACTGAGGTAGCAGGAAATGACTAGGAGACCCAAAAAGCATTTTTGGGTCTGTAATAAAATAATCTATAACATTTCATATAATAAGGACTTGGTGATGATGAACTCCTTTAACTTGACCTTATCTGAAAAGCACGTTATCTGCCCTTCCATTCTAAATGAAAGCTTTGCTGGATAGAGCAATCTTGGATGTAGGTCTTTGGATTTCATGACCTGGAATACTTCTTTCCAGCCCCTTCTTGACTTTAAGGTTTCTTTTGAGAAATCAGCTGAGAGTCTTATGGGAAGTCCTTTGTAGATAACTGTTACCTTTGCTCTTACTGCTTTTAAGATTCTCTCCTTATTTTTAATCCTGGCTAATGTAATTATGATGTGCCTTGGTGTGTGCTTTTTTGGGTTCGACTTGTTTAGGACTTTCTGAGCTTCCTGGACTTCCTGGAATTCTATTTCCTTCTCCAGATGGGAGAAGTTCTCTTTCATTATTTTTTCAAATAAGTTTTCAATTTCTTGCTCTTGCTCTTCTCCTCTGTAACCCTTATAATTTGGATATTGGAACATTTAAAGTTGTCCTGGAGGTTCCTAATCTTCTCTTCATTTTTGTTTCTTGTTCCTTCATTCTCTTCTGGTTGAATGTTTATTTCTTCCCTCTGCTCCAAATCATTGATTTAAGACACAGTTTCTTCCCCTTCACTGTTAGTTCCCTGTATATTTTTCTTTATTTCATTTTGCATAGCCTTCACTTCTTACTCTATTTTGTGACCATACTCAACCATTTCCATGAACATCTTGATTATCAGTGTTTTGAACTCTGAATCTGACAGTTTCGCCATCTCTTCATTGCTTAGTTCTATTTTTGGAGCTTTCATCTGTTCTTTCATTTGGGCCATAATTTTTTGTCTGTGGGCACCTGTTACTTTCTAGGGGGTGGAGCCTTAGGTATTTACAGGGGTGGGGGGCATGGGCAATTCACTTCACTGTGTTGTGGCACTCTATGTGGGGAAGGGGTCCAAAAGTGAACAATCTTGCTTGCTCAGCTCTCAGCTGGCTTTCAGTCACTTCCCCCACTACCCACGAGCCAATTGGGTCCCAAGTGGGTGGGCTTGTGTGCATTCTAGGACCCTGTGGGTCTCTCCAATAAACTCTCTATGAAGCTGGGTGTTTATTCTGCCACCACTATTCATTTCAGGTTGAATAGGTTTTTATGGCCAGAGGTTTTGAGGCTTTATTTCCCCATGCGGGAACCTCGGGTTCTGTGGTCTAACTCCCCAGTTGTTCATCCCAGTTTATCTACAAGCAAATGTGGGACCACCTTGTCTGCTAGCCGCTGCCTTGCTGCACATCCTGTCTGCCCTAGCTACCTGTCTCTGCTCCTCCTGCCAGTCTGAAGAAATTTTTCTTCTTTAACTTCTTGCTTTTTGGACTTCCATACAACCAAGATCTTCTGGCAGTTCTGGTTGTATTTTGTTTTTAACTTTGTTGTCCTTTTGGTTGTGTGAGGATGAAAAGTGTATCTACCTATGCCTCCATCTTGGCCAGAAGTAGTATGACCTTTTCTTTTTTTCTCTCTCTCTCTCTAACAGCCCTTCTCTTTTCTTGCCTACTTATAGAGAACTCAATTTAAGAGAACCCACCTCACACAACTCGCTCTCCAACCCATGCTCTATACTGGTTGCAAAAGTGTTATTTATAAAAGAAAACCATTCTATAATAATAGCTATCCCTGAATGAATTCAATAAGTGCCCAGTTCAGGGCAAGCACTCCAGGTAATTCAGCACCACTTTATATGTCAGAAAACTGAGATACAAAGATATTCACTAACTTGCCCACAAACAAGAGTCTAGAAAGAGACAGAGCTCAGGCTTGTACCCTTTTCACATAACCACATCTCACTGCTCTCTTTGGCTCTGTGCTCTTCCCCAGGTATCACTGTTCAAGAGCCTCCTTGGCCAGAGCCTGGTCACATAGTCACTTTCAGTGGCAAGGGACAAGAGAGTCCTGTGACAGCAGTATTTCTTTCCCTAGGTGCAGAACTTTTCCTCTCCTATTTATCATTTTGAAAAATTTCAAACCCGTGGAAATAGTGAAATAATAATATAATTAACTCCAATATATATGTATTTCACCTAGATCCATCACTTGTTGACATTTTTCTGCACCATTTGAGTGCAAGTTGCAGACCCTATGACACTCTATCCCCAAATATGTCAGCATGCATCTCCCAAGTACAAGAAAATTAACATTTACTTAATAACATCTGGGATACTGTTCTATATGTAAAATTTTCCCAACTGTGCAAAGTACCTTTTTATGCCTTTGTTGTTATTGTTGCTGTTGCCATTTTAATCCAGAATCTAATCAAAGATCCTGCTGTTGCATTTCATTGCTATGCTTCTTTTACCCTTTTTAAACCACCTTTTTGTTTTGTTTTGTTATTTATGACATTAATCTTTGGAAGGGCCCAGGAAAGTTGTTTGGCAAGATGTCTTACATTCTGAATTTGTTTGTTTTCTCATGATTACATTTAGGTCTCACATCTTTGACGATACTCCACGGGAGATGTGTGTGTTCCTAATTGTATCATATCAGAAAAGACATCATGTCAGGTTTTCCTACTCTTTGTGATGTTAAGTTTGGCCATTTGGTTAAGGAAGTGACTTCCAAGTCTCTTCATTGCAATATAGTTTTCCCTTTGTTTTTACTAGGCAATCTGTGGTGAAACTTGAAGATTGAGTGAATATTGTGTTCCCCAACTACATTTGACACAATGGCTTTACTCTCCATTGATCATTTTTGCCTGGTTCAGTTAATTCAGTGAGGGTTGTAAAATAGCAATTTAAAAAATATTTTATTTATTTATTTTTAGAGAGAGGGGAAGAGAGAAAGAGAGAAAGAGAGGGGGAGAAACAGTGATGTGAGTAATATCAATTGGTTGCCTCTTGTATGTGGAACCTGCAACACAGGCATATGACCCTGACTGGGAATCAAACTGGAGACCTTTTGCTTTGTGAGACAACACCCAATCAACTGAGCCATACCAGTCAGGGCAAAATGGCAACTTTTAAATCTCATATTGATTTGCTGATATTCTCTTGTAAAGAATTTCCCCCTTTTCTATTCTTTCCCTCTCTCCTTCTCCATATGGGCTGTAGTATTAAAAAATTAAATGTTATAAACTCACATTGTCAATATATCATAATGCTCAAATTGTTCAAGTTTGACCAACAGGAGCCTTAAGAGGCAAATTTTCTAACCAGGTACATTGTTTCACCAAAGGAAATTGGGGTTCTGTTTTAAGGAAGGAGCAAATGGTTAGTGGCCTGCAACTAGTGGGCCTGTCATACCTTATCTCTCCAAAGCCTCCATTTCCTGGGCTTTAGAATGGGATAATAACTGTCTCAGGATAATTTCCAGAGCTAAATGAATTGGTCATGGATTAAATACATGGAAGGCATGTTTGCCAGTGTCATAGAGCCTGGCACAGAGAGGATTTTTTTTCTTAAAAAAACAAAAACAAAACAGAATCTCCCTTCCTATTCTTCCTTATGCCACTGCCTTTTTTTAAATTTCCCATCCGAGTTCTGGTTAAGATGGAGGCATAGGTAGAAATCTTTTGCTTCCTTGCACGACCAAAAGAAGGATAACAACCAATCTAAAATCAGTAAACAACCAGAAATGCCAGAAAATCAAACTGCATGGAACTCCAACAACCAAGAAATTAAAGAAAAAGTTAACCAGAACAACCAGACTCCTAAGAACCCGAGACTGCAGACCTTGTGGGCAGGGCTGGCTGGAGGCAAACCTGAGACTCAGAGTTAACTATGGACTACAGTGGTTGTCACAGTGGGAGAAACTCACAGTCTCACATGAGATCGTTGAAAAGTGGGCTAAAGCTGAGCAAGGAAGCTGTGTTGTTCTCTCTCTGGTGCCTCCCCGACAGGCAGCGCCAAAGCACAACAAAGAGAGTTGCCCCACCCCTTACATCCTAACAGGTGTGCCAGGACAAAGAAATATGGCCCAAATGAAAGAACACAGCAAAACTTCAGAAAGAGAGCTAAGCGATGAGGAGATAGCCAACCTATCTGATGGAGAATTTAAAGCCCTGGTAATCAAAATGTTCACAGATCTGACTGAGCTTGGTTGGAAAATGAAAAAACAAATGAAAGATACCCAAAATGAAATAAAGCAAAATATTCAGGGAGCCAACAGTGACAGGAAGAAAACCAAGACTCAAAGAAACAATTTGGAACAAAAAGAAAAAATAAACATCCAACTGGAACAGAATAAAGAAACAAGAATTCAAAAAAGGGAAGACAGTCTTACAAACCTCTGGGACAACCTGAAATGTTCCAATATCCAAATTATAGGGGTGCCAGAAGATGAAGAGGAAAACCAAGAAACTGAAAACTTATTTGAACAAATAATGAAGGAAAACTTCCCTGATCTGGTGAAGAAAATAGAATTCCGGGAAGTCCAGGAAGCCCAGAGAGTCCCAAAGAAGCCGGACTCAAAGAGAAACATATCAAGGCACACCATCATTAACCTATCCAAGATTAAAGATAAAGAGAATCTTAAAAGTAGCAAGAGAAAAGGAGAGAGTTACCTACAAATGAGTTATTAGACTATCACCTGGTTTCTTAAAAGAAACCTTGCAGGCAAGAAGGGGCTGGAAAGAAGTAGCTGAAGTCATGAAAGGCAAGGACCTATATCCAAGAATACTCTATCCAGCAAAGCTTTCATTTAGAACAGAAGGGCAGATAAAGTGCTTTCTACATAAGGTCAAGTTAAAGGAGTTCATCATCACCAAGCCCTTATTATATAAAATGTTAAAGGGACTTGTCTGAGAAAAAGAAGATAAAAAATATGAACAGTAAAATGACAACAAACTCACAACTATCAACAAATGAACCCCCCCCCCAAAAAAAAGAAAAACAATGAAAACAAAAACTAAGCAAGCAACTAGAACAGAAACAGAATCAGAGAAATGGACATCACATGGAAGGTTTTCAGTGGGGAGGGGGAAGGGAGGAATGGGCAGAAATGGTACAGGGAAGAAGAATAATTAGTAGGCATAAAATACAAGGGGAGAGATAAAATGGTACAGGAAACAGAGAACTCAAAGAACTTATATGTACAACCCGTGGACCTGAACTAAAGGGGGCAGAATACTGGAGGGTTGGGGGATGCAGGGCAGAGGGGTGGTAAAGGGGGAAATTGGGAAAACTGTAATAGCATAATCAATAAAAATACATTATAAAATAAATTTCTCATCCTACTTTGCATTTATGTTGCATTATCTTCACTTGTTTGCAGTTAAGTTTTGTTGTCTGTGAAATAGGGACACAGAACTTATCGATTAGTCATGGAGTTTAGCTATGTGGCTGTCAGTGTAAGCCCCTAAGTCTTGTGAAATTCCAGTTCTCCCCCAGTATTTTGCAGATGATGGTGGGGAGGAGGAGGCCATACACAGTCCCATTTTCATCTGTGGATATGAGTCTTGTTTTGCTGAATTAGTTGTGTGTTAATTATTTCGTTATCCGGGCCAGAAGTGAAATCTTTTTCTTCAAGTTTTACAACACCCACTTCACAGTCAAAATGTCTGGGTGTTCAGGAAGCCTTGAAAAATATGGTGAGCATATAGGGAATGCCAAAAGTGCCCCACTCAGATTTTTTACTGGCTGGTGAGGCCATCCCCTAGCTACTATGGGTGTTGGCAACTTACAGATACCCCCTTCACTGGGGAATTGTCCTGGGCTACCAATGGTTGATGTTGGGGGAGATAATGGTTGTCCCCTTGCCTCAGAGTAAGAGTGTTTCTGGCCATAACTTGTGCTCTAGAGCACCCTGTGGGATCAAGTTGAAGCCAGGCAGCAGCTTTGACCCCATCTTTACTTAGCTTATCCCATTCCCTCACTTCATTTCTCCTGAGGCACTCCTCCCATATACTGCTTGCCCCAGAATCCCCTACTGAGACTGCTTATAGGGAAGAAATGGAGGACAAAAGGGATGGAGGGAAATTTCCAAATCAAAGTATTTGAATAAAACTAGAATATGTCCTTGTTCATAAAAATCCTCTGGCTACCCCACACCTGGAATGTTCACTGGCTTATTCATTCAAGGTGTTTTCATCTCAGGGTGCATTCACTAGTCTTTCTCCTTTACTTTCTCCTCCTCACTCTTTCCTTTCCAGATTGCCAAAAGGCGTTCCAAATTATTCTTGCTATTTCGTGTGGCAATGTAGTGTTCCTCAGTTATGGATTCCAAACTCAACTCCAGGCCCATTTTGGCAAATCAAAGCCATTCAGCAATTCAGAGGAACAAGAATAGGGGTGTTTCATATGTGGTTGCTGTGGATGTGAATGGCAATCATTTGCATTTATCCATTACACATATGATCCTGTGTAATAAGCACACACACTGTACTCAATACATGGTATTGGATAATACCATGTCTTGAGTCCTTGGGTAATGTCTCCTAAAATTTTAGGACCATTACTGCCCTCCTAAGAATAAAACTCTGACTTTGGACTATATAACCCTACATGGTCTAATCTTGCCTGGTGCTCTGCTCTGCTTGCCCTTCATTTTCCACACTTTCTATTCATGTAGTTAGACCCTCTTTCTTTCTTGAATGTGTCAAGGCTGTTCCTGACTCAGGGTCTTTGCACTGGTTGGTCCCCAGCAAACTTCTTTGCCTATCTTCTCTTGGCTAACTCCTACTATACTTTAGATAGTAATTCAAATGCTTTTTCCTTAGAGAGGTTGCTCTGGCCTCTCAAATTGAAGGAGGCCTCCTATTAATTTCTTTCATGGCATTTATCACAGTGATTAACAAACTTATTTACGTGCCTGTTGGTCTCTTCATTTGTTTACAGGAAGGCAGGACACGTTTTGTTAGTGATATTCCACGTGGCTAGGTCAATGCTTATTCAGTGTTCAATATCAGTTTGTTGAAGGAATAAAGCAGAGAACCGCGCATAAATTCACTATCACATGCTTGGCTCAGTTCCCACAAAGGTCTCCTGGCTTCAGAACATGACCCTCAGCTCTGCTTCGAGGGTGAGCTTTCCAAAGTAAGCATTGCCCATTGCTTCCCTGCTTCTTACCCTGTCATTGGAGGCCCTCCTTGACTGGAGACCAGCAGCAGGTCTTTCAACGAGACTCCCACACTTTGCCTCCCCGAGCTCGGGGTTACAGGGGACTACAATTCCGACAGTGCCCCGCGATCCGTCGTCACATTATTGGCTGAGCCTCTGGGGGCGTCCAATAAGACGTGGTTCTGTTGGTTTGTGCTGAGAGCTTCCACCTGGGAAGTTCGGTGTCTGCCTGTTAACTCGGGAGCTGGGTCGGGTTCCGGAGTGTTTGTTGGTCTCCTGCTGTGGGGGGCACAGAAAGCAGCAAGGGTCGCAGGGTGTCCTTCGGCATGGACGAGGAGGAGCAGGTCCGGGTGCTGCAGGACATCCAGATGAGCTAGCTGCCGGCGGGTGCGACGTGCGAAAGCGGTTTGAGCACGGCGGGCGTGGAGGGCGGGGAGGTTGCGGAAGCCGGAGCGGCGTTTTGGGGAGGTGCGTGCAAATAACGGGTAGGTGCGCCTGGTTCTTGGAATACTGCCTACTCCCTCGTGGAGAGATATCTCCCGCTGCCCAGTAAATGAGGTAGATGTGGCTCGGAAAATGCCTGGGGACCCCTGTGCAACGAGTGGCCACTTTAGGCTTCACCACTATAGTGGCCTCGGGGTAGAAAAAGTGGAGAGCGAGAAAGGTGAGGCCACATTCCAGCTCCAGTTGATGTAATTGTTACAGACCTGAATTTGTTCCACTACAAACCAAGTGCGTGCCTGTTGTTATGTATGCACGAGAAGCTTCCAATACTGGACAATTGCAACAGCCTCTTAATTAGGGATTCTTGGCTTCACAACACTGCAGCCAGTTGGGCACTGTAAAAGTTACGATTCAAATTGTGTGCACTTCTCCTTGGCTAAAACTCTAAGCAACGGTTTTAATGAATTCCTAGCGCAATGAAAATGGAAAGGAATGATCCCTCCTTACCTTGTGTTACAAACCTGTGCTGCTGACATCTCTGACCGCATCTCATGCCCGTTCCCATCCCTTACCACCCCGCGTCTATTCACTAGCCTCAGACCTCCTTGTCCCAGCAAGATACCAGCTTACTCCAAGCCCAGGACCTCTGCATTTGCTGTTTTCTCTTCCCCAGCTTTAACAGATTTTTTTTGCATAATTTAGTAATTTGTTTTTAGCGAATAAATTCCTAAAATTATATAACATTCTCTAATTCTGCTGTAATGATTGTATATTAGCAAATGCCTAAATGTTTTCCTGATTGAATTTCATAGCTATATGGAATAATAAAAACATTTCTAATTCCGTCATTTGAAACAACAATGTAAACACCATTGCATTATTGTCTTGCTGAGAAAACGGGAAGTTTTAAGATGCTAAATCTAGATTCTGATGATTTTGAAATGAATCCTTGCTTTTCCCTATAGCTCTATAAAGCAATTATCATTTTTAGCACAGTCATATAGAAACCATAATTCAGTTGACTGCTGAAGGTCTTTTTCAGATTTTTAAAAAAATATATTTTATTGATTATACCATTACAGTTGTTCTATTCCCCCCCTTCATTCCCCTCCACCCGCACACTCCCTCCCCCACCATTCTCCCCCGCCTTAGTTTATAACCACGTGTCTCAAGTTCTTTAGATTTTATATTTCCCCCACTATTCTTGCCATCCCCCTATTTTCTACCTACTGTCTATGCTATTTTCTGTACCTTCTCCCCCTTCTCCTCCTCCCACTCCCCTGTTGCTAACCCTCCATGTGTTCTTCATTTCTATGGTTCCACCCCTGATCTAGCTGTCCTCTTGGTTTGCTTTTGTTTTAGGTGTGGTTGTTAATAACTGTGAGTTTGCTGTCCTTTCACTGTTAATATTTTTATCTTCTTTTTCTTATATAAGTCCCTTTAGCATTTTATATAATGAGGGCTTGGTGATGATGAACTCCTTGAACTTGACCTTATCTGAGAAGCACTTTATCTGTCCTTCCATTCTAAATGAAAGTTTTGCTGGATAAAGCAATCTTGGCTGTAGGTCTTTGGATTTCATGACTTGGAATACTTCTTTCTAGCCCCTTCTTGCCTTTAAGGTCTCTTATGAGAAATCCACTGACAGTCTGATGGGTACTCCTTTGTAGGTGACTGTCCCCTTATCTCTTGCTGCTTCTAGGATTCTCTCCTTCATTTTAGTCTTGGCTAATGTAATTATGATGTGCCTTGGTGTGTTCCTTCTTGGGTCCAACTTCTTTGGGACTGTCTGAGCTTCCTGGATTTCCTGGAAGTCTATTTCCTTTGCCAGACTGGGGAAGTTCTCCTTTATTATTTGTTCAAATAAATTTTCCACTCGTGGCTGTTTCTTTCCCCCTTCTGGTACCCCTATAATCCGGATGTTGGAACGTTTAAAGATGTCCTGGAGGTTCCTAAGCCTCTCCTCATTTTTTTGAATTCTCATTTCTTCATTCCTTTCTGGTTGGATGTTTTGTTCTTCCTTCTGGTCCATTCCATTGATTTGAGTCCCAGTTTCCTTTCCATCGCTATTGGTTTCCTGGACATCTCCCTTCATTTCAATTAGTTTAGCCTTCATATGTTCCTCTAATTTGTGACTATAATCAACCAGTTCTGTGAGCATCCTGATAAACAGTGTCTTGAATTGTGCTTCTGAGAGGCTGGCAATTTCTCAGTCACTGAGAGTTATCGGCTCTGGGACTTTGAGTTCTTCTTGCGCCATCTTTTGGGCTGTTTGTGCCTGTTATGTAGCAGGATTGGAGCCCTAGGTGTTCATCAGAGCAAGGCAACTAAGTCGCTGGGTTGTGATGCTGTATGTGGGGGCGGGGTCAACGAGGAACAATGGTGTCCCATCTGCCGTGTCCTGCCGAGGCCCCCACAGGTGTGGCAGCTGCCACCGTCACTGGGCCCACACGTTTTGTCCCACTGCACATGAGTGTGCCACCGCCGTCAGCCCTCGCCCCCTGGGGCCTGCGTGGTCCGTCTCACTGTGTGCGAATGTGCGACCGCGGTCAGTCTGCCCCACACCCTGACTGGGTCNGGGTCAACGAGGAACAATGGTGTCCCATCTGCCGTGTCCTGCCGAGGCCCCCACAGGTGTGGCAGCTGCCACCGTCACTGGGCCCACACGTTTTGTCCCACTGCACGTGAGTGTGCCACCGCCGTCAGCCCTCGCTCCCTGGGGCCTGCGTGGTCCGTCTCACTGTGTGCGAATGTGCGACCGCGGTCAGTCTGCCCCACACCCTGACTGGGTCCGGGCCACTTGCGAGCCTAGGTCTGAGGATCTTTCCTGCCGGACCCTGCTCTGCTGCTGGCTCCGCCCCTCTTACCGTCCCCGTTGAACGGTTAATGGTTGTCGGACTTCCGTATAATTCAATTTTCTGTTTTGTGGCTATGTCTTTGTTCTCCAAACCTTTGCTGTATTCAAACTTGGTTGTGGGAGAAGGCACAGTGTTTCCACCTATGCCTCCATCTTGGCAGAAGTCCTTTTTTTTCAGATTTTGTCCTTTCTATCTTTTTTCTGAAACTGATTTCTGGGGGATCTGTCAGTGCTAAGAGTTCTTACGTGATGTTTGCTGGGTAATGTTTGCCTAATACTTCAACTCCCACTTGTATTACTTTACTTAGCTCTACAGGGATGTATGCAAATGCCAGACTCTTCTGATACTGTGTTGCCAATTACCTTACCATTGTTCCAGATTCTTTTATTTCTCCCAGATCAACATTGTCTGTTGCCAAGGTGAGGTAGACTAGTCTCTCTTTCATACCCTTGGCTTTAATCTGTTTCAGTGCTTGCTTTGCAATGAAGTCTGCTGGCTGCATCACGATTCTGATTAACACTTCTATTCCAGGCCTTATCTGAATCTCCCCTTGAACCCTCCCCCCCCCGTTTTTCTTATATCTGGCTCTTATCATTCTTGTTATAGTTAAAATATAATATCTGAGTATCCTTCCCTGACGACTTAAAGTACCTTCCCACCCACGCTGTCACACATCTATTTTTTTTCGTGGTGCTCATCAGCATTTCCGACTTCTATTAATAATTTACTTGTTTATTGTGTTTTCCAGTACAGTGTAAGGTCCTTGAGGCTAAGGCCCTTGTCTGATTTGAGGCTCTACCCTCACAACCTAGAATAATAAAAGCAGCTCATATTTGAATGCTACAGGGATGCCCTTAATAGGTATTCTCTCATTTAATTTTCAACAGCTTGATGAGAAATGTAGGATTCTATTTCCTCATTTTATAGGCTGGAGACAACCAAGGCACTGAGAGATGAAGTAACTTATCCAGGGTCACCTAGGTGACATGTGGTAGAACTGAGATTGAAGTAGGCAAGTCAGGCCTGTTCATTGAATGCTATACTACCTCCTACATCTGTATATGGCAGATAGTGGTGCTTTGTGGATGTTGAGTGATTAAATGACTGAATCCATTGAAACAGAGACTGAGTTTAAATGGAGTGCATAGAACTGGGTGTAGGTGAATTAATTAGGCAAGTGGCTCATGACATCAGGAGGCCCAGCTTCTGGACAGATCCTCATTAGCTGTTGTGACCTTGGGTGAACAACTTATGTTTTGAGTCTCAGTCACCATGTTTTAAAAGAAATAGAGGAGAGGGTGTGATAATCCTAAGTGCTGCATACAATAAGATGAAGATGTGTGTTGAAGTGTTTAGAGAAAGTACAGAGTGCTTTTTAACAGACTGGGGGCCTCTGATTCTTCGTGCCATAGTACTTAGTGTATTTGCTGCCTGCTGGGTGTTATCTAATCTTGACCTGACTGGTGGCAATGACAAAATGAGGAGAAGATGGCTGGTGTTTGAAGTTTGAGAGGCAAGAGCCTAAATTGAAAGTTAGATACCCTCGCTTCTGTTTGTGTGTTCTACTACCTTACTACTTAGTATCTTGCTTTTGGGAATGTTGGAGAGTAGGTCAGTGGGAGTTCCTTGGGAAGTGATTTCCTTTAAGTTGCCAGAGGAACATCATATGTTTTGGGTATTATATCAGACAAATACATTTTATTTCTAGTTTTCTTAACAATTCTGCAAAATGTAAATTCTCTTTAAAAATGGAGAATCAGGCATAGAAAGATTAAGGAATTTGCCTAAGGTGTTATCTGGGTAACTTCTGGGACTTTAATCCAGACCTTTGGTTGCAAAAAGTAGTCTTTCCTCATGACTCCAGCTTCCTCCCCACCACTTACATGCAAGACAGCAAGAAAATTTTGTGACAAAGATTCCACATGTCCTGACAGGGCACTGGTGTCTCACTTAGTTCTACCAGAGGTTGTTAACATGAGAGGGAGCTTTGGTGACTGGTTGACTGCTGGGAAAACTCTTTAGACAGAATAAACAACTTGCCCTGAAGTATACTATGGGGTATACAGCCCCATGCTATGACAGTCCTTTCTTCCCTCTGTCCCTTCCTCCCTTGGAGATCAGAGAAAAGGTGGTGACTACAATGAAGTGTTTTGGTTTAGTGACTTTTTTGTTTGCAAACGACTTTAGGGTTGAGGAGTCCATGTGTCTTTAGGCAGGCAAGTAAAACCCAGTAGAAAAAATCACTGGATTAACAAAATAAGTTAATTTTTTAAATTTAGTTTTTATTCTATAATCATAAATTGAACTCTGTAATCCATCTAGATTTGGAAGGGGTAAGGAAAATATGGAACCTAATGAACTGTGATCAGAGCTTGAAGATTGTAGAACATTCCAAGCATGAGGGAGTGAAGGGGTGCTCTCTTTAGCTACAGAGGGAATGGTCTGGTGGTTAAGATAAAACGCAAGTCAAATTTATTAGAGTTGTCTACAGTCGGCAATGGTGATTTTGCTGGTTTTGCCATTCCTGGACCCAAAGTGCTTTATAGCTGCCACAACATCCGTGTGTCTTTCACCTAGCTGAAGACCACATGCTTGCCATAACCATTCAGTCTTGGCAATGCAGATGAAAAACTGGGAACCATTTGTTTTAGGTTCAGCATTTGCCATGGACAAGATGCCAGGACCTGTATGCTATGGGGATGAAATTCTTACCAAATTTCTTTGCATAAATGAACTTGCCACCTATGCCATTATGGCATGTGAAGTCACCACCCTGGCACATAAATCCCAGAATAATAGTGGGAAACCAGGAATCTTAAAAGCCAAATCCTTTCTCTCCAGTGCCCAGAGCATGAAAGTTTTCTGCTGTCTTTGTCTACAAACACCTCCAAGGAGATGGCATCCCAATGGCTTACCTTTAACAGCAATGTTAAAGAATGTAGTGGGGTTGATCATGGCTGGGCACAGGAGCTTGGTAGTGGTGTTTGCCAGGTGGCTAAGAAGTTAATTTAATAGAAGGTGGGTGCCAAAGAAGAATATCTGCCCCAGCTTTTTCAGAGAAAGTAAAATATTTATAAAGACCACTTGTGTTTAATCCCCAAGGGGTGGTTCTAGAAAGTGCTCTACTTCCCTTAAAATTAAATGCTAGGGCCTTGCTAGTTTGTATATTTATTCACATAAATTTACATACTGAGTTCAAGCCCTATTTCTTTAGAAGGTAGAAGAAATTTAATTAATACAAAATGCTGCAATCAATTCCAGTTTTCAAAGCAAGCATGTGGCCAAAAAGTTCATTAGTTTTTTTTCCCATAAAATGGATTGAGTGGCACTTCATTGTCTTTAATTTCGTTCAAGACAATTTTGTTAGATTGTGTTGTGACAGCTGTCATATCACTGTGCATTTAAAAAATACTAATCAAGATTGGTGAATTTTTCTGTAACCATTTAAATATCCAAAATGGAAGAAAATATACAACATTTTCAGCATATTATGCTTTATTCCAAGAAAAGTAAAAATGCAACTGAAAAACACAAAAAAGATTTGTGCAGTGTATGGAGAAGGTGCTGATTTAATGCATCAAAAGTACTTTGTGAAGTTTTGTGCTGGAGATTTTTCATTGGATGATGCTCCACAGTTGGGTAGACCAGTTGAAGTTGGTAGTGATCAAATCGAGACATTAATTGAGAACAATCAACATTATATCATGTATGAGATAGCCAGTATACTCAAAATATCCAAATCAAGTGTTGAAAATCATTTGTACCAGCTTGGTTGTGTTTGGGTTTCACATATTAAGTGAAAAAAACCTCCTTGACTGTATTCAAAACAAATTATGACAGGTGATAAAAAGTGGACATTTTATAATAATGTGGAATGGAGGAGAGAGTGGGGCAAGTGAAATGAACCATACCAAAGGCCAGTCTTCATCCAAAGAAGGTGTTGTTGTATATATGGTATGGTTGGGAGGGAGTCCTCTATTATAAGCTCCTGGAAAACCAAACAATTCTGTCAAGTACTGCTCCCAGTTAGACCAACTGAAAGCAGCACTCAACAAAAAGTGTCCAGAGTTAGTCAACAGAAAATGCATAGTAATCTATCAGGTTAATGCAAGACCTTATGTTTCTTTGGTGACTGGGCAAAAACTGTTACGTCTTGGCTGGGAAGTTCTGATTCATCCGTCACATTTGCCAAACATTGTACCTTTGCATTTACGTTTATTTCAGTCTTTACAAAATTCTTTTATTTTTTTAAAGATTTTATTTATTTATCTTTAGAGGGGGAGGGGAGGAGAGAAGGAGAGAAATATCAATGTATGGTTGCCTCTCGTGAGTCCCCTGCTTGGAACTGGCCTGCAACTCAGGCATGTGCCCTGACTGGGAATCGAACCACGATCGTATGGTTCGCAGGCCCGCGCTCAATCCACTGAGCTACACCAGCCAGGGCCAAAATTCTTTTAATGGAAAATATTTCAATTCCCTGGAAGACTGGAGAAGGCACCTGTAAGAGTTCTGTGCTCAAAAAGATAAAAAAGTTTTGGGAAGATGGAATTATGAAGTTGTTTGAAATATGGCAAAAGGTAGTAGAACAGAATGGTGAATATGTTGTTCAATAAAGTTGTTGGTGAAAATGAAAACTGTCTTTTATTTTTACTTAAAAACAAATGAATGTTTTACCCAACCCAATACATAAAGACTTCATTTCAACTAGGATGTTTAACCTCATCCTCCAATAAGAGAAGACACACACATGGCAATAATGTCCTGTTAATATCTGCTTTGCCTATTCTCTGCTTCGTGTAAGCAGCCATCTTTGGCTATTTTACTGAAATTGGTTGCTTCTAAAGGTCCAGATTCCACACTCTTTTGCATTTTCTCTAGTACTTCCCCAGCTTGGTACTTTAAGATATGTTCCCAGGCTCATTACACCCTCCTGTCTATGAGGTGAGTCTGGGCCACTGGTGAGAGGAAGATCAAGGAGTATGTAGTAGACACACAAGAAACAGTTCCCAGAGAAGCCACATGCTGAGCACTGTGTCCATAGCTGCCATTTATCCATCACCTCAGCAAAATGTGTACTGTGAAGGTGCTACTTGCTAGGTACAGGGCCTGGGCTTACAGAGACAATAAGGACAAAGCATAAGGTCCCTGCTTGCATGGAGACTTAAGCCCAGTAGGGAGGATAGATAAAGAAAGAAAGAAGAAAGGCAAGGGAATAAAAGAATTGCAAGTTCTGTGAAGGAAACAAAGGATGCAAAGAGTAATGGGGCTAGCTGCTCGAGGTGAGATAGTCAGCTAATGCTGCTCTGAGGAGATGACTTTGAAGATGTGCCTGAGCCAGCCAGTAGAAGTGCACATATTTACTCTTTGCTGGATGTTTTAAGAACACTATCTCAGATATTCGCCATGGTGACCTTGTGAGATTTTATCATCCCCATCTCAGAGGTGAGGGAACAGGTTCAAGGAGGTAAAGTAACCGAAAGTCACAGTGCGTTAGTGTTTGAACTGGAATTTCAAATGTTCCATCTCCAAAAGTTATGTGCATGGCAACCACATGGACTGGGATGTTGGAGAAAGTTGTCCAGCTGAGGAGGCCAGACAGATAATGGGCACTGAATGCCAGAGAGGTCTGTATACATGTTGCTCTGGAGGCAACAGTGCATCTCTCTAATCAGGAGTGGAGCTTTGCAAAGATTGTACCTGATGATGGTGACCATTTTTTAAAAGATTTAGTTTGTTTATTTTTAGACAGAGGGGAAGGGTAGGAGAAAGAGAGGGAGAGAAACATCAATGTGTGGTTGCCTCCTCAAGCACCCCTTTCTGGGTACCTGGCCCACAACCAAGGCAAGTGCCCTGACTGGGTATCAAACTGGCAACCCTTTGTAGGCTGGTGCTCAATCCACTGAGCCATACCATCTAGGGCTGATGATAGTGATTTTTAAAAAAATATTTTATTTATTGTTTGAGAGAGGGGAAGGGAAGGAGAAAGAGAGGGAAACATCTACAGGTTGTCTCTTGTACACCCCCAACTGGGGACCTGGCCCTGACAGGGAATTGAACCAGTGACCTTTACTTTAACAGGCTGATGCTCAACCTACTGAGTCAGGTCAGTCAGGGCAATGGTCTTTCTTTCTTTCTTCCTTCCTCCCTTCCTCCCTCTCTCCCTCCCTCCCTCCCTCCCTCCCTCCCTCCTCCCTCCCTCCCTCCCTCCCTCCCTCCCTCCTTCCTTCCTTCCTTCCTTCCTTCCTTCCTTCCTTCCTTCCTTCCTTCCTTCCCTCCCTCCCTCCCTCCTTCCTTCCTTCCTTCCTTTTCTTTTTTTCTTTTCTTTAAAAAACCCCAGCTTTATAGAGTTGTATTTTACATACAAAACACATCCATTCCAATCCATTTTTTAAAGACATTTATAAAGTTGAGTAACTGTCATGAAAATCGGATTTTAGGACATTCGCAAGACCTAAAAAGTTATATATTTGCAGTCACTCTCCACTCACACTTCCAGCCTCAGGCCACCATTAATCCTTCTGTCTCCATACATTTATCTTTTCTGGACATTTCATGTAAATACACTCATACATCTTTTATATCTGGCTTCTTTCACTTAGCACAATGTTTTTGGTATTGGTTTATTGATGTACCATGTATCAGTAGTTCCTTTTTATTGCTGAATAGTATCTTATGATATGGCTATATTGCGTTTTGTTTATCCAGTTATCAGTCAGTGCATATTCAAATTGTTTCTAGTTCTTGACTATTGTGAATATTGCTGCTGTGGACATTTATGTACTAGTTTTTTGGTAGACATATGTTTCACTTCACTTGGGTAGATACCTTAGAGTAGAATTGCTGGGTCATTCTGTTAATGAGTTTGTTGAGTTGTTAGGTTTAACTTGTTAAGAAACTGTCAAACCCTTTTCTAAAGTGGCTGCACCACTTTACATCATTCCCATCAGCAATATATGAGGGTTCCAATTTCTTCATATTCACAGCCAAGCCTGTTAGTGTTTGTCTTTTTAATCATAGCTATGTGGGTGGATCTGAACTGGTATCTTATTGTGGTTTAAATTTGCATGTCCCTAATAACTAATCATGTTGAGTGTCTTTTCATGTGCTTTTTTTTTTGCCATCTATGTATTCTCTCTGGTGAAGTGTGTATTCAAGTCTTTTGTGTACTTTCAGTTGGGTTGTTTGTCTTTTTATTATTGAGATAAAGGATTTCTTTGTGCTGGATATCAGTCCTTTATCATATTATGATTTGCAAATATTTTCTCCCAATATGTGGCTTGTAGTTTCATTTTCTTAATGGTATCTTTGAAGGGCAAACATTGGTAATTTTTGATGGTTTACTTTATCAAATTGTTTTTTATTGATTGTGCTTTTGGTATCATATCTTATAAATCTTTGCCTAATTTAAAGTTATGGAAACTTTCTCCTTTGTTTTTTTTCCAAAGAGTTTTATGGTTTTGGTTTTTAAACTTAGGTCTATAATACATTTTGAATGAATTTTTGTGCATGTTGTGAGGTAAAGCTCTAAATTAGAGTTTTGCAAAAAATATTTTAAATAACCAGATAATAAATACTTTGGCCTTATCACTAGACAAAGTCACTAGAAGACCTTCGTCATTACTATTCATCTCTACCATTGAAGGGTGAGAGCAGCCGTAGGCAATATGCAGTGAATGGGTGTGGTTAGGTTTCATTAAAACTTTATTTACAAAATCAGGTGTCTGGTTGGATTTGGCCCTAGTACTAGAGTGGAACCCTCATCTAAATCCATCTTTTTTTTGCTTATTTATTTTTTTTAAATTGCATTTGTTGAGAAAGCTATCTCCTGCCCATTGAATTATGTAGGAACTTTTGTGAACATCAGTTAATCATAAACATCAGGACTCTCAATTCTGTTGAGAGTTCTACTGATGCATGTGCTGTATACTACCATGATTATTGTGGCATCGTAGGAAGTTTCAAAATTGGAAAGTATAAGGCCTTAAATTTTGGGTTTTTTTTTCAAGCTTATTTTGGTTATTCTGAGTCTTTTGCACATCCTTATACATTTCAGGATCAGTTTGTCAACTTCTGTAAAAAGTACCTATTGGGATTTTGATGGAGGTTGGTGTTGAATCTATAGATTACTTTGGGAGACTTGCCATTTTAACATTATTGGGTCTTTCAGTTATTGAATATGAAATCTCTCTTCATTTATTCAAATCTTTAAAAACTTTTCTCAGCATTATTGTACTTTCAGTATACAAGTCTGCACTTCTCTTCTTAAATTACTCCCAAGTATTTTATTTCTCTAGATGCTATTATAAATGGAGTTGTTTTCTTAATTTAATTTTTGGATTCTTTATTGCTAGTATGTAGATATACATTTGATTTTTGTATATTGATTTTTTTTTATTTTTGTATATTGATCTTGTATCAAGCAACCTTGCTGAACTCATTTACTTTAGATGTTTTTTTTTAATTCTTTAGGATTTTATATAGATAGAATCATGCTGTCTCCAAATAAAGACAATTTTCCTTCTTTCTTTCTCATTTGGATACCCCCATTTTTTCTTGCCTTATTGTATTGGCTTGAACCTCCAATACAATATTGAATAGAAATGGTGAAAGTGAATGTCTTTGCTTGCTCCACTACTTAGGGAGAAAACATTCAGTTTTCCACCATTAAGTATTTTAGCTGGAGATTTTTTCAAAGTTGCCCTTTATCAGATTGATGATTTTGTCTTTTAATATTCCCAGTCATTCGTTCCTCTCTGTCCTTAGATCCTGTTTTTCTTTTGAAAGCTCCTGGAGGGTAAAAGCTGTCTTATTACATTGGCTGTCTCATTAGTAAGTGCATATTGGATTGCATGCTTGAATTAGTGGATTGATGACCCTTCTTTTATCTAAGCTGGTGATCTGGTGGCAGCTGTGCATGAGAATCCTACTCTTCTGCTTACAATTCCAAGGCTTTAATGCAAACTTATTTCATTTGTATGCAGCAGACTTCCTTTGCTACCTTGCTATGGCCTAATACGAAGGTTCTTGAATGTTTCAGCATAAATGTGTTGATGCTCCTTATCATATTGTTTTATATTACATCATCTTAATTGACAGTTTAGAGGCACTGTGGAAAACAAAAGATCATAGAAGACCACCTCTTCATGTTTGAGATGGCTGTATGGTGCAGCACATTCATGCACCTGTTAGCTAAGTACCTTGAAGGGCTTGGATCACAAATCCTCTCCATTCTTCCTCAGATTTAATGCTCTACCTGAGTGCAGTTGATGAGACCACAACAAGAAATGCCAGCTTGAAAAGCCCAGGAAATAAATGGCTAAGTTCTCTACAGCTTTCCAATGAATGGTGTCTGTGGATCTGAATAGCAAGTCTAGCAAACATTGCTCAAATACACAACATGTACCAGTCCTGGGGCTGGGTGCTTTCCCAGGTGTTATTGTCCTTATTGGTGTTATTGGTGGTCCTGAACATCACATCTTCTGACATGTGGTGAAGTATCCAAATAAGTGTAGCTGATTCTAAAGGGGAGCAGAGAACTTTTGGCCCCTCTACCTTTCCCTCTTCAGTTGCTCAGGAGTGGAGAATCAACTTAAAGATAAGATGGTATGAAGGCCTGGATGCCTATATGTATAGACTTTCTTTTAGTGTTCTGCATTTATCTGGCTCAAAGGTTCCCAGAATCACTGGCTATGAGGAGAACAGTAAATGCTGGCTACAAAACAAGGCTGTATTTTACTGGCAGACTTAGCAACTTTCAAGGGTTTATTTGAACATCCTTTAAATTTCTTGTTATAGTGCTACAGCGCAACCAGTAATAAAATTTAAATGGAGTAAGAGTTGAGGTGATTTCCATCTTACCTTCTGATTTCAGTATATAACCCTTAAATTAAATAAATTGAAAGTCTTTTGTAATACTCTTTAACTGTACTGCAGTATAGTGAAGATCTTTCTATGTAAAAGATTAATCTATAATGTAATATATGGAGGGTTGTTAACTTTAACTCTTATGAAGTTTATCTCAGGTTAGTTCCCTCATTTGAGAGGTAAATCAGGTTAGTTCCCTCAGTTGGGAGGTAAAGATGCTACATTGGAAGCCTCTTTGATTCTGTAGATTTTAAGTACTACTCAGAAAGAGGTTGCTGCATACTCTCCTGTAGCAGCTCTGGTTTCCAGGATCAAACCTTCTGAGTGTGGCTGTGTTACCGAACAAGGGTCTGAGGGGGGGGGCAATACTTGGCCCACCGAGGGATGCCAAAAACTGCTACAGAAAACAGGGGCCCCTCCCAAGGACGATACACTAATATCTATAGGGCTCTTCTGTCCGCCACCAATTGGAAAGACATCTCTCAATGCCAGAGATTTGTGAAAAGGAAACAAAATGTTTATTTAATGCTATTCAGGCCTGATGCCTTCCTTAAAATATCAAAGTCTTTAAGGGTATACACCTACACACACCCACACACAGCACTCCCTTCTCCCACTGTCCCAACTCCGGGTACCGTAAATCAGGAAAAGAGCACATGTCCGTTTTTCAGGTCGCTGGCACGTGAGCTGTGTCGCCTGCCTGTCCAGGCAGGATCTCCAATTAATCCAAAGTCATGTGGCACCTTTCACTGGCAAGAGTTCTTTGTACCAAGTCCTAGTCAAAGTCTCTCCTGGTTTCCAGGCCACTCAGCCAAAGGGAGCACGCCAAAGCTGCGTGGGCCTCTTCTACCAAAGCCGCACTCCACCAAAGCGCATCTTTCTTCTTCACCTGGCCGCAGGGATCTCCATTCTGGCAAAGCTGCGTGGTTTTCCCTTTCACCTGGCCAAAAGGGGGTCTTCACTCTGCTAAAGCCACATGCCTCTCTCGCAGGCACTTTCTCAGAGAAGCAGCCCCAGTTCCAGCCTGGTTAGCTGCCACTCACTTCTCCCTGGCCCAAAACTTGGCCACAGCTCTTTAACATATCTATGAAACCAGTTAAAGGTTATAGATATGTTAAATGACCATTCCAGAGGTTAGCTGCACAACTGTTGCTATGCAAAGCAGCTCTCAATGGCCCTGCTCCATTCTTCCCTTCCCCCAACTGACACCTTGTGAGGGGGTGAGGATATCTTAATATTTCTTCCAATATTCCTGTACACTTTGAGTTCTGGACACCATTTCAAATCTTTTCTGGGTCCCCCCTTGGCTGCACCCTGTATCAGCTGGTTGAAGTTTAAGAATGTTCTCTAATTCAGCTCTCTTACCCTTCTACACCCTGTCCCTGGTCATTCTCTTTCATCTTCATTCATGAGCTGATGAGTTCTGCATTCTAAATATGCAACTCAGAGATGTTCTGAATTCTGCTGGTTATGTCCCCTTTCATGTTGCCTGGGCACTTGTAACTCACTACTTCTAGTGGAACTTATCCGCATCCCCTCCACTGCCACTTAGAAATCATTCTGTTTGCTAGGTTGTGAATGACTCCATCCAGACTCTCATCCAGAAAGCTGGATCCTACATTCCTTTTTTTTCTCTATGGTTAATGACAAATCTTGAGTTCTCCTTTCTGTTTTTCTCCTCTTTATCCTTTGTTTTATCCTTCTGTTTATGTCAGTTTAGGTCCATTCCATCTTTTCACTAGTCATCTGATAAATTGTTTTTTCCCCCAGTAGGCTTGCCTCCCACAAATCTATACCTCCTGGTGCTAACAGAATAATTTTTTTAAAGGTAAATTTTACTTTTGGACTTGTTTCAGGCAAGTGGTAAAGAAATTCAGAAGGTGGCACATAGGGAAAAGAACATCTGACTTTTACCTTGTCAATGCTGCTCTCAGAGGCATCCCCTGTTACCAGCTTCTTGTATTAGTGATTGTTCTGATTAAAGCTAATAGTGTTACTCCTTCCCTTCCTGTTCTACAAGCTTCCCGTGCCTCTAGGCTAAAGGCAGACTCTTGGGCCTGGCTTACAAGGCCCTGCATGTGCCAGCAGTACTTTCTGCCTCTTACTACACATCCCAGCAGGGAGGACACTTGCTCCTGCTATACTCTAAGCTATTTCACGCTTCTGTGCCTGTGATTCTGTTCCAAGTGTGTAGTACTTCCCTTTGACTGGCTAAATTCTTCTTCATCCTTAGAACTGATTCCAATGTTACCTTCAGAAGGACATCTTTTGTGATGTCACTGCCCCACTCCCCAGTGGTCACCATCCTGGGTCCTGCAGATTCTGTTCACCACCAAGTACTTATTGCTCTGGGCAGAGATGATCTCTTCTTTGCTTACTCTTTTACCACTACATGAGCAGGAGCTACCTCTGTCTGTCCCTAGCACCTAGTCCAGAGCTGGGCACAAGTCAGCAAAATACTGTTGGACAGAATTTTAAGCCACTGGCTGAATTTTCTTGCCCCAAACCATGAGTCCAGAAACTTTGTGATTTTAATTGAATTAGTAATTGCCAACATCTAAAAATTGAAGGCTTTTCATAAATTTAATTTTAAACTTTCTTGGGAAACAATTTAAAGTCTGGTCCACATTCCCATGTGGTGACCCTTTCTTAGAGTTATGGGAACATATACTTTACCACTGTCCTCACTACATTGTCATTGCCCTTTCCACCCTACCAGTTCCATTTTACTTAACTTTTTTACCTGTTTGACCCCTGTGGGCATTTGTGTTTATCACACTTGGTGTAGGAGGTCTCCAAGGGCTCTTCTTGGCGTGACATTCTGGGACTTGAGTCTGTGATGAGCAGCTGGGGGATCTGACTTGACCTCACTGAAAACTGAAGGACCAGTGAACAAAATTTCCAAGGCAACAACCTTAAGCAAGGGGAGGGATCTTATTTAGGATCACAGGTTTGGGTAGCACCTCCATGGGGATTGGGGTGTCCAGGCAGCAGGAACCACTGACAGACCTGATAAGTTTTTTTCTGGAAACTGTCCTAGGTTCTCAGCCTGAGTGGAGGAGCCCTAGGCCCTGGTAGGAGAGAACAATAAGTTGCAGTTTATCTCCTGGCACCTGTGCATCCTCAGAAAATGGTGCCCTGAGTGGCCATGGGTATGGCTGTACAGACCTAGTTCACTGCTAATTCACCACAGAACCTTTGGCAAGCTGCTTCTCCGCACCACACCTTTTACGCTCTTTTCATGAGGAGGACACCTCTCCTGCCTATGAGGGAGTGAATGCACTAGTTAATGCAAAGATAATGGGTAGGAAGCTGTCTGCACATTGTTTCTTCTCAAGTGTGTGTAGATGAGTAAAATTTTAAGACTCAAAAGTGCTTATTTTCATACTGACATTTTACTAATTTAAGTGGGCTGTCTGTTTTATGAGTACATGTTCCCCCTTTTACCCCTTAATCTAGCCTGGGGCTCAATAAAACCCCATAAACTGGGAAATGCGACTTTCACATAGTTTTACTTTTCTTGAATTGGCCCTTCTACAAACATGGTTACTTGTCACCTCAGTGGCTCGGTGTTACTGTCTGCCTTTACTTGTGTGAGTATTATTACTGTTAAGTGCCCCCAGCTTTGGATGGGAGTCTTGGCCCCAGCACTTAGAACTTCATGTAATCTTGGGAGAATTGTTGCACCTCCCGAACTCTTACTGCTTCATCTGTAAAATGGCAATGCTCCTAGACTAGGGGCTGGCATTTGGGGCATGCCCAGAGAATATTAGGTAGTGGTTGTTTTAATTGTTATTTTTACATAAGAACCCCTGCCATCACTCTAGGGTTGAGTGCCTCTGCTACAGCTTTGAGCTGTGTTGCCCCCTTCTGGAATTTGGGGACATCACATCCTCTCTGGTCTCCTCAGCACTTAGATGCCAAGGAATTCTGTTTCTTTCTCTACATGCAGCCTCTTGCAGCTTCCTGTGTAATCTCTCTTTCCCTATGGAACAGAGATGCTGGATAGATTTAGAGGCTGCACACACACAATGGTTTTTGGCTCTTGTTGACAACCCCCTGTCCAGTTAGCCAGGCTTGGATGTTGCTGTTATCTTTCCCTCATTTAGTTCTTTAAGACTTTCTTCTTGCAAGATGCATCTCATTTTTAAAGTGCCACCGGTTTACAATTTATCCTAAATATATTTTCAGGCTTATTCAAGCCTCCATATGAAAGCATGCTCTTTCCCTCTTTATAGTACACATGAGCTACTGTATGTTCCATTCTATAAATTGCTTCTCTTCTTTTTAAAGATGTTATTTATTTATTTTTAGAAAGAGAAGGAGAAAGAAAGGGAGAGAAACATCAATGTGTGGTTGCCTCATGCACATTCCCTACTGCAGACCTGGCCCACAACCCAGATATGTGCCCTAACCGGGAATCAAACAGGCAGCCTTTTGGGTTGCAGGCATGCGCTCAATCCACTGAGCTACACTAGTGAGGCTGTAAATTGCTTCTTTCACTTGCCCTGTGCTCTGGTCAGCTACCAGATCTTCACCTCCTTGGTGTCTCTTGCATCCATTCATTTCCTTTAGTTCAGCAATTACATTTCAATCCTCTTACTCCTGATGTGCACTGCTGTGACAGACTATTCTGTGTAAGGTGACAATCTGACTGACTTCATGTTCAGAAAGCATTGGCAGCTCCCAACTGAATGCAGAATAAATTGCAGCCTCCTTACCATGTCATTCAAGGCCTTCACTGAAGGGAACCCACCTGCCCTCCACATCTGGTTTTCTTCACAGATTTATCCTATGTCAGGCTGAACCTCAGAGTTCTCTGCTATCTCTCTACCTTTGCTCCTGTCCTTCTCCTTTACTTTCACCCCTTCTCTGCAGTCATCTCTTTAGACCCAACTCAGGACAGCTCCCTTCCATCTGGAACTAGAGTTCCTTTACTAGTACCTTAGTTAAACTTCTCATACCTGACAGCTTAGCAGCTAATGTGGTCTTTGGGCATTTGTCTAGTCCACCCTCTCAGACCATAAGCTCTTGGGATGTAAAGCTCTTGGCTGTTATATCTTTATGTGCTCCATTGCATTAGTCTGTTGTGGACATGTGCCTTTAGTGAATATTTGTTTACTTCATCTATTTAACAAATATCGAGCACTTCCAGTGTGCTGTGCACTTTCTAGACACTGAAGATACAGCAAGAGCAAAAGAGAATCTCTGCTCCCATGAAGATTATATTCTGGTAGCAGTAAAGGCAAGCAAGTGGCCAAATGTGAGTTATGTCAGGTGTGTAACAAGTGCTGTGAAACAAAATGAAGCATAGGAAGAGAGAGAAAAGGTAATGATATAGGGTTGTGACTCAGGGTTGTCAGGGAATTACAGGAAGTGTTTTGTTTGTTTGTTTGTTTGTTTGAGCCTACTTGTGACTCCAGTGATGTTCCCTGGCTTCTCTTAGCAATCTTGACTCCTTTATTGCTTTAGCTTTTGCAGTAGTTGTCCCTTCCAGGGGCCCCTCCTGCCTGTGAGTGTTGCTTTGCAAGTATATCTCCCCTTGCTCTTGTCATTGGGGCCATCATCCTTTTGCCCTACAGCAGACTGGACAGTGGTTAAGGAGTCAGGCAGCCTGGCCTGCACTCTGAGCTTCATAGCCTACATGAGTGCTTTACCCTTTCTGTGCCTTAGTTTTCTAGAGGGAGGTGGGGCATTGCATTGTGAGGATTAATGAGGTGATCTGTGAGTGCTGAGTGCACTTAACTAGTGTATTCATAAGTAGCATGTTATAGCTTGTAGTTACTATGACTCTGACCTCCATTACACTGGGTCAGTGGGACACTGCTCATTCCTATCATGATTCTTCTGTTCACTGTTAGATAATACCCACGTACAATTTTTCTGGCAGCACCCTTTCCCCCTAGCCTTTTAGTCATAGGGTGGCCACAACTTACTAATAAGCTTCTATGTTTTAAAAAAGAAACCTTTAATCCCCTCTTTGGGGACTTGCCTCTAAAGTCAGTGAGGAAAGCATTTGGTTGCAGCTATGCACTGGTTGTCATTAAGATGTGGCTTCTGGATTCTCAGTATATTTGTTAGGACAGAAGTGGTGAGGTCTCTGCATCCGTGTGACTTTAATTGAGGCCTGACTTCAGCTGTTTGTGGCTTGCTGACCCGTGACCATGGCAGTCCTGTGGCAGTGGGCTGGAGAGGGGAGGAGAGAGAGTCCTTTCCCGGTTTCCATGTTGTCACTGGAGTCATGGTGGTGGCAGGGAAAGGCCCTTCTTCCTTAAATCCTATGTTGCTTCATGCTGGGGGCAGTAGGTCAGAGCTGGAGAGCACTTTAAAAACAATCTTCCCATCCTGGCTGGTGTGACTTGGTGGGGCATTATCCCACAAAGCGAAAGGTCATTTCAATTTCCGGTCAGGGCACTGCGGGTTGCAAGTTTAGTCTCTGGTCAGAGTACATACCAGAGGCAATGGATTGATGTTTCTCTCTTGTATTGATCTGTCTCTCCCTTTTTCTCTTCCTCCCTTTTTCTATCTCTAAAAATAAATAAATAAAATCTTTTTAAAAAACCCAATCTTCCCAATTTAGTTTTGAACAGATTATGCATGCATTTAGAACCGTGCCTAGTTTAAAGTATGTGGTGACTCTTACCTATTGTTATTACAATAGTCCCCTTTATCCAGTTTTGCTTTCCACAGCCAGTGGTCAACCATGATTCAAAAATACTAGATGGAAAATTCAAGAAATAAATAATTAATACGTTTTAAGTTTAAATTAATAAGTTTAAACTGTTCACTGAGTAGTGTGATGAAATCTTGCGTCATCTCATCTGGGGTTCGAATGATCCCTTTGTCCAGTGCACACACACTGTATGTACAGTACAATAAGGTAATTTGAGGGAGAGACTATATTCACCTAACTTTTATTACAGCATATTTTATAGTTCTATTTTTTATTGTCCCTAATTTATAAATTAAATTTCATTGTAGGCTTGTACATATAGGAAAAACCAGTATATACAGGGCTTGATACTATCTATGATTTCAGGCACCCATGAGGGTCTTGGAACATACCCCATGTGGACTTCTCCATTACTGATTAGTTCATGTAATTTTTCATATCCAGTACGTGCCTGGTATGGATTATATTTGGTATTTGTATAGTGCTTTGCAGTTTCATATAATAGCTAGTACTGATTTTTACTTTGTAAAAACTTCTTTATGTAGATTACTTCATTTAATTCTCACAACGGCACTATAGTCTGTGCCACTAATTATTTTCATCTCACAGACAAAGAAACTGACATAGAGCAAGAAAGTCCCTTGTCCAGGGTCATGCAGCTAGTAAACAACTTACTTGGGATTCAAACACACATCTCTTTGACTACAAAACACTTAATTCCTGAGCTGTATGACAGGGGTCCCCATTTCATAGGTAATGGAGTAATGCTCAATGAAGGTAAAGAATGGGGTGAAGACCTCACAGCAGGAGTGTAGGTAACACTCCTTTTTTCTTGCACTGTTCTGGATTTGGCCCTCTCATCTCTGACCACATAGGACCATATCTGGCCAGCTATGATGGCGCAGTGACCAGGGCCTCTGGCACCAAGTTCCCAGACCCAAATGGCTCTGGAGACCTCATTCTGGTTCTCTTGGTACATGGAGCACTGCCCAGATGGTGTTTACTCTCACATGGCTGTTGTGTATGTATATATATTTGTTGATTAAAAATATTACTTGCTGCATTTTGTAGCAACATTAAAATATATTACAAATCTTGCATTGCCAACAAGAAGCCTGCCAATGTTTTCCTTAACACCTCATTCCCCATGTAGTATGGTTCAGATGATACCACCTGGGCTGGGACTTGGAAATCAGAGCCTGTGACTCAGCCTGTGTAGAACCCCACCATAGCTGCTCTTACTCTTGGATTAAAAGTGAGCCTTTAACTTGTACCTACCAGGGCATAGGTTCTTGCCTTTTCCTGGCTCTCTGGCCCAATTATTTGGCCTGATTCTTCTCACACACTGGCCTTCTGTCAGGCCCTTGGATATGCCAGCTTCAGCTCTTCTCAGAGACTTTATACTTATCTTCTCTGCTTGGAACTAGATCAATTTCTTCTGGATCTCAAGATGTAAATGTGGAGGCAGACGTCTTAACATTGGTGTCATCTCCTCTGAGAGGTCTTCCCCAATGCCTGTGGCTTCCTGCACACATCCCATCACTGAGATGATGTATTTTATTCTTTCCTAACACTTATCAGTAACATATATCACTGATTTTAAGACATGTTTTAACATCTCTGAAATAGGGATGTCATAAAATAGGTAGAATGGTAATTTCATTGGTGTTCTTTGTCTTCAGGTAATGTAAAAATAATGGCGTGATTTATAACTATTTTAGGTTGTCTTAGATTGGATGAAATAAGGTTTGTAAAATGTTTACTTGTTTATTGTCTCACCTCCCATTAGAATGTAAGCTCCATTGAAGCAGGGACCATGTCTCTTTCACTGCTGTTTCACTGCTGTTTCTTTCACCTACTGTTTCTAGAACATTGCTTTCACACAGTGGGTGCTTAATAAGCAAATATTTGCTGAGGGAAAAATGGGTTGGAGTTATGTTGTCCTTGGCCAGGCTCCTTCCTCTGGTTCCCAGGGCCTCCTTTCTACATGTGCCAGCATCTGTTCTTCCTGGTCACGTGACCCTTTATAGCATGACCATTACCAAGGTGATTGCCTGTTTCATGTACATCACCCATCATTGATCACCCATATGGTCACCCATATGACCACTCAGTGCTCTCCTCCCTTCGGACATCTGTCTCAGAGGACTGGTGCATCTCAGAGAATCCACTGGGAGCTGAGGGGAGAAGGAGAGCTGGTAAATGTTTAACAACTGGCTTTTCTCCCAAGAAAGTCCCCTGATTTCTGTGGCTTTTTAAGCTAAGTCTCTGATATTATATGTATATATTTAATCTTTAACTTATGCTGTGCTATAGAACAATTGTATTTGAATTTAAAAAATTATCAGGTCTCAAAAAATGTAGCTAATTTAAAGCTGGTCATAAAGTCAACCAGCTTGTACAGTTCCTGAAAATTTAAAAATTGGCTCTTGCAGGCCAATTTCAGCACACTTTTGGGACACCCAAATCTTCCTCCATGCAGGTTCCTCCATGCAGGTTCCCTTGCAGGCATGTGCCCTGACTGGGAATCGAACCGTGATTGTTTGGTTCACAGGCCCGTGCTCAATCCACTGAGCTACACCAGCCAGGTCTGAAGAGACTATTCTTACCCCATTAAATTGTATTGGTATGTCTGTCAATCAGTTTATCATAGATATATAGGTTTGATATATAGATATATAGATTCTTAATTTTCTTCTGTCACAGTACATGCTTGGTCTTCTTTTGTCCTATATTACTAAATAGCTATTTGATTTGCATCAATCTTAAATACTAGAGGGACTCAATTATTATTATTACTATTAAGTTGCTAAAAAATGTTTAAGCTGGAAAGCATCATACTAAGTGAAATAAGCCAGGCAGTGAAAGACAAATACTATATGATCTCACCTTTAACAAGAACCTAAACAACAAAACAAACAAACAGACAAAAATATAACCAAGGACACTGAAATAGAGAACAGGCTGACAGTGAACAGAGGGAAGAGGGGAGGGAATTTCAGGGGAAAAGGGGAAGGGTTTATAGGAACACGTATAAAGGACACATGGACAAAAATGAGGCAAAAATAAGGGGGGGGTGTAAAGGGCTGTAAAACTTGGGGATGGGCTGGGATGGGAATAAAAGGCAGAAAACTATACTTGAACAACAACTAAAATAGATAGAGAGATAGATAAAGAGATAAATAAATAAATAAATAAGTAAACGCAGAAGTGCTGAAAGTAAAAGTCCTGCCCCAGCTTTTTCTGCTGCTACTTGTAGGACTTTGTGTTTTTTTATGTAGCCTTTTAGACTTTCATATATGAACAGTTTCATACATGTGTGTGTGCATAAATGTGAGCATTCAAATGCATTCTCACATTTGTGAATGTACACATGCATATATTGACATTTATGTTTGTTTATAATTTTTATAATTGTATATCTCTTTTTGCAAAAATTGAGATATACAGTGTCCTGTGACTATAAATCAGCAGTATATCATATACATCCCTTTGTGACAGTTACATGTCTTACCTCATTCTTTTTTTATTTTTTTAAAGATTTTATTTATTTATTTATAGACAGAGGGGAAGGAAAGGGGAAGGGCAGAGATAGAAACATCAATGTGTGGGTGCCTCTCACGTGCCCTCCACTGGGGACCTGGTCCTCAACCTAGGCATGTGTCCTGACTGGGAATCAAACTGGTGACCCTTTGGTTAGCAGGCTGGCACTCAATCCACTAAGCCACACCAGCCAGGGCAACATTCTTTTTTCAGATTTAAAAAATTAAAAAAATGTTTTTTCTATGCTCACCAAAATGTTTTTTCTATCATGTTTTTTCTATTGTCCTCACCCAAGGACAATTTCATTGATTTTATAGAGAGGAGAAGGGTGGGATAGAAAGAGGGAGAGAAATATCAGTTTGAGAAACATCTCCTCTCACATGTGCCCTGGTCACATGTGCGCTAGTTGGGGACTGAACCCACCACTCAGGCATGTGCCCTGACCAGGAATTAAACCTGTGATGTTCTGATTTATGGAGTGATGTTCCAACCAACAGAGCCACACCAGCCAGGGCATCTCATTCTTTCTTAATGGTTTCATAATATATCATAGCAGGGATACATCATCATTTCTTTAATTAGTTCTTTATTGCTGCATATTTATATTGTTTTCTTTCTCCCCGTCCCCCCTCTATTTTAATGCTGCTAAATACATGTGGGAACACTTTTTTTAAAAGATTTTATTTATTTATCTTTAGAGGGGAAGGGAAGGAGAGAAGGAGAGAAATATCAATGTATGGTTGCCTCTCGTGAGTCCCCTGCTTGGAACTGGCCTGCAACCCAGGCATGTGCCCTGACTGGGAATCGAACCGCGATCATGTGGTTCGCAGGCCCGCGCTCAATCCACTGAGCTACACCAGCCAGGGCAACAGGAACACTTTTCTCAGATAGATACCTGAAAGTGGAAATTACTCATTGGGATTTTTGTCTTAAAGTAATTTTTACATTTCCCCCTCAACTGTGCTTTATGATGCTTTGCACATATTAGGCACTTCATTAATACTTACTGAAGTGAACACTTAAGTGTTTTCATTCTGCATTTATCCTTAGCTTGCTATTTCATTTTAATAAGCTGTTTAATGACACCCTCATGCCTATTTTACTTCCTTTAAAATGAATGAAAGTTTCCGTTATCCAGTCTTCATTAGAGGGAACTAAGGTGAAATGAGTATGTGTGGCACTGTGGAATATACAAAGTTGAGTAAGAGGAAACCCCAGCCTTCTAGATATTTACAAACCAGTAGGATGAGACAGATAAGGATGTGTGGTATGTCTGTCCTTAAGAGGCACACATGAGTTCTAAAAGGAACAGGAGAAATGCTACTTCACCTGGTTGCTAACAGGGAAGATTCTTCAGAGGAGGGGACACTGAGATGCCCTTAAAGGAAAGATAAGATTTGGGCATTTAAAGGCATATGAGGGGTGGGGGGCTGCTGGTGGTTCTCGTGGAAGAAGAGCATAATGAATTCAGAGGGGGTGAGAAAAGTGAGAACTCAGGTTTCACTGGTGCAGGGAGCAGCAGGTGATGAAGCTAGAAAAACAGCAAGGAACCTGCTGTGGCCAACCTGGAATTTAGACAGGGGTTTGGCACTAATCTGATAGGCACTAGGCCATTACAAGAAATTTGGGATGGAATTATGTTATTGGAATTGGTCTTGAGGATGTGGTGTCAGTGGTCAGACTAGGGCATGGTTAAAGGCTAATCCTCATTTAGAGAGGTTTCTATGGTATAACTTTTTCCCATTCCTCAATTCTTCCCTTAGCTTTCTGAAAATGTGGTTAACTGCATGAAGGACTCCAACCAGCCTTCCAAAGTGGGCCAGCTGACTTTTCCTCCTGCTCCTCCACCTTCCACATTAGGCACCTCTAAAAGCCCGGAGAAAGGTACGGCATGTTGTAGTGATTCTGTGGAAACCTGGATTAGAGTGTGAAAGGAATGACAAACCACATTCCTTGCAGAACATGTTTAACAGCTAATGGGGCTCGTGTTTGTTTTTGGGAGATAACTGCCTTTGAGGAGAGTGTGACTTCTGTGCATGACAGATGCTGTGTGCTATAATGAGAACAGCACAGGTTAGTCAGAGCTTCTGTGATTGGGGCTAAACTGTTTTGCCTTACTGTTTCAGTTTTTCTATATGTAAAAATGAGGCAAAAGGGCTTGGTTTGACAACTCCTATAAGAAGTTGCTTTTAAGGATTCATAAGCAAAGCATAATCATTAATGTTGGTATGGTCCAAAGCATGGTAGAGATGTATGTGAATTGGGACAATTAGCAGGAATTGAGTAGGTGACTCTGGTGTCAACCTCAGCAACTCCAACCTGGTCCACACATCCTGGTTCTGGCCTGGGCTTCTGGGAGGGCCTTTGATCCTATACCTCCCAGGAGTTCTTCATGCACCCATGCCATGCAGAGGTCTAAGCTGATTTGTTTACTACTGTTTCTTATCACAAATGAAGAAATTTGTGCTTTTCTCTAAATAACTACTTTCAGCAAACAGAAAGGAACAAAAAAAGTTTAAGAAAGGAGGTATAAGGTACAAAAATGTTAAGATATTACAAACTACAAAAGTCTTGGGGCAATTGCGATTCATGACAATCTGGGTCTTAGCTGTCACTTGTAACTTGATGTGTACTTTTTCACCAATTGACTGGAGGAGCCATGGCACTATGAGTATAAACTCTGTCTCACTGTGGATAACTGTTCTTTGTACTGTATGTGGTCTTACATTAGAGTTGTCTTTTCTGCTGATCCTTCCTATTAGGTTATAAAATTATAGAAGGCAAGAATGATACCCTGTCTATTCAGCATTTACTGAAAGCTAGCCAGGGATCAGGGCATGTGCCTTGTTCTGAGACACAGTGGCGGGTATAAAGAGACACCATTCTTATGGCACCCATTGCTCTAGTTAAGGAGCCAAATATACATATAACCTGGTAGGTCACATTTTTCATGTGATGCTGCAACACTAGATGCATGCCCAAAGTCTAAGGCAGAGGAGTGAGTGACTCACTATTTTAGGGCTGGGCTCCAAGGGAGGATGACCTTTGAAGTGGGTTTTGAAGGTGAGAGCAGTGGTAGACAGGTGGTTCAGGCATGGTGAATAACATCAGCAGAGCAGGTGCAGCCTGGCCAGTGTGGACCTTAAGGAAGTTTGCTATCTTTAGAGTACGAGTAGGAAAGAGGAGGTGTCAGGGCTGTGCTCAGGGACTAGGTCCTGGAGATCTCTACATAGTGATGAGAGAGCTTTGGTTTCATCCTTGTGACCAGAGTGCCTGCCAGGCCTTCTACATCTTTCCCCCTGTATTGTCTGCTTGAGGGCTTCCTGAGCTTTAGGGCAAATCAGTGTCTGTATTTGGACCCATCCCAAGATCTTTTAGAATATTCTGTTAGTGAAGGGGCTGAGTGAGGTTCTCAAAACCCACATAAGATGCCCCCATCCTTTATCATAAAAGCTAGCTCCCATGATTTCTCTAGCTAACTGATGAATTGAAGTGGATCTAACGTAACCCAGGGCACTTTAATAAGCTGCATTAACTGGTGAGAGGGAGAAGTAATGAAAAAGCAAAAGTTGCCAAAATATATTTTGCACACATCAGTTTCAGCTTTGGAAGGTAAAAGAAGCACTTATTGCAGCTTTGGTAAGTTTTAATAGTTTAAGAAGCAAAAATTATTGTTCTTTTGTCATTTGGTTTTAGTTATAATGAAGTGTTTTTTTTGTTTAAATAATGAGTGTGAGTTTTGAGTTTCTGAATGCTAAAGAACAGTCAGCATAAATGGACTGTCTTGGAGTTGACTAATTTTAAAATATTTTTACTTTTAAAACCAGTGCTTGCTTTTATTTTAATGATAAAAACTAATTAGAAAAAATAAGTTAAAATTAAATTCTTATGTTACACTATACCTCAAAATAAATGTCAGAGTCATTATAAGATTTAAATTTAAGAATTGAAGCCATAAAAATGTACACAAGTACATAAAACCACAATAAGTAGACTTTCTAAACTCCACATCAAATGAAGAAACCCTAAATTATGAAAAAAGTAGGTACTGAAGCTATAAGAAATTAGAGATAATTTTAAAAAATAAATGAAGAATGAATAATAAACTAGGGAACTGTAATGTGACAGTATTGGTAGTCTCAATATATAAAGAGTTCTTAAAAGATTCTTTTTTAAATATTTTTTCCCAACCCAGCCCACTCCCCCCAGTCCTCCCCACAAAAGATTCTTAATGAAAATGTACAGAATGGTCATATACATGTGATGAGATTACAACTTCACTAAGGATTAGACACATATTAAAAAATGAGGAGTACAAGGGGGCAGGGAAATGGGTAGGCTCATACATAGAACGTGCGAGTGTGGATTAGTGTTATTTTCTCTACAATAGATTGATATATTTGATACATTATTTTTATAGCAATAAAAGGAAAATTGTATAAAAAGCAAAAATAGGGTAAATTTTACCTCAATAAAACTGTCATAAGCAAATAAGTAAGTACAGGGAGCATTAATGTCAAAATAAGAACTAGTCAGCAATATACTATTTTTTCTTCCTAGTTGAGAACCTGTCATGTTACTATGCAGCATATAGGTGTGCCTTCCTTGCCGGCTGGAGCACCACTAGGCCCATCCTTCCATAGGGGGTCTGAAAGTGGGAGTCATAGGATGATTACTTTTGGAAATGACTCCCTGAAGGTTGAGTGCTCCAGCCTGTGAGTTCAGCATTCTTTGAAAGGTCTTGGGGTTGGAATAGCAAATCCTCATGTATTCTTTTACAAAGTCTGGTTCTTCTATAACATTTTGTGCAATTCTAGTAGCTGCCACTTTAGAAGCCTATGATGAAGGTGTAGGACATTTGGCCAAGGCCACAGAAAAGTGTTGACATTTGGCTGAGAGATGGGAAGGATAAAGGCTGGGGAAAGGAGGAGAAAAAAACATTCTAAATTACCAAGTGGTGTGGAGAGTTAGAGTGAGTTGGATTTGCTCAGAAATCTCCAAGTTCATGACTGACAAAAGGTAGACTGATTGTAACAATTTAAAGAACCCAATAACACTAGAGGTTGATTCAGGTTAATTGACATATGAAATGCCATTAATAGGGAGTGTTTGCCATATTCAGCATTAGAAATTCATAGAATGGGGTACTAAACGGGCTATCCTTTTAGCATGAAGCATAAAGTGGTCTTTCAGCTGTTCCTGGCCTGTGTTTGGTAAATGACCTAGATTCCAGGTGATTGTAGAATGAGTTGGGATAAATTTAAACACTGCACTCAAGTAGTTCTGCCCACTGCTAGTCCTGTGTAGTTAGTGGTTCTGGTCCAGAATGAGGGAGTGGAAGGTCTTTGGGCTATTCCTCTCCAGATTGGCTGGATCAAGGATGTGTTCTGTGTTCATCCCTGGGGCATGTCCCTCCTTGGGAGTGTATTCCTGAGCTCCTTTCCTGGATGACTGCGGTGTCTTCCTTTGTCCTCATGCTACTGACAGGTCTTTTCTTTTTCTCCCTTTGCAGACTCCAAACTGCCCAGGTCAGAGTGTGGTGGTAGACAGCCACCCTCAGGGGTGGAGGAGGATCTCCTTAAGAGGTGAGTGTGAGTGCTCACTCACCCCGGCTCTGTGCTGTGGCTGAATGCTCTTTCCTCACTGGGGCCCTTTCCCTAGCCTGAAGGCCCTAGGTTTATCCCACATATTTTGTCTTATTTAGATTGCACAGCAACCCTGTGGCATAGGTGGTACTAGCCCTATGAAGAAATACTTGTGGCATAGGTGGTACTAGCCATAGTTTAAAGATGAGGAAACACAAAAAGGAGAATGTGGGAGTTGATTGCTAATGTTTTCAAAAATTCATTTGAAAACATCAGGACTAAATAGTTTAGTGTCTGGACCTTCTGTGCCTGTGTATGCAGGCATATTTTTAGAGAAATGAAGGAGGAAGTGGAAGCCTTAGAATTCTAAGTGTAGTTGGTGAGATGGACTTAGCTTCAGGATGTTGGTGACCTTCCATCAGCATAAGCCAAAACGCTGGAGAGCTGGCCATACATCTGAACTGGGATCTGCTTCACCTCCTGAGCCTTGTATAATAGAGGTTAAGGCATAGAGGCCTTTGTGGAGTACAGGTTTGCATCCCGATTTTGTGACTTCCTGGTAATGTGACCCTGGAAAATTACTGCATCTTTCTAGCCCTCTGAGAAGACATAAATCAAGTACCTCTTCATTGGTTTTGCCCTGATTAAATATGTTAATGTCTATAAAGTACATACAGTGCCTGGTACACAGATTTCTCAGTGAATGCTAACTGTAGTTATTACTGATTGACATCTTCAAACCCTTGAAGACACTGGCCTCTGTGGCAAAGGTCCAAATGACCTTTTTGGAGTTTAGGGGTGTGCAGTGTCGGCTACAGTTGGTTTTCTCCATCCAGTAGGTCAGCCATGTGGATCTGTTCCATAGTCATAGATTAATCCACATGCTAAGAATTTCACCTCTGTAATCTAAAAGGATTCTCCAAGAATAACTAACTTGAACTCTTTTTTATACTTTTAAACAGTTAAAAAAGATCAAGTAATACATACTAATGAAACACTTAGAAAATATATTAAATGAAAATTTCATCCATAGATTCATCATTAAAAGACAACCACTGTTAATATTTGGAGTGTTCTTTCAAATGTGTCTTTTCCCTAGTTTAGGATTATTTTTTCAGAGTCATATATAATTTTATATTTTGCCGTTTTTACTTAGTATTATAATTTTTCCCATTTGTTACACCTGCTTTATAAACATTTTTATTGCTAAAAAGTAGGTTTTTTGTCCTCAATTTTTAGGTTTACTCTATAGACAAGTCAAGTAATGTATTTTCTAATGATAATGTAATATTTCATTGTGTGATTATAGCAGATGTTTTTTTAACTTGATCTTAATTGCTGGACATTATAGGTGTTTGCGTTTTTCACACTATAATGAATACTACTACTAAGATCGTCTTAGTAATAGTAATTGTTTTCTCTCTTTAGGATTATTTTATTGGGCAGAAAGCACAGAAATAGGTCAAAGATTAGGGAAAGATTAAGGATGAAGAGTTATCTGTGTTCAAGAAAAAGATAGTTATATTATATAAAAACCTTCATGCTTTCAAATAGAGGCAGGGAAGGTAGGCTTCCCACCCTTCCTACTCATTTTGAAAGAGCTGCTAGTGAGGAATTGAAACTCTACCCCAAGAATCTCTATTTTGCCAGGTGGCCGCCAGATTCCTCACCTAGTGGTCAGCTTTCCTTCTTTTCCTAATGTATACTATTCTAGCTGAGAAAGTGTCAGCTCTTTCCCCGTGCCTTGAGGACTGTCACTGATACCTGACATCGGAGGGGTCAGACAGTATGGGGCTTCACAGTATTCTCTCTGGCCAGCCTCAGGTTCTACTGGCCTACAGATCCCAATCTTCCAGCCAGATGAGATGAGTGCACAAACTTTTTCCTGGCTACCTGCTGCCAAGTCATTACCTTTGCACCTGCATCTCCTGTGTCTTTCCTGGCACAGGTATAAGCAGGAGCAGGCTGTAGTCCAGGATGAGCTGTTCTAGGTAGTGACAAGGGAAAGAGAGGCAACCACAAAGTACCAGAGTGCAGCCCTGCATCGAGGGGAGGGCAGTTGACCAGGAAAAGCAGAAGTCAGTCCTGCTGGTGAGTGCAGATCTTCCTGAGCTGGCCTTTCATGCTTTTACAATGCAGGGAAGCAGAGGTCAGGCCTGATTGGTCTGAAGCCTGGGGCAAAGGTTGCCTATTGGATGTCCTCTAAGTCACCTTTGTAGAAAGAGTGTTTTTTTAGGGAGCAGAAACTTGGTCCTTTTAAATATGGCTGTAGTACTGATATGCTTTGCTACCTCTGGCCTATGTTTTCTGTCTCTGTGGAATTTCAGGTCTATAGTGTAAGAGCTGGATCATTTGATGACCTGGTCCTGCTCTGAAACTTGAGAGTTATAAGTGCCTCAGGGGTATGTGTGCTGCTAGAAGGGTGTGAAGGGAGAGGACTGGGGCTTGGAGCCATGCAGTAAGTGGGATGTTGGATTTATAGAATTAGACAGCCCGTGTGTGAATCTTAGCTCCCTACTTGTTAGCATGGGCCCATCCTCTAGTGTCCATCAGCTTTGGTCAAGGGTTAGGATGTTTGCACATAGTATTACCTAAGGGATCATTGGAGGTGATAAGTAACTCTGAGGCTTGTAGTCATCCCTGGCAGCTCATGAATGTGTGCTATCGTTGCTGTTATTGTTATTAGTATACTTAACTGATGGGAGTCTCTTAGTTAGGAGTTGTTCTGCTGTAAGTGCATGGATGTTCAAAGTGTGCAGTAGTCACATAAGAAATGTTGTTGAACTGAGCTGAACTGTTGAACTGGGCATTTTCCCTCTGGGAAATATGAACAATGTAAGATCCTCTTTCTTGGATTATTTTTAGTCTAGTGAGAAGACAGCCTTACACCAAAACTGAAAAGGCCAAATCAGTTACATTAAGTGTGCAATGGAGGTAAAGATAATATGATTAGGTATACAAAGGCAGTGGTGTCAATCAACTGCTGGTTAAAGAGATGGCATTTGGCCTCAGCCTTGAGCAATGTGGAGCCCCCAGGCTGAGGGAGCAGCTGGTCTTCTATAGGTGGATATCCAGGTGGTAATGGGATGCTGAGAAGTGAGTGAGATATGAAGCTAGATTAGGGAAGGCCTTGGACACCTTGAGTAGTTAACCCACAATATATCTTTTTTTAAAAAAAAATATCTTATTTATTTTATCTTTAGAGGGGAAGGAGAGGGAGAGAAACATCAATGTATGGTTACTTTTCGTGCATCCCCTGCTGGGAGTTGGCCTGCAGGGAATCAGCCTGCAACCCAGGCATGTGCCCTGACTGGGAATCGAACCGCAGTCCTCTGGTTCGCAGGCTCGTGCTCACTCCACTGAGCTACGCCAGCCAGGGCAACTCACAATATATCTTACAGTGACTGAAACTGCAGAGGATTCCCAGATGTTCTTAAAGATGGGAACAATGTGATTTAACTTGTGTTTTTAGAACCCCGTGGCATCCCGGTGAAGAATCAGTTGATGTAGAGAGAAGCTGGGATAAGAACAAAGTTTTAGAGGCTCTTGCAGTTAGTATCTCAGGGGCAGGCAGGTTGTTACTTCTCTGCAGGCAGCCTGACAACCAAGACAAAAGGAGCCTGGTCCTGGAAATGAAGGGTTAATGAATGTGGCACAAGCAAAAATGGTTGGCCACCTAGAACAGTCATGTAGCGTGGAAAATTGAAGCTTCCAGGTGTGGTATCTCTTTATTCTCACCTGGAATGTATTAATTACAGTGAAAGGGAATATACAGCATCCCTTCTCCACCTGCAAAGGAGAGGGCTGGGCCCTGCTTCCTGAGGATTATCCCTGGAAGAGAACCTATACAAGTGTGAAGTGATATCAGTGACCTTAGGTACAAGTGTGTAGGATTTTTTAAATGAAGGGTAACTTTAAAGGAGATAAATCCTTGTTTGATTCCTGCTTCTGAGTTTCTGGATGGATAATGCCCTTCTGAACTAGAGTTCCTAGGAAATAGTGAAGCAAGTGACTTCCTTTTTTTTTTTGAAGAGGTTTAGTAACTACATTTTTGGGCATTCCCATTTTTTGACTGTTCAGCATCCATTTCTTCATGCATNTTTTTAAATGAAGGGTAACTTTAAAGGAGATAAATCCTTGTTTGATTCCTGCTTCTGAGTTTCTGGATGGATAATGCCCTTCTGAACTAGAGTTCCTAGGAAATAGTGAAGCAAGTGACTTCCTTTTTTTTTTGAAGAGGTTTAGTAACTACATTTTTGGGCATTCCCATTTTTTGACTGTTCAGCATCCATTTCTTCATGCATATGGTACCCCTGTTTCCTTTTGGGACTGTACCTGTTTCCTGTTATGTGATCTTGCTGGGATTGCAATTCTAACTCCCAGCTTCCTCTATGGAAGCTAGAGCTCTTCTTTCTCTCTGCCATGGTAAAGGCAGAATCTGGGTACAGGGCCCAATGGAAGCCAGTCAGATCCTCTCTCTGGAGACTTTCAGTTTTGAGTGAGTAAGGAGGCCAGGATGGGGTTGTTTTGTTGCATGACTGATCAGGGCATCGTCCTGTGAGGCTGCCATTGATTTTTGTCTGGTCCTCCTGCCTTCCTGAGGATCGGGTCATTTGCTGATAACTTGCTGTCGATTCTTCTTTGCTTCAGTTAGCTGGTGTTGATTTCTGTTGCTAGGTGCTATAGCAGATGCAGAGCTCAGTTTTAAAGGCTTATGGCCACATTCAATATTCTGTGTAAACAGAGGAGAAAGGGAGCTAGAACCAGACCCAGTTCTGTAAGTGCTGACAGGGTACTCATCTGGATGCTGAGTGAAGCTATAGTCATCACTTCCATTTGTGTTGGTATGGGTGGCATGTGCTTTTAGTGGTGATAATTTCAAAACTACTTTGGAGGATTTAAATAGGAGAAGAAAGATTGAGAGAAGAAACTGAACAGAAGCATAGAGAATTTTCATTCTTCATCTGCATCTTCTAGATGCAAGGATTGAAGGAGTCTGCTAGGCAGAGCACTAAAGGTCCCAATGTTGGGATCACAGCATATCCTCTTAGCAAGGAGTCTAGGTTGCACCCTGAGCTGGTCACTGGCATGGTCACTGGCCACATGAGCTACTGCACACTTGTTTTCAGTGGCTTCTCTGACTAGTGTCCTCTTGAACCTGTAGCCTTATCTGGATGATTTTTTTTTTTTAGTATACTGAGTGCAGTTTGACATTTAAAGTGCTCTTTTGCCCTGTCTCTTTGCCTCTGACTTTTATAATACTGACTTTTTTTGCATAAGGGAATGATTCAGATTATAATTGAGAAAAGTTCATAAAACTTTTATGAAAGGTTTTAATTTTTATAACCAACTTCCGATGACAAAAGGGTTATCATTTCCCATCTAGTGCATCAGTGATGAACTGGTTTTGCCTGATTTTTTGCATCTGCTGACTGTTAAAGTCCCTATTATATAACTGGGGCAGTGGCCCTGCTGTCAATGGAGCCTATGCAAGGTATGCTTCTCTCTGAATTAGGAGAGGAAATTTGATGTCTAAATAAATGTTTTGGAGTCCAAAACATTCTGGAGAGAAAGGAACAAAGTGGTTGTTTGGGCTGAGTTTTCTGATGGGGAGAGCATTAAAAATCCAATAGATGGAGTAATAAAGGCTTGGCAGTAGCTTCACTTTAGAGAAGAATGAGATTTATAAACTTGCCTATTGGATTCTGACACATATTATTAGGTATATGTGATTGCATTACACCTGATAGAAAATAAAAACTTTCATTACTTTTTTTGGGTGAGCAGTTTATGTGTATGTGTGTGTGTATATAAATAAATTTTGTGTGTGTGCTTGTATGTTAGGCATTGGGTTAATTTCTTGCTAAATAGAAATAAGTAAGAGACAGCCTGACCACTTGAAATCTAGCTGAACAGAAGTTCTACAACTAAAGAGACTTGGAACCAGCTGGTCCCATGCCCTTGTGTGGCAGTTAAAAATTGGATGGATATCTTGGCTATGGAGTTTCCCTCTGAGGAGTGAGGGGCCTCAGACCCCCATCAAGCCCCCAAGTCCAGGATTTCAATGCCAGAAAGAGAAGTTTCCATAACTTTTGAGAGTAAAAACCAGCAGATGGATGACTGAGAGGAAGGGCTTCTGGAGTCCCGGCAGCTCCACTTAAGGGCCTATGTACAGACTTACTCAGATTCACTTGCTCTGAGCTCCAGCACTGAAGCAGCAGCTTGAAAGTCACTAGGGAAGAAACTTAATTTCTCAGGGCATCAGGGCAAGAGCTGGAAGGGCAGCTTTTCCCCAGACAGAAGTTCTGGCATAGGCCATTGTTCCTTTGCTGAGCCCTAACCCTAAAGTGTCAGCAGGCATGTTCCATATCTGAGTCTTCATCAACCTGGCTAACACTGTTTGCCCTGTGCTGGTAATCTGTGACCTTGCCCCAACCAACTTTTGGGCCCACCCAAGCCATTTTCAGTAGTTTTTCCATACAAATGGCCTATCTTTGCTCACTCTTTGGGCTTTCCTAAAATCTCTTTAAAAAACAGCATCCGGCCTCAGCATGCCAATACCACTCACTAAGTGGCTCCAGGTGTGGTACTAGTGGCAATGGCCCTCAGTTCACAGCTTGGTCTCTCCCAGGTGCCTCCAAGCATAGCACAGATAATAGCCATCTGCAAATCACTTTGTAGCTAAAGTAGGGTGCCCCCAGGCAGGGCACAGGTGGTGGGTGACCTTGGCCTATACCTCCCAAGAGGCCTCAGAACCAGCACACCCTGTGGGTAGCTTCAGACCATGTGAGAGCACCCCCCAATCACTTCCACACTAAAGTGACACACTCCAGAGGTGGACTTAGTGGGCATCAGAACTTCACTGAAGTGAGTCCTGCTCTGTGGGGTGAACCCCTGCACAGCTGATCCTACACAGTGGTCTCAGCCAATCAGTCTGGGCATAAATTCCTGCCATTAAGATGCCAACAGTGATCAAGGTTCAACTACAAGAGGAGTGTGCACACAGCCTACATGGGGGGTGCACCTGAAGTGCCTAGCTTGGGTATTGGGGAAGCTGTGCACTGGACCCTATAGGACATCTACTACATAAGGCCATTCTACCAAGCCAGGGAGATGTAGCAACTCTGCCTAATACATAAAAACAAAAACATGGAGGCAGCCAAAATGAGAAGACAAAGAAACATGTTCTTAATGAAAGAACAGAATAAAACTCCAGAAAAAGAACTAAACAAATGGAGACAATCAATTTACTAGATGTAGAGTTCAAAACACTGGTCAAATGAACTTGAGGAAGAGTAGAGGAACTTTGTGAGAACTTCAACAAAGAGATAGGAAACATAAAAACAGAGATAAAAAACAAAAAAAGAATCAGAAATGAAATATACATTAATTAAAATGAATAATATATTACAGAGAATCGGCAGTGGAATAGATAAAGCTGAGGATCAAATCAGAGATTTGGAAGATAAGGAAAACACCCAATCAGAAAAGAAAAAAAAATCCAAAAACACGAGGATAGTATAAGGAGCGTCTTGCACAACTTCACTCGTACCAACATTCACATCATTGAGGTGCTGGAAGGAGAAGAAAGAAAACAAAGAATTGAAAAAATGATGGGAAACTTCTTTAACCTGGTAAAAGAAATAGGCACACAAGTCTAGAAGTGCAGAGTTCCAGAGTAGGTGAACCCAAAGAGGCCCACACCAAGTCACATCATAATTAAAATGCCAAATGTTAAACACAATGAATTTTTTAAAATCCTCATCCAAAGACATGCTTATTGATTTTAGAGAGAGTAGAACAGAGAGGGAGAGAGAAATGTCAATGTTGGAGAGAAACACTGATTGGTTGCCCCTTGTATGCACCCCAAACAGGGACTGAATCTGCAGCCCAGTCATGTGCCTTGACTGGGAATTGAACTGGTGACTTTTCAGCCTAGAGGACAGCACTTCAACCAAGTGAGCCACACCAGCCAAGGTGACAATGAAAGAATCTTAATAGCAGCAAGAAAGAGAAAAGCAGTTACCTATAAGGGAACACCCATTAAATAGTCAACTGATTTTTCAACAGACACTTTGCAGGCCACAGGGGATTGGCAAGAAATATTCAGGGTTTAAAAGCAAGGACCTACAACCAAGATTATTCTATCTAGCAAAGCTATCATTTAGAGTTGAAGGATGAAGAGCTTCCCAAACAATAGTTTTCCTTGTGAAGATCTGTTTGTCAGGAGAGCAGTATATTCTCAGAAGTGACCATAGAATGTTGTAACATCATTTCAAAGGGACAGAAACTACTATAGGAGGAAGGAGGCAGCAACAATAGCCTCTTCATGGTGGGGTAGGAAAGTCTTCTAAGAGGAGGTGACATGTCAGTCGCATCTTAAAGACTGAAGAGAAATTTGCAAAGTGAAATAAGAGTAAGAAAGAGTGTTGCAGACGAAGGCTACTGGAGGAGCAAAGGCCAGTGGTTGAGAGAAGACAAGCCTTTTGGCTGGAGTCAAGGGGAGTGGTGAGTGTGGCAGATAGGAGAGGCCAGTTTAGGCCTTTGCCTGGAGTGAAATTCTGGAATTGTAACAGGGATCTTTAGGACAATGTTTTCTTTATCCTCAAAAGAGATACTCAAGAAGAGACTTTTCTTCTACTGACTGCTGAACACTGGAAAAAGTCCTAAATGGTAGATGAAGATGTTGGGACCAAATCTTTCTGCTAAACAGAAGGCTACTAGTAACTAAGTGCTTCTCTACCTGAATGTGCCCATCTAACTTAAGGACTTACACAGAAAAAGTGACTGTCTTGTTCTGCTTTCCAGTTTTCAGGGAAGTTTTGATTTATTGTTGCATTATTTTCATTGGTCAGGCACTCCAAGTAGCTGCCATTTTAGCTCTATGAACCCTAGAATCAGAATTTTTAAAAAAAATACCAGATTCAGAAGTTTTAAACTACAATTTTCTGAATGAGATGGAAGATTTATTTTGGTTTTACTACAGCCATAGCCTTTTTTCCTAATTCTTCTCTCCTACATCTTTGTCAATCTTGTTCCTCAGATTATAAGCTCCTTGAGAGGTAAGAATTGTGCTCTCTCTCTAAGCAAGGTCACTTTGGTCTTCTCTGTAATGCTCAGCAAATTATAGATGCACAACAGATAGTTATGGAATGGCAAATCTAAAGTGATTGAGGGTGTGGGGTAACATCTCCTGCTTAGGAGACTTCGCATAGAATCTTTGACTCCTTGAGGCCTTTGTTGTTTTTATAGCTCTAAAATATGTAAAAACATTCTTAGCTTAGAGGTCATACCAAAAGAGGCTCTAGGTTGGATTCCACTTGTGGGCTATAGTTTGCTGACCCATGGACTGGACAGTGCAGCTCTGGGGATTTTAATTTTCTAAGTCTCCGAGGAACCAGATGCCTCAAGGAGCTGGGAGACAGTGGCACTGACAGTGGTCCCGGTTCCTCAGTGGTTCCCATTCCTGTGAGAAGTTCATGGCGTGGTGGTACCTATCAGCCTCAGTCTTCTTTTTTCTTTTCTTTTTGAAAAAAAGATTTTATTTATTTTAGAGAAGAAAGGAAGGAGTGGGAGAGAAACATCAATGTGTGGATGCCTCCTGTGTGCCCCCTACTGGGGACCTGACCTGCAACCCAGGAATGTGCCCTAGACTGGGAATCAAACTGGTGACTCTGGTTCACATGTGGCCACTCAATCCACCGAGCAACACCAGCCAGGGCTCAGTCTGTAAAATGAAAGTTTTTCTTGAGACAGCTTGCTGGTCTCTTTGTGAAGGGTCATGAACTTCCACTTTAGGTCCTGATTCTCTTTACATTTGGAATTTTTTATGGTTGTTACTTTTCTGCTGACATTCCCTGTTATTTACACATGTTATCCACCTTTTTTATATTTATCATAGTTATTCTAAAATTCCTATCTGATAATTCCAATATCTGGGTCATCTCTGGCTTTGGTTCAATAGACTGTTTCCTCTCTTGATAATGGGTCCCCTTTTACCACAGTTTTATGTGCTATGTAACTTTTTATTTGCACTGGACATCATGGACAGAAGTAGATACTGAGGTAAATAGGGTTTATGCCCAGAAATGCCATTTTTCTTCTTTGACAGACCATTAGTGTGGGTGGATGAGTAAATGTAGTCTATAGTTGAGAATAGTGTGGGCTCCATTGTTGCTTTGGCTTCAGACCCTGTGAAGGTGGAACCAAAACCTGTTTAGCAGGCTTAGAATCTGGTCACTTCAGGGTTTGTCTGTGCTCTCCTGCTCTCCCATCAGACTATTTGGAGGCCCTGCTTATCTGTCCCAGGATGCTTCCTTGTACCTGCTGTGGCTGTAGGCAGCTGATGTGTGGTGCTTAGTGTAGAGTCTGAAGTACCATGAGGTTTCTCTCCATCTCCTGCTTGACTTTCAGGTGTCAGCAGACCCTGTGCACTTGTGCCTCGGGGGTGTTCATGGAAGGAGCTCATTCAATTCTGCCCTGTGTCCAAGTATTTTAAATAGTATAGGTAAAGAAGATTCTCATGACCAATAGCAAATTTACTTCACTTTTCCCTTTTATTGTCATCACTTTGAAGCACTCTTCACTCACCAGAGGAAATAAAAAGGCAAAGTACTATGACTGCTCTCACTCCCTTCCTGAATATTTAGGCCCATATGGCTACTAATGTATAGGGTCAGTCCATCCACAGGTCAGGTGGGGTCTCCTAGAACCAGATATAAAGGGACACACCATGCAGTTGACCACCTCTGTTCCCACATTTGCTAAAAGAGCAGGAGTGTGTACATTTCATTATTTTAGAGGTGTGGGATAATTAGTTGGAAGGGGCATTGTGAGGCCTCCTGGGTTCTTAATTTCTTTATTAAGGTCAGTGTTAAAATAATCTGATAAGAGATTATTTTCTTTTTCTCTTTGGAGAAAAGAAAACTACAGATAGGCTTGCATGAAAATTGGTTCAATTGTATTTTTAGTTGATTATACACCAAAAAAAGAACTTTGGTTTATTTCTCATATATTTTATACAAATTGGTGGAGGGAGGGCATAAAAACCAGACATGGCAACCAGTTACTGGCTAAGAGTCTGGCACTAACTTTAGGGATGGCTTAGTGAGTGAGAACAGGATTGTGATGCCCACTTTGTGGGTGGTCATGAAGACTGACCATGGGCTAACCTAAATACTGGTACCCAGGTGCTCGAGGAAGTGAACATGTTCTAAAAAGGTGAGTTAGATAGAGCACTGCATCCAAATGCCTGTCATGGATCCTTTCACTCTACAACACTGTTCCTTCTCTTGGGAATGGGAGTAGACAGGGTTTCACATTGTTGGCAGTGTTATAATTTAGTCTTTTCTTCACTTCCTAGGGCTTGTGGTCTTAGGACACAGAATTGATGTGAACAGATTCTTAGAACAAAATAGCCATGTAGCCTTCTGACCGGTTGTGTGAAAAGAGAGGCAGGGTCTCACAGAAACACCTTCCTTCTGAGCACAGGCCTTCGGGTTTCCCAGAGGTGTGTGCTACAGGTGGAGGATGAGGGCCCTGTGGTGGCTTTGATGCTGCCAGCTGTCTTCACCAGCTTCACTTTGCTCTTTGTCTGTCTCTGCCAGGCTTTTCAACCTGCTATCCATCAGAATCACCTGAAAATTTGGTAAAAAAATACATCCAGTTGGCTCTCACTGGAAATAGCAGGATTGGATTCTTTGCTGCCATAACCCTGAAATCTGTTTTTAAAAGCTCCCATGTAATGCTGGCACAATAGGCCCAGAGCTGGCTCCTGGGCTGACAGTGGGAGCCAGTGACACTGGAGGGACTCATGGCCCTTTCTGCTGTCTGGTCTACTAAGGGATATGGAGTGTTCCCACTGATGCTGTGGCTCTCCAGGCAGGGACTCTGCTGTTTCCACATTCACCAGGTGACCAATGTCCCTGTCCCTGACACAGTTTGCTGACTACCTGGATGCCTTTGTCAGACTTCTCAGCCTTAAAGGAAACCAGGAGCTCTTTTCTTTGCTGAGGAAGAGAATCAGCCATCTGCTGGTACTATGCCCCATGAAGGGTCCAGATGAGCTGGACTCAGCATTTTAGGAGACAGGTCATAAGAAAATGTTGCCAGATGACAAGTGGTGATGGCCATGGGACATGGGGAATGCCAGATGCCACCCATCAGACTCTCAGTAATAATGGTTTATGTTAGAGCCCAGACTCTTGGTTTCTTGCAGCAGCAGCCTCTGTAATGCTGGAGACATGTGGCAGAAACTGAAAGAACCCTTCACAAAGCATGTTGGATTCATGAGCCAGCCAGAACATGGGAGGGCTGCTATGATCTAGTTGCTTCTTTTGTCATGGGGACATGGCCACAGGGGGGTCCAACAGGGGGACCTGAGGGTAATACTCCTGTATTGTCCCTGAAAAACCTGTTAAGTTCTTGTTTTTTGTTTACCTCATTAAGTGCACTGTGATGGTGTCCTTGGGGTGAAAAAGTCCTGCTTTTCTGTCAGCTGTTCTGTGCATTTGTTTTACACAGCACTGTGAAGGTTGTGGTCACCCTAGTAGTGAGGAGGGGGAAAAGAACTAGAATGAGGGGCTGGGTAGTGGGATGGGGTTTAGAAGGGCCCAGGGTTTGTCTGGACTGTGTCACCAGGGTGGTGCCAGTGGAGTAAGAAGGTGAATAGTGGTCTCCAGCTGTTTGAATCCTAGGAGAAAGTGGAAAACTTGTGGACTCCTTTTCAAGGAGAGCTATTGCTCTGTGAACTTCTCCGATTAAAATGCAGGAACTTCAGAATATGACCGGTCCAGAATGGATGTGAAGTGGAAAGGCAGAGTCCCAGGACTTTGGAGTAGTGCAAGATGTGCATGTAGTACTTTTTTTAGTCAAGCTGGAATTCTAAGTGGGTGTCACAGCCTGGGCTGATTAGGATTTGTACAGCCTTCTTCCCTTTGCCACCTCACAGATCTGCAGACGCCTTTTGTTTTCCTGTCCCTGGCTCCGATGCTAGCTCAGGTGACCTCTGCTGTGTGCTGACAAAGCTGGAAATCCTCATTAGCTGCTAACTTTGTTAGACAAATGGTTGATTGTGGTTCCATTCCTGATGTTTTTGCTTCTAATTAGCAGATTGCATTTCTACCAAAATGTCTGTTAGCACCCAGGATGAGCTAAAGAGGCTGACAACTAGGGCTGGTATCTGGAGAAAACTGTAAAAGAAGCTTTTCCTCTTGCGCCTCTTCAGGGACGCAGCTGCTGGCCTCAGCCAGGCTCCTCGGCCTCTGTGTGCCCGATGGGTCCCAAGGGATCTGAGCTGCAGACTTTCATACAAAAACCCACCAGCAAAGGGGAGTAACCTGAGCCAGCTGACAGAGGCATCAGCAGCAGGTGGTACTTTACTGATCTACTGCTTTTGAGAGTTTGGGGCTTTTGTGTTTTGAATAGGTCTTATGCAACTGTGTATCAGCCTACAATTGTCAGGAAACCTGGTTTGAGAACTGGGGCCCTCCTTCTAGCTGGGGTCAGATGGTGTATGCTGGCAGTCTTGCCTCTGAGAGGACATAGGCCATCCAGGCAGTACTTGCTGTTTGTACCTGCTCTGCGCCACTCTTTTCATGTCTGGGGAGCAACTGGGGCTGATCCTGGAGTCCAGGGTAATCTTGGCAGCAGTATATTTTCCTTTTCTCTCCTGTTGGAGGGAAATTGGGCTGGTGCCTGCTGACTTCCATATATCTCTCTAAGATGTTAGCAGGTCTAGGGAGAGGGAGGGTCACAGTTTATTATAAGTCAATTTGTGTGGTCTGTTCATGTAGTCTTTGGGGAACTATCATTCTGCCATTTCCTTTTTGTAAAAAAAATAGTTTAGGTTTGTTGGTTAAGAAGAATGCGTTTGCCCTTTTGGGTAGATGCCATTGCTGGCTACTGGCACAGTAAAGAAATTGAAAAGGAATTGTTGAAAAGTTGCGAATTACTCCCCTTTACCTCTGTGTCCACTCAGTGAGCTAACCAGGACCCAACTCCCGAGTCTGGGTACCAAGATAATTGCTCTCAGATAGCACAAACTGTGTGCCAATCAAGAGAGTTTTGGCTATAATGGCAGCCCAGGGGGTAGTGGCTGAAACAGTAGGGGTCTTGTGAAAATAAGGAAATCTTGTGAAAATAAGAAGTCTGGGGCAGACAGCCCAGGCAGGTATGGTAGCTCAGTGTATCAGGAGGGATCCATTGTTGTCCTTTCCTTTTGACCCTCTATCCTCAGTGCAGCTCTTCTCGGGGCTGCAGGATGGCTACTGTGCCTCAGGCTGGAAGAATAAAAGGCCAAAAACCTTTTCCTAGTGAAGTTTTGTTGTTTTATGTGGGAGTAACACCTTCCCCAGGGACTCTCATTAGCACAACTGTGTCATAGAGCCATCTCTAGGTAAAGGAGGATAGAGAGTAATTTTTGCTGTGCATTTGACCCCTCCCCCAAATAATTAGGGTTATGTTATTAATGCAGAAGGAGCTGGATGCTGGTCAGGTGGCAAGCAGCACTTTCTGTATCATGTCAGTGTAGAACCCTGCTTTGGGACCTGTTAGATCTGGACTTATATTCATCAATACTGTCTGTGACCCTGGACATGTTACTTAACCTTTGTGAGCCTGTTTCCTCTTGTGCCAAATGGCAAACATCTAGATTTCTTAGGATGCCTTTTGACACAATGTAAGCAGAATAATGCAGCATGCTGTCTGGCAGATGGAAGGCAGCCAGTTCATTCTTTGCATTTTGCCAACTCCCCCAAAATGAAGGGGAAGAAAAGCTGAACAGGGACTAATCTGCATCCGAAAGATAGAAGAGGGGACTGATTCTCCACATGGTGGAGAAGGGACAAAACACAGAGGGTGCATGTTGTGGCTGTTATTGAGTCCCAGCCTTCCTTCACCTGAGCCTGTGTCATTATCAGCAGCACATGCAGCACATCCCTTTCTACCTTGTGCTCCTTTATCCTTAAGCAGATCATCCAAATCCTGCCGGGCATTATCTCCCAACACCCAAGGTTAATTTGAGCTAAGAGAGGAGGTGCTGCTGCTCTGGTGCCTGCACTGTCCTTGTTTGTGTCTTCCTGGATGCCCAGACTGTAGTGTTTTTGTGGGTCCTGGGCTCTTGTGAGGCTGAGGGGAGAACCCACTTGCATGCATTCTTAGTGGAGTCAGGGCACCCCAACTCTTGGCAGCAGTTCCTCCCTCCTTGCCTTGCTGAGTCCAGCAGGATTTCTTTGGAGGATTCTCATGCTTTTCTCTTTGCTGGGACTCGGGGAGGGAGTTGGGGTAGCAGCTAAGGGGGAGTGTCCAGCAGAACAGCTCTGTGTACAAGGCCTTTGTGTGATTCACACCTGAGCAGCAGAGCTGTGATGCCACTGGGACTAGGTGTTAAGAGGGGGTCTCTATGGGGGGGTTTGCTGAAGCTCGTGGGCTCCCCGCTGCCCCCCTCAACCCCCATGTTAGCATCACCCAACTGCAGGGCAGTCAGTCACCCGCTCTCCAGTTACTATGCTGACTCTGCCCTTGTTCATACTCTTCCTAAACATAGCCCTGTGTGGATTTCTTTCCCTCTTGCTGTGTAGCTGTTAGTTTTTCCCACAGCCCCAACCCTCTGCCTTGCCACTGTTGCATCATCCACCACCCGTGAGAACAAATATCGGAGACTTTCAGGGTTTATGATCTTACTTTATCTGCCAGGTTTAACCTGTGCAGGGGCGAACTCTCAAGATGTCCGAGGACATAATACCCACAAGGGCTGCAAATGAGAGTCGCGCCTAGCGCTTACAGCTACGTCTTTATATAGGGGTGAGCAAGCAAGCGTTACATAGAAGCAGCCGTGGCAGTTAGCTGTTTGCTTACAGAGCCCGTGCATGGGAACAGGGTGGGATCTGAGTGGAAAATTATAAACTAAGTCCTTATGTAGATTATAATTGACCTAGTTTGCCCAAGGGAGAACATTTGCACTATGCCGAATGGTTGCTCAACTCCATCCTGTTCTCCGTGTTCTTTTCTAGTTCCCCTTGGCCTCAGCACACTACTAGTTCTCAATTTCCTTGTTCCCAACACCATGACCTCCATTCCTCTCCTCTATACCTTCACCCTTGTTGGCCACTGCAGTAGGTATGCAAGTGAGTGTAGGGCAGGCTCTGCTGAAGAGCCTCTGTTCTTGGGGTTCCCAAGTGTCAGACACAGGGCCCAATGTGAAACATGGGGCCCATTTTCTAGTTAACTGGTTGGACACAATGTTGGCCTCTTATCTTCATGCTGACACACACTGGACATTAATAGAAATACATAGCCAGGGCACATGTGTGGAATTTCAAGCAGCTGTGCGGGCTGGTTCTTTCAATAGCTTATTGTGTGTTTAACCTCTTCTGAAGAGGTTTTTGATGAGAAATGAGTAAGATTGTTAACTCTAGGAAAGTGGGTGTCTGACAGGTTTCCTTTCTTCCTTTTTTTTCTTTTCCTCTTCTTCATTCTCTGCAGTGCTTCCTTAATCTTTTGCTCCTGAGCAGCGGTGTTTTGCTGCCTCAGGATTTTTTATTTAAATCACTGCTGCTTGAGCAGTGCTCTGCTGGCACTGACCAGAGGATCTGGCTGGTCTTGGGAGGGAGGTCTGTGGGGGTCTCAAGGTGGCCCAGGGGCACAAGGAGAACCCTCACCTCATTCTCGGTTGTCTCACCCTGAATTTCTCGTCCTGGCCTCAGGCCAAGGCGGAGCCCGTTTATGACTGCATAAGGCTGCTGGGATCAATGGCTTCTCTTATAAGATGTTTGAAGCTTTGGAGCCATTTTCTTTTTTTCCCCCTTCATCTCATCTCCTTATTTTCCTTGAGCTGCTAGTGATGTCTCAGTTTTTCTGATTGGAGCCTAAAACCCAGGAGAAAAATGACTTACTCAGAATATCTGGGCCTTGATGTGGCCAAGGGCAGTACTGTAGGTATTGTAGGTATTAGGTTTGCTGCCATACACTGATTACCCTGTTAATATCTTTGTATATCTTCAGTTTCCTCAGCTGTAGAGGAAAAAAATGCATGTGGGCCATAGGTTTAGTATGGGTTTAAATGAGATAATATTTTAGCATTTAGGAAAATGTCTGCACTTTAGTAGGTCCTCAACATAAATTATTAAACACTTTCTTTTTAAAAAATATTTTATTTATTTATTTTTAGAGAGAGGAGATGGGAAGGAGAAAGAGTGGGAGAGAAACATCAATGTGTGTTTGCTTCTCATGTGTCCCCTACTGGGGACCTGGCCTGCAACCCAGGCATGTGCCCTGACTGGGAATCGTACTGCGATCCTTTGCTTCACAGGCCTGCGCTCAATCCACTGAGCTACACCAGCCAGGACTATTAAACATTTTCTTAGTGAGCCTTAAAGCTTGAAAGCATTCCTTGCCATCAGTTTCTGGATTGTGTTTCTCAGTCTTCCCTGTAGTATGGCTGTTCTGTTGGTACATTTTAAATTAGAAATTGTGTTTTTAAACTCTCTTCCTTCTTCACTCCCCCTGAACCTTTATCTTCACCCTCTTTGTGTCTCCTGGCCCCAGGCACTTCCTTGCCCTGCCCGAACTGTACTGACCTCTACTTACAGCCATCACCTTCTTTTCCTTTAATCCTTCCCTTCATTCTCGTGTCCTTCCTCCACCCCACATTTCCAGATTTCAGGCATGGGTAACTCTACCATTTGCTCTCTCTGCATGTGGGCCAAGGCTCCTGAGGGCCACAAGAGGAAGTTACACACCAGGCTAAAGGGTCATCTTCCCTGCTTCTGGCTCATTCCTTCTGCCACTCCTTTCCATCCAGCTCCTGTGGCATTACCCACTGCATCCATCCTGTGCACTCTTTACACTGACTTGTTTAATACCAACTCAGCTTTCCATGTCCTTGCCTTGCCACCCTCTCTTCTCTATCTTCTCAAAGGCTGCCTGCCTTATATGCTGCTGGCTTGAGTCTAGTCCCTCCTGTCCCTTTAGAGCTTGTTCTCTTTCCTTCCTACTCCCCATTCAGCTCCTTCCTGTCTGAAACCAGTGCCCATTTTCCAGCTGCTTCTCTAGTTGCAACCTGGATCTTATTTTCCCTTTACTGTAGTGTTTTGAAACCATAGTGGTAACATCATAATCTTACTTCTCAGAAGTACTACAGTTCGGCCTTTGTTTCCATTAATACTTTGTTCTCAGAAATCACTACCTTCTTTCTAACAAATCTGATAACTTTCCTTCTTTGTGTTTCCTTCATGGGGCATTTGACACTAAGGAGCTACCCTGTCTTTAAACTCTCATTATTGTTAGTCTCCCCGCCTCCCTTTCTGCACGGTGTATCCATTCAACACATGTTTACCAAGGGGCACAATTGCTGGTACATAGAAGTGACATGTCCCGGCCCTGCTGCAGCCTGACCCAGTTGGAGACATAGACATTAAACAAGTAAATATTTATTGAATTACAAACTAAGATACGTATGGTGCTGTTAAAGAACAAGGTATTTATATAGGGAGAAACAGTAGGGACCTACTTTAGATGGAGGTCAGCAAAGGCTTCTCTGAAGAATAGACATGTGAGCCAAATAAGACCTAGAGGAAGAATGAAATTAAACAAAGAACTGGGAGAAGGACCCTGCGATCAGAAGGAAGAGTATGGTTACAGGCCTTGAGGTAGGAGGGAGCTCATTGCAAACAACTGTAGGCAACTAATGTGTGAACAAGAGAGTAAGCATGTAGCAGGGGGAGGTTTGGGTCAGATGCAGGAAAAAGCCTATGAAAGGTTTTCACAAAGGTTCTAGAATAGAACCTGGCTTAGAATAGACAAGAACAGGGGAAGGAGATCAATGAGAAGCCACCCAGGAGTCCTGGTGAGGTGTTATGGTGACCCAGACGAAGAACAGTGACCAAGTGAATAGGGAGAATTGCACAGAGAAAGAATGGACAAATGTGGGTATGTGGGATGAGGAGGAAGGGAGTGTTGTGCATGATCCTGGGACTTCTGGCTGGAGCCAGATGCCCTTTGCTGACTAGGGTAATGAGCTATCTCATCCCTGGCCTCTACCCACTCCCAAATGGGTGTGCTGTCCATGCATGGTCTTAGTGTAAGGGCAGAGATTGAGCAGCTGTGACAAAGAGGCCCCCAGATACATCTATTCTGCTTTCATGTAACAGTCTAGAGGTAGGTGGGTAGCTCAGGGCAGGTGGGGACTCTGCCAGCCTCAGTACCTAGGGGTTCAAGGTAGTTGCTCTTCTCTTGGTTCCCAGTGGTGGGAAAAAGAAGAGGCCAGGTGTGTACACACCCACTCAGTCATTTAAGGCCAAGACTTGGACACCATTTCTATCCATAGTTTATTGCTCAAAGGCAGTAACATGGCCACACCTAACCATGGGTTGCTTAGGAAATGTAGTCTAGCTGAGTGCCCCCCAAACATTATTAAACCGGAGGAAGGGAGGAATGGGTGATGGGGGACAGTAGGAAAACTGCCACTGTCATTTGTTGCCTCTTCATTCTCTCTCAAAGACATCCCGCACATCTATGTTTGATCAGACCTCTGTTCAGGGCTTTGCATTTCTTCTCTCTGGAAGCATGGGAGAGAGAGATTGTGTGGAGAGGGCATTCTTGTCTGTGTTGTGCTCTGGATTTCCCTAGAGTCACTGCTGGGACTGGAGAAAGGGAATGTGTGTCTTACCTTTGTGCGGCCTGTAGGGCCTCTCGGAGATGGTGTTTTCCTCCTGGCCTCTGATAGCAGTTCTTTGAATACAGTTGCTTTTTCTCCTTTTGCTTTTCTCTAAGAAGAATTTGCCAGCATAGCCTAACTTGATTCTTATCTCTGTTGCCCTATAGTAGAGTTCTGCTCCTTTGCTGGACCCTCTGGTCAGAAAGGACCTGGGTTTTTCAAATTTTACGGTAGAGATTTTTTTTGTGTGTGTGGGGGCAGGGGTTATGTCCAGCAGCTGGAACTGGAAGCATTGGCATAGCCTGGGCTCAGGGGCCAGATTGACTGGGATCAAATTTTGCTTCCTAGCTGTGTTCCTTGGGTTAAGTCCCTTTTCCTCTCAGTTGTCCTTTTTAAATGAAGGGGTTGGTTTTGCCTGTTTCCTAGATTGCCACAAGGACTTGTTGCAATAATGTATGCCAAGTGCTTAGGTGAGTGGTTGGCAGCTGGTGGGACACAGTAAATGTCCTCATGGTTGTTCAGTTGAAGGGGCCCCATATGTCTGCACAACTGTCTGCTATTTACTAGGTCCTTGCCCACATCGGCCCTTTGTCACAGATAGGCACAGGTAACCAGGTTCTTGGTGATTGGGAGAAAGAATTGAACCAAACACCCAGAGTTTATAGCAGAGAACACGGGAGCAGGCCAACTCCAACCAGAGATTGACCTCATGGGCTGGATTTTACTGTGCATGTACAAGTAGTTGTATTACTTTAAAGATATTGCACATGTGGTCTCCCATGGTTTTCCCGGATTGGCTGCCAGGAACCGGGGTCCCACAATATTACTGAATGGACCCCCTTTCTCCTGGGGCCCCCCTGTACTTGGTTCACTTGGCCTCTCACCAGAGAGTTATAGCTCTCCATGCTAGAGATTGGTGAAAAGGAAAGAAATTAGTTATTCAAATTATACAGACTTAAGAGTAACGACTTAATGTCTTCATCAAAATCCCAAAGTCCCTTAAAACACCTGTAAACACTCACAGTCCTTCATTCCCCTCTTTGTCCGGTCTGGGGTCCGGTCCCAGGAAAAGAAATACAAGTCTGTGGTTCTGTTACTGAACAAGGGTCCGAGGGGGGGGGCAATACTTGGCCCTCCGAGGGACGCCAAAAAACTGCTACAGAAAACAGAGGCCCCTCCCAAGGATGGTATACTAATATCTATTGGGCTCTTCTGTCCGCCACCAATTGGAAAGACATCTCTCAATGCCAGAGATTTGTGAAAAGGAAACAAAAGGTTTATTTAATGCTATTCAGGCCTAATGCCTTCATTAAAATATCAAAGTCCTTTAGGGTATACACCTACACACACACACACACACACACACACACACACACAGTGCTCCCTTCTCCCACTGTCCCAACTCCGAGTATCCTAAATCAGGATAAGAGCACACATTCGTTTTTCAGGTCAGCTGTGAGCTGTGTCGTCTGTCCAGGGAGGAGCTCCAATTAATACAAAGTCATGCGGCACCTTCCATTGGCAAGAGTTCTTTGTACCAAGTTCCAGTCAAAGTCTCTCCTGCTTTCCAGGCCACTCGGCCAAAGGGAACACCCCAAAGCCACGTGGGCCTCTTTTACCAAAGCCACACTCCACCAAAATTGTGTGTCTTTCTTCTTCACCTGGCCACAGGGATCTCCATTCTGGCAAAGCTGCGTGGTGGTTTTTCCTTTCACCTGGGAAAGAAGGGGTCTTAACTCTGCTGACACCACATGTCTCTCTCTCCAGTGGCTGCCGTGTCTGGGTTTACATCTTTCTAAAACAGCATAGCTCCCCCCCTCACCTGGCCAAGAGGGGGTCCTCACTCTGCTAAAGCCACATGCCTCTCCCACAGGCACTCTCTCTGAGAAGCAGCCCCCAGTTACATCCTGGATAGAAGCCACTCACTCACTTCTCCCTCGCCCAAGACTTGGCCACAGCTCTTTAACATATCTATGAAACCAGTTAAAGGTTATAGATATGTTAAATAACCATTCCAGAGGTTAGCTGCAAAACTGTTGCTATGCAAAACAGCTCTCAATGGCCCTGCTCCATTGGTCCCTTCCCCCAACTGACACCTGGGTGGGGTGACGACATCTTAATATTTCCTCCAATATTCCTATACACTTTGAGTTCTGGACACCATTCCAAATCTTTTTTGCCCCTCCCCACCTTGGCTGCACCCTATATCAGTTCAGGCAGCCCCTAGTTCTTCCCAGTAATCCATGCTCAGCTGGTAGGCGTCCCTTGGTTCCCAGTACCATCAACTGTGTCGTAGGGATCTCCATTTCTTATTCCTAAACTACATGGTACCTTCTCATGGCCCACCAGCAAGAGTCCTTTCATCCTTTCCTTCCTGCTGCGTCTCTCCTGCATTCTTCCAAACTGCTAAGAGAGAGAGAGCTCTGCACCGCTGCTACATCTTGCTTTCCAGCTTCCTAAGCTTTGTGGCAAAGGGAGACCCAAAGCCAGGTGATTCTCCTCTTCCAAAGCTGTGTGGCGATTCTCTGCCAAACCTGCGTGGTGGTTCTCTGCCAAAAAGCCACCTGGTAATTCTTTGCCAAACCTGCATGGGGATTCTTGTCCAGTCTGCCATGCCTCGATTTAAATCCCGGCGCTAATCTTACTCTGTAGCACTGTTTCTGACTCCTCCCACAATCAGCTACCTTTGCTGGCATTACCGCATTTTCCAGCTTTACTGGGCTGCCATAGTGAGTCTGGGTAGGCGTGGCCCCCCGTGGTGTGGAGCCAGTCGTCTCCAAGCTCTCATGCAGGAGCTGTAACCAGGGGGAGTTGCCTCCCAGTTATATCTTAGGTAGAAGTCACTCCTTTCTACCTGGCTTAAAGCAAGGTCACAGCTATTTAACATATCTATGAAACCAGTTAAAGGTTATAGATATGTTAAATGACCATTCTAGAGGTTATCTACAAAACTGTTACCATGCAAAACAAATCAATGGCCCTGCTCCATTTATACCATCCCCCAGCTCAGACTTGGAGGGGTGAGGCCATCCCATATTTTTAATATTTCCTGAACACCCTGAGTTATGGACCCCATTACAAATCCTTCTTTTGGGGGCCCCCTGGCTGTACCCTCTTACACCTTTACTGTGCCCAACTTGCTCATCTGATGGCCATGTAAAGGATTTTCTAAGTACTAAGGACTGTACATTGGGTTTTGGACCAGAATCTTTAGGGTAAAGGTCGGAGCTCAGATCCTGTGTGTTTAGGGGAAGGGAGTCAGCATGCTGCTGTGTACCTGCTCATTGCATTGTTTGTACTCACTGGGGGCAGACTCTTGGGCAGGTGCTGCTTGTCCAGGCTTAGGAATGGTAAGGAAGAACTCAGCTGACTCCTTTTCTCTTCTTGTCACTGGTTCCAGGGAATGCTGTGGTTGTTGCCACAGCCAGAAAACAACTGTACTTTCTGAATGAAGTTTAAGGCCCTGTTGTCCTGGAGCCTCTTCCTGTATTGTGTGTTGGGCCCTCTAGGTGGCAGCCCTGGGCTAGGCTTTGGCTGGGAGGAAGTGAGTCCTGGGAACAAGCCTCAAGCAGGCAAGTGGCAGGCCCTCTTACTCTACTGTGCTCCATTTGAGGGGCTGAATCCAGCTGAGAAAGCTCAAAAGGTCCATTATTCTGGGCTGGATCTCCCGCTGCCCCCTTCACCTTTTGTTGGGAGTCTTAGGGTTTTTCCTTTGTCTGTTTCTGGAGGCCTCTCTTTGTTGTGGCTGCCCAGGGATGCACCCTGCCCTCCAGCCTCTTCAGTGGGCTACCTGCAATGGATGGTATTCTATGCCTCATCCAGAAAGTTGCTAGTGGCTTGGCTTGGGTCCCAAAAATGTAGAGGAAGAACAATCAGGAGTAGATAAGGAATGAGAAATGTTGGGGTTTTTAGGATAGGCTGGGGCATTTGCTTCTCAACCACAGGTTCTTCAGGTTCTTCCTGGAGCTGGTAAATCAAATTGCTTCTCCTTAACAAATGCTTGAGATTAAGGCCAAATTAAGAGCTGAGTCTCTGGTCTTCTTCACACAGGAGGAAAGATAGGAAGATTCCTTCCACAAGCACTTTCTGCTGGAGCTAGTGCCTACTCCCCACCCCACCCCTATGTGCCTTTTCTTTGGCTCTCTTTTGCAAAACAAGCAGATTCCGACTTTGCTGTGGGTGGAAGGACTGCAATGGTTTTGGCAGCCAAAGAGATTTTTTATGGCCTGGAGAAGGGACATGGGGAAATCATAGTGGTGATTTTCACTTCCCATGGCAAATAGCTGTTGGGTTTAAGGAACCTGAAGTTGGCATCCTAACATTGACTTTCTTGCTTGTTTCTGCTGAGAAGGCAAGGCCCTGGCAGCAGAAGCTGTGTTGCCTTTCTGCCCTCCTGGAGGTGGAGAAGAGGGTTGTGCTGGTGCTTATGGCCTGGTGCAGATCATCCTGATGATATTCTGGTGAGTATGCAGCAGCCTGTCTGAATGCCTGCATTAGCTCCATGCCTGCCATAGCTCCTCTTGCAGAGCATTGGCTCACCCCTACTGGGGTGGATCCTGAGTAATAGTTGGATGGGGAAACAACTTCTAGGAGAGCTTGATAAGTTGTCTCAGCTTTATCAGCCCCTTGGCATTCTTTCCCCAGATAGACATTAACACACTCCTGCCTCTCTTTTCTGTCTTCACCTTCCCTTCTCATCTTCAACTTCATCATCTTTGTGACCCTACCTTTCCTACCTTCTTTCTGGCCTACAGGCACATGGCCCAGGGCCTTTATGGGCATGCAGGCTTTGTTCTTTCTATTCTCTGGGCTATGGAACTCTAGGAGTCTTTTGGTGGTGCGGACACACACATACCAAGCCCCACTGGAAGTTGGTACTGTTGAAAAGCTCACTAGGAGCCATTTTCCTGAGGTAATGGGAAGGACAGGGATTACCTGCCTGGAGCCTTTTTGGGACAATACTACTTTGACGGTGGTATACAAATTCTAGGTGTACTGGGACACTAATCAGAATTATTCACGTGCTTCTTTAAAGAGTTCACAGCAGCACGGAAATCCCTGTGGCTTCAGTCTTTAATCTCTGGTTTATAGGTAGATAAGAAAGTAACCTATTTTGTTAGTCTATAGTCTATAAAATAGTCTCAGCAAATAGAGCTCCAGTTCTTATAATCATAGTCTAAAATGCTCTAAGAGGGAGGTAGTGACTGGAAGAAAAATCCAAAAAGTACTTAAACAATTTATATGGCCTGGGCATGGATTTCTCTCTTTGTAAAAAGGAGACACTAGTATTTACTTTACAAAGTTGTTGCGAGGACAGAGTATAAACATATTCAAAATACCTTGCTCAGTGTGTTGCACACTGTAACTCCTCAGTAAGCATTTATTTTCTCTCTTGGAGATGGTACCTACACCTGGTTTCTGGTCAGCACATCCTTTCCTCCAGTTTCTAAGCCAGGTACTCAGTCCATAGGGAGTGTTTAAACTGCCTGGAGTACATTCGTGTCAGGATGTCCAGGGACATCCATCTCCGGGGAGCTCTTTCTAAGGTGCTAGCTGTTGGCAGAGGAGGGAGCTGGGGCAAGGAGCCCAGTCTATCCAGGAACATTCTTTCTTTTGTTTCCTCTCCAAAGCAGGCTGCTTCGAGCAGTTCAACTGCCAAAGTGAAAATCCTGTGTGCTCACCCTAATTGTTTTTCAGGGGAGATTGAATTTTGCCTGGGTAACTCCTGCTAGGAACCCTGATGTCTCTCTCCTTGGGGATCACCAGATGAATTTTCTTTAGCCACCACAGAGTCCATCCTCTACCTTTTTTAGATGGATGTGTTTAGGAGCCCTGTAGATGAAGGTAGGCACCTTCAGCCTTTGGGCTTTGGAGGTTCTTCCTTGGAAGGGTCTCTAGGTTAAGAAACTGAAAGCAGACAGAAAAATGGCCACAGGTTAAATGAGACTGCTGTCAGTCTTCCTGGGTCTGGCATCTTCCCAGTGGAGGTAGTACGTGGTCATATTGTTACCGAACAAGGGTCCGAGGCGTGGGGGGGGGGGGCAATACTTGGCCCACCCAGGGCTGCCAAACACTGCTTCAGAAAACAGGGGCCCCTCCCAAAGACGGTATACTAATATCTATTGGGCTCTTCTGTCCGCCACCAATTGGAAAGACATCTCTCAATGCCAGAGATTTGTGAAAAGGAAACAAAAGGTTTATTTAATGCTATTTAGGCCTAGTGCCTTCTTTAAAATATCAAAGTCTTTAAGGGTATACACCTACACACACCCACACACAGCACTCCCTTCTCCCACTGTCCCAACTCCGGGTACCGTAAATCAGGAAAAGAGCACATGTCCGTTTTTCAGGTCCCTAGCACGTGAGCTGTGTCGCCTGCCTGTCCAGGCAGGATCTCCAACTAATCCAAAGTCATGCGGCACCTTCCACTGGCAAGAGTTCTTTGTACCAAGTTCCAGTGAAAGTCTCTCCTGCTTTCCAGGCCACTCGGCCAAAGGAGCACCCCAAAGCCACGTGAGCTTCTTCTACCAAAGCCGCACTCCTCCAAAAGCGCATCTTTCTTCTTCACCTAGCCGCAGGGATCTCCATTCTGGCAAAGCTACATGGTCTTCCCTTCCACCTGGCCAAGAGGGGGTCTGCACTCTGCTGAAACCATGTGGCTCTCCCTCCTAATGGCTACAGGGGTCTACATTTTTCCAAAACAGCGTAGCTCTCCCCTTCACCTGGCCAAGAGGGGGTTCCTCACTCTGCTAAAGCCACATGCCTCTCCCACAGGCACTCTCTCTGAGAAGCAGCCCCAGTTCCCATCCTGGGTCCCAGCCACTCACTTCTCCCTTGCCCAAAACTTGGCCACAGCTATTTAACATATCTATGAAACCAGTTAAAGGTTATAGATATGTTAAATGACCATTCCAGAGGTTAGCTGCAAAACTGTTGCTATGCAAAACAGCTCTCAATGGCCCTGCTCCATTGGTCCCTTCCCCCAACTGACACCTGCGGGGGGGCGGGGGGGGGGGGCAAGGGGTAGGACATCTTAATATTTCCTCCAATATTCCTGTACACTTTGAGTTCTGGACACCATTCCAAATCTTTTCTGGGCACCTCCTTGGCTGCATCCTGTATCAATATTCTAAAATTCTAGGGAAAGGGAGACTGTGGAAAGAATCAGAGATCCTCAAATGTATGGAGAATGATAGCTTGGAAAAGAATAAGCCAGGAAGAGCAGAATAAGGCACTCCAGGCATAAATGGCACCAGGAGAGAATGTGAGGAGGGGTTTAAGAGAAATTAGAATTGAATGACTCTTCTCCCTCAGCAAGATCTGTCCTGGCTGGCATGCAGCAAACTGTCTTCAGTAGGGAAAGAGATGTACAATTATAGATTTTCAGAGCTGAGAACAGGCTCTGAGTTCGTCTCCCTCATCTCTGTCACTGTATAAAAGAACTGAAGCCTAGATAAGGTTAGGTGGCCTGTCCAAGGACCTGAGCGAGCACCCATGTCTGAAAGTCCCTGGGCATCTGTCCTGAGCACTGGGCTGCTAGCACTGGCTGGAGAATCATTTCTAAGGCTCTGCTGCACAGCGTAGAATCAGGAAGTATGTTTCACACTGTTCCTTGAAATCTAGTAGTCTCACTAAGCTCCCCAGGGATTCTGTAGTATAATCTGTATTTGAGTCACTATAGCTCTTTTTGGGGCAGCCAGATTATTTAGGCCTGACAGATAGGCACAACTGTCTCACTAAAGGCAGATATACTTGTGTGGCTTGGGAAAAAAATGGAGCATTCCATTAGTCTAAAAAAAGAATACTGGTTATACCTTTTATTTGTAAACTCAATGTATTAAGATTTGTTGTCATTAAATTAATGAAATGGGAGCAAAGTGTTGTACCTTACTATTGTGAAATGCTCAGGTGTTCAAGGCACTGTAGTATCTATGTGTATGTGCATCCTCATGCCTGTGCGTGTAGCACAGCCAGTCCTCATGCCTGGTCCCAGGATAGGTGGCTTTGTATATGATTTCTCAGCTTTCTTCACGATTAACCTGCCAGGTAGGGACAGTCTCAGCCCATTTTGCAAATGACTGAGGTTTAGGGAGGTGAACCCAAGTCACAGCAGCTTGTCTGTAGGTATTTATGCTGGAGGACCAGATGAAAATTTCAGCTGTACAACAGAGCAGGCCTTCAGGCTTGTCTGGCTGTAGGCAGGATTCTCAGCCATTCTCTGCCTTACTTCCAACCCCACTATGCATTAGAATCTGGGGTGGAAGGAGGTGGGGAAAGGAAATAGAGATTGCAGAGGCCTCTTGGGTAATTCTATTAAATATGACCACTACTGAAAATTGGTAGTTTTTGTACAAGGAGAAAGATGAACATTATTAAAATGCTTTTCCTTAGTCTCCAAAAGAACTACTGGGGGAGCCCTAGGCTGTTGGAGAACATGGCATCCTGAGTGAGGCAGCATCTGCTTAAACATCTTCCTCACTCCACCTGGATCTGGGAGGGGTCTCCATCCCCACCTGTATGCTGTATGTCAGTGGAGAAATGGAATTTGTGTCTCCTCAGTTTTTTTCAAACTGAAGTCTCCCTTCACTCTTTCACACCCACATCATAGGATGGAAGGGCTAGAAGGCCTCTGTAACAGCCAGCAGCTTCACAGGTTATGAGAACTAAGTGAGAACTCATTCATTTACTTGTTCCTTCAACAAATGAGAGCATGAGTACAGTATGCTCTGTTCTTGGCACTGGGATACAATGTGGACAGAGTAAATTCTTATCCTTTGTGCTTATGTTTTAGTTGTTTAGAATGTAAGTACAGGGAGACACACAGTAAGCACATAGATAATACGTCAAATGGTAAGTGTCATGAAGACAAACAAGGTTCATTTTAAGAGAGGTAGAGAGTGATGGGTAGATGTGCTTTTTTTCTTTTTTACTGAGGTGAAGTATGCAGAACATTTTAGTGTTAATTCAATGGCATTTTGTATATTCACATTCTTGTGCAACTATCACCTCTACCTAATTCCAAAACAGTTTCATCACCTCCAAAGTGGGTGTCATATTTATGTAGACATTTGAGCAGAGAGATGAAAAAATGAGGAAGTGACCCATGAAAATGTCTAGAACTGGACCTTTCCAGGTGGAGGGACAGTAAATGGGAAGACCTTGAGGCAAAGAGCTGCTTTGGTGGACTTGAGACCTAACAAGGAGGCCAGAAGGCTGTTCTGTGTGAGTGGAGGAGAGCTATGGGGGTGAGGTGGGAGGGCCTGTGGGGGAGCTTCGAGAAGATTGGAGTGACTCAGTGGCATACTGCGCATGTATCAGTCACTCACTAGGTGTGCATCATCTTTTCTCGCTGCCTTCCTGGTTCTCTACAAATCACAACTTCTTGGTTTTGTCTTTGGCTAGGTATCTGCCTGTATCTGCCTGTTAATTAAGGCAAGAATCGTGTTATATTTTTTTGGTGTGTCCACCTTGTACACCTGTAAATTGAGTAGTGGTATTACAAATTTCTGCCTCTTTTTTCTGTTTGTTTATACTTGGAAAAAAGTTTTAAAAACCAAACAAATATTTATGTTTTTCTTGATAAAGTTGCAGGTTGTACTTGGGAACATTGCCTATAGAAAAAAGGTATAACCCATCTGAGAAGGTTGAGGTAAAGGAACTTAAAATTAATAATGCAGGGATGAGGTGGTAGTAGGAAGGAGTAAAAGGGAAGATGGGATGCATTACTATGAAAACACAATTGTTTTTTTTTAATTTAATTGTTCAAGTACAGTTTTCTGTTTTTTACTCCCATCCCAGCCCACCCACCCACCCAGTGCTCCCCACCTCCCTCCCATTTCCACCCCCCTTAGTTGTTGTCCATGTGTCCTTTATACTAGTTCCTGTAAATCCTTCCCCTTTTCCCCCTGAAATTCCCCCCCCCCTCTGGTCACTGTCCCCCTGTTCTCTATTTCAGTGTCTTTGGTTATATTTTGCTTGCTTATTTGTTTTGTTGTTTAGCTTCCTGTTAAAGGTGAGATCATATGGTATCTGTCTTTCAATGCCTGGCTTATTTCACTCAGCATAATGTGAAAACACAATCTTAAAAGCTACTGCATTTTTAGGATTGTAAGACACAATTGACCACACCTAGGTTTTAGAGGAGGAAAATAGGAGAAAAAATTTTGAAGCAAAAATTTGGTAAAATATTTAGTAACCCGTGACCTCACTCTACCGCCATCCCCCCACCCCCCACAGCAAGCCAGATAAGCTACATTTGGACTATAAGATGCACCCCCTCTTGCCTCCCAAATTTGGCGGGAAGTACATCTTATAGTTCAAAAAATATGGTAAAAGGCTTCTGCATAGTGTAAGGCCAGGGATGCATTGTTTTCCAAATATAGATAGTTGGGAAGTGGAGAAAGTACAGACTTCTTCACCAAACTCAAATCAGAGCCAGGAGGTGATTTTTGAAGATTGAATGGGAAATGCAACACAGAGATATCTTGTGGTTAAACATCATGAGGTAACACAGGCTACAAACCTGAGCTAGTTTTAAGCTGGTTTTATATCAAAAGTTATATATGTAGAGGCCTTCCTAGGCCAAGCAGGCCACAGAAACAGGTGAGAATTGGCGATGGAAAACAGCAGGAAGTGGTGAGGACTGGGCACTGTGAGGCTCACATGGCCCCTCAACAGGGCAGCCTGCTATTGGCTTGGAGTATGGGCCTAGCAATGCTCAGCTGCAGATATAGGGTCTTATGGGAATTTTTAAATGTTAGCAGGTATTCAGACTTAAAAAAAGAAGAGGAAGGAATTGGAGGAGAACAAAGAAATTGTATGGTGCAAACAAAGCAAATCTAATTATGGTCCAAGGCGCTCTGGGTTTCAGACTTCCATTCAGATGGACCTACCCTCATGTCCTTTGGGGAATACAGATTGTTGATTAGTTTTTGAGCTGAAATTCAGGAGTGGGTAAACTCTCCTGAAAACCTTTTGTAGCCCTGTTGATAACCTTAAGTTTGTAAAACAGGCCACCAACAGCTGCTCCATGTCCATGGGGAACTTTAAAATCTTAATTAAAAGGCCCTAGCTAGCCCTGGCTGGTGTAGCTCAGTGGATTGAGCACAGGCCTGCGAACCAGATGATCGTGGTCGATTCCCAGTCAGGGCACATGCCTGGGTTGCAGGCCAGTTCCCGGCAGGGGCCAGTTCCCACCAGGGAATGCAGGAGAAGCAACCATACACTGATGTTTCTCTTCCTCTCTCCTTTCCTTCCCCTCTAAAGATAAATAAATAAAATATTTTTTAAAAAAGGCCCTAGCTAAATAGAAAAAACACCCTTGGCAAATTGACAGTCTTCCCATGGCCATCGGTGCCCATCAGCAGGTACCCAATGTCCCCTCCAGTTTGTAGCTGTTTGCTATTTTTTAGCTCTTTTGTAACTCCATCAACCAAATCCACCTCCTTGTGGCACCCATCTGTGTGTTTAATTATGTAAAAACGTAATTACAAATCATAGTGGTATTGAACTACATCTCATTTCTCTGAGCAAATCAAACATAATACACTGTGTCTTGTTGACCATCCATTCAGTCTGAAATCAGGCATAGGAGAGAGTGATTGATTGCTTTCTTCTTGTGAGGAGAATGGAGGTCTCTGTAAAGAGGGTCTCATGGGGTGGATATGGGAATGCTTTAAGCAGCTTTTCTCTTTTATCTCGAGACATGGGTTTTGTGTTTCTATTAAGCCAGCTTATTGCTGACTCATTTTTGGCAATTGACTTTAATTCTCAAGCCATGATTCAAGTTTGTATTTGAGTAAGGAGGTTTGTGCAGTCTTTGAAGTGTTGGAGGTGGATATATGGGACCAAAATATGATTTCCTAGCTGGTGTCCTGTAGGAAGGGCTGCTCTCTCCCCTTCTAAGGCCAGTAACTGAATGTGTTCTTTTAGAAAGTCCTTCCTTCTCGCTTACCTTCATCACATATGTAATTTAAGCCTTTCCTTTTGATTGATTTCAGTGAAGAATAACTGTGAGCACCCTTTCTGAGTAAACCTTTACTTTTGTCCTCTTGACTCCAATATCTTCTCACATACTATATTTAATTTCTCATTCTCCACTCACTCTCTCTCAGCTCACCAGTATGGGTAGATCTTCCTGTCCTCTTCATTCCCACACTACTGATCCTCCAGCATCCCTCCTTCTAACAATGGCTTGAAGCTCTGATTGCCTGCTCATTTATAGAGTTTTTATAATCTGGCAGTGAACCTTGTATTACTCTTCTACAACGATTCTCTCAGAGATGCCAGTGATTTGTTCTTCCTGCCAAATCCAGAGCATTCATTCTCCACATCTCACTACTTGCAGGCATTGTCATTTCGTTTTTAAAAACTTAAGCTCATATCTCATCTCCTAAGAACAAGAACAGTTCTACCTAACTACAATAAAATGATCGTGCTATATAATATAGTCGTTCATATGGAAAATAATACAATAATTAATAATGATATAAGAATAAACCATGTGTTTTGTCTATTCATAACTGTAAGTCTACTTTTGCCCCACCCTGCATAGGCCATATTCATTTTTTCTGGATGTCCCAATCTTGTCATTGCTGGCTGTCTTGTAAAAATCCAGGATTGAGTTAAAAATCATGCATTGCATGTACATGTGACATGCCTTCAGTGTCCTTTATCTAGTAGAACAGTAGCCCAGGCATTATGTAGTCTTTTGTGACATTGATATTATTGAAGAGACTATTGTTGAACACTTTTTAAAATATCCCTGAATTTGTAGTATATGTGATCATTTCTTTGTGGTTACATTCAGGTTAAACATTTTGGCCAGGATGTTTAAATAAGTACTTTTGTATTCTTCTCAGTGCATTACATGAAGAGACACATGATATCACCTTGTCTTATGATTGGTAATGTCAAATTTGATTTCTTGGTTAAGTGTTGTACACCAGATCGCTCAATTTTAAAGTACCTTTTCCTTTCTGAAATCAATAAGTAATTGGTGGGGTACTGCTGCTGTTACTGAACAAAACAACTACAATAAAAATGAGAGTTTGGCTGCGTGTTGCCACAAAAGCCAAACTCGTGAGGTGGGTGCTGATGCAAAATGAAAACGTTTTATTCTGATGCTTCACTATCTTGGGGAATGGTGGATTCCCCATCTCAAAGTGCATCTCTGCAAAACCTGGACAAAACCTAGCTGTCCTTAGCAAGATCAGAGTAAAAGGCAGTGGCCAGATTTTCTGCTCCATTTTAAAGTACTGTTCTTTGGAGCCCAAGGAAACTGCTAAGAGGTCATCCAGGTAGCTTATCTTGTTGCCAGCCACTGTCTGCCTTCAGGCTCCCTCCTGGAGGATACCTGTGGAGCCGGTGCGGCCATGGCCTGCTACAACTGCAAAGTCATGTGCTCCCGGACAGGAGAGTTTGCAAACACGCTGGCGCTGGCCAGTGCTTCACCAGGTCAGCGAGAGAGGGAGAGACTCTCTCCTGGAGACCATGGGCTGGTGCACCATTCTAGTGCAGGTCCCAAGCAATGAGCAACAAGCAAGAGAGAATTTCTTTGTTCTCCTGGGGCTATAATTCATTTTGGGTGTGGAAGGGGTTAAGTCCTCATTGACCCCTTCTAGTGAATTTTCATTTCACTACAGAATTTTTGGCTGGTTCATTTTATAAAAGTTTCTATCTCTGTATTGATATTTTCATTTTGTTTGTGTATACTTTTCCTGATTTCCTTTGTTATAATTCCATGGGTTTTGTTTTTTTTTATGTCTTTGAACATATTTAAATGATTTCTGTTTGGTAAGTCTGATGTCTGGGCTTTCTTGGGATATTTTTTTCTGTCAATTAATTTTGTTTCTTTGTGTGGGCTATACTTTCCACTTTGTTTGTATTCCTTTTGATTATTTTTGCTGTTGTTGAAGAGTGGACATTTGAATATGACGATGTCATAACTCTGGAAATCAGAGTTTCTGTTTCCCTGGATTTTCAGTTTTCTCAATGTTTGTTCTTTTTCTTTTTAAATTATTGTCCAAGTACAGTTGTCTCCATTTCCCCCCCACCACTAGCCCTTGCCCCACCTATCCCTACCTCCCACCCTCAACCCTGCCCTCCTCTGTCTTTGTCCATGTGTCTTTTGTACATGTTCCTTGATGATCATTCCCATTGACCCCCAACCCTTTCCCCTCCCCACCGCCCCTCAGTTCTGTCCATTTTTTCTTTCAATGTTGTATGTTACCTTTAGCTTGCTTTTTTGTTTTGTTGATCAGGTTCCATGTATAGGTGAGATCATATGGTATTCGTCCCTCACTGCCTGGCTTACTTCACTTAGCATAATGCTCTCTAGTTCCATGCATACTGTCATGAAGGGTAGGAACTCCTTTTTTACTTCTGCTGAGTAGTGTAAATGTACCATAGTTGGTTTTTTTTAGGTATGTAGTTGTGAAAAATTATGCATACTTTGAAGTTAATGAATTATCTACATTTTGCCACAAATGTAACTTACTTGTCATTATTAGATTTATAGCTATTTTTTTATTTTGTACCATAGTTTTTTGATCCACTCATTTACTGATGGGCAATAAATTAGTTTAGTTTTACTGCAATACTTGGCTATTGTAAATTGTGCTTCTGTGAACATTGGGGTGCATAGGCCCTTTTGACTTGGTGTTTCAGAATTCTTAGGGTATAATCTCAACAGTAGAATTGCCATGTCATAAGGCAGTTCCATTTCTAGTTTTAACAGGAAATTGCATACTGTCTTTCAAAGTGGCTGCACCAGTCTGCCTTCCCACTAACAGTGCACTAGAGTTCCCTTTTCTCCAAAACCTCTCCAGCACGTCGTTGATTTGTTTATGATGGCCATTCTGACCAGTGGGAAGTGGTTTCTCATTGTAGTTTTATTATTTATTTATTTATTTATTAAAGGTTTTATTTATTTTTAGACAGAGAGGAAGGGAGGGAGAAGAGAAAGGGAGGGAGATAGAGAGGGAGAGAAACATCAGTCTGTGGTTGCCTCTAGTGCGCCCCACACCAGGGAACCTGGACTGTAACCCAGGCATGTGCCCTGGCTGAGAATTGAACCAGTGACTCTTTGGTTCGCAGGCCGGTGCTCAGTCCACTGAGCCACACTAGCCAGGGCTCACTGTGGTTTTAATTTGCATCTCTCTGAAGGCTAGTGATGCTGGGCATCCTTTCATGGCTAGTGTCTCTGGGCACTCTGTATGTCCTCCTTGCAGACATGTCTGTTCAGGTCCTGTACACATTTTTTAATTGGGTTGTTTGTCTTCCTGGAGTGGAGTTGTGTGAGTTCTTTATATATTTTGGAGATCAAACCCTTGTCCAAGGTGTCATTGACAAATATGTTTTCCCATACAGTTGGTCCCTTTTCATTTTAATGCTGTTTTCTTTAGCCATGCAGAAGCTTTTTGATTTGATGAGGTCCCATTTGTTTATTCCTTCCTTTATGTCCCTTGCTCTAGGGAACATATCATTGAAGATTTTGGTGTGTGGAATGTCTGTCATTTTCCTGTGTATCTTCTCCTCTAGGACTTTTATGGTATCATGACTTATATTTAAGTCTTTTATCTACCTTGCATTTATTTTTGTGTATGGTGTAAGTTGGTTGTCGAGTTTCATTGTTTTGCATGTAACTGTCCAGGTCTCCCAACACCATTTGTTGAAGAGGCTATTTTGATTGCATTTTATGCTTCTGCCTCCTTTCTTGAATATTAATTGATCATAGAGACACGTGTTTATTTCTGGGTTCTCTATTTTGTTCCATTAGTCTATGTGTCTGTTATTATGCCAGTACCAGACTGTTTTGATTACAGTGGCCAGTAATGCAGTTTTATATCAGGTATTGTGATCCCTCCTACTTTGGTCTCTTTTTCAAGTTTGCTGAGGCTGGCTGTTCAGGATTGTTTTTGGTTCTATATAAATTTTTGAAATATTTGTTCTAAGTCTGTGATGTGGATATTGGCATTGAATCTATAAATTGCTTTGGGTAGTACAGACCTTTTGATATTGTTAATTCCTCTCGTCTATGAACACAGTATAGGCTTCCATTTGTTTGTATCTTCCTTAATTTCTTTCTTTAGTGTTGTGTAGTTTTCTCAGTACAGGTCTTTTACGTCCTTGGTTAGGTTTATTCCTAGGTACTTTATTTTTCTTGTTGTTCTAGTAAATGGGATCCCCCCCCACACACACAATTTCTCATTCTGATATACCATTGTTCGTGTATAAAAATTGACTTTGTATCCTGCTGTCTGCCAAATTTATTTATTAGGTTGAGTAGTTCTTTGGTGGAATCTATCGGGTTTTCTATGTACACTGCCATGTTATCTGCAAACAATGACAGTTTTGCTTACTCTTTTCCAATTTATATACCTTTTATTTATTTTTCTTGTCTGAGTGCTATGACTAGGACTTCCAATACTATGTTGAATAGGAGTGGTGAAAGCCAACATTTATATCTTGTTCCTGATCTTAGTGGGAAAACTTTCAGTTTTTGCCCAATGAGTTTGATGTTGGCTGTAGGTCTCTCGTATATGGTCTATATTACGTTGAGGAGTGCTCTCTTTATTTCCATTTTGCTGAGTGTTTTTATCATGAATGGGTGCTGTACCTTACCAAATACAGCATCTATTGATATGATCATGTGATTTTTGTCTTTTGTTTATATGATATATTATGTTTATTGATTTGTGAATATTGTACCATTCTTGCATCCTGGAATGAGTGCCACTTGATCATGTGTATGATCTTTTTAGTATATTGCCAGATGAGGTTTGCTAATATTTTGTTGAGGATTTTAGCATCTATGTTCCTCAGCAATATTGGCCTGTAGCTTCCTTTCTTTGTTGTGTCTTTATCTGGTTTTGGGATTAGGATGCTGCCTTCATAAAAAGAATTTAGGTGTCTTCCCTCTTCTTGGATTTTTTGGAAGAATCTGTGAAGGATAGGAGTTAGCTCTTCCTTAAATGTTTTTGTAAAATTCTCCTATGAAACCATCTGGTCCAGGGCTTTTCTTTGTCAGGAGGTTTTTGATTACTGCTTTGATTTTGTCAGCTGTTAATTGATCTGTTCACGATTTCTGCTTCTTCTTCATTGAGTTTTGGAAGACTATATTGTTCTAGAGATTTGTTCATTTCATCTAGGTGTTCAAATTTTTTTGCATATAGTTCTTCATAGTAATTTTTTTTTACAATCCTTTGTATTTCTGTGGTGTCAGTTGTCATCTGTCCTCTTTTGTTTCTGATTGTGTTTATTTGGGTCCTCTCTTTTTTTTCTTAATGAGTCTTCTTAAAAGCTTGTCGAGTTTGTTTATCTTTTCAAAGAACCAGGTCTTAGATTTATAGATCCTTTGAATTGTTTTTTTAGTATCTTATTTCATTTAATTGTGCTGTGATCTTGGTTATTTCCTTCCTTCTACTTGCTCTGGGCTGTCTTTATTGTTGTTCCTCCAGTTCTTGTAGATGTAGGGTTAGGTTATTTATTTGAAATGTTTCTGTCTTTTTTTAGGTAGGCCTGTATCATTATGAACTTCCCTCTCAGGACTACTTTCACTGTGTCCCATAAGTTTTGGGTTGTTGTGAGTTCATTTTCATTTGCTTCCAAAAACTTTTTGATTTCTTCCCTAATTTCATTCTGGACCCATTCATGTTTTAATAGCATGCTATTCAATCTCCATGAGTTTGAATGTTTCAAGTTTTTTCCTTGGGGTTGGTTTCTAGTTTCAGTCCCTTGTGATCTGATAAGATATTTTCTATGATTTCAGTTTTCTTGAGTTTGTTGAGGCTTGTTTTGTGTCCTATCATGTGGTCTATCTTTGAAAATATTCCATGTATATTTTGCTTCTTTGGAATGAAAGTATATATATATATATACTTAACTGGTATATATATATACCAGTTAAGTCCATTTGATGTAGGACATTGTTCAATGCCACAATATCCTTGTTGACATTTTGTTTGGAAGACCTATCAATTTTGACAGCGCGTTATTAAAATCCCCTAGTATAAGTGTGTTGCTGTCTGTCTTTCCTGAAGTCCTCCAAAAACTTTCTTGTGTATTTGGGTGCTCCTGTGTTGGGTGTATATATGTTTATAATGTTTATGTTCTTGATGGATTTTTCCCTTGAGTTTTATGAAGTGTCCTTCTGGGTCTTTTTTTTTGTGACCTCTGTTTTGAAGTCTATTTTGTCAGATATAAGGATTGCTGCCCTGGCTGTTTTTTCCTGTCCAGTTGCATGGAATATTTTTTTTCCAACCCTTCACTTTCAGTCTGTGTAGGTCTTTTGTTCTGAGGTGGGTTGCTTGTAGGGAGCATATGTGTAGGTCATGTTTTCTTATTCATTCAGCTACCTTATGTATTTTGATTAGAGCATTTAATACATTTACATTTAAGGTTATTGTTGATAGGTAGTTGTTCATTGCCATTTTACCCCTTTTGTACCTGTCTTCCTCTTTCTCTCACTGTTTTTCTTCTTCTTCTTAAAGCAGTCCCTTTAGCATATCATGCATTGCTGGTTTGGTGGAGATATATTCTTTCAGCTTTCTTTTTTCTACGAAACTCCTTATTTCACCTTCTGTTTTGAGAACTTTGCTGGGTAGAGTAGTCTTGGTTGCAGGCCCTTGCTTTTCATTCCCTGGAATATTTCTTACCATTTCCTTCTGGCTTATAGTGTTTCTGTTGAGAAGTCAGCTGCTTGCTTTATCAGGGCTCCCTAGTATGTTACTTCTTGTTTCTTCCCTGCTGCCTTTAATATTCTCTTTTTGTCTTGGAATTTTGCCATTTTAATTATGATGCATCTTGGAGGGGTCTTTTTGAGTTCCTGTTCACTGGGACCCTGTGTGCTTCCTGGGCTTGTGTAACTTTTTCTCTCATCAAATTGGGGAAGTTTTCCATCACTACTTTTTCAAACAGGCTTTCTATGCCTTGTTCCTCTTCTCCTTCTGATATCCCTCTTACATAGATATTATTACGCATCAAATTGTTCTTCAGTTCCCTTAACCCTTCTTTATTTTTGAGTCTTTTTTTCCTTTTCTTGCTCTTTCTGGAAGTTTCTTTCTTCCTTGTCCTCCAGCTTGCTGATTCAATCCTCTGCCTCATCTAGCCTTTTGATTCCTTCTAGTGTGTTCTTCAGTTCAGAAATTTTATTCGTCATTTCCTCTTCACTCTTATTGATAGTTTCTGTGTCCTTTCTTCACGCAGATACACTGTGCAGCAAGTTCCTCCTAGTTTCCCTGTAGGTTTGGTAATTCTCGGTGAGCTCACTGAGCTTCCTTATAATCATTGCTTTTAACTCAATATCTGATAGTTGACTTGCCTCTATTTCATTTAGCATTATTTCCGAGGATTCCTCCTTTCCTTTTGATTGGGGGTTATTACTTTGTCTTCCCATTATTTGCGGGACTCCTCTTGTTTGCTTCTTTTTCTTAGATTGATGGGTTTTGACTTTCTGACTTTGTGGTATGAACTTCTATGGTAGGAGGCCTGTGGGATTTAGTAGTGCAGTATCCTTGATCTCCTGAACTTCGTGCTCTTTGGATGTCCTTTATGCAGTTTATGCTCACTCTCTTGATGTTATTGGGTTTTGATTGTTGTTGGGTCTTTTTTTGGTAGGTATTTCCCTCCAGCTGGTTGTCTTATAAGCAAGTGCTGCCAGAACAAAACTACAAAGCCCAAGAAACAAATCCATATCTGCAAAAATAGCTGCTCCCCTCTAACCCCACTACCAACAGCAAATGAACCAGTATTAATAAGAGTATAAAGAGATTAAGCCTAGTATGAGAAAGGAGAGAAATGAACTATAATATGAAATCTAGTGACTATTTAGTCACAAACTTGATATGCACAAACTTGATGGACAAGAAATGAATATTAAAAAGTTATGCAGGAAAGAAAATATCACAAATTAAGGAGATCATAGTTATTTTCATTTTTGTAGCCTCTAATATTTACCACTGTTTCTTCTTTCTGGATCCACCTCTGGTGATGTCAGACATTTACCTCATCTGACCTTCGGCCTCCTGCTCCTTAATTGCCAGGGTTATACTGTCTGTGGCTGTCTCCTTCAGTTGTTAATCTAGTCACTCCACACTCAGCAGTCAGGCTTAAGCCTCATAGGGCAGGGCAGAATCCCTCCTCGGGTCAGGGCTATTGTTTCTCCTCAGGCTGCTGCTGCTGGGGTGGAGTGGTCTGCATGAGCAGGATGGCTGCTGTGGCATGGGTGATGACTGAGCCCCAGGATCCTGTGGGCTACACTCTTACTTATGTCCCTACAGCCTCCATCCTCAGTCTCTCCTAAATCATCTCTGGTCCACTATGCCTCCTCTTTGCCAGGAATCTACTTTCTGTGGCTGACTCCTTTGGTTGTTAATGTAGTCACTCTGTACTCAGCAGTAAGGCTTACACACCACAGAGCCAGGGCAGAGTCCCTCCTTAGGTTGTGGATGTTGTTTCCCCCCAGGCTGCTGCCATTCATAGAAAAGTGGTCTGTCTGAGCAGGGTGACTGCTGCCATATAGGGGATGTCTCAGCACCAGGATCCTGGCATCTATTCTCAGTTCTCTCCCCAAAGCCTCTGTGTCCCTGGTCTCTCCTCAGGCTCTCTAGCCCACTGTGCCTCTGCCTTTGCCAGAGCCCAGCGTAAGTGGCTGCAAATGAAAATTTGTGCATTGGCCCTTTAAATGGCTCTTTCCATTTCTAGCTGTCTGTCTCTGAGAGCAACACTGTTGCTTTTCATTGCTGGTTGTTATGTGTGTACTTTCTGGCCTCTGCTGCTCTAGGCTAGAGCGCCCATCTTAGGGTTTAAATCCCAGATTTGTCAGGGTGATACAGGGTGCAGCCAAGGGGGGGGCCCAAAAAAGATTTGGAATGGTGTCCAGAACTCAAAGTGTATAGGAATATTGGAGGAAATATTAAGATGTCGTCACCCCGCCCAGGTGTCAGTTGGGGGAAGGGACCAATGGAGCAGGGCCATTGAGAGCTGTTTTGCATAGCAACAGTTTTGCAGCTAACCTCTGGAATGGTTATTTAACATATCTATAACCTTTAACTGGTTTCATAGATATGTTAAAGAGCTGTGGCCAAGTCTTGGGCAAGGGAGAAGTGAGTGGCTTCTATCCAGGATGTAACTGGGGGCTGCTTCTCAGAGAGAGTGCCTGTGGGAGAGGCATGTGGCTTTAGCAGAGTGAGGACCCCCTCTTGGCCAGGTGAGGAGGAGAGCCACGCTGTTTTGGAAAAATGTAGACCCCTGTAGCCATTAGGAGGGAGAGCCACATGGTTTCAGCAGAGTGCAGACCCCCTCTTGGCCAGGTGAAAGGGAAGAGCATGCAGCTTTGCCAGAATGGAGATCCCTGCGGCCAGCTGAAGAAGAAAGATGTGCTTTTGGTGGAGTGTGGCTTTGGTAGAAGAAGCCCACGCGGCTTTGGGGTGCTCCCTTTGGCCGAGTGGCCTGGAAAGCAGGAGAGACTTTGACTGGAACTTGGTACAAAGAACTCTTGCCAGTGAAAGGTGCCACATGACTTTGGATTAATTGGAGATCCTGCCTGGACAGGCGACACAGCTCACATGCCATTGACCTGAAAAACGGACATGTGCTCTTTTCCTGATTTACGGTACCCGGAGTTGGGACAGTGGGAGAAGGGAGTGCTGTGTGTGGGTGTGTGTAGGTGTATACCCTTAAAGACTTTGATATTTTAAAGAAGGCACTAGGCCTAAATAGCATTAAATAAACCTTTTGTTTCCTTTTCACAAATCTCTGGCATTGAGAGATGTCTTTCCAATTGGTGGCGGACAGAAGAGCCCAATAGATATTAGTATACTGTCCTTGGGAGGGGCCTCTGTTTTCTGAAGCAGTTTTTGGCATCCCTTTGTGGGCCAAGTATTGTCGCGCCCCCCCCACCCCGGACCCTTGTTCAGTAACAAGGGGAATCTAACCAGTCCCCTAATTATCCCTCCTGCACTGCTGACTGTGGGCACCCAGCCAGCCTTCTCAAGTACTGCACTCCTTACCAGTCAGGTTGTGCTGAAGCTGATTCTTCAGTCTGTCTGAGGTTATAAAGGTTCTCTTTCTCTATTGTTCAGTTGTTTTTTTCTGGGTGATTTCTCTACAATTCCATTGTAATTCCAGATTTGTCCTCGGAGGATGTTAATGTGGCTTCCATTCACTCCTCCACCATTTTGCCATCTTTAAAACGTCCAGTTTTCTCACTTTTTAAAGGCCGTAGTAATCCATCTGTTTAATTCTTTTCTCTATTGTTGTAAAGACTATATTTCTTGTTATGTGTAGTCACTGAAACCTCCATTAGCTTGTGTTCAGCTAATGTTTTCACAAAATTTTCTTCAGTGCCAGGGCTTAAACAACACCAGGTAAAAAGAAAAGCGAAATAAAATTCAGACACTTGCCTAGTCTTTTCAGTTTTTCTGTTTGCTGGAAAACCCTTTCAACAGTTAGCTAGGCTTGTTTTTGACCTAGAACTCAGCCTAGGGTGAAAGGTTAGGGGCTTTTCAAGTCTTCACAGGTATCTTGCCATTGGACTGTGTGTGTCTCTAACTCTTCCTGTGTACATGGATGCTTTTAACTTTCCTACTGGCTGAAAGAATCTTTCCCAGCTTTTCTTTGTAGGTATTCTGTTTTCTGAACTATAGTCTTTTTCCCTAGCCATGCCTGCCCCCTTTCCAAGTAGAGTTTTGAATTAGATGAAACAGTGGGATGTGCCTTAAATAAGTCCTTTAGGCAGCCCTCAGATACTTTAGAACAGACACATAATAATTTATAAGTAAGATTTGCTCCCTCTAGTACGAGGGGACAGCGTTCTACACTGGATATGTGGACTGTCACCAAGCCATGGGAGGGGAAGGACAGGACAAGTAAGAATGCCACAAAGCTTTTCTACTTTTCAACTTTTTCCCCTAAATTTTCAAGTTGTTTTTTTCTTGATTCAGTGTTTGCTTGCTTGCTGTAATCCTTTCTCTGTTTTTCAGAGTTCTGACAAAGTTGGTTCTGAGATTATATACTTATTTTTCAATGTTTCTGTGGGAAGATGAAAATTTGGGTCTTCTCACTCTCCTATTTTCCTCAATTGATGATTCTCATCTGAATCATTATGCTGATGGTTGCAAAATGGTCATTTTGAATTTCTGTAATTTTTTTACATGTATTAGTTGGTATTCTTTTATTGAACAGAAAATGTTTTGTTTTCTGTCTCTCCTGTTTCTTTGTTTATGCATAATTAGTATTGACATGAATTTAGATATTTGAATAGCTTATTATTTTAAATAACTTTAGAGAGGTATAATTTATAAAACTGGAGCCCATATACTTTCTGTGTTCAGGTTAATGACTTTGTCAAATGCAGCACATAACAATCATATAACAGACACCTCAATCAAGTTATAGAACATTTCTTTCTCCCTAGAAACTTCTCCCATACTCCTTTACAGTGGTCTTTTTGTTTTTGCCTTTTATTTTGAAACAGTAGAACTTCACAAGAATTTGTAAAGATAGTAGTGAGAAGCCCTGTGCATCCTTCATGGAATCTTCCCTGAAGGGTACATTTTGCATAACTGGAATATAATATCAAAACTGGGAAATTGACAGCAGTACAATGCGTAGGTATAGTTCTGGGTCATTTTATCACGTGTGTGCATTCCTGGAACCAGGAGTTCAGGCTCCCTCTACTAGGCCTATGGTGACACCACCCTAGTTGTAGAGAGGGGAATCCTTGTTACTGTTTGTTAAATGGTCTCCACTTATGCTGCAGGGAGGAGGGTGTCATTACTGCTGAATGGTGGCTAGGAATCTGCCTTTTCACATGTTATTCTCTGATAGCATCCCAGCAGGGAAGGTGGTAGGGTATCTTGTGGCAGATTGGTGAAGAGGGACATCCAGGCTTCCCAGTGGGAGTGTGGCTGAAGGTTTTTTTTTGGCAGGATTAGGCGGGAGTAGTGTAGTTATCTAAAAGTTTCTGTTTTGCTTGGCTGCTTCATTCCTGGTCCCTTGGCCACAAAAAAAAACAAAAAAAAACAACCCTTTTCTGGGCTCTTTCCATCTGCTCCCATTGACAAATCCTAGAGTCCCTAGTCCAGGATATATGAGGCAGGAAGAAAATTTAGGAAATGAATACTAAAATGGCAATAAATATATATTTTTCAACACAAAAATGCAAGTGGATTAAATTCTTCAATCAAAAGACATATGGAGGGTAAATGGATAACAAAACAAGACCCTTACATAGGTTGTCTATGACTCATTTCAGATCAAAAGACAAACAGAATGAAAGTAAAGGAACGGAAGAAGTTTTTTGTGAAAATGAAAACAAACAAAAAATCTGGGTAGCTTTACTTATACCAGACAAAATAGACTTTAAAATAAAGGCTATATCAGGAGACAAAGAAGAACCCAGCAGTTTTACTTCAAGATATTTATTTGAAGAAACCCAAAACACTAAATAAAATAGATATATACATTCACATATTCATTGAAACACTATTTACAAAAGCCAAGATGTGGAAGCAACCTAAGTGTCCATCAATAGATGAATGGATAAAGAAATGGTGCATATATACAATGGAACATGACTCAGCCATAAAACGAATGCAGTCATGCCATCTGCAACAACATGGATGGACCTAAAGAGTATTGTCCTAATTGAAATAAGTCAGACAGAAACAGACAAATGCCAGGTTATTTCACATATATGTGGGATCTAACCCAAAATATATAAACAAGAGAAATGAAAACTGACTTACTGATAGAACATTTTTAGAGTATTTTTATTGATTATGTTATTACAGTTTTCCCAATTTGGGGGGGGAGTAGGAAACCTGTAATAACATAATCAATAAAAAATCCCCCCTCTACCCTGCCCTGCCTAACCTCCAGCATTCTCCCCCATTCTTAGTTCATGTTCATGGGTTGTACATATAAGTTCTTTGAGTTCTCTGTTTCCTGTACCATTTTATCTCTCCCCTTGTATTTTATGCCTACTAATTATTCTTCCCTGTACCATTTCTCCCCATTCCTCCCTTCCCCCTCCCCACTGAAAACCTTCCATGTGATGTCCATTTCTCTGATTCTGTTTCTGTTCTAGTTGCTTGCTTAGTTTTTGTTTTCATTGTTTTTCTTTTTTTTTTAGGTTCATTTGTTGATAGTTGTGAGTTTGTTGTCATTTTACTGTTCATATTTTTGGTCTTCTTTTTCTTAGCTAAGTCCCTTTAACATTTCATATAATAAAGGCTTGGTGATGATGAACTCCTTTAACTTGACCTTATCTGGGAAGCACTTTGTCTGCCCTTCCATTCTAAATGAAAGCTTTGCTGGATAGAGTATTCTTGGATGTAGGTAGGTCCTTGCCTTTCATGGCTTCAAATACTTCTTTCCAGCCCCTTCTTGCCTGCAAGGTTTCTTTTGAGAAATCGGTAGACAGTCTTATGGGAACTCCCTTGTAGGTAACTTTCTCCTTTTCTCTTGCTACTTTTAAGATTCTCTTTTTATCTTTAATCTTGGATAGGTTAATGATGGTGTGCCTTGATATGTTCCTCTTTGGGTCCAGCTTCTTTGGGACTCTCTGGGTTTCCTGGACTTCCTGGAATTCTATTTCCTTCACCAGATTTGGGAAGTTTTTCTTCATTATTTGTTCAAATAAGTTTTCAATTTCTTGCTGTTGTTCTTCTCCTTCTAGCACTCCTATAATTTGGATATTGGAGCATTTCAGGTTGTCCCAGAGGTTTGTAAGACTGTCTTCCCTTTTTTGAATTCTTGTTTCTTCATTTTGTTCCTGTTGGGTGTTTATTTTTTCCTTTTGGGGTTTTTCTCCAAATTGTTGCTTTGAGTCCTGGTTTCCTTCCTGTCCCCGTTAGTTCCCTCAATGTTTTGCTTTATTTCATTTTGGGTATCTTTCATTTTTTTTTTCATTTTTGACCAAGCTCAATCAGATCTGTGAGCATTTTAATTACCAGGGCTTTAAATTCTCCATCAGATAGGTTGGTTGTGTCCTCATCGTTTAGTTCTGTTTCTGGTTTTTTTTTTTCTCTGTTCTTTCATTTGGGCCATATTTCTTTGTCTTGGCATACCTGAGGAGTTGAAAGGGAGCAGGGCCTTAAGGATTCACTGGGGCAGGCCTACTTTCTTTGCTGTACTGCTGTGCTGCCTTTGGGGGAGGTGCCAGAGAGGGACACTGCAGCTTCCCTGCTTGTCCCTAGTGCACTTTCTGATGGACTCTTGTATAAGACTGGGAGTTTCTCCCAATGTAGCAACTGTATCAACTCCGAGCCTCAGTTTCCCCTTAAGTCAGCCCCACCAATGCAGCTCATTGCCACACCACAGCCAGCCCAGCCCCCAAGGTCTGCCAACTCACCAAGGTTTTTCTCTGCTTGCCAACCCACATAGTCCAGCACCAGTCTGGTTGTTGTGACTGATTTTTTCTTTTCTTTTTTTTATTAAAGATTTTTATTTATTTATCTTTAGAGGGGAAGGGAAGGAGAGAGGGATAGAAACATCAATGTATGGTTGCCTCTCGTGAGTCTCCTGCTGGGAACTGGCCTGCAACCCAGGCATGTGCCCTGACTGGGAATCGAACCGCGATTGTGTGGTTCGCAGGCCTGCGCTCAACCACTGAGCTACACCAGCGAGGGCTGATTTTTTCTTTAATTCCTTGGTTGTCAGAATTCCATGCAGTTTACTTTTCTGGCACTTCTGGTTGTTTATTGATTTTATATTGGTTATTATCCTCCTTTTGGTTGTGTGAGGAAGTGAAGGGTTTCTACCTACACCTTCATTTTAGCCATAACGAGATAGAACATATTGAGAATTGCCAGATCAGAGGTAGTTTGGGGGTCTGGGTAAAAGAGATAAATGAAGTAAGAAGTACAAAGTGGTAGTAACAGAATAGACGTGGGGTGTAAAATACAGTGTAGGAAATATAGTCAATAATATTGTAATAACTATGTATGTGTCAGAGGGGTACTAGATTTTTCAGGATGATTGTTTAATAAGTTACATAATGTCTAGGTTGTACACCTGAAACTGATATAATATTGTACCTCAACTGTAATTGAAAAATAAAAAATTAGACTTCCGGTCAAGACGGAGGTATAAGTAAATACACTTTTCCTCATCCGCAACCAGAAGAAGGAGAATGACAAATTTAAAAACAAAAAATAACCACAACTGCCAATAAATTGAATTATATGGAAGTCTGACAATCAACGAGTTAAAGAAGAAACATTCATTCAGACTGACAGGAGGGGTGGAGACAGGTGGCGGGGACAGAGTGGGCAAGTGTCAAGGTGGCAGTTGGAGGATGGGGCAGTCCCACATTTGTGTGCATATAAACCAGGAGGAACAACTGGACAGTGAGACAGACTGAGCAACTGAGGTTTCCAGTGTCAGAAAAGAAAACCTCCAAACTTCTGCTGCAAAAACCTGTGGGGGTTGTGGTGGTGGTGGGAGAAACTCCCAGCCTCACAGGAGAGTTTGTTAGATACACAAGATCACCTACCAGGGTATCAGCACCAGAAGGGCCCAATTTGTTTGTGGGTAGCAGAGGAAGTGACTGAAAGCTGGCCCAGAGCTGAGCAAGCAGCATTGTTCCCTTTCTGACCCCTCCCCCACATACAGTACCACTACCCAGTGATCTGGGTTGCCCCACCGTGATGAATGCCTAAGGCTCCATCCCTTGCAACTTTTCAGATGCACCAAGACAAAGAAATATGGCCCGAATGAAAGAACAGATTGAAACTCTGAAAATAGAACTGAGCAATGAAGAGATAACCAACCTATCAGATGCAGAGTTCAGACCACTAGTAATCAAGATGCTCACAGAAATGGCTGAGTATGGTTGCAAAATAGAGGAAGAAGTAAGGTTATGCAAAGTGAAATAAAGAAAAATATACAGGGAACCAGCAATGAAGGGAAAGAAACCAGCACTTAAATCAACAATTTGGATCAGGGGGAAGAAATAAACACTCAACCAGAACAGAAGGAAGAAACAAGAATTCAAAATAATGAGAGGCTTAGAAACCTCCAGGACAATTTTAAACATTCCAACATCTGAATCATAGGGGTTCCAGAGGCGAAGAGGAAGAGCAAGACATTGAAAACTTGTTTGAAAAAATAAGGAAGGAGGACTTCACCAATCTGGCAAAGAATAGACTTTCCAGAAAGTCTAAGAAGCTCAGTCCCAAAGAAGCTGGACCCAAGAAAGCACACTCCAAGGCACATCATCATTACATTACCCAAGATTAAAGATAAGGAGAGAATCTTAAAAGCAGCAAAAGCAAAGGAGACAGTTATCTACAAAGGAATTCTCATAAGGCTGATTTCTCAAAATAAAACCTTGGAGGCAGGAAGGGACTGGAAAGAAGTATTTGAAGTCATGAAAGGCAAGGACCTACATCCAAGATGACTATACAGCAAAGCTTTCATTTAGAAAGGAAGGACAGATAAAGTTCTTCTCAGGATAAAGTCAAGTTAAAGGAGTTCATCATCATCAAGCCCTTATTGCATGAAATGTTAAAGAGACTTATCTAAGAAAAAGAAGAAGATCAAAAATATGAACAGTAAAATGACAACAAATTCACAACTATCAACAACTGAACCTAAAAAAAAAAGAAAAACAAAAACTAAGCAAACAACCAGAATAGGAACAGAAGCACAGAAATGGCGGTCACATGGAGGGTTATCAGAGGGGAGAGGGTTGGAGAAATAATGGGGGAAAAGGTATAGGGAATAAGAAGCATACATGGTAGGTACAAAATAGACAAGGGGAGGTTAAGAATAGTATAAGAAATAGAAAAGCTAAAGAACTTATATGTATGACCCATGGACATGAACTAAGGGAGTGGGGAATGCTGGTGGTGGGGAGTGGTGCAGGGTAGAGGGGAATAAAGAAGAGAAAAAAATGGGACAACTATAATCGCATAATCAATCACATATGCTTAAAAAATAAATTCAAATTTCAATGTAAAAAAAAAGAAAAATGACAAGTTATTTAAAGTTAAAAAACCCTCGAGGAAAGGGCCCAATAGAAACTCAGAGTTTGGAGGAAGGGTAATGCTAGGTTGGAGCTTTTGTCCCTAGAGGTAGGGTGTGTGAGGGAGTCTGTTCTTCGTGTTTTGGAAATAGTTGGAATCAGCTGTTGCTACAGGGAGCCATGGTGCTTCTGGTGAAGGAGCATTGCTGGGATGATGTTTCTCAAAACAAGCAATGCACATGCACTTGAGAGGCTTAGAAACCTCCAGGACAACTTTAAACATTCCAACATCTGAATCATAGGGGTTCAGGAAGAAACCCTATATCATTTTACTGTTGTCATTTTACTTAAGGAAGAAGGAGCCAGTCTCTTTCTCCTCTATCCTTACAGTTTCCTTCTAGTGTTCCTTGGTGAAGAGACTTTTATGCCTACATGATATTTACATGGTCCTAGGCTTAGCATCAGAGAGCTCAGTGTAAAATTGTGTGGTAGGATCTGAGATAAAAGAACTCCTTGCCCAGCTCAGCTACCATTCCCCTAATGATTGTTGCCTGTTCTGTGTCGGGGGGTTGGAGACACAAATCTGCTGTTTCTACCTGCCTTTGTTCTTTAGTTCCTTCCATAGTTTGAGTATCTTGCCATAGTGAGCATGATTTTAGTGTTAAATTTTGTTTTTTACAACATGGTTCTTAAATATATTTTCCACATGTATGCTATTCTATGTGTGCTAAATATGTATTGTCATAGAAAATCAGGTATAAAAATGTATATATATATGTGTGTGAAGTACATATATATATATATATATATATATATATATATATACACACATGTATGTCATGGGGGATTTTGCATTTTTGGAGTAATTTTAATCAAATCTTATTGCCCCTTTATTTTTTAATTTCTTTGCATTAATTTTTTTTAAGCTTTTATTTTTATTGTATTTTCCCATTACTATTTAGTCCCTTATACCTCCCTCTCCCCACAATTACCCCTCTGTTGTCCCTTTACTTTAGAACCTATCTCCTCTTCACTTATCAGTTCAGTAAGATGAGACTTCAGTTTACATTGCAGTCAAACCAGAGGCTCCCTGTGGCTTGAGCTTGTGTGCATACATCTATTTCATTATCACCTGCCGTCATTTGTTTTCCTGTTTAGATTGATTCTAAATTTGTAAGGACTGGACCATATTCCTCTTATTCACAGGGTTGAGGGCACTTGCTCAATACATTTTTGTTAAATTAATGTTAATAATAACAGCAACAATATTTCTTTTACATATAATTACTTAATACTCATATCAACTTTGTAAGTAGTTATCATAACCATATTGTATCTGTATGAGGTGAACATCTTTTTTCCATTTTAACGTCTCTGAAATTTTATTAGTGACATTTTATAATTGATTTTTGCTTAGTGGTAATAGAATAATAGTTTGTTACAATTGATGGTGTTTTAGATTCAATTAAATATGGTGTTATTTCCCATTTATAGATCAGGAAACTGGTCCACAAGAAGTTAAATATCCTGCCCCAGGCTGCTCTGGTAGAAAGCATCATCATACTTGGGCTGAGAAGCCTGTCCTCCATTATTGAGGCCCTACTTTTTTTTTAATTGTTGTTCAGTTACATTTGTCCCAATTTTCCTCTGTTGCTCTCCCTGCTCTGCCTTCCCTCCCCGACCCTATGCTTCCTCAGTCAGTTCCCACCCTGTTGTCCATTACTATGGGTTCTGTATACATGTTCATGTTCATAGCAGTATTATTTACAATAGCCAAGTCAGGGCCCTACTCTTCGACCCTGGCTGCCTTCCTCTCTGACCATCTGCAGATAATGTCCTCTGCATCCGGCCATCTGTATCTGTCTTCCTCAGCTTCCAAGTCTAGCCCAGACTTCACTTGCCATGAGGGCCTTTCTTTACCCATGCTACCCTGGTGGTCAGCTGTCGTTTCTTTACTTTTTTGAACCCCATAGAATTTCCTTATGACACTTATTTCACTTTTTCATTAATGTCTTTTATTTAGTGGAGTTTCATTTTCTGAGGTAACCAGAATCCAAGTTGGCTTGTAAAGTAGAAACCATTCATGATAAAAATTACCCATGTATGCCCTTTAGAAGACTGAATTAGGTTGGGGTCCAGTGCAGTCAGTTTTTCTACCACATCTGGTATATCACTGTTTTTTAACTCAGCACCAGATGAAGCCTTGTGTTTTGTAGGTATGTTGTAGGGAAAAATACTGATCTTCAACATTAGGCTTGCACTTGTGAATGTAATGAGACATTTATACCCTTAAGAGATACACGGGAACTGAGGTAGACTGTGGGAGGCATGTCTTCTGCTTACACAGTGTCACCCCACAGCCCACTTTTCATTGCACAGCTTAGCTGGTGTGGCCAGATATGGTAGCCCTGCAGCAAGCTAATTGAGTTCCTTTCCAAGGCATTTGTTCATTGAGAAAAATGGTAATTTTTCCCCATTTTTCAATTTTAAAAATTTCGTTTTAACACCTTCATCGTCTTGTAAAGTACCCAATTTTGATGATTTTTATTTTGTTCATAGAGATATGCAAGCATCACAATAAATTTTAGAATATTTTCAACACCCCCCAAAATAAACTCTGCCCAATAGCCATCACTCTCCACTTTCTACCATCCTCCTAGCCCTGGATAGACACTAGTTTACTTTCTGTCTCTATAGATTTGCCTGTTCTGGACATGTGTTATAAGTGGAATCATACATTATATGGTCTTGATGATTGGCTTCTTATTCAGCATGATATTTTTCAAGATTTATCTATGCCACAGGCATGTACTGATATTGCTAAATAACATTCCATTGTATGCTTATACCACATTTTTGTACCTATTAGTCAGTTGAAGGACATTTGGGTTTTGCACTTTTTAGCAATTTTGAGTAATGATGATGTGAACATTTGTGTACATCTTCTTCCATGGATGTATGTTTTCTTTTCTCTTGGGTATATACTTAGGACTGGATTTGCTGGATCATATGGTGATTCTGTGTTTAACCTGTTGAGAAGTTCCCAGATTGTTTCTCAAATCAGGTGCCTGTACTATTTTACATTCACCAGAAGTATATAAGGGTGCTAGTTTCTCCACATCTTTGCCAGTATTTGTTTTTATGTTGTTTTGAGTATAGCCATCCTAGTGGGTGTGAGGTGGTATCTCATAGTAGTTTTGACTTCCATTAATGACTAATGGTATTGAGTACCTTTTCATGTGCTTATTAGCTGTTTGTATATCTTCTTTGGAAAAATAACTATTCAGATCCTTTTCCTATTTTTGAGTTATTTGTCTTTTTTTTATTATTTAGCTGGAGCAGTTCTTTGTATATTCTGGACAATAATCTCTTAGGAGATATATAGTTTTTAAGAGGTGTCTTTTCACTTACTTGATGGTATTCTTTATTTGTTTTTTACTAAATGTATTGGGGTTATACTTGTTAATAAAATTATATAGGTTTAAGGTGTACAATTCTGTAATACATATGTATATTGTATTGTGTGTTCACCACCCCAAGTCATGTCATTTTCCATCACCATTTATCTCCCCTTTAGCCTCTCCTGCCTCCCCTGTCCCTACTTCCCTCTTGTAGTGACCATGCTGTTATTTGTCTGTGAGGGTTTCTTTTCTTTCTTTCTTTTTCTTAATTCCTTCACCTTTTTCACCCAGCACCCTACCCACCCCTCTCTGACAGCTTAAGAATCTGTTTCTACTTTGTTAGTTTATTTTAGATATGAGTGAAATCATATGGTATTTGTCCTTCTCTGGCTGGCTTACTTCATTTAGCGAAATACTCTCTTTACACAATGAAATACTACTCAGCCATAAGAAAGAAGGAAATCTTACATTTTGCAACAGCATGGATGAACCTTATGGTATCCTTTAAGGCACAGAAGTTTTTTTATTTTTTCTGAAGTCCAATTTAGGTTTTTTGTTTTGTTGTTGTTGTTGCTTTTGCTTTCGATGTCACATCTTAGGTCCCGGATATTTACACATATATTTTTTTCTAAAAGTTTTATAGTTTTAGCTCTTACACTTAGGTCTGTATTCTACTTGGATGAAGTTGGGATTTGTTTTTTATTATGAAAGAAAAAAATTCCTCAGGAATCTTAACAAAGAAAAGGGACAATTCACACTCAGAACAGACACCAGGATAAACAATTACAGGTGTATTAACTCCAGTCCTGTCCCCATTTCCTCAAAGAGCAGAAGTGGGAAGGAGACAGTTGAAGCAAATAAGCAATTCTGTAAGACAAAGGCTTTAAATCCCTACAAGTATGATAAAAGTCTAAACTTCTCTTTTTCTTTTTAAAAAATGTTTAATATGTCAAAAGGTCTGCTTTAGTGACACACTAGTTCCACCAGAATATAACCCCGATACCACCATGTCAGTAACATGCTCAACTTGACCAGCCATCTCATATTTTTAAGACCCTGTGTGTATGTATATGTGGGTCTTTAAACCAAACCTACAGAGCTCAGTGACTGCTGCTGTAATGTCCTTCCAACCAGCGTCCACCCCTTTTAGAGGGTGGGCAGGGCACATTGAAACCCTTAAGCGGTAACGAGGGAGTAACAGCCCTAAATAGGCAGTTTTTCCAGCATCTTCACCCATACCCCCACTCAAAAGGAGATTCTTATTTCTAATCAGACTACTTGTTCAAACTGGCTCTCAGTGACCAGAATAGGTTTTCTCCTTTAGAAAAAGCACACATATCTGCACATCCATATATATAATTTTTGTTTTTGCATTTAAATATAAAAATACTACTTTGCTTCACGTTATAATTGGAGGACCAAGCAATGAGAACTTTTTCTTCTAAGGCAGCCTATCTATCCCATCCCTTTATACTGAGCTTGTCTTCAAGTGAGGGAATTTAGCCCCAGGCAAGGGAAGTACCACACCAGGGTAAGAGGGCATTTTCCTGTCTCTTCCCACCCTTTCCTTGCTCCTGCTTCTCACTTTTATTAGAAAACTGATTATAACCTTTTAAGAAATGGAACTTCCAACCAAGAGGGGAAAAATAACCACAAAGTAAGCCCTCTACTACTCCCATTCCCTTCAGCTACTGTGAAGACTAAGTCCTTCCCCTCTCTTCACAAATGCTTACTGTCTAAATAGCTATGCCTATTGGACAAATACACATGATTAAATGGAAGCAGTGGTTATATCCCTTCCTCGCTGCCACACGCACTAATGTATTAGAAAGCTTTGGTAATGGGGGAAAAAAGAGGGTGTGTATGTGGAGAGATTAAGAACTTGACCTCTGTATCCTGGCCAAAGAAAGCAAGAGATATTAATTGGACATGAGACATGAAAAAAGACCTTGTTATTCTACCCTTTGAGTTACAGCTATTGTAACAGTTGAAGGGGGTAGGAGTGAGAGCAGGATGAATAATTAGAAGATCACTGGTTGCAAGCCTGGTACACTTAGTTTTTGTACTGGAAGGGCTTGTTACCAGTTTTGTTTAGAGGGCTTTTGTCACTGCAAAGAGGTCACAGCTGACAGAGGAGACAGTCTTATCTTCAAAGTAACCTTTCTTCTCCTGGCCAACAGTCCAGGGAATATGAATGCTAGTGGTGTGGTTGGCCATGTCAGCAGAAAAGTTAGTGATGTTGGACATTTTGTGGAATCTGGTTAGGTAGGCAATGGACATTGGTCAGAACCCGTCTTGGGATTATAGGATCACATGTGGTACTAGTTCTGCTTACTTAGTCTCTTGATGGAGTCTGTGCACTTTAGACCATTCTCCTCTCATGTGGCCTTGGTGATGAAGTTGGTGTGGCAGCCTCCACCATTCCACTTCCCAGGAATGGGCTTAAGATCAAAGGTTTTTGTGACTCCAAAGTCTTCACACACTCAATACAAGATGAAGTGGGCTAACCCCAAGATGATCTTCCATATCAGTTCCTTCACTGGATCCTATATGGAATTCCCACTGAGCAAGCATCTTGGTATTTTCTCCACAATTTTGACACTGGCATATAAGCAGGCCTGGTAGTGAGCCTCCATAATATTTCTGCCGTAGTCTTTGTCTACTCTCACACCACAATAGCAGAGGCTGGAGAAGCCACTGGAAGGTCAACCAAAGGGGTGCCAATCAAAGTATATTCCTGCTCCATTCCAAACCAGGAGTCCTGATTGTTCACCATGACCATTATCCTTTTACAGTTGTCTCTCCAGGCTCTTGGTTATACTTGAAGACTTCGCAGAACACCAGCTTCTTGCGGTCCTTGTAGAAAGGGTCCCAAAATGTGTCAGCAGGGACAAGATAAAATTCACTGTTGCGGACTTCAGACTGAAAAGAACTAGAGCCATCAAAATTCCACTTGGGCTCTGCCTGAATGGCTCAGTTGAAACATTGTCCCATCCACCAGCAGGTTGTGAGTTTGATTTCTGGTCTGGGCATATACCTACACAGTGAGTTCAGTCCCACAGTGCCTATGGTGCATGTGGGAGGCAACTGATTGATGTTTCTCTCTAGCATTGATGTCTCTCTCCCTCTCTCTCTTCTTCTCTCTCTAAAATCAATAAGCATATCCTTGGGTGAGGATTAAAAAATTAAAGTTCTGCTTAGGTGGCTATTCTATACACTTGTCGAGGGTCCAGGTCTTAAAGTGCAGTTCTTCTCCAGTACCATCAATCCAGATATAGATAGCTTGGACTTTATCCCTTTGACACAGGGTCATGTAGACCTGCTTGATGCCTTTGTTCAAGTCAGAACTCACTGAGGTGGCCATGGTGAAAGATGTTCTGGAGGGTTGAGCAGGTGGCAGGGTGTGCAGGCTGTGAGAGCAAGGTGCAGAGAGGAGGCCTGGGTTGCTGCTCAGGTGCACCATTCTTCTCCCATCTTTAGCTCTCTATTTTTTTTCCTGCCTCACTAGGTTATTAACTGTTTAGGGAAAGAAAAAGTCATGTCTTATTTGTCTCTATTCCCTTCATCATCCAGCTCAGTGTATAATATATACTGGACTTCTGAGTAAATCAGAGAGAGTAATAGAGGCCTGATTAATGAGAGTGTAAGAAAACATATCTCCTGTTGATTCTCAAGGGTGTCCCAGACCCTGCCAATGAGCTTACATCACTAATACTGTAATAAGCAAATTGTACAAGGATTACTGAAAAGGGTTTTCTTTTTCAATTTTAACTTTGTATTATTTAAAAATAAAGTCTCAAATGATGCTTTTATGTTTGCATAAAGTCCTCATACCAGTGTCCCTCATAGTCATAGGGTATCCAGTAGTCATACCAATGTCCCTTACAGTCACAGGGTATCCAGTCCTTTTTAATGGAATGCACATGTCAGTCTCAAAAGTTGGGGGGTTTTCAGTCACTTCTGCTGCTTCCACTAAGCAAACTGGGCCTTCTGGTACTGATCTCCATGTGGATGGGTTGGTACACATTCTAGGACCCTTCTAGGACACGTTCTAGGTCTCTCCAACAAACTCTCCTGTGACGCTGGGAGTCTGTCTCCACACCTCAACCCCCACAAGTGTTTTCAGTTGGTGTTTTGAGGCTTTATTTCCCCGCACTGGAGCCCTGGGTTGTGCAGTCCGTCCTGCTCCCCAGTTTTGCCTTGTTTATCTGTGCATGGATGTGGGACCACCCAGTCCACCAGCCACCCTGTGCACCATGCCCCTCCACAATCCACCACCTTGCTGGGTTTGTCCATTGCCACCCTGCACCTGGGGTCTGCCAGCCACCGCCTGTGTGCCCAAGGTCCAGCAGCCACCACTTTTTTTGCCGCAACCCCTCTCCACCCAGCAGCCCGACTCCACCCCTCCTACCAGTCTGGATTAATGTGTCTATTTTAACTCCTTGGTCATCGGACTTCTATACAGTTTGTTTGTCAGTACTGGTTGTTTTTTTGTTTCTAAATTTTTGTTGTCCTTATTTTGGATGTGTGAGGAGGCACAGTGTGTCTACCTACACCTCCATCTTGGCTGGAAGTTCTACCTTTGTTTTCAATTTATTTTTTCACTTTTTATTTTTATTTTTGAATGGATGATACACTGGCATGACTCAAAAGTCAAAAAGTACAAAAGACATACACTAAAAAGACCCTAACTCTATTCCTCTAGTCACCTGGCTCCCTGCTTTGGGGTAAAACTTTACTGATTTCTTACATACCTGTTCAGAGGTTGTTGATGCATACACAGAAAAATATGCCTATGTGATCTTTTACTACTGTTTTACACAAATGATTCCTTACTCTTTGCTTGGATCTCCCTTGCCTTGAAGGTAGTTCTTGGCCTGGGTTAATCTGTAGATTGCTTGTGACCCTTGACTATCCCTATTTCTGTAGTGATGTCTCAGATGTTTAATATATTAAAAAGGCATGTTAAAAGGCTATGTTCCTAGGCAGTACTATTGTGTGTGTGGCTTAGGACTGCTTTTGGCTATAAGAAAAAGAATATCCAATATGAGAGGCTTAAACATGCAAGCAAATACTGTCTTCCTCTAAAAGAAGGCTGGTCCAATGGTGTTTGAGATAAGGTGGCTTTTCCACAGTTCTGTGGTCTTACATTCAAATCACAGGGCATCTAGTCCTCACACCAGTGTTGCTCACAGTCACAGGGCGTCCAGTGCTCACACCAGCATCCCTCCCAGTCACAGGCATCCAGTCCTCATACCAGTGTCCCTCCCAGTCATGGGCATCTAGTGCTCACCAGTTGTTCCTCACAGTCATGGGCATCCAGTCCTCCAACCAGCATCCCTCCAAGTCATGGGCATCCAGTTCTCACACCAGTGTCTGCCACCGTAATGGGCATCTATTCCTAATACCAGGGTCTCAAGCAAGAAGGGGTAGGGTCATGGATCTGTTTCTTTATTTATGCAAGATTATTGTCCAGTGATTTACACATATTTGTTTGGCTGGAACTAGTATGTATGGCCATCTCAGACCAATCACTGCATTGGAGGCCAGGATTACCATGAAAGCTTGGTTCATGATTGGTTTAGGTCTGTCACAATTTTCCCCCAAGGCTTGCAAAGGGGTGTGCCTTTCCTGAGATTAGAGGCTTCCACCTTCCACAAAACTGGAGAATTAGCAGCCTTGTGGGAATGGTCCTGAATGGCCAGTGCACAGTATCTGCTGCAGGACTTTATAGGGATGCCAGTGGAAGAGTTAAGGCAGATGTTCTTGCTCAGAGAGGTCTCAGGTTGCATATTCATTTCTGAGCTCAAGAACCAGAAGTAGTAACTAATTTGCCCTGAAGCATTGACCATGTGGAGACAAATACTCATTCTTGCCCCAAGTTTTATTCAGTAGAACTAGATCCCAGAGTTTTTCTTCTTTTGAAGTTTTTCTCCCCCTGTGACTTAATATCCTTTGGGAGAAGTCTTTGTTCCAGTCTTCCTGTTAGAAGAAACCAAAAATGCCTCTGCTCCCTCCTGGCCTGTGTCTGGATTCCTGGAGTGTGATTGAGCAGCTGGTCATCAGCCAACTGGTTAGAACTGGAGAGTGTGTGCTTGAGTGGACAGAAGATGCTGGTACTTAGAAGATGCTGGCTTACCCTGTTTCAATCCCAAGTTGGCATTCTTGTGCCCATGCTGAGAGCCCAGTCTTTCCAGTTTCATCCTCTTCTACTTCTCTGTTGCTTTTTTTTTCTTTCCAGTCCTTTTCTCACTCATCCCATTTTTTGTACTCTTTCCTTTATAGCCCTGTAGAGTTGAGAGCTAGAGGACCCAAGGTCTTTTTTTTCCTTTCAGTATGTATAACTTTAGGAAGCTCTGTTGTTTTTCATTGGCTGTGAAGGGGAGGGGCACTATTGAGCAGGTTGAGACTTGGGGAAGGTTGGAGGAATGTCACAGTAATGAGGAACAGGTGTAGAGATCCTGCATGACCGAGCCTAGTCAGGGGAGTTGGAAGATAGAGGGACCAGAGAAGGCTGGGATTTGGTGGTCATACTCATCTGTGTGTTTAATCCTTTTGTGGCTCTGTGTTGGTGTTCTTAAAGCAAGAGGTTCCTGGCAAGGCAATGAACAACAAGCTGATGATTAATTGCCCTTTTTCAAAAATTGCCCTTTTAAAATTGTAATTATATCACTCACCAGAACCTGTGAACATTAATTCTCAATTTACAGAGTGAGTAATTGAATAATGAAGGGACTACCTATTTGTTGTGCTCTGTTCTTGTCCTTGCATTTCTGCAATGCCAGGCCCTTCTATCTCAGTCTTTTGATGATGCCCACTTCCCTTGTGATTTTAGTGCCTGTTTTGGCCACTTGATGGTGACCTATATGGCATCACTTTTTGTTAACAGTGGGTAGGGTCTGGGCTGATGTCACATTCTCTAGAGAGAAAGGAAAACAGCCATTTCTGACTGCTTTCTATTAATTTTTCTTCCAGCAACAAAAGCCTGCTTAGCTAACTTAAGCAAAAGAACACGAACTTTTGGGGAGGATATCAGGAAGCTCACAGAGTCCAAGGAAAAGCTGGAGAAGCAGGGCCTTGAAAGAAGAGAGTTAAAATCAGGGTCTGGGTGAGGGCATTTAATCTCTGTAGGACATTAGGCAGTTAGTCCCTGCGGGACACTAGGAAGAGTCTGAGCTCCAGAGTTTCTGGTCTGTCATTTCACACTGGATTGATTCCAGTTCTTTTTTTTTAATATATATTTTATTGATTATTCCCCCCCCTTCATTACCCTCCACCCGCCCACTCCCTCCCCCACCATTCTCCCCCCCTTAGTTTATAACCACGTGTCTCAAGTTCTTTAGATTCTATATTTTCCCTACTATTCTTGCCCTCCCCCCTATCTATTTTCTACCTACTGTCTATGCTATTTTCTGTACCTTCTCCCCCCTTCTCCTCCTCCCACCCCCCTGTTGCTAACCCTCCATGTGTTCTTCAGTTCTATGGTTCCACTCCTGATCTAGCTGTCCTCTTGGTTTGCTTGTTTTAGGTGTAGTTGTTAATAACTGTGAGTTTTCTGTCCCTTTAACATTTCATATAATAAGGGCTTGGTGATGATGAACTCCTTGAATTTGATCTTATCTGAGAAGCACTTGATCTGCCCTTCCATTCTAAATGAAAGTTTTGCTGGATAAAGCAATCTTGGATGTAGGTCTTTGGATTTCATGACTTGGAATACTTCTTTCCAGTCCCTTCTTGCCTGTAAGGTCTCCTTTGAGAAATCTGCTGACAGTCTGATGGGCACTCCTTTGTAGGTGACTGTCCCCTTATCTCTTGCTGCTTCTAGGATTCTCTCCTTCATTTTAATCTTGGCTAGTGTAGTTATGATGTGCCTTGGTGTGTTCCTTCTTGGGTCCAACTTCTTTGGGACTCTCTGAGCTTCCTGGATTTCCTGGAAGTCTATTTCCTTTGCCAGATTGGGGAAGTTCTCCTTTATTATTTGTTCAAATACATTTTCCACTCGTGGCTGTTTCTTTCCCCCTTCTGGTACCCCTATACTCCGGATGTTGGAACATTTAAAGATGTCCTGGAGGTTCCTAAGCCTCTCCTCATTTTTTGAATTCTCATTTCTTCATTCCTTTCTGGTTGGATGTTTTGTTCTTCCTTCTGGTCCACCCTCTTGATTTGAGTCCCAGTTTCCTTTCCATCACTATTGGTTTCCTGCGCATTTCCCTTCATTTCAATTTGTTTAGCCTTCATATGTTCCTCTAATTTGTGACTATAATCAACCAGTTCTGTGAGCATCCTGATCACCAGTGTTTGAATTGTGCATCCGAGACGTTCGCTATTTCCTGGTCACTTAAGAGTTATGGGCTCTGGGGCTTTGAGTTCTTCTTGAGCCATATTTTGGACTGTTTGCGCCTGTTATGTACGTGGAGCAGAGCCCTAGGTGTTCACCAGGGCCAGGCAACTGGGTCGCCGGGTTTGACGCTGTATGTGGGGGCGGGGTCAAAGGAGAGCAATGGTGGCCCCCTCTGCTACCTCCCGCCACTGCCGGGGCCCGTGCGTAATCTGTCCCACTGCACATGAATGTGCAACCATGGTCGGCCTGCTGCCTCGCCTCTGGGGCCTGCGCATTCCATCTCACTGCTCGCTCCTCTGCTGGTTTATCTGAGTGCGTGAATGTGTGACCATGGCCAGCCCGGCACCCTGAGCCCTCACTGGATCCACCCAACACGGGGCTGCCTGGGTGCCTGGGGTCGAGGGATCTTTCTTGCCTATCCCCATTCCGCTGCTGGCTCTGCCCCTCTTACTGGTCTGATTGAATGGTTGGTTGTTGTCAGACTTCCATATAGTTCAATTTTCTGTTCTTTGGCTGCGTCTTTGTTCACCAAACCTTTGTTGTGTTCAAACTTGGTTGTGGGAGAAGGCACAGTGTTTCTACCTACGCCTCCATCTTGGTGGAAGAGAACCCAATTATTAATACACACAATAACTTGGATGTATCTCGAGGGCATTATACTAAGTGAAATAAAAGTCAATCTCAAAAGGTGACATACTATATGATTTCACTTACTCCTTTGAACTGTGCTTCAGAGAGTCTGGCAATCTCTTGGTCACTTAGAGTTATGGGCTCTGGGGCTTTGAGTTCTTCTTGAGCCATCTTTTGAACTGTTTGTGCCTGTTATGTATCAGGATTGGAGCCCTAGGTGTTCATCAGAGCAGGGCAACTCAGTTGCTGGGTTGTGACACTGTATGTGGGGGCAGGGCCAAAGAGGAGCACTGGCAGTCCTGTCTGCCGCCTCTCGCCGCCGCCGCCGCCGCCACAGGTGCCGCAGCTGCCACCATTACCGGGTCCCGTGTGTTTTGTCCCACTGCACGCGAGTGTGCCACCGCCGTCAGCCCTCCACCACTGGGTTCGCCCCTGGGGCCTGCGCGGTCCGTCTCACTGTGCCAGGATGTGCGACCATGGTCAGTCTGCCCCACACCCTGACTGGGTCTGGGCTGCCTGCGCGCCTAGGTTGGGGGATCTTTCCTGCCCAACCCTGCTCCACTGCTGGCTCTGTCCCTCTTACCATGCCCATTGAACAATTAGTTGTTGTCGGATTTCGGTATAATTCAATTTTCTGTTCTTTGGCTGTGTCTTTGTTCTCCAAACCTTTGTTGTATTCAAACTTGGTTGTGGGAGAAGGCACAGTGTTTCCACCTATGCCTCCATCTTGGCGGAAGTCCCTGATTCCTGTTCTTGAGCCAGTCACACACTTGACAATGGAGGGTGGGTCATTTGACTGTGCCCACTTTACCAGAGCAGGAATGTTTGGTGGGCATCCTCCAAAGGTCCCATCTTCAACCTCTGGATGTTCACCTCTTTTCTGTCACAGAAGAGAGTGTGCCCACTATAGGAAGGGAATCCACAGGGAGGAAAGATTAGCATCACCTGGAACCACAGATCTACATTAGCAAGGCTCTGCCCTTCCTTTCTTGTGGACACCATATTGCATTTGTTTTTTTGAATTTACAGCCTTATTTGCTGGGCTTGGGGTATCAGGTAGATACTCTCTTCACATGACTACTCCTAGACTTTCCAGTAATATCATTTTGTGTATGGCACTGGCAACTCCTGAGCAGATTCATTGTCATTTTGGACCAGGTGTGTAAGAAAGACCTTGTACTTTTAAGGAACCTTGTCAGTGTCCTTATGCTGGATGTGCCTCCATGATACTTCCTATTTCTCAAAACAGTCACTTACCCTGTTTGGTATGATATTTTCAGTCATGAAGATATGTGGTTTGGAGCCACATACATCCTTTTGATCAGCAACAGTCATTTGTAAACTAACAGGCTGTGTGAAGGGTGCAGGCTAGGGCCATGGCATGCTGGCCTCTACTGTAGGTGGGAGGCCTCTCTGGTACACACTGCAGTCAAATACATGACCTTGGCTTCTTTGTTAAGGAACTGAATCAGAAAAGATAAATAATTCAGTACATTTCAGAGAGAGTAAAAGGGCACTCTTATGAGTCGGGGAGTGATATAGACTAAATGTTTGTATCCTCCCCAAAATTCATATAAAATTTGTATGTGGAGACCTAATCTCCAGTGTGATGATATTTGGAGGTGGGGCTTTAGGCAGATGATTATGTCATGAGGGTGAGACCTATGAATGGGATTAGTGCTTTTATAAGAGGAACCTCAGAGAGCTTCCTTGCCTCTTTTGTCATGTGAGAAGAATGCCATTTATGAACCAGGAAGCAGGCCCTCACTAAATACCAAATCTGCTGGTGCCTTGATACTGGATTTCTAAGCCTCTAGATTTATTTGATCTCAGACTTTTATATTTACTTATTTCAGAAATAAATTTATTTTGTTTGTAGCCCAGACTATGGTATTTTTTTAATAGTCCAAACAGACTAAGAGTTTATTTGAATTTCTTCAGATAAGAAGAAATTTCTTCTTTCTTTCAGATCCTCATAATTTAATTTTTTTCTTGATCTCTCTTGGGAGATACCATGTGTTATACAGAGGAGTCTTGAAAGCTGCCTGTAGGTTTTGTGATTGCCAGTGGATGTGCTAACCACAAACAGGATAGGTAAGAATCTGAATCTATTTTAGCCCCTGGCCTTATGGTTTTCTTCTCATCAGTGATTCTTGTCTTTATTTGACATAAGAAACACAGCTCAGCTTTGACCTAATCTCCATATTCTGCCTTCAAGTTCTTGGGCAACCTTTTCCCTGACCACAGATTCACCATTGTTTTGCTCTTTTTGTTCTCTCTTTCCTCTGGATTTTTCTCTTTGCTTTCATTGAGTTCTCAAAACTTCCCTGTTGTCCCAATTCATTATCTCTCTGGTATCATTTGTTTTCTTACCCTGGGAACACCCCAATTAGCATGTCAGTTTTCATGTTTCTCTAGTGCTCAGTATAGGTCTATGCCCAAACTGGAGCATTGTTGGAGAAAACTCAGGAGCCATTGTGTAGCCTATCAGCCCAGTCTAAGTGCTGCTGCACAGTGCAGCAATACTGCTCCCTGATCTTCCCTGACTGCCCATAGCAGCTTTTTCACAGCTCTTCTCATCCAGGTATTCCTCATTCTCAGCAAACACCTTTGCCTTGCAGCTCACTGTTCACTGAGGAAAGAGGCCTTCTATGAACTGTTGCTGCTTCTTCCTTTCATATTAGTGTCTCTGATGCTTCACTCAGTATGGTCCCCCTTGAACTTGTAATCTTGATTGGATCCTGAGAAAAGGTCTTATCTGGGACTTTTCATCTGTCATTGTCTTTCCTCTTGCTTTTTGTTTACATTTTTTCCTCCCTGCTGACTCCTTCTCAGCTTTCTGTTTCCCCAAGATTCCCAAAGTAGTTTATTATTTTTTAACCTGCTTCTAGTGTTGTAGAAACTATGCTCCTACTATTGTCCTTGAGATTATGCTTATATGTGTTTTAAAATTTTTAATTTTGAAACAATTTTAGGCTCACATAGAAGTTTCAAAAATAATATAGTGATTCCTATGTGTTTTTCCTCCAGTAATGATATCTAGCATAACTATAGTATGGGGTCTCTCAACCTCAGCTCTATTGACATTGTTGGATGGGAGGGGGTGGCATTGTCCTGTGCATTATACAATGTTTAGCAGCATCCCTAGCCTCTACCCATAAGATGCCAATGGCACTCCCTAGGTGTGATAAACAAAAGTGTCTCCAGATGTTACCAAATTTCCCCAGATCATCCAGTAGAAAACTGCTTTGTATTTTCCTATTAGAGCTGTAACAAGTTACCACTGACTTTGTGGCTTAAAATGACAGGAATTTATCCTCTTCTAGCTCTTTAGGTTCAAAGTCTGACATGGTGTGACTGGATTCTCTGCTCAGAGTCTCCAGGGCTAAAATCAAGGTATCATCCAGGGCTTCAGTTCTCTTTGGAGGTTCAAGGGTAGAGTATGCTTGCAGACTCATCCTGCTTGTTGGCAAAAATCCAGGTCCTTCCCATGCTTTCTACTTGGCCATTTTTTTTTCAAACCAGCAGCAAGTATCTAGTTCTTCTCATTCTTTGAATCTGCGATTACTTTTTCTACTATAAGCTAGAAAAAACTTTTGTGCTTTCAAGGGCTCATGTGGTGACATTGAGCCCACTGAATAATCCAGGATAATATCATCTCAGTCACAGTTCACAGGGATTAGGGTACAGACATCTTTGACAAGCTGTATTGTGCCTGCCAGGCACTGCATAGCACAGTGACCACAGCTGGGAGATAGACCTTGCTACAGCACATCAGTGAAGTTTCTACATGCACTCATTGTTTTTTTATCACTATTAATCTTTAGTTAACATTCTGTCAAATTTTATCTACATTATACATATACATATATGTGTCATATTATATATGTACACACACGTATACATACAGCTATACATATACATATATTTTTTTTATGAAGTCACCACCACAATCATGGATGTGGTCACTATTTCATCAACCCCAAAGAAAACTCACCTATTTTGACTTAATCTAGCAATCCTTAATGTCTTCTCTGTAAGCAAAATTTTGTCATTTTGAGAATGTTATTATGTAAGTGAAATCATATAGTATGTCACCTTTTGAGATTGACTTTTATTTCACTTAGTATAATGCCCTCGAGATACATCCAAGTTATTGTGTGTATTAATAATTGGGTTCTCTTCCACCAAGATGGAGGCGTAGGTAGAAACACTGTGCCTTCTCCCACAACCAAGTTTGAACACAACAAAGGTTTGGTGAACAAAGACGCAGCCAAAGAACAGAAAATTGAACTATATGGAAGTCTGACAACAACCAACCATTCAATCAGACCAGTAAGAGGGGCAGAGCCAGCAGCGGAATGGGGATAGGCAAGAAAGATCCCTCGACCCCAGGCACCCAGGCAGCCCCGTGTTGGGTGGATCCAGTGAGGGCTCAGGGTGCCGGGCTGGCCATGGTCACACATTCACGCACTCAGATAAACCAGCAGAGGAGCGAGCAGTGAGATGGAATGCGCAGGCCCCAGAGGCGAGGCAGCAGGCCGACCATGGTTGCACATTCATGTGCAGTGGGACAGATTACGCACGGGCCCCGGCAGTGGCGGGAGGTAGCAGAGGGGGCCACCATTGCTCTCCTTTGACCCCGCCCCCACATACAGCGTCAAACCCGGCGACCCAGTTGCCTGGCCCTGGTGAACACCTAGGGCTCTGCTCCACGTACATAACAGGCGCAAACAGTCCAAAATATGGCTCAAGAAGAACTCAAAGCCCCAGAGCCCATAACTCTTAAGTGACCAGGAAATAGCGAACGTCTCGGATGCACAATTCAAACACTGGTGATCAGGATGCTCACAGAACTGGTTGATTATAGTCACAAATTAGAGGAACATATGAAGGCTAAACTAATTGAAATGAAGGGAAATGCGCAGGAAACCAATAGTGATGGAAAGGAAACTGGGACTCAAATCAAGAGGGTGGACCAGAAGGAAGAACAAAACATCCAACCAGAAAGGAATGAAGAAATGAGAATTCAAAAAATGAGGAGAGGCTTAGGAACCTCCAGGACATCTTTAAATGTTCCAACATCCGGAGTATAGGGGTACCAGAAGGGGGAAAGAAACAGCCACGAGTGGAAAATGTATTTGAACAAATAATAAAGGAGAACTTCCCCAATCTGGCAAAGGAAATAGACTTCCAGGAAATCCAGGAAGCTCAGAGAGTCCCAAAGAAGTTGGACCCAAGAAGGAACACACCAAGGCACATCATAACTACACTAGCCAAGATTAAAATGAANATGAACACATGGAGGGTTAGCAACAGGGGAGTGGGAGGAGGAGAAGGGGGAAGAAGGTACAGAAAATAGCATAGATAGTAGGTAGAAAATAGATAGGGGGAGGGCAAGAATAGTAGGGGAAATATAGAATCTAAAGAACTTGAGACACGTGGTCATAAACTAAAGGGGGGAATGGTGGGGGAGGGGTGTGTAGGGGGAGGGAATGAAGGAGGGAATAGAACAACTATAATGGCATAATCAATAAAATATATTTTTTAAAAATTGGGTCCTTTTTATTACTGCATAGTATCCCTTTATGCACAAATACCACTTTGCTTACCCTCTCACCTGCTTGAAAGACATGTTTGTGGTTTTCAGTTTTTGTTGTTGCAAATATAGTATTTATCTATATACATGCATGTACAGTATTTTGTGTAAACCTAACTTTCAGTTTTACACCATAAAACACAGGAGTGGGATTGCTGGGTGACTTGGCAAGTGAATGTTTATCTTTATAAGGTGCTGCTAAACTGTTTTCCAGAATGGCTGTGCCATTTTACATTGTTACAGCAAGGTATGAGTACTTTACCTTGTCATACTGTTATACTGACAGTATGAGAACTGTCAGTATTTAAAATAATTTAAAGCATTTAAAATAAAAGTGTCAGTAAACAACTAACTGTTCTAATACAGGGTCTAGTGCAAATAACACCCCTTTTTATTACAAAATCTTTTATCACAAAATCATAAGCATGATTCTGTAACATAACAATATCACACTCAAGCACACCATATGACATTTTAGGTGGAATGTTCAAATTAAAACTATAAATTATTACAACTATATTATTATCCTACCAACCACACTCAATTAGGTGTTACTTCTGTCAGATCCTGCACATAAGTAGCAATATCTTATTGTGGCTTTAATTTGCAATTCCCTAATGGCTAACAATGTTGTGTATTCATTCATGTGCTCATTAAGAATTTAGTATTCACCTCACCCCATACATAGTTATTACAATATTATTGACTGTTTTCCCTAAGGAGGATCATCCTAGTTCTCTGTGACTATTCTGTAACTATGAATTTGTACTTCTAACTCCCATCAGCTTTTTTACCCAGCCTCTCAACTCCTCTCCCAGCTGGCAATGGTCAAAATGTTCTATTTATGAGTCAGCTTCTCTTTCTCCTGTTTGTTTATTTTGTTCTTCATATTTCAAAATGAGTGAAACCACCTGTCATTTGTCTTTCTCTGTCTGACTTATTTTGCTTAGCACAATACTGTCTAGGTCCATTCAAGTTGTTGCAGATGGCAAGATTTCATTATTTTTATGGCCTTCTCATATTCCATTGTATATATGCACCACATCTTCTATATCCATTCATCTGTTGATGGACACTTAAGTTGCTTCCATGTCTTAGCTATTTTAAATAATGCTGCAATAAACATATGGATGTTTATGTCTTTTTAACTTAGTGTTTTGGGTTTCTTTGGATGAATACCAGAAATGGAATTGCTGAGTTCTTCTTTGTTTCTTGTTATATAGCCTTTATTTTAAAGTCTCTTTTGCCTGGTATAAGTATTGCTATCCTAGCTTTTTGTTTGTTTGTTTGCTTGTTTGTTTTAATTTTCATTAAATATTTTTTCATTTCCTTATTTTCGTTCTGTGTGTGTCTTTCAGTCTAAAGTGAGTCTCTTTAAGACAGTACACAGGAGTGGGTGTCAGTAGGTTTATAGTTGTTCCTACGGAAAGACATATAATACAAGAAGAAACTCTGTTTCTCCTCCTCACAATTCTAATCCTACTTTTGCCCACCCTGTATGTAAGGGTCTTGTGTGTTTTGATTGGCTCATTTAATGTGTTTGCATTTAAAGTAATTATTGATAGTTATATATATATTGTCATTTTATTATTCATGTTTTTGTCTCATTTTTTTCTTCTGCTTAAAAAAGACCCTTTAACATTTCTTGTAATATTGGTTTGGCGGTGATAAACTCCTTTAGGTTTTTCTTGTCTGGAAGCTCTTTATCACTCCTTCAATTCTAAATTATAGCTTTGCTGGGTAGAGTATTCTGGTTCTAGGTCCTTGCTTTTTGTTGCTTTGAATATTTCTTGCCAATCTCTTCTGGCCTGTAAGAATTCTGTTGAGAAAACATCTGACAGTCTTATGGGAGCTCCATTGTAGGTAACTAACTGCTTTTCTCTTGCTGCTTTTAAAATTCTTTCATTGTCTTTAACTTTTTGCATTTTAATTATGATATGCTGTGGTGTGTGCCACTTTGGGCTCATCTTGTTTGGGACTCTCTGCACTTCCTAGACTTGTTTGTCTATTTCCTTAACCAGGTTAAGGAAGCTTTCTATCATTTTTTCATGTATGTTTTCAATTTCTTGCTCTCTCTCTTCTCCTTTGGCACCCCCATGAAATGAATGTTGGTGTGCTTGCAGTTGTCCCAGAAGCTCCTTATACTATACTCATTTTTATGGAATTTTTAAAATTCTTCTTGACATTCTGATTGGGTATTTTCTGCTTCATTATCCTCCAAATCTCTGATTTGATCCTCTGCTTCATTGACTCCACTGCTGATTCCCTGCATTCTTCATTTCTGACCGGTGCTTTTTTATGTTTTCTGTCTTTGTTTTTATGTTTCCCATCTCTTGAAGTTATCACTGAGTTCCTCTACTCTTCCCCTAAGTTCATAGAGCAACCTTATAACCAGTGTTTTGAACTGTACATTTGGAGTATTACTTGTCTCCATTTTCTTTAGTTCTTTATCCAGAGTTTTGTTCTGTTCTTTCATTTGGAACACATTTCTTTGTGTCCTCAATTTGGCTGCCTCCCTGTGTTTGTTTCTCTGCTTAGGTAGAGGTGCTATATCTCCTGAGCTTGGTAGAGTGGCCTTATGTAGTAGGTGTTCTTCAGGGATCAGTGGTGACCCCTCCCCAGTCATCTGAGCTGGATGCCTCAAGTGTATCCCCTGTGTGGGCTACGTGTACCCTACTGTTGTGGTTGATCCTTAAACAGAAGGATTTACTACTAGGCTGATTAGCTGCAAGGATTTTCTGTGACAACCTTGAGGATCAACTGTGTTTGGTCTACCCCCATGGGGCAGAACTCACTTCAGCAGGGCTCAAGTGCCTGCCAGGTTCACGCCTTGAGTTTGTTGCTTGTGGAAGTGATTGTGTAGTGCTTCAGCATGGTCTGGAGCTGTCCACTGAGTGTGCTGGCTTTGAGGCTTCTCAGGCCATGCAGGCCAAGATCAGCTGGTGCCTGTGCCCTGCATGCGGCCACACCTGACATGACCTATAAAGTAATTGCAGATGGCTGCTACTTCTGCTGGGCTTAGAGATGCCAAAGAGAAACCTAGCTGCTGCTAGTGCCAGGCCTGGGGCCAGTTAGAATGAATTACAAGGTATGTAGAGGGGCAGATGCTATACTGCTTGTTTTAGAGGTTTTAGGAAAGTGGGCAGCATGAGCAATGATGGGCCATTTGTATGGAAAAAACACTAGAAAAGGCTTGGCTGGGCTCACAAGCTGGGTGGGCTAGGGTCTCAGGGCATCGCCAGTGCTGGATGAACTGCATTAGGTAGGTTGATGTAGACCAGGGGTGTCAAACTCATTTTCACCGGAGGTCATATCAGCCTCGTGGTTGCCTTCAAAGGGCCAGATGTAATTTCAGCTCCTTAACAGTGAAGGAGTAGTTATGTTTACACAGTCCTAAAATTATTTCAGCCCTTTGAAGGCAACCATGAGGCTGATGTAGCCCTTGGTGAAAATGAGTTTGACACCCCTAATGTAGACTCAGGTATGGTGTCCGCCTGCCAGATCTGTATGGGGAGAGGTCAGCAAAGGAACAATGGTCTCTGCCAACAGTTCTCTCTGGGAGAAAGCTGCTTTTCCCGCTCTCACACAGATGCCAATTCATTTCTCTCAATATGCCCCTGGTGCCTTTTGAGCTACTGCCCAAACACTGGACCTCAGAGCAAGTGAGTATAAGTAAGCTAATGCACAAGCTCTTTAAGAGGAATGCTTGGGGACCCAGTAGCCTTTCATCTCACTCAACCTTAGTCCCCACTGATTTATACAACTAGATGTTGTGGTTATTTCTATTCCTAGCACAGGAACTCTGGGCTGGGAGTTCTGATGTGGAGCCAGGACCATTCCATTTTACATCTTTGCTACTCCTACAAGCCTGCATGTGGCTTCTTCTTTATATGATTAGTTGTAGAACTTCTGTTCAGCTAGAGTCAGGCATTTCTGAATGATGGTTGCTCTGTTAGTGTAGTTTCTGATGTGGTTATGGGAGTTTCTGAGTACTGCATTTACCTATGCCACCATCTTGACTAAAAGTCTCTGAAGACTTTTGTAGGTGTTTATTACATTGAGGAAGTTCTCATTTATTCCTAATTTGCTGAGAGGTTTTATGATGCATTAATGGTTGTTGAATTTTGTCAGATACTTTTCCTTCAATTGATATAGTCATGTGGTTTTCTTCTTTAGACTTCTAATTTGGTGGTTTACATTGTTTTTTGTGACAATTCAACCAACTTGGCATTTCTAGAATGAACTCCACTGGTCATAATGTATGTATGTATACAGGCATGTTTGTGTGCACATTTATATGTTAAATACATTAAGCTTATATTTTCTTTAGGATTTTTACATCCCTTTTATTAAGTTATTAACTCTTGGTCTTTAGGGGTTTTTGTCTTTATTTGATTTTGGTATTGGGGTAATGCTAATCTCATAAAACGAATTAGGAAGTGTAGGAATGGAATAATGGAATTATGGAATAATGGAATTATTTTCTTAATTTCCCTTTCTGTTAGTTCATTATTGGCATTTAAAATGCAATTGATTTCTGGCCCTGGCTGGTGGGCTCAGTGGATTGAAAACTGGCCTATGAAAAGAGGGGTCACTAGTTAGATTCCCAGTCAGGGCACATGCCTGGGTTGCAGGCCAGGCCTACAGTAGGGGGTGCTTGAGTGGCAACCACACATTGATGTTTTTCTCCCTCTCTCTCTCACCTTCCCCTCTCTAAAAATAAATAAATATTTTTAAAAAGTAAAAATAAAATAAAATGCAACTGGATATTAATTTTGTGTCCTGCTACTTTGATGAATTCATTGATCAGTTCTAGTAGTTTTTTTGTGGAATCTTTAGGGTTCTCTATATACAGTATATGTTATCTGCAAATCATGATAGTTTTACTTCTTTCCAATTTGGATGCCTTTTATTTCTTCTTCTTGTCTGATTGCTATGGCCGGGACTTCCACTACTATGTTTAATAATAGTGATGAAAGTACACATCCCTGTCTTGTTCCCGATCTCAAGGGGAATGCTTGTAGTTTTTGCCCATTGAGTATGATGTTCACTCTGTTTTTTTTATGTATGGCCTTTATTATGTTTAGGTGTGCTCCCTCTACTCCTACTTCACTATGTGTTTTTATCATAAATGGGTGCTGGACTTTATCAAATGCTATTTCTGCATCTATCGATAAGATCATGTGGTTTTTGTTTTTCATTTTGTTTATGTGGTGTATCATGATTAATGGTTTGCAAATATTGTACCATTTTTGTGTCCCCAAAAAGAAATCCCACTTGATCATACTGTAATATCTTTTTGATGTATTACTGTATTCAGTTTGCTAATATTTTGTTGAGGATTTTAGCAACTATATTCATCAAGGGCATTGGCATATAATTTTCTTTCTTTGTAGTGTATTTATCTGGTTTTGGAATTATGACAACTGTAGCCTCATAAAATGAGGTTGAGAGTCTTCCCTCCTCTTGAAAACTTTGGAATAATTTTAGAAGGAAAGATGTTAGATCTTCTCTGAATATTTGGTAAAATTCACCTGTGAAGCCAACTGGTCCAAGGCTGTTTGTTGGGAGTTTTTTGATTACGGCTTCAATTTTACTAGTTTTAATCTGTCTATTCAGATCATTTGATTCTCCCTGATTTAGTTTTGTAAGATTGTAATGTTTATACAAATTCATGCATATTTCCAGGTTGTCCAATTTTTGATATATGATTATAATATTTTCTTACAATCTTTTGTATTTTTTATGTCACTTGTTACCTTTCCTCTTTCATATCTGATTTTATTTATTTGAGTCCTTTCTCTTTTTTTCTTAATGAGTCTGGTTAAACATTTGTCAATCTTGTGTATCTTTTCAATGAACAAGCTCTTGGATTCATTGGTTTTTTTCTATAGTTTTTAAGACTCATTTATTTCTGTTCTGATCTTTATTATTTCCTTCCTTCTACTCACTTTGGGTTTTATTTGTTGTTCTTTTACAAATTCCTTTAAGTATAAATTTAGAATGTATATTTCAGTTTTTTCTGCTTTCTTGACACAAGCCTGTAATTCTAAGAATTTCCCTCAGCACTGTTTTCTTTGTGTCCCACAGATTTGGGGATGTTTTGTTTTCATTTTCATTTGTTTCAAGATATCTTTTGATTTCTTTCTTGATTACATTGTTAACACATTCATTTTTAGTAACATTATTTAGCTTCAATATCTCTGTGTATTTTTCAGTTTTCTTCTTGTGGTTGATTTCTAGTTTCATAGCTTTGTGGTCAGAGAACATGCTTAGTATGATTTCAGTCTTCTTAAATTTATTGAGGCTTGTTTTGTGTCCTAACATGGTCTGGTTTAGAAAATGTTCCATGTGCACTTGAAAAGAATGTATATTCTACTGCTTTTGAGAAAAATGCTCTGAAGGCAATTAATTAAATACATTTGATCTAGTGTGTCATTTAAGGCTGCCATCTTCATGTTGACTTTCTATCTTAAAGAGCTGTTGATGTCATTGGAGTATTAAAACCCCCGACTATGACTGTATTTCTGCCAGTCTTCCTTCATGTTCATCAAGATTTGCTTTATATACTTAGGTGTTCCTATGGTGGGTTCATAAATTTTTACTAGGGTTATATCCTCTTGTTGATTGTTTCCTTTATCATTATGTAATATCCTTCTTTTTCTTTTACTATAGCCTTGCTTTTAAAGCCTGTTTTGTCAGCTGTGCATATTGCTTCCCAGTTTGTTTTTTTCCATTCGCATGCAATATTTTTTCCATCCCTTTACTTTTAGTCGATGTGTATCTTTCATTTTGAGGTATGTCTTTGAAGATATCATATATATGGGTCTTGCTTTCTTATCCATTCATTTGGTGGATAAGAAATCCTATATCTTTTGATTGGAGTATACCATTTACATTTAAAGTGATTATTGATAGATACATACTGATTATCATTTTTTCATTTTATTTTTTATTTCTTTAAAATATATTTTATTGATTATGCCATTAAAGTTGTCCTACCCCCCTTCATTCCTCTCCACCCTGCACACCCCCTCCCCCACCATTCCCCTCCTTTAGTTTATGTCCACATGTCTCAAGTTCTTTAGATTCTACATTTCCCATACTATTCTTGTCCTCCCCCCTGTCTATTTTCTACCTACCCTGTATGCTACTTATTCTCTGTACCTTCTTCCCCCTTCTCCTCCTCCCACTCCCCTGTTGCTAACCCTCCATGTGATCTTCATTTCTATAGTTCCACTCCCAATCTAGCTGTCCTCTCAGTTTGCTTTTGTTTTAGGTGTGGTTGTTAATAACTGTGAGTTTGCTGTCCTTTCATTGTTCATATTTCTCATCTTCTTTTTCTTAGATAGTCCCTTTAACATTTCATATAATAAGGGCTTGGTGATGATGAACTCTCTGAATTTGATCTTATCTGAGAAGCACTTTATGTGCCCTTCCATTCTAAATGAAAGCTTAGCTGGATAAGCAATCTTGGATGTAGGTCTTTGGATTTCATGACTTGGAATACTTCTTTCCAGTCCCTTCTTGCCTGTAAGGTCTCTTTGGAGAAATCCGCTGACAATCTGATGGGAAGTCCTTTGTAGGTGACTGTCCCCTTATCTCTTGCTGCTTCTAGGATTCTCTCCTTCATTTTAATCTTGGCTAGTGTAGTTATGATGTGCCTTGGTGTGTTCCTTCTTGGGTCCAACTTCTTTGGAACTCTCTGAGCTTCCTGGATTTCCTGTAAGTCTATTTCCTTTGCCAGACTGGGGAAGTTCTCCTTTATTATTTGTTCAAATAAGTTTTCCACTCGTGGCTGTTTCTTTCCCCCTTCTGGTACCCCTATAATCCGGACGTTGGAACATTTAAAGATGTCCTGGAGGTTCCTAAGCCTCTCCTCATTTTTTTTTTGAATTCTTGTTTCTTCATACTTTTCTGTTTGGTTGTTTTTTTCTTCCTTCTGGTCCACTCCCTTGACTTGAGTTCCAGTTTCCTTTCCATTACTATTGCTTTCCTGTGCATTTCCCTTCATTTCAATTAGTTTAGCCTTCATTTTTTCCTCTAATTTGTGACTAAAATCAACTAGTTCTGTGAGCATCCTGATCACCAGTGTCTTGAACTGTGCATCTGATAAGTTAGCTATTTCCTGGTCACTTAGAGTTATGGGCTCTGGGGCTTTGAGTTCTTCTTGAGCCATAATGTTTGGTCTGTTTGTGCCCATTACTATGAGGGGCAGAGCCCTAGGTGTTCCCCAGAGTGGGGCAACTCAGTCACTGGGTTGTAATGCTGTATGTGGGGGCATGGTCAGAAAGAGCCAATGGTGGTCCCCTCTGCTGCTTCCTGTAAGCTGTTGGGGCCTGCTCAGTCTGTCTCACTGCTCGCTCCTCGCCTGGCTTATCTGCGTGTAAATGTGTGACCGCGCTTAGCCTGCTGCCTTGTACCCTCACTGGGTCTGCCGTTGCAACCCTGGGCCTGGGTCAGTCTGGCCGAGTTTTTCTGTGCAACCCCGCTCAGCCAGCTGCTAGCTCCGCCCCTGTTACTGGTCTGGCTGAATGGTTCGTTGTTGTCGGACTTCCATATAGTTCAATTTTCTGTGTTTTGGTTGCATTTTTGTTACTACAATTTTGTTGGCTTTAAACTTGGTTGTGCGAGGAGGTACAGTGTTTCCACCTATGCCTCCATCTTGGCTGGAAGTCCTATCATTTTATTTTTTAACTATGTTCATCTATCCTTCTCCTTCTCCTTTCCTTTCTTCCCTCCCCCTTCTCTTCTTTACTTCTTCCTCCCACCTTTAACATTTGTTGTAATACTGATTTAGTGGTAACAATCTCTTTTAGTGTTTTCTTGTATGGGAAACTGTTTATTTATCCTTCAATTTTAAGTGATAGCATTGCTGGGTATCCTTGGTTACCCAGCAGTAGCTTTGGTTGTAGGTGCTTGCTTTTCATCACTTTTAGTATTTCATGGCAGTTCCTTCTGGCCTGGAATGTTTCTTTTGAGAAATCTGATGAGCGTCTTAGGGGAACTTCTTTGTAGGTAGTTAACTGTGTTTCTTTTGTGTCATTTAAGATTCTCTCTTTGTCTTTTAGCTTTGCCATTTTAATTATGATGTGTCTTGGTTGTGTGCCTCTTTGGGTCCATGTTTTTTGGGATTCTCTCTGTTACCTGGACTTGGGTGTCTTTTTCTTCACCAGGTTAGGGATGTATTCAGTCATAATTCCTTTAAATATGTTCTTGCTTTCTTGCTCTCTCTCTCTACTGGTACCCTGATGATGTAGTTGTTGTTACACTTCATGTCCCAAAGATCCCTTAACCTATCCTCATTTTTAATTTTTTTCTTTTTGCTGCTTTGAATGGGTGTTTTTTCTACTTTTTCTTCTAAATCATTGATTTGATTCTGTGCTTCATCTCACCTAATGTTTATTCTGTCCAGTGTATTATTTCTTTAAGATATTTCATTCTTTATTTCTGAGTAGTCCTTTTCTGTGGTTTCTACATCTTTTTTCATGCTGTTGAGCATCCTTATAATCATTAGTTTTAACTATATCTGATAAATTGCTTGCCTCCATTTTATTTAGCTCTTCTGCAGAATTCTCTTGTTCTTTTACTTTGAGCATGTTTTTTTGTCTCCTCATTTGGGCTGTCTCTTTGTATTTGTTTCTATTATTAGGTAGATCTGCAAAGACTCTGGTGCAGACCTATGTCAGACGTTGCTTGTGAGTGGCCCTGGGCAACCTGTTTGGAACTAACAGCTTTTGGCTCCCTCTGTTTGGCCTGGGTATGTGCAGAAAGGGCCAAGTTGTGCACCAGGCCCGGCTTTTACAAACACCTCTCTTTGGGGATGGTCAGCTAAAGTTTTAGCTCTCCAGGAGGTCCACGTCTGATAGTGCATGCTGCCTATTAGGCTTAGTCACTGAAATTACCTACAGCTGTACTCCAATGTAGGGCTTAAGGTTCATATGTTGAGGCAAGATGTATTACTGTGGGTTGAGTATTGCTCCCCCTCAGACTGATGCCACATAGAAGGGAGAAAGATGGCTTCTACAGTATGGGAAATGACTGACTGTGGGGATCCTGGCAGGTGATCCTTCAGCTTTCTCCTCAGAGCCACCAACCTCAGACTCTCTTTACTTGGCTCTAGTTCGCTCTGCCCTCCTTCTGACAGAGCCCAGGGTAGGTGGCTGCAAACAAAGTTCTGTGTTGGCCCTTTAATAGGGTATCTGCCTCTGTACCCATCTCTTCCTGGCAGACATAATTGCTATTGCTTTTCACAGCCAGATGTTATGTGGATGCTTTTCCTGGTTCTGGTGCTCTAAGTTGGGGAGCCTGGCTTGGGGTTTAGATCCCAAATTTCTCAGGGGAACCCCCTGCAACTGAGATATGCCTCCAGTACTTCAGCTGCCATCTTTGGGTGTCTAGCCAGCCCTCTTACGCCTCTGCACTTCCTACCAGTTTCAATGTGTCTTTTCTGTAAGTCTTTGGTTATAAGGCTTCTTTTCAGCTATTCTTCAATTGGTTTTTAAGTTTGATTTTTCTATAATTTAGTTTTAATTACAGTTTGGTCTTGGGAGGAGGTTACCATAGCTTCCACCTAATCTGCCATCCTAGGAGGTTTAGATAATCCTGTTAGACACTGTGACATCAAAACTATGGTCATCTTATTGCCTATCTAGAAATTCTGAAGTTTTTTTTAAACATTCAAATATTAAGGATAATAATGTCTGTCTTCTGATTTGTTACGAAGCCTGTGATAAAATGTATATGAAAGTGTTTTGCTCAGAAAAGTACCACCGAATATAAAATATAATAGAAACAGTGGCTTTCTAATTGAATCAACTCCTATTAAACACTTTCAACCTACTCACCGCCTTTTCTTCTCCTCTTTCTGTTTCCCCAAACTCATCCATTAGCCTCAAGCCAGTTAGCCTGCCTTTTGACTATTATGGATAATGCTGCTTTGAATATAGTTGTACAGGTATCTGTTTGAATTCTTGCTTTCAATTCTTTGATGTATATACTTAGAAGTAGAATTGCTGGAATGATAAGGTATTCTTATGATTAAGCTTTTGAGAAATCATCAAGCTGTTTTCCACTATTATACATTTTCACTAGCAATGTACAAGAGTTGCAGTAACATCCCACACATTTTGATGTGTTGTTATTTTTTTATTTGATACAGTAACAAAAATATGCTTTTTAAATTTTGAGAAAATTTTGTTTTCTTATGGATTATTTACAAGTGTGGAGGTATTTTTTTCAAGCTTTTCAAGGTTTCCCTGTTATCTTTATATTATTGATTTCTAATTAAATACATTCTGGTCAGAGAATATATTTTCCATGACTTCAGTTAATTTTACTTTGTTAAGGTTTATTTTAAGACCTAATAGATGGTCTGTCTTTGAGAATACGCCATGAATTCTTGAAACTAATGTTTATTTCTTTTTGGTGAAGTGGTTTGTAAGCGTTAAATAGATTGTGTTGATTTATGGTTGTGTCAATTCTTATATATTCTTACTTATTTTCTGACTAGTGATTGTATGACTTTTTGAGACAGTCATGTTGAAGTTTCTAGCTGTAATTCTAGAATTGCCTATTTCTATAATCAGTTCTATTACATTTGCTGTTTATGTGATGGGAACTGTATTGTTTGATGTGTACACATTTAAGATATTATGCTGTCTTAATGAATTGACCCTTTTGTCACTATGTAATAACCCACTTTTTTGCTGGTAATATTCTTTACATAGAAATCTACTTCATCTGGAATTAATGTTGCTTGTCCAGCTTTGATTAGTATTTGCATGATATGTAGTCTTTAATATCTTAACTTTTAATCTTCTTACATAAACTTCTTTGCTACGATATAGTTGGGTTATTTAAAAAAATTCTTTCTGAGTATCTTCTTTAAATAGGTATGTTTAGGTCATTTATATTTAATGTATAATATGATAGGATATAAGTTTGCCATTTTATTATTTGTTTTCTGTTGTTTCCACAGATTTTTGGTTCCTGTTTCTCCTTTTCTGCCTTCCTGTAGGATACTTGAACATTTTGTGATATTTTTTTCTTCTTTTAATATATTTTATTGATTATGCTATTACACTTGTCCCATTTTTTTCTCCCCTTTATTCCCCTCTGCCCCTCTCCCCCTCTCCCACCAGCATTCCAACCTAAGTTCATGTAAATGGGTGATACATATAAGTTCTTTAGTTGCCCTGACAGAGAGTTTCTGTGTTGGGGGTGGACTATACTGTACATGCACTTGGGAGGCCTTGACTTGGGCCCACTCTGAGCCTCTCAGTCTGGCTGAAGTTGAATGTGCTGGCTTCTCCTTGTGTTAGTTCTCTCAGCAGTCCTGAGAGTCAGGAGGAGGTGGCGACACTTAAGAGCCAGGAGCCCCAGGGTGTGACTGCCAGGGAAGCTCTGGGGAAGCTGCCCTCCCACTGACTTTTCTCCCCTGCCTTTTTTCCATTCCTTGCCCAAGTCTTAGCATTTTCCAGAGGCTCAGATGTGCCAGCTGCATCTGGTCCCTGTACAGCTGGTAGTGGGGAGAGTACAGACTCACTTGTCAGTGTCTTTGCCTGTACACCTGAGTCTCTGGGGGGTTCAGAAGAGAGGAGACCTCTGAGAGCTTCAAAGTGAGGGACAGAGACATGGCTGTCCACAGGGTCATGCAGAAGAATTCTATGTTATTTTAGTGGGGAATACCTCATGTTTTTACTGCCATGAATTCTAAGGAGACATAATAAACACAATGAGGTGAAGAAGATGGTGATTATGATGATAAGAAGGAGGATCAAGATGACGGTTGAGACCCTAAGGGAGGGAAGGGTTGTTGACAGCACAGGAGTAAATGGACCTGTATTAAATATCCCACATTTGACATTTAGTTTCCCAGGAAGTTGATGTTTCCCTAAAATACTGAAAACACTGAGTGTCTGGTTTAAGCTAGGCACTCTCCCCAAAATCTCTGTTTTTAGTTTGTTGTTCCCACTTATTTGTGGCTAGAAAATTTGGTGTGCCATGGGACTGCGGGGACTTTTGATTGCCCACCTTAGGACCTTTTTTGGTGTATATTTTCTTTTCGATACAGCAGGGGTACATACTTTCAAAAGGTAATACATGTTCATTAGAAACTTATAAAAATCCCCAGAAGTTTTAAAACAAAAAATCAAAGTCCTCTTGCTCCCATGCCACTCCCAGGCTCAGTATGGAGGAGGGACCAGTGAGGATCATTGTGGACTCTTTCCAACCCTTGTGTTCCACCGAAGGGCTAGATCTGGTGTGCTCAGCAGGCCATTCTGCCTCCCCCTTCAGTGTTGAGGTATGGAAGGATTCTCTGCTGTGGTATGGTTGTTTTGGGAAGGAGGAGGGGAAAAAATGATAGAGCAACTGTTTTCTTTGTTAAGTGAGGATGTTGGAAGTGATGAATAAATAAACTTTCCCCACTGTTCTTTCTTCCCTTCTCAAGCCTTGTGCTATGTGCTGCTAATGTGTATTTAATAAGGTTTCTTTCTCTCTTTTTAAAATGTCTATAATTTTTGCTTCACAGTTTGAAGCACAGCATTATAATGGAGGGGCAAGAGGAGGAAAAATCAAATGGCATGCTGGAAATTCACTAAAGAAATCTGCTCAGCTGGGAATTTGTCTTGCCTCCCATGCCAAGGACACTGATGGTGAGACTGAGCTTTATTTCCAAAGATGAGTTGTTAAGATCGCCAAGCCAGAGAGGTTCCAGCGCTCCATGGCAAATATGACTTCACAGTGTAGTTTCTGCAGTGGCTTTTCTTTGAAAAAAATTTTTTTTTAATTTATTGATTTGAGAGAGAGAGAGAGAAACATCTATTTGTTGTTTCACTCACTTATGCATTCATTGATTGAATCTTGTATGTACCCTGATCAGGGATCAAACTTGCAGCCTTAATGTATTGGGACAAAGCTCTAACCAACTGAGCTACTCAACCAGGGCAGATTGAGTGGCTTTTCTTCTTTGACCATCTATTTAGAGATAAAAGGGAAAAGACCCTTTTTAAAGACCCCTGTTAAAACCTTAAAATTCTTTTTCTAAAATATTTTATTTATCTTTAGAGGGGAAAGGAAGGGGGGGGGGAAATATCAATGTATGGTTGCCTCTCATGTGTCCCCTGCCAGGAACTGGCCTGCAACCCAGGCATGTCCTCTGACTGGGGATCGAACTGCAGTTGTTTGTTTCGCAGGCCCACGCTCAATCCACTGAGCTACACCAGCCAGGGCAAAACCTTATAATTATTAAAACAACAAAAAGTGGTTCTTGTAAAGAGCTTGGGCTCTGTTGAGGTTGTATTGTCAGTCTGCTTCTCTTGTATTCATGGTCAGCCACAATTTGAGCTGGAAAATAAATTTATCCTTTTTAATGGATATCTTCTGTTTCTTTTTTCCTAACTTGTTTTCCTTCCTAGCAGGCAACAGTCACCAGGAGTGGATGAATGTTCTCTCTCTTTGATTCCTAAAAAGTGTTGAGTTCTGCTCCTGGCCCTTTACCAGCCTGTGTGTTCACTAAAGTAGGAGCTGGGCCTAAGACACTGTTTTGTCCTCTTGATGTCTAGCACATGGTCTCCTGGACTCTTTGGTTAAGGAAGACCTCCAAGATTTACAGATAACAGCTGCCCAGTCCCTGAAAGGTTGTTTTTGCAGGAATTCAAGCTGGGCTGTGGTGTGAGTTGCCGTACGCTTCAATGTGGGCCTCAGTGCCTGATTTCATCCAGAAAAAAGCCACGTGTTTCTGAGCATTCTGTGTTATTTTATGCCTTGGACTATTGCTCCCATATCCTAGAATGTTCCAGTTTCTTGTTTTCCCCAGTTTAACAGGACAAGTTTCAGGGTCAGCCTAGATTCCCCTCCTTTAGAAAGCATTGGTGGCTCTCCCAGGGCTGGTTTTTGCAGCACTGTGCTCTGAATTTTGTTTACCTTGCTGCTTGTCTCCTATTCCTTGAAGGCAGAGTCTGTGATTGAGTCATCCGTGAATCTCCAGCTTTCAGTGAGGAACTTGATGGGACTGAAAAAAGAAAAGAAAGTATGGAATGACTAAAGGAGTCTTGTCTCTGGCTATGCTTAGCAGGTACTGGGTACTGTAAGCTGTAACAGATATTTGAAAGGGAGAAAGGTTGGTGGATTCAAACTGATGGCATAGGGTCTAGAGATGCCTGGACAAACTGCATGACCTTTGTCCTAAAAATGTATGTATTTCTTCCCTGGCTCAGTTGGTTGGAGCATAGTCTTGTATACCAAAGGGTTGAATGTACACCATGGTTCAATCCCCAGTTAGGGCACATACCTTAAGCTTCAAGTTCAATCCCTGGTCAGGGCATGTACAGGAGACAACTGATTGATGTTTGTCCCTTTCTCTTTCTCTCTGAAAAAATTTTTTTTTCACTTTAACCAAGCTATTAAATTTTTTAAACACTGTATTTTATGGATTATGTTATTACACTTGTCCCATTTTCCCCCTTTTTCTCCTCCAACCTGCATCCCTTTTACCAGCAGCATTTTCTCCATGTTCCCTTCCTTAGTTAATGTCTGTGGGTTATACATGTAAGTTATTTGGCTTCTCCATTTCTTATACTATTCTCAACCTCCCTTTTTCTATTTTTATACCTACCACTTATGCTTCTTATTCCCTGTACCTTTCCCCCCATTCTCCCCTTCCCTGCTGATAACCCTTCATATGATCTCAATTTCTGTGATTCTGTTCCTTTTCTAGTTGTTTGCTTAGTTCATTTTTGGGTTTTTGGATTTTTGCTTATTTTTAGGTTCAGTTGTTGATAGTTGTGAATTTGTTGTCATTTTGCTGTTCATATTTTTGATCATCTTTTTCTTAGGTTAGTCCCTTTAGCATTTCATATAATAAGGGCTTGGTGATGATGAACTCCTTTAGCTTGATCTTATCTGGTAAGTACTTTATCTGCCCTTCCATTCTAAATGATAGCTTTGCTGGATAGAGCAATCTTGGATGTAGGTCCTTGCCTTTCATGACTTCAAATACTTCTTTCCAAATAAACAAATAGGATCTCATCAAACTTAAAAGCTTCTGCATGGCTAAGGAAAACAGTATCAGGATAAAAAGAGAAGCAACTGTATGGGAAAGCATATTTGCCAATGATACCTCAGACAAAGGTTTAATCTCCAAAATATACAAAGAACTAACTCGACTCCACTCAAAGAAGATGAGCAACCCAATTAAAAAATGGGCAAAGAACTTGAACAGACACTTCACCAAGGAGGACATACAGAGGATCCAGAGACACATGAAAAGATGCTCAATATCACTAGCTATCAGAGAGATGCAAATTAAAACCACAATGAGACACCACTTTACACCAGTCAGAATGGCTACCATAAACAAAGAAACAAACAACAAGTGTTGGAGAGGTTGTGGGGAAAAGGGGACTCTAGTTCACTGTTGGTGGGATTGCAGACTGGTACAACCACTATGGAAAACAGTATGGAATTTTCTAAGAAAACGAAAAATGGACGTGCCTTTTGACCCAGCAATTCCACTGCTAGGAGTATATCCTAAGAACCCTGAAGCACCAATCCAAAAGAACCTATGCACCCGGATGTTCATAGCAGCACAATTTATAATAGCCAAGAGTTGGAAGCAACCTAGATGCCCATCGGTCAATGACTGGATCAAAAAACTATGGTACATTTACATAATGGAATTCTATGCTGCAGAAAGGATGAAGGAGCTCCTGCCCTTTGCAACATCATGGATGGAACTGGAAAGCATTATGCTGAGTGAAATAAGCCAGGCAGTGAAAGACAGATACTATATGAGATCACTGTTAACAGGAATCTAAACAACAAAACAAACAAGCAAGCAAAATGTAACCAAAGACACTGAAATACAGAACATGCTGACAGGGTCCAGAGGGGAGAGAATCACAGGGGAAAAGGGGAAGGACTCACATGAACAAATATAAAGGACACATAGACAATAACTAAGGTGGTGTGTGGAAATGGGAGGGAGGTGGGGAGCACTGGCGGGGCAGGGCTGGGAATACAAGACAGAAAACTATATTTGAACAAGAATTAAATAAAAACAAATAAATAAATAAATAAATAAATAAATAAATAAATAAAATGTTATTTAACTGCCTAAAAAAAAAATACTTCTTTCCAGTCCCTTCTTGCTTACAAGGTTTTGTTTTGAGAAATCAGTCTTATGGGAACTCCTTTGTAGGTAACTGTCTCCTTTGCTCTAGCAGCTTTTAAGATTCTCTCCTTATCTTTAATCTTGGGTAACATATTTATGATGTGCCTTGGAGTGTGCTTTCTTGGGTCAGCTTCTTTGGGACTCTCTGAGCTTCCTGGACTTCCTAGAAAGTCTATTTCCTTTGCCAGATTTGGGAAGTTTTTCTTCATTATTTTTTTCAAATAAATTTTCAATTTCTCGTTCTTCCTCTGTTCCTTCTGGCACCACTATAATTCTAATGTTGGAACATTTAAAGTTGTCCTAGAGGTTCCTAAGCCTCTCCTCATTTTTTTGAATTCTTCTTTCTTTGTTGTGTTCTGGTTGAATGTTTCTTTCTTTCTTCTGGTCCATGTCATTAATTTGAGTACTGGTTTCCTTCCCTTCACTGTTTGTTCCCTGTACATTTTCCTTTATTTCAATTTTCATAGCCTTCAGTTTTTCTCCATTTTGTGACCGTACTCAACCATTTCTGTGAATATCCTGATTACCAGTGTTTTGAACTTTGCATCTGATATGTCGACTATCGCTTCATTGCTTAGTTGTATTTTTTTCTGGAGTTTTGATCTGTTCTTTCATTTGGGCCATATTTTTTTGTCTCTTTGTGCCTGTTAAGTAGTAAGGGGCAGAGCCTTAGGTATTTGCCAAGGGAGGGCAACCCACATCGCTGTGTTGTGGTGCTGTATGTTGGAGAGTGGCCAGAGAGGGAACAATGTAGCTTGCTCAGCTCTCAGCCAGCTTTCATTCACTTGCTCTGCTTCCTACCATCAAATCGAGCCTTTCCGGGCTGATTCCCAGGTGGATGGGTTTGTGTACATTCTAGGACCCTGTGGGTCTCTCCAATGAACTCTCTTGTGAAGCTAGGAGTTTCTCCTGCTGCCACAACCAGCACAGATTTTTTTCAGTTCAAGGTTTTGAGGCTTTATTTCCCCATGCTGGAATCCTGGGCCACATGGTCTGTCTTGCTTCCCAGTTTTTCCTCCCAGTTTATCCACATGCAAATATGGGATTACCCTGTCCACCAGCCTCTGCCTCGCCCACCCAGGTCCTCCAGCCACTGTCTTACCACATGTCCTCTCCACCCCAGCTGCCTGTCTCCACCCTCCCTACTATTCTGGATGAAGGTTTTTTTTTTAACTGCCTGGTTGTCAGATTTTCACACCGTTCAATTTTCTGTCAGTTCTGGGTTTTTTTGTTTTGTTTTGTTTTTAAATTTGCTGTTGCCCTTCTTTTAGTTGTGCAATGAGGCACAGTCTGTCTACCTATGCTTCCATCTTGGCTGCAAGTAAAAAAAAAATCAATAAAACAGCCCTGGCTGGTGTAGCTCAGTGGATTGAGCGTGGGCTGTGAACCAAAGGGTCATCGTTCGATTCCTAGTCAGGGCATATGCCTGGCTTGCGGGCCTGGTCCCCACTAGGGGCCATGTGAGAGGCAGCCACACATTGATGTTTCTCTCTCTTTCTCCTTTCCTTCCCCTTTCTCTAAAAGTAAAAAAAAATAATAAAATAAAATATTAAAAAAAGAAAAAAATTAATAAAACATATCCTTGGGTGAGGATTAAATAAATAAGTAAGTAAAATGTATTTATACCTTTGTGGTGTGGCCGTATTTATTGTCATAGTACTCATATTCATGGCGTAAAATGCTGATCTATGTTACTTTTAAAAAATGGAGACAAAGAAGAAATATCTGTCCAAAGTGGTCTTCACAGCAGGAGCGGGCTGGGAGATGAACCAGCTTGTCTTGACTCCTGAGTAAGATAGTCATGCAGCTGGCCACACCCCATATTCTGGGATGCCTCTCCAGTACCCTACTGACAGCCATATGTCAAGCCTTGAGACTTTTCCTTTTGGGGGGTTGGGGGAGAAAATTAGAGAACAGAAAAGCAAAAAGAAGAAAGCAAACATTTATTTAAATTCTACTCACTAGAGAGAAAGAAGACTGATAACATCCTGCACTTTTTATATATGCACTTTTGTAAATGGTCTTTTTTATTCAACAAAAACTAGTAGACATTTTTCATGTGATTAAATAGAGATCAACACTATCTTTTTCAAAGGCAGCATAGTGTTTCATGATTGGATAAATGTAATTTTTTAATTTCCTATTTTCAATATTAAAATCAACACTGCAGATTTATACATCTATACCTTAACTTTTTTTGTCTATATTTCTTTTAGGTTAAATTTCTAAAATGGCATTGCATAGTAAATCATGTGCACATTTAAAGTTAATATATATGTTTAGATCATTCTCTAAGAAGCATCTCTAGAAAATAGTATGTATACATTTATGTGTATATTATACATATAAATTTTGTAGTAATTTTGTGGTTTTATTGTTAACCTATAGCTGTTAAGTTTATTTGAAATATATTTTAGTATGTGATATAAAGTAGGTGGCCAATTTTTTCCCCTGTAATTAATTAGTAGTAGTTAATTCTGAATCAGTTTATCCATTGATTTGAAATAACTTTTGTTTTGTAAATTAATTTCCTATGTTTAGTTGAAGTTTTTATTCTGTTTCTTGACACTTTATTCACATAACCTATCATGTACCAGTTGTTGGTAAAATGGTACCAGGTGATATACTGGTGGAGTCAGACTGGACCTTGGTATTTTAGTTCTGGCTAAGAAAGAATTCACAGCCAAGAAAAACTATAAGAGAAAGTTTATTTAAAGTCACGGAGGTAGAAGTGAGATGAAGAAGAAAAGGGCTCAGAAAACAAGTTACAGAGGCAAAAGGAGGTACCTAAGAGCTTAGGAGAAAGAGAGAGATAAGGAAAATGTGTCTGGAGGAAGAGGGTAGGAGAAAGGGGTGGGGAAGGCTTGGCTGTGCTCCACAGAGAGAGCCCCACTGGGCCCTCTCTCAAGGGGATTTATCTGAAGGTCTCAGGGGAGGATCCCAGTAGAATGTTCATCAGCTTTCCAGGTGTGTTCTTTCAGGGTTGTGGTCTCTACTGATTGTTCAGTGCCAGGGCAGGGCCTCATTAGTCAATACAGCTGATCCTGATGTGAGCTGTGGCATCACTTGTCTGGTTTTGCTGCTTTTCTGGGCCTGGAGCTAAAACTGAGGTCCAGAGGCATTTATGGGTCAGAAACTCATTGTCCTGGGGGCTTAATGTTTAAGGGCTGTTCTCCATTCCCTTTGACCAGTCCCCCTCTATGGGGGTCTAACACAGATGACTATGGATATGCCAGAGGAGGAAAGGTCAGGAGGGTCTGAACCCCATGAACAGTGATATGCTAAGGGAGGAAAGGTTACCCTGGGGGCAAGGTCCTTGTTTTCCCAGTTTTTCCATTTGGGAGGCACCTGAGGCTTTCTACCAGGTGACCTTCTGTACCTGGGCCATAGTCCTTGCTGTGCTCATTCCTGTCTAACTGCCTACCATACACATTTAATGTATTCACACTATGATGCTTCAAATTCTAAAATTTAATTTATTTTTTAAGTAAAATGGTCACATGATTGAAATTTTAAAATGTACAGGAAACTAGGCAATGAAAAGCTTTCCGCCCATCCTTAAACCATCCACCCAGATCCAACCATCTCCCATAAGGAACCACTATTACTAGTTTTTTTTCTATTCTTGCAGAAAATTTTTTAATGCACATTCAATCAAAAATGAAAATTTATTTTATTTTTACCCTTTTTACACATATGGTGGCATACTCTGTATACTATTCTCTACTTTTTTTAACTTAACATTATATGGGAGACCTAAACTTATTTTAATTATTATACCTTTATAATATATTTTATTTTTATTTATTTATTTATTTTTTTAAAGATTTTATTTATTTATTTATCTTTAGAGGGGAAGGAGAGAGGGAGAGAAACATCAATGTATGGTTGCCTTTTGTGCGTCCCCTGCTGGTAGTTAGCCTGCAAGGAACCGGTCTGCAACCCAGGCATGTGCCCTGACTGGGAATCGAACCGCGATCGGCTGGTTCGCAGGCCCGCGCTCAATCCACTGAACTATGCCAGCCAGGGCCCTTTATAATATATTTTAATATCTGGTAATACAAAGCTTGCTGCATTTTTTTTGTAAATTTTCCTCATTGTTCTTACATGTTTATTTTTTTAAATTTTGGAATTAGATTTTCAAGTTGAAAAAAGCCTATTTGTTTTCAGTTTCAGTTGGGGAAGATTAACATCTTTATATTTAGTACGGAATTCTTTATGTGTTTTTTGACAGAATTTCTTATATGCAGACCTCTGTTTCTCATACTGATTTGCTCATTCATTCACCAATGGAGAATGAAGTACTTCCTGTACTTCCTGTGTGCTGGAGGCAAGCTGTCAATAGAAAGACAATAGTTTTGCCTTCTTATAAAGTGGGGGTGTCAAACTCATTTTCACCAGGGGCCACATCAGCCTGGTGGTTACCTTCAAAGGGCCAAAGTAATTTTAGGACTGTATAAATGTAACCACTCCTTAACTGTTAAGGAGTTGAAATTACATTCAGCCCTTTGAAGGCAACCAACCATGAGGCTGATGTGGCCCCCGGTAAAAATTTTGACACCCCTGCCTGCTATAATGCTTCTATACTGTGGAAGAATATGAGGCAAGTGAAGAATATAATTAGGCAAGTGAAAATGTTATACATGCTATGGATAAGGAAAGCACAAAGTACACTTTGGAGAAACACAGAGCCCAGGAATGGGTTTTTGGGGGGATGGGTTAGGGAGAGACAGAAGAATTGTCAGGAGAAAGATCCAGAATTCATTGATGTCTAAACAAACCTTAAGATTGAGAAGGAGTTAGCCTATCAGGGATAGAAAAGTGAAGGCAGAGAGACAAATTTTAGGCTAGAGGGAACAGTTTATATAAAGACCTGAAAATGAGGAAAAGATAAGCAAGTTAGAAGAACGAAAAGCTGCTCAGGGTCACTAGAACAGGAAGCAGAAGAGGGGGTTGAAATAAAGGAGGCTGACAAGATCAGGACCTTGCAATCCAAATGAAATCCTTTTTTTTTTTAGAGGAAAATGGGTAATCATCAAATTGTTTTAAGCCTGTGCATTTGTTTCTGAATTCTACATATTAAAGTACCACCAACTGGGTGGCTTACAGCAACTGAAATTTATTGTCTCACAGTTCTGAGAGCCAGATGTCTGAAACCATGCTGTTGGCATGGTGAAAGTGCTAAGGAAGGGTCATTTCCAGGCCTTTCTCCATGCTTCTGGTAACCTCAGCCATTCCTTGGCTTACATTTGGCTGTCTTCGCCCTGTGTTCCTTCATATGGCATTCCCCCTGTGTGTGTGTCTCTGTCGCTAAGTCCAAAATGTCCCCTTTTTATAAGGACACCAATCATTGGATTGGGGTCCACCCTAATGATCTCAGGTCAACTTAATTACCTCTGTACAGACCCTGTCTCCAAATGAGGTCACATTCTCACTGAGTTAGGACCATCACATATGAATTTTGGCGGGGAGACAGTTTAGCCCATAACAGTTGGGAAGTGACAGTGATCTGACTTGCATTTTAAACCAACAATATTGGAGAGTGGCTTGTGAGGAAGGAGAGGCTGAAGGGCAAGGAAACGAGGTACTGTACTTCAACAAGAGATAAGGGTCTGGCCTGGAGAAATGACAGTGAACTTCCAGAGGAGCGGATCATTAAAGAGCTAGCAAGGAAACAATTTAGAACTCAACTCAGTGATTATAAGTCTGTCAGAATTGAGGGTACTTGGCTCTCTGTTATAAGTGGCATATTGAACATAACCGTTTACCTAGCTTATCTCCTTAGCCAAGCCCAATTAAAAACACTGAGAGAGGAGGATGGCAACAAAATTGTGATAGCTGGAAAAGAGGTCAATGATTGGCTAAGGTAAGTAATTGGCTAAGCAGACCAGAGATAGATGGATCTCTAACATAAAATGTAGAAGCATAGAAATAGCTGGGTCACATCAAGGAGCCTCAGAGAGCTCCCAAACCAAAGAGACCAGTCATGCCTGAAAGTGGGGTGCTGGGTGTGGGGTAGAGAAAGTCTGTGTGAGTAGTCAGATTCCCCCCTCACCTGTGTAATATGATGATTGCACTTTCTTCACACTTGCAGAAGATCCATAGTTTATTTTCCAGGTTATCACCTGGTGAGATTAAAGTTAAAGGACTCTGTGTACAGGAAAAGCAGGCATCACCGAGAATGGTACATCATGCTCGAGACCAGGTGAGACCCTTCAAATCTGCCTGACTCCAAGAGCATAGGCATAACTCTTCCAGACAAGAGATTAAACCATTTCCTTTTTTATTTTTATTTTCATTTTCATTTTTGTTTTTTTAACATATTTTATTGGTTACACCATTACAGTTGTCCCATTTCCCCCCTTCATTCCCTTCCAGCCTGCACACCTTCTCCCTACTATTCCCCCCCTTTAGTTCATGTCCTCGTGTCAAAAGTTCTTTAGCTTCTACATTTCCCATGTCATTCTTGCCCTCCCCCTGTCTATTTTCTACCTACCCTGTATGCTATTTATTCTCTGTACCTTCTGCCCCCTTCTCCTCCCCCCACTCCTCTGTTGTTAACCCTCCTTGTGATCTCCATTTCTATGGTTTTGCTCTTGATCTATCTGTCCTCTTAAATTTCTTTTGTTTTAGGTGTGGTTGTTAATAACTGTGAGTTTTCTGTCCTTTCACTGTTCATGTTTTTTAACTTCTTTTTCTTATATAAGTCCCTTTAACATTTCATAAAATAAGGGTTTGGTGATGATGAACTCCTTGAACTTGACCTTATCTGAGAAGCATTTTATTCGCCTTTCTATTCTAAATGAAAGCTTAGCTGGATAGAGCAATCTTGGATGTAGGTCTTTGGATTTCATGACCTGGAATACTTCTTTCCAGCCCCTTCTTGCCTGTAAGGTCCCTTTTGAGAAATCAGCTGACAATCTGATGGGCACTCTTTTGTAGGTGACTGTCCCCTTATTTCTTGCTGCTTCTAGAATTCTCTCCATTTTAATCTTGTCTAATGTAATTATGATGTGCCTTGGTGTGTTCCTCCTTGGGTCCACCTTTGGGACTCTCTGAACTTCCTGGACTTCCTGGACTTCCTGGAAGTGTATTTCCTTTGCCAGATTGGGGGAGTTCTCCTTTATTATTTGTTCAAATAAGTTTTCCACTTGTCGCTTGTCCTCTTCCCCTTCTGGTACCCCTATAATTTGGATGTCGGAACATTTAAAGATGTCCTGGAGGTTCCTACACCTCTCCTCATTTTTTTAAATTCTTGTAACTTCACTTTTTCCTGTTTCGGCATTTCTTCCTTCCTTCTGGTCCACCCCCTTGATTTGAGTCCCAGTTTCCTTTCCATCACTATTGGTTTCCTGTGCATTTCTTTTCATTCCACTTAGTTGAGCCTTCATTTGTTCATCTAGTTTGTGACTAAAATCAACCAATTCTGTGAACATCCTGATCACCAGTATTTTGAACTATGCATCTGATAGGTTGGCTATCTCTTTGTCACTTAGAAGTATTGGCTCTGGGGCTTTCAGCTGTTTTTCTGCTTAAGCCATAATGTTTTGGTCTGTTCATGCCTATTACATAGGAGGGGCGGAGCCTTAGGTGTTCACCAGAGCGGGGCAACCCAAGTCTCAGGGTGTGATGCTGTATATGAGGGCAGCATCTGAGAAGGAAAAAAATGGCACTTTGTTCTGCTCTCTGTTGCACCTCAGTCCTTTCCGCCTCTTCCCCCAAGCAAACCAAGCCTTTCTGGTGCTGATTCCATGTGGGTGAGCTTGTGTGCATTCTAATACCCTGTGGGTTTCCTCAATGAACTTTCCTGTGAGGGTGTGAGTCTCTCCCTATGCCTCAACCCCCACAAGTGGTTTCAATTGGTGTTTTGAGGCTTTATTTCCTGGTGCGAGGACCCTGGGTTGCGCAATCTGTTTGGCTCCCAAGTTATTTGCGTGAGAATGAGGGACCAGTGGTCAGCCAGCCACCTTGCACATGGTACCCCGCTTCTCAATCGCTGCCTTGCTGGGTCTGCCCGGTGTTGCCTTGTGCGCTTGGGGTGCCTTGGATGGCCCGTGTCACTGCTTCCTGTGCCACGACTCCTCTCTGCTCAGTTGCCTGACTCTGCTCCACCTACCAGTCTGGATGAATGTGTCTATTTTAACTCCTTGGTTGTCGAACTTCCATACAGTTCAATTTTCTTTCAGTTTTGGTTGTTACTTTGTTTCTGAATTGTTGTTGTCCTTATTTTGGTTGTTCAAGGAGGCACAGTGTGTCTACCTATGCCTCCATCTTGGCCAGAAGTTAAACCATTTCTTTATGAGAAGTTGACAAACCCAGTGAAAGGCTGCATAAGCATTGAAAGTTGGAATTTCTTCAGTAAAATGTTCTGAACCAGATCATCCTTCCAACTGACAAATTGCTCCATAGAATCATTCCTTGCACCACTTTGTTATTGGTCTATTTTTAAATACGAGGGCACAGTCCCATCAAGATATCATCAAACACTTGTTAACTTTCTCTAAAATGATCAAAATATAAATGAATATAACTATAAGATCAAAACAATTGGCTTCTATTGTTCCAACCAAACAGAGAAAAAAGGAACACAGGAAACAATGCAGAGGAATAGAAGAAAAGCTTTTTTACAGTTTAAAAAATCCTCAGATTAGACTTCCGCTAAGATGGAGGCATAGGTGGAAACACTGTGCCTTCTCCCACAACCAAGTTTGAATACAACAAAGGTTTGGAGAAACAAAGACACAACCAAAGGACAGAAAATTGAATTATACGGAAGTCCAACTACATCTAACCGTTCAATGGGGACGGTAAGAGGGGCGGAGCCAGCAGTGAGCAGGGTCAGGCAGGACAGGGCCCCCGACCCAGGCACGCAGGCAGACGGGAACCAGTTGGGGTGCGGGGCAGACCGCGGGCGCATATTCGCGCACAGTGAGACGGACCACGCAGGCCCCAGGGGGTGAGGGCTGACGGCGGTGGCACACTCGCATGCAGTGGGACAAAACACGTGGGCCCGGTGACGGCAGCAACTGTGGCACCGGTGAGGGCCGTGGCAGCAGGCGGCGGACAGGACGCCATAGTCCCTCTTTGACCCCACCCCCACATACAGCATCACAACCCAGCGACTTAGTTGCCCTGCAATACCAGTGAGAGCCATTGTCCCTCTTTGACCCCACCCCCACATACAACGTCACAACCCAGCAACTGAGTTGCCCTGTTCTAGTGAACACTTTAGGGCTCTGATCCTGCTATGGAACAGGCACGAACAACCCAAAAGATGGTGCAAGAAGAACTCAAAGTCCCAGAGCCAATAACTCTAAGTGACCAACAGATTGCCAGCCTCTCAGAAGCACAATTCAAGACACTGTTTATCAGGATGCTCACAGAACTGGTTGATTATAGTCACAAATTAGAGGAACATATGAAGGCTAAACTAATTGAAATGAAGGGAGATGCACAGGAAACCAATAGTGATGGAAAGGAAACTGGGACTCAAATCAATGGAATGGACCAGAAGGAAGAACAAAACATCCCACCAGAAAGGAATGAAGAAATGAGAATTCAAAAAAATGAGGAGAGGCTTAGGAACCTCCAGGACATCTTTAAACGTTCCAACATCCGGATTATAGGGGTACCAGAAGGGGGAAAGAAACAGCCACGAGTGGAAAACGTATTTGAACAAATAATAAAGGAGAACTTCCCCAGTCTGGCAAAGGAAATAGACTTCCAGGAAATCCAGGAAGCTCAGAGAGTGCCAAAGAAGTTGGACCCAAGAAGGAACACACCAAGGCACATCATAATTACATTAGCCAAGACCAAAATGAAGGAGAGAATCCTAGAAGCAGCAAGGGATAAGGGGACAGTCACCTACAAAGGAGTACCCATCAGACTGTCAGCGGATTTCTCAAAAGAGACCTTACAGGCAAGAAGGGGCTGGAAAGAAGTATTCCAAGTCATGAAATCCAAAGACCTACAGCCAAGATTGCTTTATCCAGCAAAACTTTCATTTAGAATGGAAGGACAGATAAAGTGCTTCTCAGATAAGGTCAAGTTCAAGGAGTTCATCATCACCAAGCCCTTATTATATGAAATGCTAAAGGGACTTATATAAGAAAAAGAAGATGAAAAAGATGAACAGTGAAAGGACAGCAAACACACAGTTATTAACAACCACACCTAAAACAAAAGCAAACCAAGAGGACAGCTAGATCAGGAGTGGAACCATAGAAATGAAGAACACATGGAGGGTTAGAAATAGGGGAGTGGGAGGGGGAGAAGGGGGGAGAAGGCACAGAAAATAGCATAGATGGTAGGTAGGAAATAGATAGGGGGAGGGCGAGAATAGTGGGGGAAATATAGAATCCAAAGAACTTGTGGCACTTGGTTATAAACTAAGGGGGGGAGAATGGTGGGGGAGGGAGGGTGCGGGTGGAGGGGAATGAAGGGGGGAATAGAACAACTGTAATGGTATAATCAATAAAATATATTTAAAAAAATCCTCAGATTAGAGGAAATATTGTGAATATCATAAGTAAAATGAAAAGAGCTGTTAAAAAATAGTGCTTCAAAAAGAGAGGTCTTAGAAATTAAACATGTAATACCAGAAATAAACGATTCAATGGAAGGGCTAAGAGATAGAGTTGAGGCATTCCCCCAGAAATTAGAACAAAAAGTCAGAGATGGAAACTATTAGAGAAATGTTAGAATCATCAGAGACTTTGTTTAGGAAATCGGACATCCAAATAATAGCAATATCAGAAGAGAAAAACTGAAGAAATTATCAATAAAATGATTTTAGAAAGTTTCCCAGAACTGAGGAATAAGAGCTTCCAGATTTAAAGATCTCGTTAGATCCCAGTCCATCAGCTTTTGAGAATAGCTTTATATCGAGTTATAGAAGTTTTAGAATGTAAAGCACCAAACTGACCCTACAAGTTTACAGAGAGAAGGACATATTATCTATTGCTGCATAACAAATTACTCCAAAATGTAGTTGCTTAGAACAAGGAATGGCAAACTTTTTCTTAAAGTACTTTATGTTTGTGGGCCGCACAGTCTACTCACTTCTGCTGCTGCAGCACAAAAGCAGGCATAGATTATACCTAAATGAGTAGTTATGACTGTTTTCTAATAAAATTTTAGTTACAGAAGTGCACAACCACTCCACGACTGTAGTTTGCCAGTTCTGGCTTAGAAGAACATTTTGTTTTACAGTTCCCGTAGCTTAGCTGGGTCATTCAGCTCTGTATTTCTCACAGATTGCCACTGAGGTGTTATTAGGGCCAAGATCCAACCACATTTGACTGGGGTGGATCTGCTTCATCACTCATTCACATGGCTGTTTGCAGGGCTCAGTTTCTGTGGGCCCATCAAGGTCTCAATTCCTTGCCACTCATTTTTCTCTTTAGGCAGCTTGCTTCCTCAGAGTGAGCAAGCTCTAAAGAGCTTGAACAAGATAGAAGCCACAGTCTTTTGTAACCTCAGAAGTGACATCTTATCACTTTTACCATATTCTCTTTTTTAGTACCAAGTTGCTAAGTCCAGTTCATATTCAAAGTGAGGGAATTGCCATTACAAGGGTACCTTGGAGATAGGGATCATTGGGGCCACCTTCGAAAGCTGTATAACTCAAGAGGAAAAACGAAGAGGTTATGTACAAAGGGCTAAGAATCATAGTGTCTTTAGACAACAGCAACACTGTAAGCTATAAGACAATGGAGCAAATATCTTTACAATTCCTAAAAGGAATATACACTTAATTCCATTGAAAACAAAGTTATACTAGAAAGGATATGTAATTGCTTATCTATTAATAATATTTACACTATAAGCATTAACTGTTGAGCTATATAAATGTTATGATCAAACCCAATGGGATGATGGGGTAAAAGGGGATATACATGAAGGTTTGTATAAAGGAGCTAAATTGTCTTCTTTCATAATGGTTAGCCACTAGATGGCAGAATTAGAAACATGGAGGCAGACACTTGAAGAAACAGCTGAAATAATTTTGCTTGTCTCTGAGGAAGTGGGTCGAGGTGAGACAGATAGACTTTACGTACGATTCGATGTTAATAGAAATGAACTTTAAAAAGAGAATATCTAAATGCAGCATGGTAGCTGGGTTGGATTCTGGTGAACAGGAAAAGGATAATAGTGGAAAAATGTAAAATTCAAATAGTCTCCAGTTTAATTAATTCTTCATTTGGATAAAAGCACCATAGTAATGTAAGATGTTAACATCAGGACAAAATGGGTGAGGAGAATGTAGTAACTCTATATTCTCTTTGCAACTTTTTTGTCAATTTAAATTTATCCCAAATTTATGAAGAATATTTAAGAAAAAAGAGAGAGAGACAAGATGAATAAGGCTCAGTGTTGATGCTCTCTGGCTGCTGAGTGGATGGTGGGTACTTCCCAAGTTATAGACAAAAGAAGAGGAGCTGGTTGTGTGGGTGGGTAGTGTGGGAAAAAAGGACAGGTACAGGTGTAGACTTCAGAGAAGTCTGTGTATCTAGGTACATCCTCTGTCCTCTAGACAGGGATTCCAGAGTAGTGAATGAAAAGTGTGAGTCACCATTCTCTGGATTATTGATTGGGAGCAGATGGAATGTGCCCATGGAATGTGTGTAAGGGGGAAAGAGAAGACCAGAGCTATAATAAATACCAAAACATAGGACAAAAAGTGCTATTTTTGCCATTTGAGTTTCATTCTTGATTATAGTTCTTTGTATTGGTTTACTTATTTTTGTGATACCAGTTACTACTGAACTTCTATATTATATTATAATTCTAATTAAGAACTAACAAACTCCAAAGCCTATGGAAACCATGCATAATTAATTGGGGTAAAGTGACCTTGTATGTGGGTAATGGGGAATGGTATAAACTAAACTAAATAGTTTAGTTTGTGGCAAACTAAAATGTACCTGCTCTGCCCAGAGTGAGGACTTCAGCTTCAGCTCCAGCTGATTGTTGCTAGGTGGTAATGTGGGTCTAAAAGTGACACATTTTATTTCTAAGTGAAAAATACAGAGTCTTTTGTGAACCCTCCCAATTTTTAAGTGTTGGCAATTAATTATTTTTAATTTTTGTTAAACAAATAGAACATGTCTGTTGACAGAGTGGCTTGCAGGCCACTTTGTGACTTCTATTCAAATTCTTTCCTGTATATAAGGCAACTCCTCTTGTTCTTCTCCCTGCCTGAAACTTTTATCTATGCATTTAATCCAAAGTGCCCCAGCAGACTGGCAACATATATTCAATGAGGCTGTTGACAAATTTGGACCTAAGGCATATTTCTTCGCAGTCCTGTTTATTAAATCCCTGTACCCCAGAAGCACTGGCTCACTGATATGAACTGAATGCAGTTTGCCAGACATTTAGATTCTTTTTTTTTAAAGATTTTATTTGTTGTATTTATCTTTAGAGGGGAAGGAGAGAGGGAGAGAAACATCAATGTATGGTTGCCTTTTTTTGTGCGTCCCCTTGATGGTAGTTAGCCTGCAAGGAACTGGCCTGCAACCCAGGCATGTGCCCTGACTGGGAATCGAACCGCGATCGTCTGGTTCACAGGCCCGCACTCAATCCACTGAGCTACGCCAGCCAGGGCCAGACATTTAGATTCTTGCTTAAAGGAACTTTATTTATCTCATGATTGTCCCTTGTCAATGATGACTGTGTTATAGAGGGCAGGGCCTAATTTCATGCCAGAGTGAAATCTGTGGGCATATTATTCCAGCCTAGAAGAATCATCTAATCTGGCTGGACTTGCTTTAAAGCAACAACAGAGCATGACATGTTTTCCTTTCAGATATTTGCTAATGAATTCCATGTTTTTATTTTTATCCCTATGCTGCTTGTGGCAATCAGGAAAGAACATAGTTTTAGCATTAGGAGGAAAAAATGCAAACTTTCAAATGAAATTTATGGACCTGCAGTTTTCCATTCTTATATCCTCGAAGTTTCTTTGTACATACAGAACTCATAGTGGCTCTCTTTCAGGTTGTTCAGGCATATTCTCAGTCCTCCATGAAATCTTAGAAATACCAGATTGCCTGGAATGTATTTGGCCACTTTCCTGAGTGTCCCAAATGTAAATCTGGAGATACAGATCTGGTTTCCCACCTACCTTTTCCTATGTGACCTAATTGAAAGTCTTTAGTCTACATGTGACTTTGAATATGGAGAAAAAAGCATTACAAGTACTTTCCACATGATGAGTTATCAACCTCATATTAAAAATTAGCAAGATCATCTTTTCCTGGCTTCTAGTATAGCTACAGAATGTTTTCCTGTTTATGTCTTTTTTTGAATTGCATCTCATTTCTTGCATAAACTACTTTTTGTGGAAGACTAGCATTTTTGCCTATTGATCGGAACCTTGGGATTTTTTTTTTAAGTTTAAGTATAGCTGTCATATAACATGATATTAGTTTCAGGTGTACAATATAGTGATTTAACATTTGTACACATTATAATGTAATCAACATACTAAGTCTAGTAACCAACCATGCAGAGTTGTCACCTGCCATTTTATATGTACTTTTGGATTGTCCAATATATATTGTCTTTGTTCTCTGGAGGTTTTCTGTTGGAAGTGCTGGTGTCTGTAGCTTCTCTTCCTCTATGCAGTGTTGGAACCTATCATGATTATATGTACATAATTCTTTCTTTATATATTATAAATCTGATTAAGTTTGTAAAAATTAAACTTTGTAAGTATTAATCTTTTTTTAGGGAGTCAGCATGGTGTTGTAGAAGAATATGGAACTTAGAATCAGACATTTTATTTGAAATTTCTTACCCATAGTAAGCAGTGTGGGCCAATAAATCTTAAAATTAAAAAAAAAAATAAAGCTTTTTTCAGGTCCTTATTTTGCCTTTTACTGGCCGAGTGATCTTACTTGGGCAAGTCAGGTCACTTCTCTGAATCTTGGCTTTCTCATTTTGTTGATAGAGATGCTGTTCCTACCTGTTAGCCATACTAGATTATTATTAAGGATCAAAGAGGTTGTGAGTAAATCAGTTAAAATTGATAATAAATTACATTGCTGCTGTTATTTTAAAATATACTAGAGCAGTTTTCTCTTTGAAGAAAACTTAAGGAATATGAATGGTCCCCTTATTTTAATGAGATTTTCTGAGGTTGTAGTTACCTCTACACTGTAATCTTCAGTGAGAGGAAGGACAGCAAGAAATGTAACTCTGGCCACTACTGAGTGCTTTTACCCACATTAACTCCTTGAATTGTCATAAACGTTCTTTGAGAAAGGCCTTAGCTTTATTTTTGCAAATGAAGACAGGGAGGCCATGTTGCCAGAACCCCTGCATGGAGAACCTACTCTCCTGCCCTGCATCCATTGATTGACCTGGCACGTAATGGGCCCAGGGCCCACCCTCACCTGCTTGTTTCCTGAGTAGTAGTGGTTCTAGGCCCTTGAGCCCGTCTTAGAGGCCTGGAGCTGATTTATTGGGGCCAGGAGGATTTCCACCCAGAGTGAACCTCAAAGTATCCATTAGTTGCAGAACACTAGCTGCAGCTTGAGGGAGCTGCCAGGAAGCTAGTAGTTCTAGATTTTTAAAGTTCTCATTCAGATGGGAGAATAAATGGGGAAGAGTCCAAATCCAACTCAGTATTTATGGGATATATAATATAGTTTCCCCAAAGGTATTGTTTTTGAATCAGGCATCAGACTTAGCTAACTTTGCTAGGCTTATTGTACCAAGAATATTGATGTGTGGCTTTTCTTGATTGTGTATTGAGGTACAATTTTCTACAGTAGGTTATTCGCATGAAATCACATGTATACAAAAATATAGAATAGGAAAGCTCTCTCTATTGAAAGAGTAGAAGGGTAGACCAGGGGTTCACTTTAAAAGGGTGGAGGTAGCTCTTTGTTGCTGCCTCTCTGCTTTCTTAAGGGAACTTGTCTCCGCTGAAGCACAAACAGGAAGGAATTTATGAATCTCACCCAAACTTGGGAGACCTTCAGTTTGGTGTCCTAAGCCCTTTTATCACAGGGTTATTATGTTTTCAGGAAGACCTTGTTTTATTTTCTACTTAATCCTTATACTTGGTGTTCCCCAGGGTTATATCTTAATTTTATTGAATAGGCCCTCTGGGTGATTTCCTACCTTTCTCTGGTTTCAGCTGTCCTTTCTACACCAAAGACTCCTAATTCTGTGGCATGTCCAGGTCAGATTTCTCTTTCTTGTCTCCCTAGTCTGCTCTTGTCTCAGATGGTTAGCATCTCTGACTCCTCCTTCTCTCTTAGCTGGTTACAATAACAAGTCCTATTTACTTAGAAACAAAACAATAAAAACAAAGTTCTATATACTTAACCTTGCATTTTCCCTTTCAAATCAACTCTCTTTTCTCCCATGACCACTCTTGTAATCTTGGCCCTAGCTGCTGTTTGCAGGCTCCTGGTCCCTACCTGATCTCTTTCAGTAATCCTTGTTTCCTTGGGATTTATCCTCTACCATGTCTCCCCAGAATTTTCTATCAGAAACACATGTCTGATGATGCTACTCCTTTGGACAAAACCATGCAAGGCTTTCCTTTATTTCTGTGACCAAGTGCCAGCCCTATAGTTCAGCAGTCAAGGTGCTTAGCTGTGCCTCTGCTGGCCTCATTGCAGCTTTCCCCCAAGAAATAGACCTGCACCCCTACTGGAGACACAGGACTTCTCACCATTTGCAAAAGACTCTGCAGTTCCATCTCTCTGTGCTTTGCTTAGAATGTACCTTCTGCTTCAAAGGTGCTTAAGTCGCTGGTCCTCTGCCCCAGGAAAAGATGTCTGCTAACATCAAGCCTAGGTGCCCTCTTCTCTCTTTGGGCCTTTCTGGTTCCTCTGTCCCCTCCTCCCATGGATCACTGTATGGTACTAGACCAGGACGTGCTTGAGGACTGACATCATTTGTATTATTTCCTCCAGCCACAGTGTATAGTTTGTGCTTGAAGCAGATTTGTCAGGAGAATGACAGGAGCCCAGCATAGAGCCAAGTACACAGAGGCTTTGTCATGTTGGACATGACTAAACAAATAGCCAATGCCCCAGTGGTTGTATGGACTGAAGAGCCATTGCTTGGCTTTTTTGGGGTGACCACCTAGATTTTTCACAACTCACATTTTATTTATAGCAGATGTGCCCAGTGATGGAGTTTTTGAGTCAGCTAGCTATCCTTGGTAAGGGAAGCTTATCTCCCTTCTGGAAGGATCTGGCTTCAAGAATCTTGGGAATCCTTGAGATGTTGGGTGTGGGGCTGAGAGATTGGGACAGAGGAGGTTTGCATCAGCTTGTTCTTGAGCTCTATGCTTTAAATGTACGTGCTTACAGTGGTGGGAGCAGGGAATGATGCATATGCACTAGGGAACTTGTTATTGAAAGGAGTCCTGCTTTCCATATCCCTTATTAAGGGTATGGAAGCTCCTATACTTCACACAGTCACCTACCACTTTTTCTGAGTAGATTATGGTGAGTGAGCTCAGGGCTATACCTCTGCAAAATGTCCTTGCCTGTCTGTTTTAATGACTGAAAGCCAGAAGGCAACAGAGCACTATAGAAAAAAAATGCGGTTTTGATGTTTTATCTTTACAGTTGAGTATCTTTGGGTTTTTGCCAGATAGATTATTTCCTTACTTTTTTTTTGTAATTAAAAACTTTCCTGGCAAATATCAGAAAGCCACTTGTAGGTCATTGAAAATTACAAAAAAAAAAAAACAAAAAAAACCACCAAAAACAAAAACCAACAAAAACAAAAAAACCAGCCCTGGCTTCCTCTCCCTGTCAGCTGACTGCATTTCCACACTTGTGCTGTCATCTAGACAAGGCCAAGTGCCTGGCTGCCTGCCAGTTGTTGCTTCAGGGATGCCTCCGGGTACATAATCCACCCNAAAAAAAAAAAAAACAAAAAAAAACACCAAAAACAAAAACCAACAAAAACAAAAAAACCAGCCCTGGCTTCCTCTCCCTGTCAGCTGACTGCATTTCCACACTTGTGCTGTCATCTAGACAAGGCCAAGTGCCTGGCTGCCTGCCAGTTGTTGCTTCAGGGATGCCTCCGGGTACATAATCCACCCTGCAGGGCACTGGGCCACCAGGGTCAATCAACTGCTGTATAGCTTACTGTTTTATAATCTTGTTGTCATTATCTCTGCTGAACTCCATGCAGTTTCCAACTTCATAGGTGGCTACATTTGAGCCTTCCTCTTCCCCTTCATGAACTTCCTGCCCCAGCTGGCCCATATTCCTCTCTCCCGTGTGCCCTGTGCTACACTGCCTCTAAGGGTCTGGGATTCTGCTACCAGCCTGGGGTGCCCATACCCCATTTCATACTTAAAATGCAGTTGCTTGGTCTTGGTTGAATGCCACCAGGGGGCCTTAGAATGTGCTGAGGAAAGTCTGGGTTGGAATCCCGACTTGGTTGCCATCTAGCTCTGTCTTTGGGCAGTCCACCTCTTCCCTCAGAGCCTCTCCCCTATACAAAGCAGCATGATCGGCCTAGTGCCTGTTAGGATGGAGTGAGATGATCTGTGAATCAAAACTTGACAGAGGGAGGTGTTCATGAATGTCTTCCTCCTCTCTTTTCTCGTATGTAGCCCTCTTTCCTGGTCTTCCTAAGGAATCTTTTCTTCCTCTGAGTTCTTACGCATTTGGTACTTCCCACCTTTATTGTAACTATTATGGATGAACTTCCGATCTTTCTCATGTACTTTAGCAGCCGATGACTTTATTTCCCATAAAGCCCAGACTAGCAGCCACTTACCAGGTTTCCCTGATCCGTACATGTTTGCTGAGTGCATGAGTATTCCACTAAGTTCCACGTCAATTTTCCAGACGTGACTGGATCTTCTTAGAGACAACCAGCCTGCCTTTCATTATGTTTATTACTTGCACAGGTTTTGACTGTATATTAAAATATATATTTTAAGAGGAAATAAATAAAGGTATATGAAGCAATGGCCTATTTATGTGGGTTTCAGTGTTCTCTAATACAGATCACCATGGCAACATGGTAGTCTTTACATTTCACGAGTTAAGAGGATGAACTCTCCTGCCCACAGAGGCTAAGCAAATTGACCACCATTACCCAGTGCTCCCTGTAGAGGTCTCGTCCTGAAAGGCAGTGGACCTCACTACTAGGAACCTTTCCTTGGTTGGGGGCCAACAGACAGCAGCCCTAGCCCCTTCTATCTCCCTATTGTCTGATTCCATTCTCTGTGACAACCTGGTCCCTTCTGCCACAGGCCTCATGGCATTGTCAATAGGTCTAACAAGGCATTAGGTAAGCTGACAGGGATATCTGCCAGGGTGGTTCTGGTCTGCATTCCTGCTATGTCTGCTTCCATTACCGCGGGGAGGCCAGGAAAATGTGATGATGGGTTTTTTAAGGTTCAGTTTAGCAGGTCAACTTGAAGCTTATAGTACAATATGGGCAGTCCTGTTGTATCTCTCAGCTACCTCTATTTCCACACAGTGTAGTCTATGGGCAACAGATTCCAACTTTAGTTTCTGTGAAGCCAGCCTGTCCTCTGAGTCTCTGCCTTACTATGTCACGATGGAAAGGTAAGGTTGTAAGCTGCTGGCTTTAGGCTTTCTTTCTAGGAAAAAAATATGTGTGTATATTTTTTCTGGTAACAGAACACACTGAGATCAGGTTCAGGTACAGTGGACCTGAATTTTGACAGTTGCCCAGGAGGGCATGGTGACATTTTTCAAACCTATCAGTCTTTGAATGGTGTGTGGCTAGCATCTATTGCTGGGCAGTATGACTTTCCTTACCCATTAACTATTAGCAAAGGGTGCCTTGCCAGCCAGGCTCTTGGATATTGCATGAAGTGTGTTTCAGCTTTGGTGGAAGGTTGTAAAGCTAGAAGATTTTTATCAGAGAAGAAGACATGTTTACCCCCTGGGTCCTTCTCATAAAGAGGCTATACATGCAGCAGTAGGACAAGCTTAACTGTTCCTATACCCCAGCTGTGACAGCCATGGAGGCATGGACGCCAGCTGGCCACATCTTCCCAGTCTTCAGTCCTTGGCCCTCAGCATTTTTGAGCTGACTGAAATCATGAGTGGCCATAGCTGATTGAGAACTCTTTGGGCAGACAGATGTCTAAATGGACACACATATGTATGTCAGAGAGTGTTTGCCTTTAAGTGTGCATGTGGGAAGATGGGTCCTACTGTATTGTTCCCACCACATTACCCCCTTCTCTGGGAATTGCCCTTCTTCTCTGCTAGAGGCATTTCATTCTTTCCTTTATTTCCCATTGTCTAAGTAGGTCTCTTCTAGTATTACATATCCATCATACAACTAACTTTTCAGTAGATAGCCATTGAGGTACACACACACACACACACACACACACACACACACACACACACATTTGAGGCACTTCTTTCTAATGAGCATTCCAGCTTCTTGCTTTAGTCAACCTGGCCAAAGTGGTTGGCCAAAATATTTTCATATATATATTTGAGGTATAACAATAAATGCTTGGATCTTAAGTCAACAATTGTGCACACTTTCACACAGGTTTAATTACTACCTGGACCAAGATATAGATCATTTCTTGAATCACAGAAGGTTCCTTTGGGTACTCTCCTAATTAGTACTTCACAAACTAGCTACCATTTTGACCCCTGCCACCACATTTTGGTTTGCCTATTTTTGCATCTTACAAATGTGGAAATGTATAGTATGGTATTCTTTTCTTTCCATCTTCTTCAGGTCTTCATGATATCTCTGAGATTTATCTGTATTGTTGTATTGAGCAATAGTTTTTCCCTTTCTATTGCTATGTAGTATTTTATTGTCTGAATATACCACCATTTATTGGACATTTAGTTTTTTTCTAGTTTGGGTCTATTATGAATAATGGCATTATGAATATTTTTGTACATGTGTTTTAGTGGGCATAAGTATTTGTTTCTGTTAAGTATTTACCCAGAAGTAGAATTGCTAAATAGCATTCTCATGTGGTTGTGTCAGTTTACATTACCTTAAATAATGTGTGAGAATTCCAGTTACTCCACATGTTCACCATATTTTCTATTGTCAGTGTTTTAATTTGAACTATTCTGGTAAAGATGCAATGATGTTAATTCACATTTCCTGGTGATTATTGGGGGTTGTACCTTTTCAAATATTTATTGGTCATTTAGATACCCTCTTTTGTGAACTGTAAGTTAAACTCTTTTGCTCTTAAAAAAGTGGATTGTCTTTTGCTATCAGTTTTTTAGGAGTTCTTTGTATGTTGTGAATTAAGCACTTTGTCGAAAATATATAATGCAACTATCTTCTCCCAGTCTGGGGCCTTTCTCTCACTCTCTTAATAATCTCTTTTGTTAAGTCCCATTTGTCAGTTTTTTTCTTGGACATGTGCCTTTTGTTTCCTTTTTAACATCTTTTTCCATACTGGGGTCCTGAAAATATTTCCTACTATCTACTCTTTTCATCTAGAAGTTCTTTAAAAAAAAACAGCTTTATGTAGATATAATTCATATTATGAAATTCACACTTTTAAGGTATACATCATTGTTTTTAGTATATTCATAGCATTTTGGAATAATCACCACTATCTAATTTCAGAACATTTTCATATCATCTCCCTGATGTCCAATATTCTTTGTCAGTACCCTGTATTCCCCTCAAATCCTTAGTTTCTGGAAACCATTAATCTGCTTTCTGTATCTATGGATTTGCCTATTCTGGACATTTCAAAGAATCATGCAACATATTGCCTTTGTTCCTGGCTTCTTTCACTGAGCATAATGTTTTCAAGGTTCATCTGTGTTGTAGCATATATCACTGCTTCATTCCTTTTTTATAGCCAGATTATATTCCATTATATGGATATATCACATTTTATTTATTCATCAATTGATGGCATTTTGGTTGTTTTCACTGCATGATTATTATTAATAATGCTTATAAAAACATTTATAAACAAGTTCTTGTTGACAGATGTTTTTAATCACTTATATAATTATTACTCAATAGTTTTTCATATATAAACTCTTAACTTTAACCTTTTGAGGAATTCTCAAACTGTTTTCCAAAGTGTCTATACCATTTTACATTGCCACCAGCAATGTATGAGGATTCCAGTTTCTTTACATCCTTGTCAACACTTGTTATTATCTGTCCTTTTAATTGTAGTTATTTTAGTGGGTGTGAAGTGGTACCTATTTATAGTTTTTGATTTGTATTTCCCTCATGATTAGTTATATTTGACATCTTTTTTATGTGCTTATTTGCCATTTGTATATCTTTTTTGAAGAAATTTCTATTCAAATTTTTTCCCTTTTTATTTGCCTTTTTAAAATTTTTGAGTTGTGGGGGTTTGTATATATTCTGAATATAAGTCCCAAATGAGAGAAATTATTTGTGAATATTTTCACCCATTTTATGGTTGACTTTTCACTTCCTTGATGATGTCCTTTGAAAAGTTTTAATTTTGATTAAGTTCAAGTTGTCTGTTTTTTTCTTTGGTTACTCGTGCTTTAAGAAGCCACTGACAAATTCAAATACACTAAGGTTTATCTCTGTTTTCTTCTAAGAGTTTTGTAGTTTTAGCTCTGAAATTTAGATCCTTGATCCATTTTGAGTTAGTTTTATATATGTTGTGAAGGAGGAGTCCAACTTCTCTCTTACGTATGTGGACATCTGATTGTACTACCACCATCTGTTTAAAAGACTGTTCTTTCCTCCATATTTAGGTTTGACTCCTTGTCAAAATAAATTTACTATAAATATGAATTTATTTCTGGACTCCAAATTCTATTCCATTAATTTATGTCTTTCCCTATATTAGTACCATGCCATATTTTTTTCAATTCTATTGAATTTATTGTGGTGAATTGGTTAATAAAATTATATAGGTTACAAGTGTACATTTCTATAATACAGCATGTACTGTCTTGATTACTAAGCTTTTGTAGTAAGTTTTGAAATCAGGAAGTGTACATCCTCCAGTTTTGTTCTTTTTCTGAACTATTTTGATTATTTGGAGTCCTTTGAGATTTTATATGATTTTTACAATGTATTTTTCTTTTTTTATGTTTTTTTTTAAATTGTTGTTCAAGTACAGTTGTCTCCATTTTCCCACCACAACTTTCCCCAACCCAATCCATCCACACCTCCCTCCCTCAGTCCTTCTTTGGCTTTGTCCATGGTCCTTTATAAATGTTCCTTGACAACCCTTCCCTTTCTTTACCCCATTATCCCCCTCCCATGTCCCCTCTACTGTCAGTTTGTTCTTTATTTCATTATCTCTGGTTATATTTTGCTTGCTTGTTTGTTTTATTGATAAGGTTCCACTTATAGGTGAGATCATGTGGTATTTGTCTTTTATTGCCTGACTTATTTCACTTAGCAGAATACTCTCCAGTTCTATCCATGCTGTTGTGAAAGAGAAGAGCACTTTCTTTCTTTCTGCTCCATAGTATTCCACTGTGAAAATATACCATAGTTTTCTGATCCACTCATTTACTGATGGGCACTTAAGTTGATTTCTAATACTTGGCTATTGTAAATTGTGCTCAGATAAACATTGGGGTGCATAGGTTCTTTTGAATTGGTTTTTCAGGATTCTTGGGGTATAATCCCAGCAGTGGAATTCCTGGATCAAAAAGAAGTTCCATTTCTAGTTTTTTGAGAAAATTGCATACTGTTTTCCACAGTGGCTTCAGTCTGCATTCCCACCAACAGTGTTCCAGGGTTCCATTTTCTCTACAACCGTGTCAGCACTTGTTGTTTGTTGATTTGTTTATGATGGCCATTCGGACCAGTGTGAAGTGGTATCTCATTGTGGTTTTAATTTGCATCTCTCTCATGGCTAGTGATGCTGAGCATCCTTTCATATGTCTCTGGGCCCTCTGCATGTCCTCCTTGGGGAAGTGTCTGTTCAAGTCCTTTGCCCATTTTTTAAAAAAGATTTTATTTATTTATCTTTAGAAGGGAAGAGAAGGAAAGAGGGAGAGAGATATCAATGCATGGTTGCCTCCCATGTGTCCCCTGCCAGGAAATGGCCTGCAACCCAGGCACGTGCCCTGACTGGGAATTGAACCGTGATTGTCTGGTTCGCAGGCTTGTGCTCAATCCACTGAGCTACACCAGCCAGGGCTGCCCATTTTTAATTGGGTTTTTGCCTTCCTTCAGTGGAGTCATGTGAGTTCTTTATATATTTTGGAGATCTAACCCTTGTCCAAAGTATCATCTCCAAATATATTATCCCATATGGTTGGGTCTCTTTTCATTTAACTGATGTTTTCTTTAGCCATGAAGAAGCTTTTTAATTTGATGAGGTCCCATTTGTTTATTCTTTCCTTTCTCTAGGAAAGAATGTCCCTTTCTTTCCTTTCTCTAGGAAAGATGTCCCTTTCTCTAGGGGACATATCAGGGAAAATAATGTCATGTGGAATATCTGAGATTTTCCTGCCTATATTCTCCTCTAGGATGGTATCACAACTTATATTTAAGTCTTTTGTCCATCTTGCATTTATTTTTGTGTAAGGTGGTGGTTGAGCTTCGGGGTTTTTTTTTGTTTTGTTTTTTTTTTGCATGTAGCTGTCCAGGTTTCTCTCCCTGACACCTTAATTGACAATGTTGACAATGGTTTATTTCTGGGTTCTCTAATCTGTTCCATTGATCTATGTGTCTATTCTCATGCCAGTACCAGACTATTTTGATTACCGTGGCCTTGTAATATAGTTTGATGTCAGGTATTGTGATCCCTCCTCCTTTGTTCTTCTTTCTCAAAATAGCTGTAGCTACTCAGGGTTGTTATGGTTCGATATAAATTTTTGGAATGTTCTGTATCTGTGAAATGTGTCATTGGTATTTTAATAGGGATTGTGTTGAATCTATAAATTGCTTTGGGTAGTATGGACAGTTTGATGATGTTCATTCCTCCAATCCATGAACATAGTATATGCTTCCATTTATTTGTGTTTTCCTTAATTTCTTTCTTCAGTGTTGTGTGGTTTTCTGAGTACAGGACTTTTACCTTCTTGGTTAGGTTTATTCCTAGGTACTTTATTTGTCTTGCTGCTATATCAAATGGGATTTTTTTCCTAATTTCTGCTCCTTTTTAAAATACATTTTATTGATTATGCTATTACATTTGTCTCATTTTCCCCCTTTATTCCCCTCCAGTCTTCATACCCCCTTCCCACCTGCATTCCCTGCCTTTAGGCATGTCCATGGGTCATACATATAAGTTCTTTGGCTTCTACATTTCCTATACTATTTCCTATACTATTCTTAACCTCCCCCTGTCTATTTTCTACCTACCATTTATGCTACTTATTTTCTGTACCTTTTTCCCCTTTCTCCCCCTTCCATTCCCCCACTGATAACCTTCAATGTGATCTCTATTTCTGTGATTCTGTTCCTGTTTTAGTTGTTTGCTTAGGTTTTTTTTTTAGGTTCATTTGTTAACAGCAGTGAGTTTGTTGTCATTTTAGTGTTCATATCTTTCATCTTTTTTCCTTAGATAAGTCCCTTTAACATTTCACATGATAAGGGCTTGAGGATGATGATAAACTCCTTTAACTGGATCTTATTTGGGAAGCACTTTATCCACCTTTCTATTTTACATGATAGCTTTGCTGGATAGAGTAATCTTGGATGTAGGTCCTTGCCTTTTATGACTTCAAATATTTCTTTCCAGCTCCTTCTTGCCTGCAAGGTTTCTTTTGAGAAATCAGTTGCTAGTCTCCTGGGAACTCCTTTGTAGGTAACTTTCTCCTTTTCTATTGCTGCTTTTAAGATTCTCTCCTTATCTTTAATCTTGGGTAATGTAATTATGATATGCCTGGGTGTGTTCCTTCTTGGGTCCAACTTATTTGAGACTCTCTGAGCTTCCTGGACTTCCTGAAAGTCTATTTTCTTTGCCAGATTGGGGAAGTACTCCTTCATTATTTGTTCAAATAAGTTTTCAATTTTTTGGTCTTTCTCTTCTCCTTCTGGCACCCAAATGATTCAGATGTTGGAATGTTTAAAGATGTCCTGGAGATTCCTAAACCTCTCCTCATTTTTTTGAATTCTTGTTTCTTCATTCTGTTCTGGTTCAATGTTTCTTTCTTCCTTCCGCTCCAAACCATTCAGTTAAGTCCTGGTTTCCTTCCCATCACTGTTGGTTCCCTATAGATGTTTCTGTATTTCACATAATGTGACCTTCATAGCTGCCTGGGTCTTTTTTATTCTGTCAAAGTACCTATTGAGTTCCTGGAGCATCCTGATAACCAGTATTTTGAACTGTATATGTGGTAGGTTGGCTATCTCTTTGTTGCTTAGTTGTATTTTTTCTGGAGCTTTGATCTGTTCTTTCATTTGGGCCATTTTTGCTTTTGTTTTGTTTTGTTTTGTTTTTTTGGTCTCAGCACTCCTGTTACATAGTAAGGGGAAGAGCCCTAGGAGTTTACTGGGGCAGGGCAACCCAGGTCTCTACATTATGATGCTATATGGGGGAGTGGTCTGAGAGGGAACAGTGCCGCTAGCTCAGCTCTCTGCTGGTTTTCAGTCACTTCCCTGGCTACCCACAATTAAATTGCGCCTTTCTGTGCAATTTTTTTCTTGTTGTATGTTCCAGAACCCTGTGGGTCTCTCCAGTGAACTCTTCTGTGAGGCTGGGAGTTTCCCCCACTGCAACCTCAACCCCCATAGGTATTTTCAGTCAGTGTCTTTGAGGTTTATTTCCCTGTACTGAAACCCTGGGTTGTGCAGTGTATCTCGTCCCCTGCTTGTTCCTCCTGGGTCATATGTACACAAGTGTGGGACTGTCCAGTCCACAGGCCACTGCCTTTCTCAGTTTGCTAGCTTCCGCTTTGCCTGCTGTCTTGCCCATCATAGTCCTCCAGTTGCTGCCTTGCTACAAGTCCTCTCTACCTAGCTGCCCATCTCCACTTTTCCTACTTGTCTGGGTAAATCTTTTTTCTTTATCTCTTTGTTTGTCAGCCTTCCATACGGTTCAATTTTATGTCAGTTCTGGTTGTTTTTTGTTTTTTATTTGGTTGTTTCCCTTGTTTTGTTTGTGTGTTTACCTATGCCTCCATCTTTGCCAGAAGTCCCTGATTTATGTTTCTGATATTTCATCTTTGGTGTACAAAAATGCCTTTGATTTCTGAATCAAATATTTCTGAATATTGACTTAGTATTCTGCTGCTTTGCCAAATTCACTTATTAGGTTGAGTAGGTTTTTGGTGGAGTCTATAGGGTTTTCTGTGTACACTATCATGTCTTCTGCAAACAATGACTGTTTTACTTCCTCTTCTCCAATTTGAATGCCTTTTATTATTTTTTTCTTGTCTAATTGTTGTGGCTAGGACATCTAATACTATGTGAATAGAAGTGGTAAAATTGGACATCTTTGTCTTGTTTCTGATTTTAGTGGGAAAGCTTTAGTTTTTGACTGTTGAGTATGATGCTGGCTACAGGTTTTTCATATATGGCCTTTATTATGTTGAGATATGCCCCCTGTACTCCCACTTTGCTGAGTGATTTTTTAAATGTTTTTTTCTATTAGTGCACAAGAAATAAGGCAGCTGAGATTTTCATAGGGATTGCTGTATTAAAAATCTCCTCTGATTTATGTCTGTGATCCATTGTGAATTAAATTTTTCTAAGATATCACATAATGGTATCCATTTATTAAAAAATAATTATTTCCTTACTGGATTTCAGGAGGACCTTTGTTATTCGTCAGTTGACTATATATGGAGAGGATGTTTCTGGACTTTATTCAGTTCAATTGTTATGTTTTTCCATTGTGCCAATATTACTCATTAGTTATTGTACCTCTATATTAGGTCTCATCAGCTCATGTATTAGTCCTCCAGTTTTGTTGTTTTCAAGATTATTTTGGCTTTTTTAGGTCCTTTGTGTTTAATATCAACTTTAGAATCCATTTTTTTCAGATTAACATCTATAGATTAATTTGGAGAAACTGACATCTTACCATTCTTCCACAGTCTCTGTCCCTCTTCCTCTTTCCACAACCTACCTCTCTGCCTCTATCTCCCCCATGCTAATGAAAATGGTATTGCTTTTTATCATGTTTTTAAATTTATTATTAGTGTATAGAAAGACAATTAATTTTAATAAACTGTGTATTTGCCTTGTGTTTTTCTACATATAGTCTGGTTATCTCAATATCATAGTAATTTTACTTTTTTCTTTCCATTCCAAAGAGTGGCATTTAAAAAAATTTTTGATTATTTTCTTGGCCTATTGCTCTGACTGGATCTCCAGTATAATTTAAAATAGAAATTATTATAGTGGGTGCTCTTAATTTTACACCTAGGGAGTGAATGATTAATATTTCACCATTAAGTATGATGCTACCTGTAGGTTTTTATAGATACTGTGCAAAACTCATCAGTATTCCTAGGGTGAGTTGCTGAGTTGTGTGTATTTACAGTTTTGTCAAATACTGTTCTGACTATATCGATGACCACATATTTTCCCCTTTATTCCACTAATGTGGTAAATTATGATTGATTTTTAAGTCAAGATAATTGAGGTGTAGTTTACAAACAGTAAAGTTTATTCTTGTTGTATACAAGTCTGTGAGTTTTAATAAACACATACCATTATGTCTCCATGTATTTTGTAAATTGCATTGTCATAATAGTGACATGAAGAAGGCATCCTTATAACCTGAATATAGGTAGGAAAACTGAGACCCAGAGAGATAGGTTGTCATTTATCCAGGGTCTTATTTCTAGTTAATAACAAGTGGAGACTCAAAGCCATGTCTTCTGACTCCAAAAGAGATGTTTGGCATCGACTTGGTTTACAATAGCAGTCTAGTAGTGAGGCCCCTTCCAGGTCATGGCCACAATTTACACTCCCACCCTGGGGCCAGTTTTTGCAAAAGAGCTAAGACAAGATCCAGCCTATAATGGTAGGGGATCTGAAAGTTCTCAGTGGTCCATGGAAAGGACAGTTATGTTACCAGACAGAGGGTCCGGCCCTGAGTGGTCTGCCTAGGGTCAGCTGCAGTGTGTATGTTGTTGACTTTATATAGGAAAAATTTCACAACACAGAGCCCAGGTGACTATGAGGATACATTTATTAAAGCTAGAGATTGTAAAACAAGGAAGAGCTTAGCACAGAAGAAGCAACAGGAGAGCCTAGGCTGGGCTGTCTTACTTCACTGGGAAGTCAGGGAAATGGGGCTTTGGGGACAGGGGATTAGCCTGGGACAAGCTGCCCATTGCCTTAGAGTTTAGGATACTTATGCCTGTGGGGAAAGAAGTGGAAGAAGAAGGGAAAGGGAATAATGTCAAGGCATGGCTGGGTCCTTTGTCTTGAGGCTTTTCTCTCTCTCTCGTGCAGGCTGGAATCTTAGGGGAGGTTTTCAATAGAACATTCATCAGTTCTCCAGCTGTGCCCTGTCAGGGTTATGGTTTCCACTGATTGGTCAGCGACAGGGCAGGGGGTCTTCAGTCATTGCAGTTGGTTCTAGTGTCACCCACCTGGTTTTGCTGCTTTTCTGGGCCTAGAGCTGAAATACAGCTGAGATACTAGGTGACCTTCTGTAGCTGGCTGTAAATTGCTTAGCCATTTTGTTCAGCTATGTCTCAGTTTCCCTATTTCACTTGCCAAGGAATTTTTCTAGCTTCTTACTAATTTGTTTGTCACACATATTTGTTAAGTGTGTCACCTACACTTAACAAATCAGGGAAGGCTTCCCATATGCCAGAGATCTGAGACTTGATGAATAAGTAGGGTTTAACAAGTAAAACATGTTGGAAAGGGCAGACGAAGGAGGAACCAACCAGGAAGAGGAGGCTGTGTGCCAGGAAATGAGAGAACTAAAGGGGCAGGATGAGACTTGGGAGTAAGCAGGAATTTAAAGCCATTTTCAGGGATTTAAAACCATTTTAAGGAGACTTGGACTTTTTATTCTGTGGATATTGTGAGTCTGTTAAAGGCTTGTATGCAAGGACAGAGCATGATTAGGTTTGTGTTTTGGTAAGGTGATCTTGCTGCAGTGTGAGGAATTCTGCAGAGTGAAGCAACACTGGAAGAAGGAAGAGCAGTTCCCAGCTGGTGTAGTGATCTAGGAGGCAGTTAAGGTGTCCTGAGCCAGAACGGTGAATAAGAAGGAAATGGAGAATGCCTCTGGAAATATTTAGTAGGAAAAATCAGTAGCATCTGTTGAGTGATTCAAAGGGGATCAGAGGTAAAGACAAGACCCTTAAGTGGAGACACTCTGCCCTGGCTGGTGTGGCCCAGTTAGTTAGGCATTGTAAGGACAAGTGAAAAGTCTCTGGTTTGATTCCCCAGTCAGGGCACATGTCTGGGTTGTGGCCCTGGCCCCCAGTTAGGGCACAATGCAAGAGGTGACCAATTGATTTTTCTCTCACATCAATGTTTTTCTCCCTCTCTATCTCCCTCCCTTCCCCTCTCTAAAAAGTAAATTAATAAAGTATTTAAAATGGAGTTGCTCTGGTTGAAATAGCAGTGGTACAACCACCTCTCCACCTCTTCCACACTATAGCAGCTCCTGGGATACCTCCAAGGGAATATGGTTTGAAAATCACTAACTTAAATTAGTAGCATGGTAAGGGGGCTTCATCCTCTTTGGTGCAGCACTAAGGACCTTCCTTCCCCATAGCTTCTAAGATGCCACTCTCATCTGGGACCTCTGATTTTTATCCTCAGCTTTGTCTTTCTCAGTCTCTTCTGATAGGTCCTCCTTTCCTTCCCACCTTAAATGTTGAGCCCTCAGCCTTAACATCACCAGCTTCTTCTTTTTTCAGTCTTTGTGGTTTCCGAGGAAATGTTGTCTCCTCTCTGAGTTTCACTTGTCCCTTTAAGCTCAGAAAGCCCCTCAGCTCCAGCCTGTATAACCAGTGGTCTACTTAACATCTACCCTGAGACTTTCGCAGGTCTCTAAAACTCAGAAATCAGCTTATTCTCTGACACTTCTCCCCGACTACTACCCCCCTGCTCCCTTTGCTTGAAATGAAAACTTGTTCTTCCTTTACTGTCTAGGCTCAAATAACTGTCTAGTTAGTTAGTTAGTTAGTTAGTTAGTTTGTGTGTTTGTTTGTTTTCTTGCTCTCAAAGACTCTTCTTCCCTAACTTTGCACCAACAACAGTAGCTGGCACATAATAGGCCTAATAAATTTTTATTGAATGACTGGATCCTGTGGCTTCAATGTATAGCCCAGTGCCTGACACTTTGTGTACCATCAGGAAATGTTAATGCTGAAAACAACTTCACTTACTGAAGGTTTATTGTGTGCCTCTCACTGTACTTGGTGTCCCTTGGTTCAAAGATGGAAGAAAGAAAATGGAGCCTCTGCAAAAAGTATCCAAGGATTTTCTCTAGAACCTGGGAATAGAAGAAGGGAATGGAATCACTGAGCACCTGCTGTGTGCCAGGTGTCTAACATCGTCACTTCATTGAAACCCCTCAGTAACACCTTGATGTAGCTGGGCCTGCCACATTTTATCCAGGAAAATCAAGGCTCAGATAAGTTACAAAACTTGCCTTAGATCATACAGCTGGTATCCAAGGCTGGACTTGAACTTACTTTTACACTGTGCTATCTAATGAATGAGACCCTAAATGAATGAACAGGACTTTTGGTCAAGATGGCAGTATAGGCAGGCATTGCTCGCCTCTTCGCAAAACCACATACATCAAAATTACAACCAAAATATAGGACAATCATCACTCAAAACCATCAGAAATCAAGTTGAATGGAAGTCTGACAACTCTAAAATTAAAGAAGTCATATCAATCCAGCCTGAGCTGGCAAGCTGGTAAGCTGGTGCCCTATCTGAGACTTCATCAACCTGGCTAACACTGTTTGACCTGCCTTGGAGATCCATCAAGACTTCACCCCCACCCAATTTATGGGCCCAGCCAAACTGCTTTTTCATATGAATGGCTGGTCTTGGCTCATGCTTCACAACTTCCTATTCCTATCAAACAAGCAACAGCTGGCCTCAGTGAGCCCCAGGACAGGCAATATTAGCAGTCAGCTTAGATTTATAGCTTGGCTTCACCTGGGAATCTCCAAGCCCAGTACAAGTGGCAGCCATCTCAGATTGCTTTATAGCTCAGGCAGGGTAGCCCTAGGCAAAACACAGGTAGGGGCTGACTTTGGCTTGCACGACCCAGGAAACTCCAGGGTCAGTGTACCCATTGGACAGCTACAGACAAATGTAGGTGCACCACCACCTTGCCCCTGCACAGCTGATCCTCCACAGAGGGTAGAAGTTTGAAGTCAGTGGTCACAGCCAATCCTTGCAGCTGACTTGTGTGGGGTAAATCCTTCCCATTGATCTGCCATAAGCATTCAAGGCTCAACTACAAGAGGAGGGTGTACTCAGCCCACACAAAAAGCTCACCTCAAGTACCTAGCTTGGATGATAGGGGAGGCTGTGCCACTGAACTGTATAGGACACCTACTACATTAGGCCATACTACCAAGACACAGAGTCAAAGCAGGTGTACCTACAACATAGAAACAAACACAGGGAGGCTGCCAAAATGGGGAGACAAAGAAACATGGCCCAAATGAAAGAACAGATCAAAACTCCAGAAAAAGATCTCAATGAAATGGAGATAAGCAATCTATGAGATACAGAGTTCAAAACATTGTTTATAAGGATACTCAAGAACTTAGGACCTGAATAGCATTAAAAAGATCCAGTCAGAAATGAAGGATACACCAATTGAAATAAAGAGTAATTTACAGGGAAATAACAGTAGAATGGATGAAGCTGAGAATCAAATCACCGATATGGAACATAAGAAGCAAAAAACAAGCAATCAGAAGAACAAGAAGAAAACAGAATCCAAAAAAAAATGAGTACAGTATAAACAGCCTCTGGGACAACTTCAAGAGGTCCAACATTCACATCATAGGGGTGCCAGAAGGAGAAGAGAAAGATAAAAAAAATTGGAAATCTATTTGAAAAAAATAGTGAAAGAAAAATTCCCTGATTTGGTGAAGGTGTTAGACATGCAAGTCCAGGAAGCACAGAGAGTCCCAAATAAGAGGGATGCAAAGAGGGGCACTCTAAGACACATCATAATTAAAATGCAAAAGGTTAAAGACAAAGAGAATCTTAAAAGCAGCAAGAGAAAAGTAGTTAGTTACCTACAGGGAATTCTACATAAGACTGTCAGCTGATTTCTCAAAATAAGCTTTGCAGGTGAGAAGGGAATGGCCAGAACTATTCAAAGTGATGAAAAGCATGGACCTACAGCCAAGATTGCTCTACCCAGGAAAGATAGCATTTAGAATTGAAGGGCAGATAAAGAGCTTCCTAGACAAAAAAAAAACAAAAAAACAAAAAACACTAAAGTAGTTCATCATCACTAAACCCTTATTATATAAAATGTTAAAGGGACATATTTAAGAAAAAGAAGAAGATCAAAATTACAAACAATAAAATGGCAAGAAATACACACCTGTCAACAATTGAATCTAAGAAATAAACTATGCCAGCAAGAACAAATTCAGAATCTTTGATAAAGAGAACATTTTGATGGTTGNAAAAAAAAAAAAAAAACACTAAAGTAGTTCATCATCACTAAACCCTTATTATATAAAATGTTAAAGGGACATATTTAAGAAAAAGAAGAAGATCAAAATTACAAACAATAAAATGGCAAGAAATACACACCTGTCAACAATTGAATCTAAGAAATAAACTATGCCAGCAAGAACAAATTCAGAATCTTTGATAAAGAGAACATTTTGATGGTTGCCAGATGGGAGGGTGGTATGGGGAAATGAGTGAAGAGGTGAGGGGATTAAGAAGTACAAATAGGTAGTTACAAAATAGCCATGGGGATGTAAAGTACAGTATAGGGAACAGACTAACCAAAGAGCTCATACACATGATGCAGGAACATGAACAGTGGTGGGGGGATTCCCTGAGGGAGTGGGTGTTACTAGGTGGAGGGGGGATTAGAGGGGGGAAAATCAGGACAACTGTAATAGAATAATCAATAAAATATAATTTAAAAATATAAATTAATGAGCAGTTATTTATCTGCCATTTTCCTTAGCTAAACTGTGAGCAGGGAATGTGTTTTATACTTCAGGGTCTGGCATAGAGTACATGCTTAAGAAATGGTAATGGAATGAACCACAAGACATTGTCAGTAGAATACCGAAGTAGAAATCAGGTCTGCCTTTCTGTTGCCTTCCGGTTGTCTTATCATTCATTCATTAAATCTGTTGCCTCCTTTCTTTCTTTTTCAAGTCTGTTAAAGAGAGAGAACACCTCTTGCATTCAGCAAGATAGATAGGAGGTGAGTAATTAGATAATTTGGCAAAGATTTTTAAACACTCAGCACAGTAGTATGTGAACTCAGGACTTCCTCTCTAGTGTGCTGGGCTAATGGCAGAGCCCTGCTCCCTATGGGCATCAACATTAGCTACTGAGCAACCAGGATTGACAGGAGCTATGCTTTGATACATGTCTACTGGCTGGTGTGAAGCCACACCAGTTCCCAAGGCAGACTGGGAAGCCAGGATGGAGAGAAGCTCAAGATACTGAGCTGAGATGTAGGACTGCTTTCTCCACCTCCCCTCTTGTGGTTTGAGTTCTCCTTCAGTGGAGAACAGTTGCATCTCCAGGAAGAATTGCTAGTTCTCCATCTCAACCTCCTGGTGACTCTTTGCCCTAGGAGAATTCTTATTGTTGCTGCCTTTCTCCTTGTCATTTCTTGGCCACAGCAAGAGCCTGCTCAGTTTTCTGGAGGCCTCAGTTCTTAGGTTCTTGTTGAGGTTGAGGGGAAGAGACTGGTCTGAGGTTGGGTCCCTACTACATTGGCATGGCCTCTGACTGTGGTGCCACTTTCTGATGTCTTTCCTTCTATAAAAGTTGCTTCTTTTTTTTCATGGGTACAGTGCTGTCCTCCATATACCTACTATTTTTTCCTAACATGTCATGCCTGAGCCCCTGGTTTCAGTTGGGATCCTTTGTTTGGAAATCCTAGAAATTAAATCCAGCAAACTTAAAAGCATGTGTTGAAATGATACTGGTAACTCCTAAAACTGATGGGTAGCTAAAGAATCACACCTGGACAGAGGTCACTCTGGAGTCTGGGAAGCAGAGACTCCTGTATAACTCCATCCATCAGGCTTCCTGTCCCATGGCTTCAGCTGTTCCCTGTATGCTGAAGATCCCCACATTCCTGTCTCTGGCTTAGGCCCCAGATGACATACAAATCCACCTGTATCCTGGGTGGCTCCCACTGGAGACCATTGTATAGGTAGCATGTTCACAATGGAACTTGCCGTCTTTCCCACCCCATTGTTCTTCCTGTGTCCCTACTCACTTTTTTTTATTTAGTAAACCTTCATTATGAGTGGAACACATGAGGTTCAGCTTATCCTTTGTACTGTACATTCACCAGAGAATGATTGTGAATCTGGGGTATACTTACACATAACACACAGCTCAAGTCTCCCCTTGATGGAACTTGTAACACAGACACTGGAGGGCTAAGTCAGTGTCCTGTGGACCTCAAGGGGGACCCACAAACTTTTTTTCTAATAAAGGAACATTCTTCTTGTCACATAATCTCTGTTCATAAAGAAACCCCATCATGGCCACTGTTTGGGTTTCTGGCCCCATCATCTCTTGTTGCATGGTCTTATTCTCATGTTCCTCCCCTTGGCAATCTACTTTTAACACTGCCATGAGACTGGCCTTAGGAAGAGGCAGTTTTCAGTATTAATGGCCCTCATGAAAACACTTCAGCACTACTTCATTACTTGGACCCTCTCATTATAGTGTTTGGGGTCTTTGGGCTCTGATCCTGCCTGCCTCTTCTGGCCCCATTCCCAGGCACCCCTCCATACTCCTTCTGGGCTACAGCTGAGCCTCACCACTGCTGCTCAAAGGAAAACTCTTTCACGTGCCTAGGCCTTCTGCATGCTATGTATGTACTTCTCCCATTTCTCTACCATATAGACCCTCGGTCATGAGCTAGAGGAATGTGGCCTCCTCTGTGAATCTTCTTGACCCTTCTAAGGCAGAGTCAGGTGATCTCTCCTCTGCAGATGCTTCTGTGATAAAACTTAAAGTGCAATGTTGAAATTAGCTTTTGTTATCTCCGCCCCCCCACTTAAGTGGTAGATAGCAACTCAGTAGACAGCAACTGAGATACTTGATCTCAGTATCCCTAATACCTCATGCAGAACAGGGCCCAGTAGGACCCATTTCCATCAACTGAGAGCTCTCCAGGGCTGCAGGCAGTCTTCCCTGGGTTGGTGTCTAGTACAGTGGGAAAGGTGCACAGTTACTGTCATCTCAGCAGATGTGCTGTGTGGCCACTGAGCTGAAAAGCTGATTCATGTTCAGTGCTATGTTCATGTTCAGTAGGTGGACTTCAGACTCATTTTAAATCTCCATGACAAAGGTAAGACTTGTACCTATCCTTAGGAAGTAAAAAAGTAAGTCATCTTTACTCTCACACCCATGTTATTAAAAAAGGAGAAGAATGTGTTTGGTTTAATGTTCAGATGGGAAACTGCTGTTGATTTTAAGTGAGCATGTGACACTTTTTCTGTGGGCTGTGAGGGACTCACTTTGCAGGTATTGGAGCTGTTACTGTTTTGATCCTTTCTGCAGAAAGGGATAGAAAATATAAATGCTTCTCAAAGGTGTATGGAAATATGCAACCAACAAGTATTAATTAAAGAGAAAAAATACATGATTATTGAGCTTTTGTGATGTGCCAGGAGCTTTTCACATATGATTTTGTTATTCTTCACTACAGTACATAGAGAAACTGAGCCACTGAGAAGGGAGCTGACTTTCTCACATCCCTGTATATAGTAAAGTTGACCATTGGGATTCTAAAATATGTCTCTGGCTCAAAGTATCTAATGACACATTCAATGAATCTAGTGGCTCATTGTAGGCACTTGAACAAGCATCTTCTATCTCTTCTTTTCTCCTAACACATGCTATCTTTTCTTATTCTATGTTAGCTTATCTGTCCTCAGTAAGAAACCACACTTGAATGCCAGGGACCGTGTTGTTTTAGCAGTGGCAGAGCCCCTCAGTGTAGGCCCGCTGCACCATCTCAGTCATGTCCATGACAAGCTTGGTGCTAGTCATCTAGTAGCTGCTTTTGAGTATTTGTAGAATCCACAACAATAGCTGGCAGGACTCTTCTTGAGTATGGGCTGCTTTTTACCTGCTGAAACAGCTAGGCCTGGAGCTGTGAAGTTGTCAGTGCCTGCCTTACAGAGGAGGAACTATACTTACTCCTTTGGCTTTTGCCAAGACCAGGACACAGGATACCTGGAGAGGCTTTTGGCTTTTAGGATTGCTGCCATCCTAATATTTCAGCATGTGTTGTATTTTCTTCTGCCATGTGGCACCCTTGGGAACAGAATTCAAGTAGTGCATCCCAGTGGCCTGAAAGAACCCAGTAGCAGGGTTGTTGGCATGGGACCAGAACTGAACAGAGCCTGCTGAATTAGTGCTACAGTAACAACTCTCAGAGGAGTGAGTGACTATGCAAGGTAAGCCTTCATCCAAGGCAAGGTCTACTGATATTGGAAACGTGGCATAAAATCCTTCCATTAGCATTTTACCTCCCTGGTCATCATTTTGGGTTCAACATTTTATAGATCTAATCTTTATATTGTGCTAGGAGCTTCTCCGTTGCTTAAAAGTTTAGTGAGACAGATAAGGCACACAATGATGTGGGGGAGCTTCGTCCAGCAGAGCTCCCCGGCTGCCATGGAGGAGAATAATTCTACCAAGACATGACCTGCTTAGGGAGGAAAGGCTTACCAGTCTCTCAGAGGAGAAAGGTCTTTAGCCTCTCTTTCAGTGGGCTTTTACTGAGTTTAGCTTGCATAGGGATGCATATCAAAGAAAGGAGGTATGGTTAACAGATAACATTTCTGGGATCACAGGGGTCCTTTTGATTCAGGGTCTGGTAGGGGGATGCCAATAGGTTGTAAAACCTTGGGAAACAAACTTATTTTGTGTTTGGACCCTTAATATTTAAATTGAGGACATTCTTAGCAAAGCAGGTTTCACAGGATTTCATGCATTCTTTCTTAGGCCTGATTGTCCCCTGCCAGGAACCTCCCTTTGGAATTGTTTCAGGCCTGAATCAGGTCAGGGAAGCAAGGCAGCTGAGAGAGTAGGAGACTTTTTACAGATAGAATGAGGACTCAGGCTATGATAAAGCTGAGGGGTGAGGGTTTTTTGTCCCTTCTCCACAATCCCCTAAATCCTTCCCTGATGGTTCCTTCACAGCTGTGCCTGTCTTAGGTTGTTACTTCCTTGAGGAATCTTACCCTTCATTGACTATCATCCAGCCATCTTCCAGGGGCCCAGCAGGGTGAAGTAAAGGGGGCAGAGGCTGTGCCCTTGCCAGGAGAATAAGTTTTATCTCCTTAGTTGCTTATGGTCCTCAGATCCCCTAGCTGTGGGGCCTTTTCATCTGTGGGTGGGGTTACAGCTTCTGAAACCAGACAGGACAATTCCCAACACAATGACACAATTCCTATAGCGGTATAACCAGGGGGTTAATGGGAAGTAATCAGCCCCCTCCACATGTGCACACACATACATGTATCCACATGCATATGCATAATATATGTGTACACACATACCTTCTAGCTTTAAGCATAGTCAGAATTCTATACCCACTTCTCGGACTTGCTCGTTTAGGAGCCACATGAGGGAAGTCAGTTTCCTCCTGGCATTGGGGCACACACTACACATTTTATGGCTGATCTGCCCCCCCGCAGGGCACCTGGCCTCCTTCCTTGGCCTGGGTGCAGGAACCTTCTACCTCTTTCCAGAAACTTGATACCTCTCTTAAAGATCAAAGATTTGCCATGATAAAAAATATGCCTAAACATGTTGATTCTAAAAACTTTTTCTAGATTTGTTAGAATAATTTATGTCGTGACTTGCCTGTAGTATTTCTTTAATAAAGACTCATAGAGAAGTAGTGTGAGGATATAGAAAGAATGTGGGCTTCATGACCATTCATACCTGAGTTCAAACCCCAGCTCTGTCATCTAATAGCTGTATGAGTTTGAGTCCATAGTCCTCATCTGGCACCCATATCCTGTATGCCACTATAATAGTGACAGTAATAACAATTTTTCTTGGAGAATAAATATATAACTTCCCCAAAAGATCCTTGAAGATCATAGCATTGTTATGGGTGGCCTAAGTTGTAAGTACAAATTCACTTGAACATATATTTGTTAAGGTATCTATCTATAAGGTACTGTGCCAAACCAGCAGAAGTGACTCAGGTTTCTCTCAGTAAATTTATATTTGCAGGGGGATCAATAAATATAGATCAATTAGTAACACAATAATAAAAATAGTTTTAAAATATATTAAGTACAATGGGAGTATAGATGGGAGAAATAGTTCTGTTTGGGTGGAGAGAGAAGAAAAAAATATATATCAGTCAGGATTTTGATTGTAGCCATTAAAACCAGGTATGGCTGTCATATCAAAGAGGGAATTCACAGGAGGGATTCTGGAGACTGGTCAGTGGGTGTGAACATAGAGGACCAGGTTTAGGGAATGGCCTAGAAGCAAGGAAGCCTCAGTCCTGAAGCCCTATGAGTTGTGTCCTCAATTGTACTGCTGTTCCTATTGCTATCACTGTGCTCTCTGTCAGTTCCTCCATTCTGTGTCATATGCTCAGTATTTAGATTCATGGGATGGTGACTGTCAGAGCCCCAGCCAGGTGCCTGCCTTTGATGAGTCCAGGGCAGAGCAAACATACATATCTGCTCCTACCTAGAAATAGCACAGCACCTCCCGTTGTCTCCCAAAACTCTAAGATGGTATTTTACAGGGTGCTGAAGGAACAGTTGATGGGGCTCTAGAGAGTCAAAGAACCACAGAGCACATAGATGAGTCCTTGAAGAATTTGCTAGGCAGGCCAAAAGTGTATAGGACAAGAGGTGTTTCTGGTAAAGAACAGTAGGAGCCAAAAGCAAATGCAATGGAAACTGATGTTCAAGGGAGAGCTGTAGTTTGGCATGAGCAATATTTTCTAGGTAGGTGAGAAAAGGGCTAAGAAAAGTATTTCATTAGTTTTTAGTCCATGGACATGAACTAAGGGAAGGGTAGGAATGTAGGTTAATGGGGGGACAGGGCAGAGGGGGACAAAGGGGAGAAAAAATGGGGCAACTGTAATAGCATAATCAATAAAATATTTTAAAAACTATTACTTTAGTTTTCCACATGTGTTATGCCCAGAGGTAGCACAAGCAGGTATTACTGATGGACCCACAGGGCTGGAACAGACCTGTGAGTAGCTCCTCTGAAGAGCAAACCTTTGAGTGCAATCTCGAAGGCCATCAGAATGATTGTCACCATCTTCTGCAGCTTACCCTCTAGGCAATGCCACGGGAACTGACCTGGAGCCCAGTAAGCTCCATGCTGGCATCAGTGCAGCTATCTGTTTCATGTTCTTCATGTTGCTGTTTTAGCCCAGGTCATAGGTGCCGGTGGTGGAGGTAGGGCAGTGCTGCACAGAGCCCATGATCTCTGTGGTAGGTGTGAAGCTTGGCCAACTTGCCTGCTGATACAGCTTCAGGCTCAGGGTGGGACCAGGGCCCCAGGCCATCTGCTCCTGGGTAGCTGGAAGCTGCTTCTCTGACTCCTTCACCTCATGGCATTCTGTAACACACCTTCTAACCCATTAGCACAACTGACCTTCAGGTTTGAGGTTCATATCAGGTCAGGGAAGGATTGCTCTGGAAGCCTTTGGGCTTGTGAGAGCCCCACACTCACCCATGACTAGCTCTGTTCAGTCTTTCCCTTGGAGCTGGACCTGTAGACTGACCCTTGCTCTTCTGCTAGGAGCAAGTTCAGTCACATATCATGTTCAAGCATCATCTCTGAACTCAATACTTATAGCCACAGTGAGAAGCAACAGGCAGCTGAATTGAATCCTAGTTCCTTCTCCCTCTCCCTCTGTCTTTTCAGTCTGCAGATTTCAAAATATGAGTAAGCTCCTTTTGTCCCACTTCTGCTTATTTCAAGTGGCATGTTGTTACCCTGCCCCAAAAAACAGTCCCTGCCTCATTCACAGGCAGTGACTGTATTCTCTATCACTATTTTTTAAAAAGAAGTTCAGCTGGAAAATTGCATGTTATTTCCTCTGTAGAGGTTTTTCCTTGCTGTCTTTATGTAGCATACAGCTGTCTTAACCACGGTTGATATTTTGTGTGTCTGCCTTGCAAGTGCACAGTGCAGGAAGATAGATAATCAGGCCGTCCTCCTGGGCAGCAGCCTTACAGTTCAGCTTTTATGAACTGGATTTAAAAAATAAATAAGTCAGATCGTATCACTCTCCTCCTTAAAACTCTCCAGTGGCTTCCCACTGCTCCTAGAAGAGTGTGCTCCTTGGTGCCTTGGAATCATAACATGTGGCCTTTTGTTTCTGGCTTCTTTCAGTTAGTATAATACTTTTAAGCATCTATCAGCACTTCAGTCATTTTTAGGACTGAATATATTCCATTGTGTAGATATATGTCACTTTTAAAATTCAGGTGGACATTTAGGGACTGGGTAGAGGGGGGAAAGGGTAATGATGGACTGCTAATGACAGTTTCTTTTGGAGTGATGAGAATGTTCTGAAATTAGATAGTGGTGATGGTTGCACAACTTAGTGACTATACTAAAAACCACTGAATTGTGTATTTTAAAAGAGTGTGTTTTATGGTATGTGAATTATATGTCAATAGAAAAATCCAATAACATTTTTAAAAAGGTATCTTTAACAGTTACTGTAGCTAGACGTATTAAGGAGGAGGATGCATGTAGGTGTAACGAGGGAAGTGAACAGTGATACGTGCCAGCATGAGAGGGTAGTTGACACATAGCATCTCAGAGTATCTCAGTATCAGTTCAAGGGCAGAAAATGTCTCAGATCATCTCAAAGTTATATTTGTCATTGAGATTTGCCTTTTTTATGTTGAAAATCTGCTATCCATTATGGTTGTGAATAGGTATATTCTCTTTTCTGGTTGAGTATTTAATAACACTTTTATTATCATGGTAATCATTCTTGGCTTCCATTTATTTTTTTAAAAACTACAGTGTACTAGATACTGCATTTAATGCTTTATACTTCTTGTATGCATAATCTCATTTAACTTCACTACAACCTCATGAAATATAGGTGGTGCTAATCACCCCATTGTATAGTTTAGGAAACTGAGACTTAGAGCAGTTCTGAATGGACCAAGGTCACTAGGGAAGTGCAGATCTAGTTTTTAAATCTAGTTTTTTTTCCTAACTTTAAAGCCTGCTCTCTTAAACCATTACTCTATCATATCTTAAAATTAGAATACACTGTTAGTAATTTAAAGGAAGGGTGGTATGGAACATAGTGTAGAACAATCATAGACCTTGTTGGGTCTTTGAGATGTCATTATAACCATCATATATTTTCTATAGATATTATCTAGTGTCTTGTTACCCTGAGTAACATTATGTGGGAGCTTGTTAGAAATGTGTAATCTTGGGCCCTTTCCAGACCTATAATTTAGAATCCATATTTTATCAAAATCTCAGGTGACTCAAATGTGCTTTAAACATGTGAGAAAGTACTGTTGTAATACATAACTTTAGAGGTATCCTGTTTGATGAGCGACTGGTGAATTGAAATTATTAAAACAATTCAGGATGGGATGCCATGGTCCCAAAATATTTTTAGGTTTGTAAAGTGGGAGTCAGGAATGTTGGGAACAAGAAAAATAGTCTCAGCCCCAAGGAGCCTGCATCCCTAGCAAACATCCTGTAAGTTGATTGCAATCTGTTTAGTTTCAAAATTTTCCTTTCAGTTGAGACAGACCCCACCGTGTTCCCGCGCGCGGGCTCTGTAAGCCAATAGCTAACTGCCACATCATCTGTGTAATGCTTGCTTGCTTGCCTCTATATAAGGACTTAGCTGTAAGCGCTGGGTGTGACTCTCATTTGCAGCCCTTGTGGGCACTGTGTCGCTGGACACTTTGAGAGTTCACCCCTGTGCAGGTTAAACTTGGCCAATAAAGTAACATCTTTAGAACCCTGAAAGTCTCGACATTTGTTCTCGTGGTTGGTGGATTCAACAAGGAAAACTGTTCATAGCCCTACATCTGCGTTACCTTGAGCAAGTCACTTAATCTGAGTCTTATTTTATTCATACATGAAATGAGGAATCTTTGTCTCAGTTCTTGAAAATAAAGCATTTAAGATCATTAACTTGCCTCTCAGACACCTCAATAGCTGTGCCACATATCTTTTTTAAATGTATCCTTTTCCTATCTTTTTAAAATCTGTTTGTGTTTTTATATTTAAAATGTATTTCTTATCAATAACATAGAGTTAGTGTTTTGCTTTCTCTCTGGGGAATATGATAAGCAAGTAATGCCCCCCCACAAAATGTCCACCTCCTAATCCCCAGAACCTGTGAATTTGTTCTTTTATATGGTAAAAGGTACTTTGCAGATGTGATTAAGTTAAGAATATGTGATAGAGATATTATCTTGTATTATCCAGGTGGGTCCAGTGTAACTTCAAGGGTTCTTATCAGAGAAAGAGGGAGACAGGAATATTGGAGAAGGAAAGAGGTCCAGGTGATGTGGGCCGTGAGCCAAGGAATGCAGGCAGCCTCTAGAAGTTGTAAAGGCAAGTAAATATTATAGATTCTTTTCTAGAGCATCCAGAAGTATACAACCCTCCTTACACCAAGGGTTTAGCCAAATAAGATCTATTTGAGACTCCTGAATTCTACAACTATAAGAAAATAAATTTGTATAGTTTTAAGTTACTAGGTTTTTTGGTAATTTCTTAAAAAATAAGAAACTAAAATGGGGGTTAAGTTTGTTTATGTTTAATGTCATTATTGATATGACGGGATTTAAATCTACCATCTTTTTCTGCTCCATTTGTTCTTTGTTCTTCTGTTGCTAGTTTCATGAAGGGTTTTTTTGTGGGGGGCAGTGGAGAGTGGAAATGAATCAACATATTTTAGAATTTCATTTTATCTCCTTTATTGACTTTTTATTTGTTCCCCTTTTTGTTACTTTTTTAGTAGTTGCTTTTGAAATTAGTTTTTTTAAACTTACGACAGTCTGTGTTAAAAAAAATATACTATTACTTCAGGAAATATTCAAGAACTTTATAAAAGCATTCTTCCTGGCATTTTTCTGGGCTTCTTAGATATGTTATATGTTGTGTTTGGTTATTTGGGGGAAATTCTTGTCCTTTGTCTCTTCACTCTTCTGCCCCATTTTTCTCTTCTCCTATTAGGACTCCAATTAAGTGTATGCTATTTCATTTGAAGTTGTCATATTATTTTGCATGCTCTGTTTTATTTTTCATGATCTTTGTGTTTCATTTTGAGTAATTTCTAATGATTTGTTTTCAACTTTATTGGTTCTTTGCTCTCTCCAGTCTGTTAAATGCATGACTTCATACAATACTATGCTACAAATTCTGTTTGGTTCTGTTTTATAGCTTTGGGTGGTGTCAGTGAAAATGGTGAAGGACCTCTGAAAAGGCTCTCTTCCATAAAAAGCAATGAAAGTGGTCAAAATCTATTTTTCCAGAACTCTGAAAATTAACTAAAGGCTTGCAGCAATTCAGGAATATTTGTTCAAAAATTTTTGTAAATCTCAGTGGAGACAGTGAGCTTTGTGGTGTTTTAAACTGTCTTATTCCTATTCTCTTCTCCCCAACTATGCAGTAACCTGGAAAACCAACAGCTCCAATTGTGGTAAAAAAAACAAAAAAAACAAAAACAAAACAAAAAAAAACAGTAGTCTGGCAACCACTGGACAGGGCAGAAAAGGACTGGAGTCACTCTAAGCCCCATTCCTCTAAAGCTATCAGTATATTTCCTATGCACTCGTTCTCTGGAAGACATCACTTGCCAGGCTGTCTTTATTTGATGTTACTTAGACATTGCCCAGTGGAAACAACATTTTCCCAGGAGGCATTTGTCAAAATTATCAAAGGCAATTATTGAACATCACAGCTGTCTGATGAGGTGGGTAACAGTGTAGGCAAACAATAGGGCAACTCAAAAGCTTAAAAAGAAAAGGTAGAGAATGAGATGCCCATAGGGAATTTGGAAAAGCTCTGACATATTTCAGGGAATCTAGAACACTACATGTACATGTAGGGCTGCGCAAAGGGAGATCTCAAAGAGATTGACACCTAGATATATCATAAACTGTCAAAATCCAAAGCCAAAAAGGAAATTTTGAAAGTAGCAAGAGAAAAGTAATTCATCACATAAAAGGAGCCTTCAATAAGATTAACAGTTGATTTTTTATCATGAATAATGGAGGCCAGATAGTATCCATATCTCTATGGAAATTCTCCATCTCTTCGCCTATGGTGTCTACCCTTTTTTACTAGAGTCTTTAACATATTAATCATAGTTATTTTAAAGACCCTCTGTGTTGATTCTAATGTCTGGGCCACTGCTACATCAGGTTCTACTGAGCATTTTTTTCTTTAGGGTAAATCATTACATTTTTATTTTTTTATGTGTGTTTTAAAATCTTTTTTGAAAAATTTTATTTATTTATTTTTAGAGAGAGGGGAAGGGAAGGAGAAAGAGTGGGAGAGAAAGATCAGCGTGTGGTTGCCTTTCATGTGTCCCCTACTGGGGACCTGGCCTGCAACCCAGGCATGCGTCCTGACTGGGAATTGAACCAGTGACCCTTTGCTTCACAGGTCCGTGCTCAATCCACTGAGCTACATAGCCAGGGCTGTTTTAAAATCTTTTTGTTTGAATGTTCAATCTTATGTGTAAACAAAACAAAACAGTAGAGCCTGCAATTTATATTTATGTCTAGTGGGTTTTCTTATGTTTTGTAAGGCTATTAGTATGGGAGATTTGGTCTCTTATAAGTGGAATAGAGTTGGATTTTCTTTCTCTTTATTTTATCCAAAGTGATAATGTTAAGGGTGAGATTAATTGATTCACATTCTATATTACCTATTGCTAAATAACAGATTACAAAATTTGGTGGTTTATAATAGTCAACATTTATTATCTCATGGTTTATGTGGGTCCGGGATGTGGGCCTGGCTTGGGTGGTACCTCTGTCTCAATGTTTCTCACAGTGCACTCATAGTGCTGCACTCAGATCTCACCTGAGGATGCAGCTCGAAAGGGCACTGTTAGATCCACCAACCACGAGAACAAATATCGGAGACTTTCAGGGATTCAAAGATGTTAATTTATTGGCCAAGTTTAACCTGCGCAGGGGCGATCCCTCCAGAGACACTGTGCCCACTGGGGGCTCGTCAGGGATTCGCGCCTAGTGCTTACAGCTAAGTCCTTATATACAGGTCATAAAGCAGGCGTTTGTTTTTTTTTTT